>NC_090445.1:732594133-733303960 GCF_031143425.1 Pleurodeles waltl | reverse complement strand
GAGTCTACTTTTCAGGTAAGGGGGAGATTGTTTAAGAGACAAACACTGCAATAGTTCTGGGCGCACACTCTAAAAATCGGGCTTTTTAAGGCAAAAAAGACAGGGGGGCAGACAGCTTTTAAGCACAATTTAAATCACACAAACAGATTAAAAAACAGTCTCCTAAAACCACACTCTGAAAGATCTATGTAGTATTTTTACTAAGAATAGGGGTGAAAAAAAGGGGGGCAGGGGTGGGGGGGAGCCACTAAACTAGCAAGGGATTCACACAGTCACAGCAAAAAAACGATTTTGAAACAAACACCACTTTAAAAGAGGCCAAGCTGCCTGAAAAACACAGAGAGGTCCACAGTAAAACAAACACTGTTTGAACAATTAATACTATTTTGACTAGAAAATATCTTTGGGCTCCTTACCTAGGTCTCTTTGCAATCCTTGAACACTGGGCTGTATCAGGACACAGGAGAGAATGCACAAAGGAACACAAAATGGAGGTGCCTGTCTTTGGCCTTCCCTCCACAAACTTAAGGAGCCAGAGCAGGTGGGGGGGGGGGGGGGGCGTGTCTCAGGTGCAGCAGAGACTCAGGGAGCCAATCAGCTAAGTCCAGTCCCTGGGGCCTGGGGGAGGCTACTGGTGCTCTATTCAGTATCTCCTTGGATACAGACAGGCTGAATCCACACTTTCAAGCTAGCAGAGTCTACTTTTCAGGTAAGGGGGAGATTGTTTAAGAGACAAACACTGCAATAGTTCTGGGCGCACACTCTAAAAATCGGGCTTTTTAAGGCAAAAAAGACAGGGGGGCAGACAGCTTTTAAGCACAATTTAAATCACACAAACAGATTAAAAAACAGTCTCCTAAAACCACACTCTGAAAGATCTATGTAGTCTTTTTACTAAGAATAGGGGTGAAAAAAAGGGGGGCAGGGGGGGGGGGAGCCACTAAAACTAGCAAGGGAATTCACACAGTCACAGCAAAAAACGATTTTGAAACAAACACCACTTTAAAAGAGGCCAAACTGCCTGAAAAAACACAGAGAGTCCACAGTAAAACAAACACTGTTTGAACAATTAATACTATTTGACTAGAAAATATCTTTGGGCTCCTTACCTAGGTCTCTTTGCAATCCTTGAACACTGGGCTGTATCAGGACACAGGAGAGAATGCACAGAGGAACACAAAATGGAGGTGCCTGTCTTTGGCCTTCCCTCCACAAACTTAAGGAGCCAGAGCAGGTGGGGGGGGGGGGGCGGGTCTCAGGTGCAGCAGAGACTCAGGGAGCCAATCAGCTAAGTCCAGTCCCTGGGGCCTGGGGGAGGCTACTGGTGCTCTATTCAGTATCTCCTTGGATACAGACAGGCTGAATCCACACTTTCAAGCTAGCAGAGTCTACTTTTCAGGTAAGGGGGAGATTGTTTAAGAGACAAACACTGCAATAGTTCTGGGCGCACACTCTAAAAATCGGGCTTTTTAAGGCAAAAAAGACAGGGGGGCAGACAGCTTTTAAGCACAATTTAAATCACACAAACAGATTAAAAAACAGTCTACTAAAACCACACTCTGAAAGATCTATGTAGTCTTTTTACTAAGAATAGTAGGGGTGAAAAAAAGGGGGGTGGGGGGGGGGGGAGCCACTAAACTAGCAAGGGAATTCACACAGTCACAGCAAAAAACGATTTTGAAACAAACACCACTTTAAAAGAGGCCAAGCTGCCTGAAAAACACAGAGAGTCCACAGTAAAACAAACACTGTTTGAACAATTAATACTATTTGACTAGAAAATATCTTTGGGCTCCTTGCCTAGGTCTCTTTGCAATCCTTGAACACTGGGCTGTATCAGGACACAGGAGAGAATGCACAGAGGAACACAAAATGGAGGTGCCTGTCTTTGGCCTTCCCTCCACAAACTTAAGGAGCCAGAGCAGGTGGGGGGGGGGGGCGGGTCTCAGGTGCAGCAGAGACTCAGGGAGCCAATCAGCTAAGTCCAGTCCCTGGGGCCTGGGGGAGGCTACTGGTGCTCTATTCAGTATCTCCTTGGATACAGACAGGCTGAATCCACACTTTCAAGCTAGCAGAGTCTACTTTTCAGGTAAGGGGGAGATTGTTTAAGAGACAAACACTGCAATAGTTCTGGGCGCACACTCTAAAAATCGGGCTTTTTAAGGCAAAAAAGACAGGGGGGCAGACAGCTTTTAAGCACAATTTAAATCACACAAACAGATTAAAAAACAGTCTCCTAAAACCCACACTCTGAAAGATCTATGTAGTCTTTTTGCTAAGAATAGGGGTGAAAAAAAGGGGGGTAGGGGGGGGGGGGAGCCACTAAACTAGCAAGGGAATTCACACAGTCACAGCAAAAAACGATTTTGAAACAAACACCACTTTAAAAGAGGCCAAGCTGCCTGAAAAACACAGAGAGTCCACAGTAAAACAAACACTGTTTGAACAATTAATACTATTTGACTAGAAAATATCTTTGGGCTCCTTACCTAGGTCTCTTTGCAATCCTTGAACACTGGGCTGTATCAGGACACAGGAGAGAATGCACAGAGGAACACAAAATGGAGGTGCCTGTCTTTGGCCTTCCCTCCACAAACTTAAGGAGCCAGAGCAGGTGGGGGGGAGGCGGGTCTCAGGTGCAGCAGAGACTCAGGGAGCCAATCAGCTAAGTCCAGTCCCTGGGGCCTGGGGGAGGCTACTGGTGCTCTATTCAGTATCTCCTTGGATACAGACAGGCTGAATCCACACTTTCAAGCTAGCAGAGTCTACTTTTCAGGTAAGGGGGAGATTGTTTAAGAGACAAACACTGCAATAGTTCTGGGCGCACACTCTAAAAATCGGGCTTTTTAAGGCAAAAAAGACAGGGGGGCAGACAGCTTTTAAGCACAATTTAAATCACACAAACAGATTAAAAAACAGTCTCCTAAAACCACACTCTGAAAGATCTATGTAGTCTTTTTACTAAGAATAGGGGTGAAAAAAAGGGGGGCGGGGGGGGGGGAGCCACTAAACTAGCAAGGGAATTCACACAGTCACAGCAAAAAACGATTTTGAAACAAACACCACTTTAAAAGAGGCCAAGCTGCCTGAAAAACACAGAGAGTCCACAGTAAAACAAACACTGTTTGAACAATTAATACTATTTGACTAGAAAATATCTTTGGGCTCCTTACCTAGGTCTCTTTGCAATCCTTGAACACTGGGCTGTATCAGGACACAGGAGAGATTGCACAGAGGAACACAAAATGGAGGTGCCTGTCTTTGGCCTTCCCTCCACAAACTTAAGGAGCCAGAGCAGGTGGGGGGGGGGCGGGTCTCAGGTGCAGCAGAGACTCAGGGAGCCAATCAGCTAAGTCCAGTCCCTGGTGCCTGGGGGAGGCTACTGGTGCTCTATTCAGTATCTCCTTGGATACAGACAGGCTGAATCCACACTTTCAAGCTAGCAGAGTCTACTTTTCAGGTAAGGGGGAGATTGTTTAAGAGACAAACACTGCAATAGTTCTGGGCGCACACTCTAAAAATCGGGCTTTTTAAGGCAAAAAAGACAGGGGGGCAGACAGCTTTTAAGCACAATTTAAATCACACAAACAGATTAAAAAACAGTCTCCTAAAACCACACTCTGAAAGATCTATGTAGTCTTTTTACTAAGAATAGGGGTGAAAAAAAGGGGGGCAGGGGGGGGGGGGAGCCACTAAACTAGCAAGGGAATTCACACAGTCACAGCAAAAAACGATTTTGAAACAAACACCACTTTAAAAGAGGCCAAGCTGCCTGAAAAACACAGAGAGTCCACAGTAAAACAAACACTGTTTGAACAATTAATACTATTTGACTAGAAAATATCTTTGGGCTCCTTACCTAGGTCTCTTTGCAATCCTTGAACACTGGGCTGTATCAGGACACAGGAGAGAATGCACAGAGGAACACAAAATGGAGGTGCCTGTCTTTGGCCTTCCCTTCACAAACTTAAGGAGCCAGAGCAGGTGGGGGGGGGGGGCGGGTCTCAGGTGCAGCAGAGACTCAGGGAGCCAATCAGCTAAGTCCAGTCCCTGGGGCCTGGGGGAGGCTACTGGTGCTCTATTCAGTATCTCCTTGGATACAGACAGGCTGAATCCACACTTTCAAGCTAGCAGAGTCTACTTTTCAGGTAAGGGGGAGATTGTTTAAGAGACAAACACTGCAATAGTTCTGGGCGCACACTCTAAAAATCGGGCTTTTTAAGGCAAAAAAGACAGGGGGGCAGACAGCTTTTAAGCACAATTTAAATCACACAAACAGATTAAAAAACAGTCTCCTAAAACCACACTCTGAAAGATCTATGTAGTCTTTTTACTAAGAATAGGGGTGAAAAAAAGGGGGGCAGGGGGGGGGGGGAGCCACTAAAACTAGCAAGGGAATTCACACAGTCACAGCAAAAAACGATTTTGAAACAAACACCACTTTAAAAGAGGCCAAGCTGTCTGAAAAACACAGAGAGTCCACAGTAAAACAAACACTGTTTGAACAATTAATACTATTTGACTAGAAAATATCTTTGGGCTCCTTACCTAGGTCTCTTTGCAATCCTTGAACACTGGGCTGTATCAGGACACAGGAGAGAATGCACAGAGGAACACAAAATGGAGGTGCCTGTCTTTGGCCTTCCCTCCACAAACTTAAGGAGCCAGAGCAGGTGGGGGGGGGGGGTGGGTCTCAGGTGCAGCAGAGACTCAGGGAGCCAATCAGCTAAGTCCAGTCCCCTGGGGCCTGGGGGAGGCTACTGGTGCTCTATTCAGTATCTCCTTGGATACAGACAGGCTGAATCCACACTTTCAAGCTAGCAGAGTCTACTTTTCAGGTAAGGGGGAGATTGTTTAAGAGACAAACACTGCAATAGTTCTGGGCGCACACTCTAAAAATCGGGCTTTTTAAGGCAAAAAAGACAGGGGGGCAGACAGCTTTTAAGCACAATTTAAATCACACAAACAGATTAAAAAACAGTCTCCTAAAACCACACTCTGAAAGATCTATGTAGTCTTTTTACTAAGAATAGGGGTGAAAAAAAGGGGGGCAGGGGGGGGGGAGCCACTAAACTAGCAAGGGAATTCACACAGTCACAGCAAAAAACGATTTTGAAACAAACACCACTTTAAAAGAGGCCAAGCTGCCTGAAAAACACAGAGAGTCCACAGTAAAACAAACACTGTTTGAACAATTAATACTATTTGACTAGAAAATATCTTTGGGCTCCTTACCTAGGTCTCTTTGCAATCCTTGAACACTGGGCTGTATCAGGACACAGGAGAGAATGCACAGAGGAACACAAAATGGAGGTGCCTGTCTTTGGCCTTCCCTCCACAAACTTAAGGAGCCAGAGCAGGTGGGGGGGGGGCGGGTCTCAGGTGCAGCAGAGACTCAGGGAGTCAATCAGCTAAGTCCAGTCCCCTGGGGCCTGGGGGAGGCTACTGGTGCTCTATTCAGTATCTCCTTGGATACAGACAGGCTGAATCCACACTTTCAAGCTAGCAGAGTCTACTTTTCAGGTAAGGGGGAGATTGTTTAAGAGACAAACACTGCAATAGTTCTGGGCGCACACTCTAAAAATCGGGCTTTTTAAGGCAAAAAAGACAGGGGGGCAGACAGCTTTTAAGCACAATTTAAATCACACAAACAGATTAAAAAACAGTCTCCTAAAACCACACTCTGAAAGATCTATGTAGTCTTTTTACTAAGAATAGGGGTGAAAAAAAGGGGGGCAGGGGGGGGGGAGCCACTAAAACTAGCAAGGGAATTCACACAGTCACAGCAAAAAACGATTTTGAAACAAACACCACTTTAAAAGAGGCCAAACTGCCTGAAAAACACAGAGAGTCCACAGTAAAACAAACACTGTTTGAACAATTAATACTATTTGACTAGAAAATATCTTTGGGCTCCTTACCTAGGTCTCTTTGCAATCCTTGAACACTGGGCTGTATCAGGACACAGGAGAGAATGCACAGAGGAACACAAAATGGAGGTGCCTGTCTTTGGCCTTCCCTCCACAAACTTAAGGAGCCAGAGCAGGTGGGGGGGGGGGCGGGTCTCAGGTGCAGCAGAGACTCAGGGAGCCAATCAGCTAAGTCCAGTCCCTGGGGCCTGGGGGAGGCTACTGGTGCTCTATTCAGTATCTCCTTGGATACAGACAGGCTGAATCCACACTTTCAAGCTAGCAGAGTCTACTTTTCAGGTAAGGGGGAGATTGTTTAAGAGACAAACACTGCAATAGTTCTGGGCGCACACTCTAAAAATCGGGCTTTTTAAGGCAAAAAAGACAGGGGGGCAGACAGCTTTTAAGCACAATTTAAATCACACAAACAGATTAAAAAACAGTCTACTAAAACCACACTCTGAAAGATCTATGTAGTCTTTTTACTAAGAATAGGGGTGAAAAAAAGGGGGGTGGGGGGGGGGGGAGCCACTAAACTAGCAAGGGAATTCACACAGTCACAGCAAAAAACGATTTTGAAACAAACACCACTTTAAAAGAGGCCAAGCTGCCTGAAAAACACAGAGAGTCCACAGTAAAACAAACACTGTTTGAACAATTAATACTATTTGACTAGAAAATATCTTTGGGCTCCTTGCCTAGGTCTCTTTGCAATCCTTGAACACTGGGCTGTATCAGGACACAGGAGAGAATGCACAGAGGAACACAAAATGGAGGTGCCTGTCTTTGGCCTTCCCTCCACAAACTTAAGGAGCCAGAGCAGGTGGGGGGGGGGCGGGTCTCAGGTGCAGCAGAGACTCAGGGAGCCAATCAGCTAAGTCCAGTCCCTGGGGCCTGGGGAAGGCTACTGGTGCTCTATTCAGTATCTCCTTGGATACAGACAGGCTGAATCCACACTTTCAAGCTAGCAGAGTCTACTTTTCAGGTAAGGGGGAGATTGTTTAAGAGACAAACACTGCAATAGTTCTGGGCGCACACTCTAAAAATCGGGCTTTTTAAGGCAAAAAAGACAGGGGGGCAGACAGCTTTTAAGCACAATTTAAATCACACAAACAGATTAAAAAACAGTCTCCTAAAACCACACTCTGAAAGATCTATGTAGTCTTTTTACTAAGAATAGGGGTGAAAAAAAGGGGGGCAGGGGGGGGGGGGAGCCACTAAACTAGCAAGGGAATTCACACAGTCACAGCAAAAAACGATTTTGAAACAAACACCACTTTAAAAGAGGCCAAGCTGCCTGAAAAACACAGAGAGTCCACAGTAAAACAAACACTGTTTGAACAATTAATACTATTTGACTAGAAAATATCTTTGGGCTCCTTACCAAGGTCTCTTTGCAATCCTTGAACACTGGGCTGTATCAGGACACAGGAGAGAATGCACAGAGGAACACAAAATGGAGGTGCCTGTCTTTGGCCTTCCCTCCACAAACTTAAGGAGCCAGAGCAGGTGGGGGGGGGGGCGGGTCTCAGGTGCAGCAGAGACTCAGGGAGCCAATCAGCTAAGTCCAGTCCCTGGGGCCTGGGGGAGGCTACTGGTGCTCTATTCAGTATCTCCTTGGATACAGACAGGCTGAATCCACACTTTCAAGCTAGCAGAGTCTACTTTTCAGGTAAGGGGGAGATTGTTTAAGAGACAAACACTGCAATAGTTCTGGGCGCACACTCTAAAAATCGGGCTTTTTAAGGCAAAAAAGACAGGGGGGCAGACAGCTTTTAAGCACAATTTAAATCACACAAACAGATTAAAAAACAGTCTCCTAAAACCACACTCTGAAAGATCTATGTAGTCTTTTTACTAAGAATAGGGGTGAAAAAAAGGGGGGCGGGGGGGGGGGGGAGCCACTAAACTAGCAAGGGAATTCACACAGTCACAGCAAAAAACGATTTTGAAACAAACACCACTTTAAAAGAGGCCAAGCTGCCTGAAAAACACAGAGAGTCCACAGTAAAACAAACACTGTTTGAACAATTAATACTATTTGACTAGAAAATATCTTTGGGCTCCTTACCTAGGTCTCTTTGCAATCCTTGAACACTGGGCTGTATCAGGACACAGGAGAGATTGCACAGAGGAACACAAAATGGAGGTGCCTGTCTTTGGCCTTCCCTCCACAAACTTAAGGAGCCAGAGCAGGTGGGGGGGGGGGCGGGTCTCAGGTGCAGCAGAGACTCAGGGAGCCAATCAGCTAAGTCCAGTCCCTGGTGCCTGGGGGAGGCTACTGGTGCTCTATTCAGTATCTCCTTGGATACAGACAGGCTGAATCCACACTTTCAAGCTAGCAGAGTCTACTTTTCAGGTAAGGGGGAGATTGTTTAAGAGACAAACACTGCAATAGTTCTGGGCGCACACTCTAAAAATCGGGCTTTTTAAGGCAAAAAAGACAGGGGGGCAGACAGCTTTTAAGCACAATTTAAATCACACAAACAGATTAAAAAACAGTCTCCTAAAACCACACTCTGAAAGATCTATGTAGTCTTTTTACTAAGAATAGGGGTGAAAAAAAGGGGGGCAGGGGGGGGGGAGCCACTAAACTAGCAAGGGAATTCACACAGTCACAGCAAAAAACGATTTTGAAACAAACACCACTTTAAAAGAGGCCAAGCTGCCTGAAAAACACAGAGAGTCCACAGTAAAACAAACACTGTTTGAACAATTAATACTATTTGACTAGAAAATATCTTTGGGCTCCTTACCTAGGTCTCTTTGCAATCCTTGAACACTGGGCTGTATCAGGACACAGGAGAGAATGCACAGAGGAACACAAAATGGAGGTGCCTGTCTTTGGCCTTCCCTTCACAAACTTAAGGAGCCAGAGCAGGTGGGGGGGGGGGGGGGGGGCGGGTCTCAGGTGCAGCAGAGACTCAGGGAGCCAATCAGCTAAGTCCAGTCCCTGGGGCCTGGGGGAGGCTACTGGTGCTCTATTCAGTATCTCCTTGGATACAGACAGGCTGAATCCACACTTTGAAGCTAGCAGAGTCTACTTTTCAGGTAAGGGGGAGATTGTTTAAGAGACAAACACTGCAATAGTTCTGGGCGCACACTCTAAAAATCGGGCTTTTTAAGGCAAAAAAGACAGGGGGGCAGACAGCTTTTAAGCACAATTTAAATCACACAAACAGATTAAAAAACAGTCTCCTAAAACCACACTCTGAAAGATCTATGTAGTCTTTTTACTAAGAATAGGGGTGAAAAAAAGGGGGGCGGGGGGGGGGGGGAGCCACTAAAACTAGCAAGGGAATTCACACAGTCACAGCAAAAAACGATTTTGAAACAAACACCACTTTAAAAGAGGCCAAGCTGTCTGAAAAACACAGAGAGTCCACAGTAAAACAAACACTGTTTGAACAATTAATACTATTTGACTAGAAAATATCTTTGGGCTCCTTACCTAGGTCTCTTTGCAATCCTTGAACACTGGGCTGTATCAGGACACAGGAGAGAATGCACAGAGGAACACAAAATGGAGGTGCCTGTCTTTGGCCTTCCCTCCACAAACTTAAGGAGCCAGAGCAGGTGGGGGGGGGGGGCGGGTCTCAGGTGCAGCAGAGACTCAGGGAGCCAATCAGCTAAGTCCAGTCCCTGGGGCCTGGGGGAGGCTACTGGTGCTCTATTCAGTATCTCCTTGGATACAGACAGGCTGAATCCACACTTTCAAGCTAGCAGAGTCTACTTTTCAGGTAAGGGGGAGATTGTTTAAGAGACAAACACTGCAATAGTTCTGGGCGCACACTCTAAAAATCGGGCTTTTTAAGGCAAAAAAGACAGGGGGGCAGACAGCTTTTAAGCACAATTTAAATCACACAAACAGATTAAAAAACAGTCTCCTAAAACCACACTATGAAAGATCTATGTAGTCTTTTTACTAAGAATAGGGGTGAAAAAAAGGGGGACAGGGGGGGGGGGAGCAACTAAACTAGCAAGGGAATTCACACAGTCACAGCAAAAAACGATTTTGAAACAAACACCACTTTAAAAGAGGCCAAGCTGCCTGAAAAACACAGAGAGTCCACAGTAAAACAAACACTGTTTGAACAATTAATACTATTTGACTAGAAAATATCTTTGGGCTCTTTACCTAGGTCTCTTTGCAATCCTTGAACACTGGGCTGTATCAGGACACAGGAGAGAATGCACAGAGGAACACAAAATGGAGGTGCCTGTCTTTGGCCTTCCCTCCACAAACTTAAGGAGCCAGAGCAGGTGGGGGGGGGGCGGGTCTCAGGTGCAGCAGAGACTCAGGGAGCCAATCAGCTAAGTCCAGTCCCTGGGGCCTGGGGGAGGCTACTGGTGCTCTATTCAGTATCTCCTTGGATACAGACAGGCTGAATCCACACTTTCAAGCTAGCAGAGTCTACTTTTCAGGTAAGGGGGAGATTGTTTAAGAGACAAACACTGCAATAGTTCTGGGCGCACACTCTAAAAATCGGGCTTTTTAAGGCAAAAAAGACAGGGGGGCAGACAGCTTTTAAGCACAATTTAAATCACACAAACAGATTAAAAAACAGTCTCCTAAAACCACACTCTGAAAGATCTATGTTGTCTTTTTACTAAGAATAGGGGTGAAAAAAAGGGGGGCAGGGGGGGGGGGAGCCACTAAACTAGCAAGGGAATTCACACAGTCACAGCAAAAAACGATTTTGAAACAAACACCACTTTAAAAGAGGCCAAGCTGCCTGAAAAACACAGAGAGTCCACAGTAAAACAAACACTGTTTGAACAATTAATACTATTTGACTAGAAAATATCTTTGGGCTCCTTACCTAGGTCTCTTTGCAATCCTTGAACACTGGGCTGTATCAGGACACAGGAGAGAATGCACAGAGGAACACAAAATGGAGGTGCCTGTCTTTGGCCTTCCCTCCACAAACTTAAGGAGCCAGAGCAGGTGGGGGGGGGGGGGGGCGGGTCTCAGGTGCAGCAGAGACTCAGGGAGACAATCAGCTAAGTCCAGTCCCTGGGGCCTGGGGGAGGCTACTGGTGCTCTATTCAGTATCTCCTTGGATACAGACAGGCTGAATCCACACTTTCAAGCTAGCAGAGTCTACTTTTCAGGTAAGGGGGAGATTGTTTAAGAGACAAACACTGCAATAGTTCTGGGCGCACACTCTAAAAATCGGGCTTTTTAAGGCAAAAAAGACAGGGGGGCAGACAGCTTTTAAGCACAATTTAAATCACACAAACAGATTAAAAAACAGTCTCCTAAAACCACACTCTGAAAGATCTATGTAGTCTTTTTACTAAGAATAGGGGTGAAAAAAAGGGGGGCAGGGGGGGGGGAGCCACTAAACTAGCAAGGGAATTCACACAGTCACAGCAAAAAACGATTTTGAAACAAACACCACTTTAAAAGAGGCCAAGCTGCCTGAAAAACACAGAGAGTCCACAGTAAAACAAACACTGTTTGAACAATTAATACTATTTGACTAGAAAATATCTTTGGGCTCCTTACCTAGGTCTCTTTGCAATCCTTGAACACTGGGCTGTATCAGGACACAGGAGAGAATGCACAGAGGAACACAAAATGGAGGTGCCTGTCTTTGGCCTTCCCTCCACAAACTTAAGGAGCCAGAGCAGGTGGGGGGGGGGGCGGGTCTCAGGTGCAGCAGAGACTCAGGGAGTCAATCAGCTAAGTCCAGTCCCTGGGGCCTGGGGGAGGCTACTGGTGCTCTATTCAGTATCTCCTTGGATACAGACAGGCTGAATCCACACTTTCAAGCTAGCAGAGTCTACTTTTCAGGTAAGGGGGAGATTGTTTAAGAGACAAACACTGCAATAGTTCTGGGCGCACACTCTAAAAATCGGGCTTTTTAAGGCAAAAAAGACAGGGGGGCAGACAGCTTTTAAGCACAATTTAAATCACACAAACAGATTAAAAAACAGTCTCCTAAAACCACACTCTGAAAGATCTATGTAGTCTTTTTACTAAGAATAGGGGTGAAAAAAAGGGGGGCAGGGGGGGGGGAGCCACTAAAACTAGCAAGGGAATTCACACAGTCACAGCAAAAAACGATTTTGAAACAAACACCACTTTAAAAGAGGCCAAACTGCCTGAAAAACACAGAGAGTCCACAGTAAAACAAACACTGTTTGAACAATTAATACTATTTGACTAGAAAATATCTTTGGGCTCCTTACCTAGGTCTCTTTGCAATCCTTGAACACTGGGCTGTATCAGGACACAGGAGAGAATGCACAGAGGAACACAAAATGGAGGTGCCTGTCTTTGGCCTTCCCTCCACAAACTTAAGGAGCCAGAGCAGGTGGGGGGGGGGGCGGGTCTCAGGTGCAGCAGAGACTCAGGGAGCCAATCAGCTAAGTCCAGTCCCTGGGGCCTGGGGGAGGCTACTGGTGCTCTATTCAGTATCTCCTTGGATACAGACAGGCTGAATCCACACTTTCAAGCTAGCAGAGTCTACTTTTCAGGTAAGGGGGAGATTGTTTAAGAGACAAACACTGCAATAGTTCTGGGCGCACACTCTAAAAATCGGGCTTTTTAAGGCAAAAAAGACAGGGGGGCAGACAGCTTTTAAGCACAATTTAAATCACACAAACAGATTAAAAAACAGTCTACTAAAACCACACTCTGAAAGATCTATGTAGTCTTTTTACTAAGAATAGGGGTGAAAAAAAGGGGGGTGGGGGGGGGGGGAGCCACTAAACTAGCAAGGGAATTCACACAGTCACAGCAAAAAACGATTTTGAAACAAACACCACTTTAAAAGAGGCCAAGCTGCCTGAAAAACACAGAGAGTCCACAGTAAAACAAACACTGTTTGAACAATTAATACTATTTGACTAGAAAATATCTTTGGGCTCCTTGCCTAGGTCTCTTTGCAATCCTTGAACACTGGGCTGTATCAGGACACAGGAGAGAATGCACAGAGGAACACAAAATGGAGGTGCCTGTCTTTGGCCTTCCCTCCACAAACTTAAGGAGCCAGAGCAGGTGGGGGGGGGGCGGGTCTCAGGTGCAGCAGAGACTCAGGGAGCCAATCAGCTAAGTCCAGTCCCTGGGGCCTGGGGAAGGCTACTGGTGCTCTATTCAGTATCTCCTTGGATACAGACAGGCTGAATCCACACTTTCAAGCTAGCAGAGTCTACTTTTCAGGTAAGGGGGAGATTGTTTAAGAGACAAACACTGCAATAGTTCTGGGCGCACACTCTAAAAATCGGGCTTTTTAAGGCAAAAAAGACAGGGGGGCAGACAGCTTTTAAGCACAATTTAAATCACACAAACAGATTAAAAAACAGTCTCCTAAAACCACACTCTGAAAGATCTATGTAGTCTTTTTACTAAGAATAGGGGTGAAAAAAAGGGGGGCAGGGGGGGGGGGGAGCCACTAAACTAGCAAGGGAATTCACACAGTCACAGCAAAAAACGATTTTGAAACAAACACCACTTTAAAAGAGGCCAAGCTGCCTGAAAAACACAGAGAGTCCACAGTAAAACAAACACTGTTTGAACAATTAATACTATTTGACTAGAAAATATCTTTGGGCTCCTTACCAAGGTCTCTTTGCAATCCTTGAACACTGGGCTGTATCAGGACACAGGAGAGAATGCACAGAGGAACACAAAATGGAGGTGCCTGTCTTTGGCCTTCCCTCCACAAACTTAAGGAGCCAGAGCAGGTGGGGGGGGGGCGGGTCTCAGGTGCAGCAGAGACTCAGGGAGCCAATCAGCTAAGTCCAGTCCCTGGGGCCTGGGGGAGGCTACTGGTGCTCTATTCAGTATCTCCTTGGATACAGACAGGCTGAATCCACACTTTCAAGCTAGCAGAGTCTACTTTTCAGGTAAGGGGGAGATTGTTTAAGAGACAAACACTGCAATAGTTCTGGGCGCACACTCTAAAAATCGGGCTTTTTAAGGCAAAAAAGACAGGGGGGCAGACAGCTTTTAAGCACAATTTAAATCACACAAACAGATTAAAAAACAGTCTCCTAAAACCACACTCTGAAAGATCTATGTAGTCTTTTTACTAAGAATAGGGGTGAAAAAAAGGGGGGCGGGGGGGGGGGGGAGCCACTAAACTAGCAAGGGAATTCACACAGTCACAGCAAAAAACGATTTTGAAACAAACACCACTTTAAAAGAGGCCAAGCTGCCTGAAAAACACAGAGAGTCCACAGTAAAACAAACACTGTTTGAACAATTAATACTATTTGACTAGAAAATATCTTTGGGCTCCTTACCTAGGTCTCTTTGCAATCCTTGAACACTGGGCTGTATCAGGACACAGGAGAGATTGCACAGAGGAACACAAAATGGAGGTGCCTGTCTTTGGCCTTCCCTCCACAAACTTAAGGAGCCAGAGCAGGTGGGGGGGGGGGGCGGGTCTCAGGTGCAGCAGAGACTCAGGGAGCCAATCAGCTAAGTCCAGTCCCTGGTGCCTGGGGGAGGCTACTGGTGCTCTATTCAGTATCTCCTTGGATACAGACAGGCTGAATCCACACTTTCAAGCTAGCAGAGTCTACTTTTCAGGTAAGGGGGAGATTGTTTAAGAGACAAACACTGCAATAGTTCTGGGCGCACACTCTAAAAATCGGGCTTTTTAAGGCAAAAAAGACAGGGGGGCAGACAGCTTTTAAGCACAATTTAAATCACACAAACAGATTAAAAAACAGTCTCCTAAAACCACACTCTGAAAGATCTATGTAGTCTTTTTACTAAGAATAGGGGTGAAAAAAAGGGGGGCAGGGGGGGGGGAGCCACTAAACTAGCAAGGGAATTCACACAGTCACAGCAAAAAACGATTTTGAAACAAACACCACTTTAAAAGAGGCCAAGCTGCCTGAAAAACACAGAGAGTCCACAGTAAAACAAACACTGTTTGAACAATTAATACTATTTGACTAGAAAATATCTTTGGGCTCCTTACCTAGGTCTCTTTGCAATCCTTGAACACTGGGCTGTATCAGGACACAGGAGAGAATGCACAGAGGAACACAAAATGGAGGTGCCTGTCTTTGGCCTTCCCTTCACAAACTTAAGGAGCCAGAGCAGGTGGGGGGGGGGGGGGGGGGCGGGTCTCAGGTGCAGCAGAGACTCAGGGAGCCAATCAGCTAAGTCCAGTCCCTGGGGCCTGGGGGAGGCTACTGGTGCTCTATTCAGTATCTCCTTGGATACAGACAGGCTGAATCCACACTTTGAAGCTAGCAGAGTCTACTTTTCAGGTAAGGGGGAGATTGTTTAAGAGACAAACACTGCAATAGTTCTGGGCGCACACTCTAAAAATCGGGCTTTTTAAGGCAAAAAAGACAGGGGGGCAGACAGCTTTTAAGCACAATTTAAATCACACAAACAGATTAAAAAACAGTCTCCTAAAACCACACTCTGAAAGATCTATGTAGTCTTTTTACTAAGAATAGGGGTGAAAAAAAGGGGGGCGGGGGGGGGGGGGAGCCACTAAAACTAGCAAGGGAATTCACACAGTCACAGCAAAAAACGATTTTGAAACAAACACCACTTTAAAAGAGGCCAAGCTGTCTGAAAAACACAGAGAGTCCACAGTAAAACAAACACTGTTTGAACAATTAATACTATTTGACTAGAAAATATCTTTGGGCTCCTTACCTAGGTCTCTTTGCAATCCTTGAACACTGGGCTGTATCAGGACACAGGAGAGAATGCACAGAGGAACACAAAATGGAGGTGCCTGTCTTTGGCCTTCCCTCCACAAACTTAAGGAGCCAGAGCAGGTGGGGGGGGGGGGGCGGGTCTCAGGTGCAGCAGAGACTCAGGGAGCCAATCAGCTAAGTCCAGTCCCTGGGGCCTGGGGGAGGCTACTGGTGCTCTATTCAGTATCTCCTTGGATACAGACAGGCTGAATCCACACTTTCAAGCTAGCAGAGTCTACTTTTCAGGTAAGGGGGAGATTGTTTAAGAGACAAACACTGCAATAGTTCTGGGCGCACACTCTAAAAATCGGGCTTTTTAAGGCAAAAAAGACAGGGGGGCAGACAGCTTTTAAGCACAATTTAAATCACACAAACAGATTAAAAAACAGTCTCCTAAAACCACACTATGAAAGATCTATGTAGTCTTTTTACTAAGAATAGGGGTGAAAAAAAGGGGGACAGGGGGGGGGGGGAGCAACTAAACTAGCAAGGGAATTCACACAGTCACAGCAAAAAACGATTTTGAAACAAACACCACTTTAAAAGAGGCCAAGCTGCCTGAAAAACACAGAGAGTCCACAGTAAAACAAACACTGTTTGAACAATTAATACTATTTGACTAGAAAATATCTTTGGGCTCTTTACCTAGGTCTCTTTGCAATCCTTGAACACTGGGCTGTATCAGGACACAGGAGAGAATGCACAGAGGAACACAAAATGGAGGTGCCTGTCTTTGGCCTTCCCTCCACAAACTTAAGGAGCCAGAGCAGGTGGGGGGGGGGCGGGTCTCAGGTGCAGCAGAGACTCAGGGAGCCAATCAGCTAAGTCCAGTCCCTGGGGCCTGGGGGAGGCTACTGGTGCTCTATTCAGTATCTCCTTGGATACAGACAGGCTGAATCCACACTTTCAAGCTAGCAGAGTCTACTTTTCAGGTAAGGGGGAGATTGTTTAAGAGACAAACACTGCAATAGTTCTGGGCGCACACTCTAAAAATCGGGCTTTTTAAGGCAAAAAAGACAGGGGGGCAGACAGCTTTTAAGCACAATTTAAATCACACAAACAGATTAAAAAACAGTCTCCTAAAACCACACTCTGAAAGATCTATGTTGTCTTTTTACTAAGAATAGGGGTGAAAAAAAGGGGGGCAGGGGGGGGGGGAGCCACTAAACTAGCAAGGGAATTCACACAGTCACAGCAAAAAACGATTTTGAAACAAACACCACTTTAAAAGAGGCCAAGCTGCCTGAAAAACACAGAGAGTCCACAGTAAAACAAACACTGTTTGAACAATTAATACTATTTGACTAGAAAATATCTTTGGGCTCCTTACCTAGGTCTCTTTGCAATCCTTGAACACTGGGCTGTATCAGGACACAGGAGAGAATGCACAGAGGAACACAAAATGGAGGTGCCTGTCTTTGGCCTTCCCTCCACAAACTTAAGGAGCCAGAGCAGGTGGGGGGGGGGGGGCGGGTCTCAGGTGCAGCAGAGACTCAGGGAGACAATCAGCTAAGTCCAGTCCCTGGGGCCTGGGGGAGGCTACTGGTGCTCTATTCAGTATCTCCTTGGATACAGACAGGCTGAATCCACACTTTCAAGCTAGCAGAGTCTACTTTTCAGGTAAGGGGGAGATTGTTTAAGAGACAAACACTGCAATAGTTCTGGGCGCACACTCTAAAAATCGGGCTTTTTAAGGCAAAAAAGACAGGGGGGCAGACAGCTTTTAAGCACAATTTAAATCACACAAACAGATTAAAAAACAGTCTCCTAAAACCACACTCTGAAAGATCTATGTTGTCTTTTTACTAAGAATAGGGGTGAAAAAAAGGGGGGCGGGGGGGGGGAGCCACTAAACTAGCAAGGGAATTCACACAGTCACAGCAAAAAACGATTTTGAAACAAACACCACTTTAAAAGAGGCCAAGCTGCCTGAAAAACACAGAGAGTCCACAGTAAAACAAACACTGTTTGAACAATTAATACTATTTGACTAGAAAATATCTTTGGGCTCCTTACCTAGGTCTCTTTGCAATCCTTGAACACTGGGCTGTATCAGGACATAGGAGAGAATGCACAGAGGAACACAAAATGGAGGTGCCTGTCTTTGGCCTTCCCTCCACAAACGTAAGGAGCCAGAGCAGGTGGGGGGGGGGCGGGTCTCAGGTGCAGCAGAGACTCAGGGAGCCAATCAGCTAAGTCCAGTCCCTGGGGCCTGGGGGAGGCTACTGGTGCTCTATTCAGTATCTCCTTGGATACAGATAGGCTGAATCCACACTTTCAAGCTAGCAGAGTCTACTTTTCAGGTAAGGGGGAGATTGTTTAAGAGACAAACACTGCAATAGTTCTGGGCGCACACTCTAAAAATCGGGCTTTTTAAGGCAAAAAAGACAGGGGGGCAGACAGCTTTTAAGCACAATTTAAATCACACAAACAGATTAAAAAACAGTCTCCTAAAACCACACTCTGAAAGATCTATGTAGTCTTTTTACTAAGAATAGGGGTGAAAAAAAGGGGGGCAGGGGGGGGGGGGGAGCCACTAAACTAGCAAGGGAATTCACACAGTCACAGCAAAAAACGATTTTGAAACAAACACCACTTTAAAAGAGGCCAAGCTGCCTGAAAAACACAGAGAGTCCACAGTAAAACAAACACTGTTTGAACAATTAATACTATTTGACTAGAAAATATCTTTGGGCTCCTTACCTAGGTCTCTTTGCAATCGTTGAACACTGGGCTGTATCAGGACACAGGAGAGAATGCACAGAGGAACACAAAATGGAGGTGCCTGTCTTTGGCCTTCCCTCCACAAACTTAAGGAGCCAGAGCAGGTGGGGGGGGGGGGGGGTCTCAGGTGCAGCAGAGACTCAGGGAGCCAATCAGCTAAGTCCAGTCCCTGCGGCCTGGGGGAGGCTACTGGTGCTCTATTCAGTATCTCCTTGGATACAGACAGGCTGAATCCACACTTTCAAGCTAGCAGAGTCTACTTTTCAGGTAAGGGGGAGATTGTTTAAGAGACAAACACTAAAATAGTTCTGGGCGCACACTCTAAAAATCGGGCTTTTTAAGGCAAAAAAGACAGGGGGGCAGACAGCTTTTAAGCACAATTTAAATCACACAAACAGATTAAAAAACAGTCTCCTAAAACCACACTCTGAAAGATCTATGTAGTCTTTTTACTAAGAATAGGGATGAAAAAAAGGGGGGTGGGGGGGGGGAGCCACTAAACTAGCAAGGGAATTCACACAGTCACAGCAAAAAACGATTTTGAAACAAACACCACTTTAAAAGAGGCCAAGCTGCCTGAAAAACACAGAGAGTCCACAGTAAAACAAACACTGTTTGAACAATTAATACTATTTGACTAGAAAATATCTTTGGGCTCCTTACCTAGGTCTCTTTGCAATCCTTGAACACTGGGCTGTATCAGGACACAGGAGAGATTGCACAGAGTAACACAAAATGGAGGTGCCTGTCTTTGGCCTTCCCTCCACAAACTTAAGGAGCCAGAGCAGGTGGGGGGGGGCGGGTCTCAGGTGCAGCAGAGACTCAGGGAGCCAATCAGCTAAGTCCAGTCCCTGGGGCCTGGGGGAGGCTACTGGTGCTCTATTCAGTATCTCCTTGGATACAGACAGGCTGAATCCACACTTTCAAGCTAGCAGAGTCTACTTTTCAGGTAAGGGGGAGATTGTTTAAGAGACAAACACTGCAATAGTTCTGGGCGCACACTCTAAAAATCGGGCTTTTTAAGGCAAAAAAGACAGGGGGGCAGACAGCTTTTAAGCACAATTTAAATCACACAAACAGATTAAAAAACAGTCTCCTAAAACCACACTCTGAAAGATCTATGTAGTCTTTTTACTAAGAATAGGGGTGAAAAAAAGGGGGGCAGGGGTGGGGGGGAGCCACTAAACTAGCAAGGGAATTCACACAGTCACAGCAAAAAACGATTTTGAAACAAACACCACTTTAAAAGAGGCCAAGCTGCCTGAAAAACACAGAGAGTCCACAGTAAAACAAACACTGTTTGAACAATTAATACTATTTGACTAGAAAATATCTTTGGGCTCCTTACCTAGGTCTCTTTGCAATCCTTGAACACTGGGCTGTATCAGGACACAGGAGAGAATGCACAAAGGAACACAAAATGGAGGTGCCTGTCTTTGGCCTTCCCTCCACAAACTTAAGGAGCCAGAGCAGGTGGGGGGGGGGGGGGGGGGGCGGGTCTCAGGTGCAGCAGAGACTCAGGGAGCCAATCAGCTAAGTCCAGTCCCTGGGGCCTGGGGGAGGCTACTGGTGCTCTATTCAGTATCTCCTTGGATACAGACAGGCTGAATCCACACTTTCAAGCTAGCAGAGTCTACTTTTCAGGTAAGGGGGAGATTGTTTAAGAGACAAACACTGCAATAGTTCTGGGCGCACACTCTAAAAATCGGGCTTTTTAAGGCAAAAAAGACAGGGGGGCAGACAGCTTTTAAGCACAATTTAAATCACACAAACAGATTAAAAAACAGTCTCCTAAAACCACACTCTGAAAGATCTATGTAGTCTTTTTACTAAGAATAGGGGTGAAAAAAAGGGGGGCAGGGGGGGGGGGGAGCCACTAAAACTAGCAAGGGAATTCACACAGTCACAGCAAAAAACGATTTTGAAACAAACACCACTTTAAAAGAGGCCAAACTGCCTGAAAAACACAGAGAGTCCACAGTAAAACAAACACTGTTTGAACAATTAATACTATTTGACTAGAAAATATCTTTGGGCTCCTTACCTAGGTCTCTTTGCAATCCTTGAACACTGGGCTGTATCAGGACACAGGAGAGAATGCACAGAGGAACACAAAATGGAGGTGCCTGTCTTTGGCCTTCCCTCCACAAACTTAAGGAGCCAGAGCAGGTGGGGGGGGGGGCGGGTCTCAGGTGCAGCAGAGACTCAGGGAGCCAATCAGCTAAGTCCAGTCCCTGGGGCCTGGGGGAGGCTACTGGTGCTCTATTCAGTATCTCCTTGGATACAGACAGGCTGAATCCACACTTTCAAGCTAGCAGAGTCTACTTTTCAGGTAAGGGGGAGATTGTTTAAGAGACAAACACTGCAATAGTTCTGGGCGCACACTCTAAAAATCGGGCTTTTTAAGGCAAAAAAGACAGGGGGGCAGACAGCTTTTAAGCACAATTTAAATCACACAAACAGATTAAAAAACAGTCTACTAAAACCACACTCTGAAAGATCTATGTAGTCTTTTTACTAAGAATAGGGGTGAAAAAAAGGGGGGCGGGGGGGGGGGGAGCCACTAAACTAGCAAGGGAATTCACACAGTCACAGCAAAAAACGATTTTGAAACAAACACCACTTTAAAAGAGGCCAAGCTGCCTGAAAAACACAGAGAGTCCACAGTAAAACAAACACTGTTTGAACAATTAATACTATTTGACTAGAAAATATCTTTGGGCTCCTTGCCTAGGTCTCTTTGCAATCCTTGAACACTGGGCTGTATCAGGACACAGGAGAGAATGCACAGAGGAACACAAAATGGAGGGGCCTGTCTTTGGCCTTCCCTCCACAAACTTAAGGAGCCAGAGCAGGTGGGGGGGGGGGCGGGTCTCAGGTGCAGCAGAGACTCAGGGACCCAATCAGCTAAGTCCAGTCCCTGGGGCCTGGGGGAGGCTACTGGTGCTCTATTCAGTATCTCCTTGGATACAGACAGGCTGAATCCACACTTTCAAGCTAGCAGAGTCTACTTTTCAGGTAAGGGGGAGATTGTTTAAGAGACAAACACTGCAATAGTTCTGGGCGCACACTCTAAAAATCGGGCTTTTTAAGGCAAAAAAGACAGGGGGGCAGACAGCTTTTAAGCACAATTTAAATCACACAAACAGATTAAAAAACAGTCTCCTAAAACCACACTCTGAAAGATCTATGTAGTCTTTTTACTAAGAATAGGGGTGAAAAAAAGGGGGGCAGGGGGGGGGGGGAGCCACTAAACTAGCAAGGGAATTCACACAGTCACAACAAAAAACGATTTTGAAACAAACACCACTTTAAGAGAGGCCAAGCTGCCTGAAAAACACAGAGAGTCCACAGTAAAACAAACACTGTTTGAACAATTAATACTATTTGACTAGAAAATATCTTTGGGCTCCTTACCTAGGTCTCTTTGCAATCCTTGAACACTGGGCTGTATCAGGACACAGGAGAGAATGCACAGAGGAACACAAAATGGAGGTGCCTGTCTTTGGCCTTCCCTCCACAAACTTAAGGAGCCAGAGCAGGTGGGGGGGAGGCGGGTCTCAGGTGCAGCAGAGACTCAGGGAGCCAATCAGCTAAGTCCAGTCCCTGGGGCCTGGGGGAGGCTACTGGTGCTCTATTCAGTATCTCCTTGGATACAGACAGGCTGAATCCACACTTTCAAGCTAGCAGAGTCTACTTTTCAGGTAAGGGGGAGATTGTTTAAGAGACAAACACTGCAATAGTTCTGGGCGCACACTCTAAAAATCGGGCTTTTTAAGGCAAAAAAGACAGGGGGGCAGACAGCTTTTAAGCACAATTTAAATCACACAAACAGATTAAAAAACAGTCTCCTAAAACCACACTCTGAAAGATCTATGTAGTCTTTTTACTAAGAATAGGGGTGAAAAAAAGGGGGGCGGGGGGGGGAGCCACTAAACTAGCAAGGGAATTCACACAGTCACAGCAAAAAACGATTTTGAAACAAACACCACTTTAAAAGAGGCCAAGCTGCCTGAAAAACACAGAGAGTCCACAGTAAAACAAACACTGTTTGAACAATTAATACTATTTGACTAGAAAATATCTTTGGGCTCCTTACCTAGGTCTCTTTGCAATCCTTGAACACTGGGCTGTATCAGGACACAGGAGAGATTGCACAGAGGAACACAAAATGGAGGTGCCTGTCTTTGGCCTTCCCTCCACAAACTTAAGGAGCCAGAGCAGGTGGGGGGGGGGCGGGTCTCAGGTGCAGCAGAGACTCAGGGAGCCAATCAGCTAAGTCCAGTCCCTGGTGCCTGGGGGAGGCTACTGGTGCTCTATTCAGTATCTCTTTGGATACAGACAGGCTGAATCCACACTTTCAAGCTAGCAGAGTCTACTTTTCAGGTAAGGGGGAGATTGTTTAAGAGACAAACACTGCAATAGTTCTGGGCGCACACTCTAAAAATCGGGCTTTTTAAGGCAAAAAAGACAGGGGGGCAGACAGCTTTTAAGCACAATTTAAATCACACAAACAGATTAAAAAACAGTCTCCTAAAACCACACTCTGAAAGATCTATGTAGTCTTTTTACTAAGAATAGGGGTGAAAAAAAGGGGGGCAGGGGGGGGGGGGAGCCACTAAACTAGCAAGGGAATTCACACAGTCACAGCAAAAAACGATTTTGAAACAAACACCACTTTAAAAGAGGCCAAGCTGCCTGAAAAACACAGAGAGTCCACAGTAAAACAAACACTGTTTGAACAATTAATACTATTTGACTAGAAAATATCTTTGGGCTCCTTACCTAGGTCTCTTTGCAATCCTTGAACACTGGGCTGTATCAGGACACAGGAGAGAATGCACAGAGGAACACAAAATGGAGGTGCCTGTCTTTGGCCTTCCCTTCACAAACTTAAGGAGCCAGAGCAGGTGGGGGGGGGGCGGGTCTCAGGTGCAGCAGAGACTCAGGGAGCCAATCAGCTAAGTCCAGTCCCTGGGGCCTGGGGGAGGCTACTGGTGCTCTATTCAGTATCTCCTTGGATACAGACAGGCTGAATCCACACTTTCAAGCTAGCAGAGTCTACTTTTCAGGTAAGGGGGAGATTGTTTAAGAGACAAACACTGCAATAGTTCTGGGCGCACACTCTAAAAATCGGGCTTTTTAAGGCAAAAAAGACAGGGGGGCAGACAGCTTTTAAGCACAATTTAAATCACACAAACAGATTAAAAAACAGTCTCCTAAAACCACACTCTGAAAGATCTATGTAGTCTTTTTACTAAGAATAGGGGTGAAAAAAAGGGGGGCAGGGGGGGGGAGCCACTAAAACTAGCAAGGGAATTCACACAGTCACAGCAAAAAACGATTTTGAAACAAACACCACTTTAAAAGAGGCCAAGCTGTCTGAAAAACACAGAGAGTCCACAGTAAAACAAACACTGTTTGAACAATTAATACTATTTGACTAGAAAATATCTTTGGGCTCCTTACCTAGGTCTCTTTGCAATCCTTGAACACTGGGCTGTATCAGGACACAGGAGAGAATGCACAGAGGAACACAAAATGGAGGTGCCTGTCTTTGGCCTTCCCTCCACAAACTTAAGGAGCCAGAGCAGGTGGGGGGGGGGCGGGTCTCAGGTGCAGCAGAGACTCAGGGAGCCAATCAGCTAAGTCCAGTCCCTGGGGCCTGGGGGAGGCTACTGGTGCTCTATTCAGTATCTCCTTGGATACAGACAGGCTGAATCCACACTTTCAAGCTAGCAGAGTCTACTTTTCAGGTAAGGGGGAGATTGTTTAAGAGACAAACACTGCAATAGTTCTGGGCGCACACTCTAAAAATCGGGCTTTTTAAGGCAAAAAAGACAGGGGGGCAGACAGCTTTTAAGCACAATTTAAATCACACAAACAGATTAAAAAACAGTCTCCTAAAACCACACTCTGAAAGATCTATGTAGTCTTTTTACTAAGAATAGGGGTGAAAAAAAGGGGGGCAGGGGGGGGGGAGCCACTAAACTAGCAAGGGAATTCACACAGTCACAGCAAAAAACGATTTTGAAACAAACACCACTTTAAAAGAGGCCAAGCTGCCTGAAAAACACAGAGAGTCCACAGTAAAACAAACACTGTTTGAACAATTAATACTATTTGACTAGAAAATATCTTTGGGCTCCTTACCTAGGTCTCTTTGCAATCCTTGAACACTGGGCTGTATCAGGACACAGGAGAGAATGCACAGAGGAACACAAAATGGAGGTGCCTGTCTTTGGCCTTCCCTCCACAAACTTAAGGAGCCAGAGCAGGTGGGGGGGGGGGGGGGTCTCAGGTGCAGCAGAGACTCAGGGAGCCAATCAGCTAAGTCCAGTCCCTGCGGCCTGGGGGAGGCTACTGGTGCTCTATTCAGTATCTCCTTGGATACAGACAGGCTGAATCCACACTTTCAAGCTAGCAGAGTCTACTTTTCAGGTAAGGGGGAGATTGTTTAAGAGACAAACACTAAAATAGTTCTGGGCGCACACTCTAAAAATCGGGCTTTTTAAGGCAAAAAAGACAGGGGGGCAGACAGCTTTTAAGCACAATTTAAATCACACAAACAGATTAAAAAACAGTCTCCTAAAACCACACTCTGAAAGATCTATGTAGTCTTTTTACTAAGAATAGGGGTGAAAAAAAGGGGGGTGGGGGGGGGGAGCCACTAAACTAGCAAGGGAATTCACACAGTCACAGCAAAAAACGATGTTGAAACAAACACCACTTTAAAAGAGGCCAAGCTGCCTGAAAAACACAGAGAGTCCACAGTAAAACAAACACTGTTTGAACAATTAATACTATTTGACTAGAAAATATCTTTGGGCTCCTTACCTAGGTCTCTTTGCAATCCTTGAACACTGGGCTGAGAGAATGCACAAAGGAACACAAAATGGAGGTGCCTGTCTTTGGCCTTCCCTCCACAAACTTAAGGAGCCAGAGCAGGTGGGGGTGGGGGGGGGGGGGGGCGGGTCTCAGGTGCAGCAGAGACTCAGGGAGCCAATCAGCTAAGTCCAGTCCCTGGGGCCTGGGGGAGGCTACTGGTGCTCTATTCAGTATCTCCTTGGATACAGACAGGCTGAATCCAACACTTTCAAGCTAGCAGAGTCTACTTTTCAGGTAAGGGGTAGATTGTTTAAGAGACAAACACTGCAATAGTTTCTGGGCGCACACTCTAAAAATCGGGCTTTTTAAGGCAAAAAAGACAGGGGGGGCAGACAGCTTTTAAGCACAATTTAAATCACACAAACAGATTAAAAAACAGTCTCCTAAAACCACACTCTGAAAGATCTATGTAGTCTTTTTACTAAGGAATAGGGGGTGAAAAAAAGGGGGGCAGGGGGGGGGGGAGCCACTAAAACTAGCAAGGGAATTCACACAGTCCACAGCAAAAAACGATTTTGAAACAAACACCACTTTAAAAGAGGCCAAACTGCCTGAAAAACACAGAGAGTCCACAGTAAAACAAACACTGTTTGAACAATTAATACTATTTGACTAGAAAATATCTTTGGGCTCCTACCTAGGTCTCTTTGCAATCCTTGAACACTGGGCTGTATCAGGACACAGGAGAGAATGCACAGAGGAACACAAAATGGAGGTGCCTGTCTTTGGCCTTCCCTCCACAAACTTAAGGAGCCAGAGCAGGTGGGGGGGGGCGGGTCTCAGGGTGCAGCAGAGACTCAGGGAGCCAATCAGCTAAGTCCAGTCCCTGGGGCCTGGGGGAGGCTACTGGTGCTCTATTCAGTATCTCCTTGGATACAGACAGGCTGAATCCACACTTTCAAGCTAGCAGAGTCTACTTTTCAGGTAAGGGGGAGATTGTTTAAGAGACAAACACTGCAATAGTTCTGGGCGCACACTCTAAAAATCGGGCTTTTTAAGGCAAAAAAGACAGGGGGGCAGACAGCTTTTAAGCACAATTTAAATCACACAAACAGATTAAAAAACAGTCTACTAAAACCACACTCTGAAAGATCTATGTAGTCTTTTTACTAAGAATAGGGGGTGAAAAAAAGGGGGGGTGGGGGGGGGGGGAGCCACTAAACTAGCAAGGGAATTCACACAGTCACAGCAAAAAACGATTTTGAAACAAACACCACTTTAAAAGAGGCCAAGCTGCCTGAAAAACACAGAGAGTCCACAGTAAAACAAACACTGTTTGAACAATTAATACTATTTGACTAGAAAATATCTTTGGGCTCCTTGCCTAGGTCTCTTTGCAATCCTTGAACACTGGGCTGTATCAGGACACAGGAGAGAATGCACAGAGGAAACACAAAATGGAGGTGCCTGTTCTTTGGCCTTCCCTCCACAAACTTAAGGAGCCAGAGCAGGTGGGGGGGGGGGGGCGGGTCTCAGGTGCAGCAGAGACTCAGGGAGCCAATCAGCTAAGTCCAGTCCCAGGGGCCTGGGGGAGGCTACTGGTGCTCTATTCAGTATCTCCTTGGATACAGACAGGCTGAATCCACACTTTCAAGCTAGCAGAGTCTACTTTTTCAGGTAAGGGGGAGATTTGTTTAAGAGACAAACACTGCAATAGTTCTGGGCGCACACTCTAAAAATCGGGCTTTTTAAGGCAAAAAAGACAGGGGGCAGACAGCTTTAAGCACAATTTAAATCACACAAACAGATTAAAAAACAGTCTCCTAAAACCACACTCTGAAAGATCTATGTAGTCTTTTTACTAAGAATAGGGGTGAAAAAAAGGGGGGCAGGGGGGGGGGGGGGAGCCACTAAACTAGCAAGGGAATTCACACAGTCACAGCAAAAAACGATTTTGAAACAAACACCACTTTAAAAGAGGCCAAGCTGCCTGAAAAACACAGAGAGTCCACAGTAAAACAAACACTGTTTGAACAATTAATACTATTTGACTAGAAAATATCTTTGGGCTCCTTACCTAGGTCTCTTTGCAATCCTTGAACACTGGGCTGTATCAGGACACAGGAGAGAATGCACAGAGGAACACAAAATGGAGGTGCCTGTCTTTGGCCTTCCCTCGACAAACTTAAGGAGCCAGAGCAGGTGGGGGGGAGGCGGGTCTCAGGTGCAGCAGAGACTCAGGGAGCCAATCAGCTAAGTCCAGTCCCTGGGCCTGGGGGAGGCTACTGGTGCTCTATTCAGTATCTCCTTGGATACAGACAGGCTGAATCCACACTTTCAAGCTAGCAGAGTCTACTTTTCAGGTAAGGGGGGAGATTGTTTAAGAGACAAACAGACTGCAATAGTTCTGGGCGCACACTCTAAAAATCGGGCTTTTTAAGGCAAAAAAGACAGGGGGGCAGGACAGCTTTTAAGCACAATTTAAATCACACAAACAGATTAAAAAACAGTCTCCTAAAACCACACTCTGAAAGATCTATGTAGTCTTTTTACTAAGAATAGGGGTGAAAAAAAAGGGGGGCAGGGGGGGAGCCACTAAACTAGCAAGGGAATTCACACAGTCCACAGCAAAAAACGATTTTGAAACAAACACCACTTTAAAAGAGGCCAAGCTGCCTGAAAAACACAGAGAGTCCACAGTAAAACAAACACTGTTTGAACAATTAATACTATTTGACTAGAAAATATCTTTGGGCTCCTTACCTAGGTCTCTTTGCAATCCTTGAACACTGGGCTGTATCAGGACACAGGAGAGATTGCACAGAGGAACACAAAATGGAGGTGCCTGTCTTTGGCCTTCCCTCCACAAACTTAAGGAGCCAGAGCAGGTGGGGGGGGGGCGGGTCTCAGGTGCAGCAGAGACTCAGGGAGCCAATCAGCTAAGTCCAGTCCCTGGTGCCTGGGGGAGGCTACTGGTGCTCTATTCAGTATATCCTTGGATACAGACAGGCTGAATCCACACTTTGAAGCTAGCAGAGTCTACTTTTCAGGTAAGGGGGAGATTGTTTAAGAGACAAACACTGCAATAGTTCTGGGCACACACTCTAAAAATCGGGCTTTTTAAGGCAAAAAAGACAGGGGGGCAGACAGCTTTTAAGCACAATTTAAATCACACAAACAGATTAAAAAACAGTCTCCTAAAACCACACTCTGAAAGATCTATGTAGTCTTTTTACTAAGAATAGGGGTGAACAAAAAGGGGGGCAGGGGGGGGGGAGCCACTAAACTAGCAAGGGAATTCACACAGTCACAGCAAAAAAACGATTTTGAAACAAACACCACTTTAAAAGAGGCCAAGCTGCCTGAAAAACACAGAGAGTCCACAGTAAAACAAACACTGTTTGAACAATTAATACTATTTGACTAGAAAATATCTTTGGGCTCCTTACCTAGGTCTCTTTGCAATCCTTGAACACTGGGCTGTATCAGGACACAGGAGAGAATGCACAGAGGAACACAAAATGGAGGTGCCTGTCTTTGGCCTTCCCTTCACAAACTTAAGGAGCCAGAGCAGGTGGGGGGGGGGGGGGCGGGTCTCAGGTGCAGCAGAGACTAAGGGAGCCAATCAGCTAAGTCCAGTCCCTGGGGCCTGGGGGAGGCTACTGGTGCTCTATTCAGTATCTCCTTGGATACAGACAGGCTGAATCCACACTTTCAAGCTAGCAGAGTCTACTTTTCAGGTAAGGGGGAGATTGTTTAAGAGACAAACACTGCAATAGTTCTGGGCGCACACTCTAAAAATCGGGCTTTTTAAGGCAAAAAAGACAGGGGGGCAGACAGCTTTTAAGCACAATTTAAATCACACAAACAGATTAAAAAACAGTCTCCTAAAACCACACTCTGAAAGATCTATGTAGTCTTTTTACTAAGAATAGGGGTGAAAAAAAGGGGGGCAGGGGGGGGGGAGCCACTAAAACTAGCAAGGGAATTCACACAGTCACAGCAAAAAACGATTTTGAAACAAACACCACTTTAAAAGAGGCCAAGCTGTCTGAAAAACACAGAGAGTCCACAGTAAAACAAACACTGTTTGAACAATTAATACTATTTGACTAGAAAATATCTTTGGGCTCCTTACCTAGGTCTCTTTGCAATCCTTGAACACTGGGCTGTATCAGGACACAGGAGAGAATGCACAGAGGAACACAAAATGGAGGTGCCTGTCTTTGGCCTTCCCTCCACAAACTTAAGGAGCCAGAGCAGGTGGGGGGGGGGCGGGTCTCAGGTGCAGCAGAGACTCAGGGAGCCAATCAGCTAAGTCCAGTCCCTGGGGCCTGGGGGAGGCTACTGGTGCTCTATTCAGTATCTCCTTGGATACAGACAGGCTGAATCCACACTTTCAAGCTAGCAGAGTCTACTTTTCAGGTAAGGGGGAGATTGTTTAAGAGACAAACACTGCAATAGTTCTGGGCGCACACTCTAAAAATCGGGCTTTTTAAGGCAAAAAAGACAGGGGGGCAGACAGCTTTTAAGCACAATTTAAATCACACAAACAGATTAAAAAACAGTCTCCTAAAACCACACTCTGAAAGATCTATGTAGTCTTTTTACTAAGAATAGGGGTGAAAAAAAGGGGGGGCGGGGGGGGGGAGCCACTAAACTAGCAAGGGAATTCACACAGTCACAGCAAAAAACGATTTTGAAACAAACACCACTTTAAAAGAGGCCAAGCTGCCTGAAAAACACAGAGAGTCCACAGTAAAACAAACACTGTTTGAACAATTAATACTATTTGACTAGAAAATATCTTTGGGCTCCTTACCTAGGTCTCTTTGCAATCCTTGAACACTGGGCTGTATCAGGACACAGGAGAGAATGCACAGAGGAACACAAAATGGAGGTGCCTGTCTTTGGCCTTCCCTCCACAAACTTAAGGAGCCAGAGCAGGTGGGGGGGGGGCGGGTCTCAGGTGCAGCAGAGACTCAGGGAGACAATCAGCTAAGTCCAGTCCCTGGGGCCTGGGGGAGGCTACTGGTGCTCTATTCAGTATCTCCTTGGATACAGACAGGCTGAATCCACACTTTCAAGCTAGCAGAGTCTACTTTTCAGGTAAGGGGGAGATTGTTTAAGAGACAAACACTGCAATAGTTCTGGGCGCACACTCTAAAAATCGGGCTTTTTAAGGCAAAAAAGACAGGGGGGCAGACAGCTTTTAAGCACAATTTAAATCACACAAACAGATTAAAAAACAGTCTCCTAAAACCACACTCTGAAAGATCTATGTTGTCTTTTTACTAAGAATAGGGGTGAAAAAAAGGGGGGCGGGGGGGGGGGGGGGAGCCACTAAACTAGCAAGGGAATTCACACAGTCACAGCAAAAAACGATTTTGAAACAAACACCACTTTAAAAGAGGCCAAGCTGCCTGAAAAACACAGAGAGTCCACAGTAAAACAAACACTGTTTGAACAATTAATACTATTTGACTAGAAAATATCTTTGGGCTCCTTACCTAGGTCTCTTTGCAATCCTTGAACACTGGGCTGTATCAGGACACAGGAGAGAATGCACAGAGGAACACAAAATGGAGGTGCCTGTCTTTGGCCTTCCCTCCACAAACTTAAGGAGCCAGAGCAGGTGGGGGGGGGCGGGTCTCAGGTGCAGCAGAGACTCAGGGAACCAATCAGCTAAGTCCAGTCCCTGGGGCCTGGGGGAGGCTACTGGTGCTCTATTCAGTATCTCCTTGGATACAGACAGGCTGAATCCACACTTTCAAGCTAGCAGAGTCTACTTTTCAGGTAAGGGGGAGATTGTTTAAGAGACAAACACTGCAATAGTTCTGGGCGCACACTCTAAAAATCGGGCTTTTTAAGGCAAAAAAGACAGGGGGGCAGACAGCTTTTAAGCACAATTTAAATCACACAAACAGATTAAAAAACAGTCTCCTAAAACCACACTCTGAAAGATCTATGTAGTCTTTTTACTAAGAATAGGGGTGAAAAAAATGGGGGGTGGGGGGGGGGGGAGCCACTAAACTAGCAAGGGAATTCACACAGTCACAGCAAAAAACGATTTTGAAACAAACACCACTTTAAAAGAGGCCAAGCTGCCTGAAAAACACAGAGAGTCCACAGTAAAACAAACACTGTTTGAACAATTAATACTATTTGACTAGAAAATATCTTTGGGCTCCTTACCTAGGTCTCTTTGCAATCCTTGAACACTGGGCTGTATCAGGACACAGGAGAGAATGCACAGAGGAACACAAAATGGAGGTGCCTGTCTTTGGCCTTCCCTCCACAAACTTAAGGAGCCAGAGCAGGTGGGGGGGGGGGCGGGTCTCAGGTGCAGCAGAGACTCAGGGAGCCAATCAGCTAAGTCCAGTCCCTGGGGCCTGGGGGAGGCTACTGGTGCTCTATTCAGTATCTCCTTGGATACAGACAGGCTGAATCCACACTTTCAAGCTAGCAGAGTCTACTTTTCAGGTAAGGGGGAGATTGTTTAAGAGACAAACACTGCAATAGTTCTGGGCGCACACTCTAAAAATCGGGCTTTTTAAGGCAAAAAAGACAGGGGGGCAGACAGCTTTTAAGCACAATTTAAATCACACAAACAGATTAAAAAACAGTCTCCTAAAACCACACTCTGAAAGATCTATGTAGTCTTTTTACTAAGAATAGGGGTGGAAAAAAGGGGGGCGGGGGGGGGGAGCCACTAAACTAGCAAGGGAATTCACACAGTCACAGCAAAAAACGATTTTGAAACAAACACCACTTTAAAAGAGGCCAAGCTGCCTGAAAAACACAGAGAGTCCACAGTAAAACAAACACTGTTTGAACAATTAATACTATTTGACTAGAAAATATCTTTGGGCTCCTTACCTAGGTCTCTTTGCAATCCTTGAACACTGGGCTGTATCAGGACACAGGAGAGAATGCACAGAGGAACACAAAATGGAGGTGCCTGTCTTTGGCCTTCCCTCCACAAACTTAAGGAGCCAGAGCAGGTGGGGGGTGGCGGGTCTCAGGTGCAGCAGAGACTCAGGGAGCCAATCAGCTAAGTCCAGTCCCTGGGGCCTGGGGGAGGCTACTGGTGCTCTATTCAGTATCTCCTTGGATACAGATAGGCTGAATCCACACTTTCAAGCTAGCAGAGTCTACTTTTCAGGTAAGGGGGAGATTGTTTAAGAGACAAACACTGCAATAGTTCTGGGCGCACACTCTAAAAATCGGGCTTTTTAAGGCAAAAAAGACAGGGGGGCAGACAGCTTTTAAGCACAATTTAAATCACACAAACAGATTAAAAAACAGTCTCCTAAAACCACACTCTGAAAGATCTATGTAGTCTTTTTACTAAGAATAGGGGTGAAAAAAAGGGGGGCAGTGGGGGGGAGCCACTAAAACTAGCAAGGGAATTCACACAGTCACAGCAAAAAACGATTTTGAAACAAACACCACTTTAAAAGAGGCCAAGCTGTCTGAAAAACACAGAGAGTCCACAGTAAAACAAACACTGTTTGAACAATTAATACTATTTGACTAGAAAATATCTTTGGGCTCCTTACCTAGGTCTCTTTGCAATCCTTGAACACTGGGCTGTATCAGGACACAGGAGAGAATGCACAGAGGAACACAAAATGGAGGTGCCTGTCTTTGGCCTTCCCTCCACAAACTTAAGGAGCCAGAGCAGGTGGGGGGGGGGGGGGCGGGTCTCAGGTGCAGCAGAGACTCAGGGAGCCAATCAGCTAAGTCCAGTCCCTGGGGCCTGGGGGAGGCTACTGGTGCTCTATTCAGTATCTCCTTGGATACAGACAGGCTGAATCCACACTTTCAAGCTAGCAGAGTCTACTTTTCAGGTAAGGGGGAGATTGTTTAAGAGACAAACACTGCAATAGTTCTGGGCGCACACTCTAAAAATCGGGCTTTTTAAGGCAAAAAAGACAGGGGGGCAGACAGCTTTTAAGCACAATTTAAATCACACAAACAGATTAAAAAACAGTCTCCTAAAACCACACTCTGAAAGATCTATGTAGTCTTTTTACTAAGAATAGGGGTGAAAAAAAGGGGGGCAGGGGGGGGGGGAGCCACTAAACTAGCAAGGGAATTCACACAGTCACAGCAAAAAACGATTTTGAAACAAACACCACTTTAAAAGAGGCCAAGCTGCCTGAAAAACACAGAGAGTCCACAGTAAAACAAACACTGTTTGAACAATTAATACTATTTGACTAGAAAATATCTTTGGGCTCCTTACCTAGGTCTCTTTGCAATCCTTGAACACTGGGCTGTATCAGGACACAGGAGAGAATGCACAGAGGAACACAAAATGGAGGTGCCTGTCTTTGGCCTTCCCTCCACAAACTTAAGGAGCCAGAGCAGGTGGGGGGGGGGGGGGGTCTCAGGTGCAGCAGAGACTCAGGGAGCCAATCAGCTAAGTCCAGTCCCTGCGGCCTGGGGGAGGCTACTGGTGCTCTATTCAGTATCTCCTTGGATACAGACAGGCTGAATCCACACTTTCAAGCTAGCAGAGTCTACTTTTCAGGTAAGGGGGAGATTGTTTAAGAGACAAACACTAAAATAGTTCTGGGCGCACACTCTAAAAATCGGGCTTTTTAAGGCAAAAAAGACAGGGGGGCAGACAGCTTTTAAGCACAATTTAAATCACACAAACAGATTAAAAAACAGTCTCCTAAAACCACACTCTGAAAGATCTATGTAGTCTTTTTACTAAGAATAGGGGTGAAAAAAAGGGGGGTGGGGGGGGGGAGCCACTAAACTAGCAAGGGAATTCACACAGTCACAGCAAAAAACGATGTTGAAACAAACACCACTTTAAAAGAGGCCAAGCTGCCTGAAAAACACAGAGAGTCCACAGTAAAACAAACACTGTTTGAACAATTAATACTATTTGACTAGAAAATATCTTTGGGCTCCTTACCTAGGTCTCTTTGCAATCCTTGAACACTGGGCTGTATCAGGACACAGGAGAGAATGCACAAAGGAACACAAAATGGAGGTGCCTGTCTTTGGCCTTCCCTCCACAAACTTAAGGAGCCAGAGCAGGTGGGGGTGGGGGGGGGGGGGGGGCGGGTCTCAGGTGCAGCAGAGACTCAGGGAGCCAATCAGCTAAGTCCAGTCCCTGGGGCCTGGGGGAGGCTACTGGTGCTCTATTCAGTATCTCCTTGGATACAGACAGGCTGAATCCACACTTTCAAGCTAGCAGAGTCTACTTTTCAGGTAAGGGGGAGATTGTTTAAGAGACAAACACTGCAATAGTTCTGGGCGCACACTCTAAAAATCGGGCTTTTTAAGGCAAAAAAGACAGGGGGGCAGACAGCTTTTAAGCACAATTTAAATCACACAAACAGATTAAAAAACAGTCTCCTAAAACCACACTCTGAAAGATCTATGTAGTCTTTTTACTAAGAATAGGGGTGAAAAAAAGGGGGGCAGGGGGGGGGGGAGCCACTAAAACTAGCAAGGGAATTCACACAGTCACAGCAAAAAACGATTTTGAAACAAACACCACTTTAAAAGAGGCCAAACTGCCTGAAAAACACAGAGAGTCCACAGTAAAACAAACACTGTTTGAACAATTAATACTATTTGACTAGAAAATATCTTTGGGCTCCTTACCTAGGTCTCTTTGCAATCCTTGAACACTGGGCTGTATCAGGACACAGGAGAGAATGCACAGAGGAACACAAAATGGAGGTGCCTGTCTTTGGCCTTCCCTCCACAAACTTAAGGAGCCAGAGCAGGTGGGGGGGGGCGGGTCTCAGGTGCAGCAGAGACTCAGGGAGCCAATCAGCTAAGTCCAGTCCCTGGGGCCTGGGGGAGGCTACTGGTGCTCTATTCAGTATCTCCTTGGATACAGACAGGCTGAATCCACACTTTCAAGCTAGCAGAGTCTACTTTTCAGGTAAGGGGGAGATTGTTTAAGAGACAAACACTGCAATAGTTCTGGGCGCACACTCTAAAAATCGGGCTTTTTAAGGCAAAAAAGACAGGGGGGCAGACAGCTTTTAAGCACAATTTAAATCACACAAACAGATTAAAAAACAGTCTACTAAAACCACACTCTGAAAGATCTATGTAGTCTTTTTACTAAGAATAGGGGTGAAAAAAAGGGGGGCGGGGGGGGGGGAGCCACTAAACTAGCAAGGGAATTCACACAGTCACAGCAAAAAACGATTTTGAAACAAACACCACTTTAAAAGAGGCCAAGCTGCCTGAAAAACACAGAGAGTCCACAGTAAAACAAACACTGTTTGAACAATTAATACTATTTGACTAGAAAATATCTTTGGGCTCCTTGCCTAGGTCTCTTTGCAATCCTTGAACACTGGGCTGTATCAGGACACAGGAGAGAATGCACAGAGGAACACAAAATGGAGGTGCCTGTCTTTGGCCTTCCCTCCACAAACTTAAGGAGCCAGAGCAGGTGGGGGGGGGGGCGGGTCTCAGGTGCAGCAGAGACTCAGGGAGCCAATCAGCTAAGTCCAGTCCCAGGGGCCTGGGGGAGGCTACTGGTGCTCTATTCAGTATCTCCTTGGATACAGACAGGCTGAATCCACACTTTCAAGCTAGCAGAGTCTACTTTTCAGGTAAGGGGGAGATTGTTTAAGAGACAAACACTGCAATAGTTCTGGGCGCACACTCTAAAAATCGGGCTTTTTAAGGCAAAAAAGACAGGGGGGCAGACAGCTTTTAAGCACAATTTAAATCACACAAACAGATTAAAAAACAGTCTCCTAAAACCACACTCTGAAAGATCTATGTAGTCTTTTTACTAAGAATAGGGGTGAAAAAAAGGGGGGCAGGGGGGGGGGGGGAGCCACTAAACTAGCAAGGGAATTCACACAGTCACAGCAAAAAACGATTTTGAAACAAACACCACTTTAAAAGAGGCCAAGCTGCCTGAAAAACACAGAGAGTCCACAGTAAAACAAACACTGTTTGAACAATTAATACTATTTGACTAGAAAATATCTTTGGGCTCCTTACCTAGGTCTCTTTGCAATCCTTGAACACTGGGCTGTATCAGGACACAGGAGAGAATGCACAGAGGAAAACAAAATGGAGGTGCCTGTCTTTGGCCTTCCCTCCACAAACTTAAGGAGCCAGAGCAGGTGGGGGGGAGGCGGGTCTCAGGTGCAGCAGAGACTCAGGGAGCCAATCAGCTAAGTCCAGTCCCTGGGGCCTGGGGGAGGCTACTGGTGCTCTATTCAGTATCTCCTTGGATACAGACAGGCTGAATCCACACTTTCAAGCTAGCAGAGTCTACTTTTCAGGTAAGGGGGAGATTGTTTAAGAGACAAACACTGCAATAGTTCTGGGCGCACACTCTAAAAATCGGGCTTTTTAAGGCAAAAAAGACAGGGGGGCAGACAGCTTTTAAGCACAATTTAAATCACACAAACAGATTAAAAAACAGTCTCCTAAAACCACACTCTGAAAGATCTATGTAGTCTTTTTACTAAGAATAGGGGTGAAAAAAAGGGGGGCAGGGGGGGAGCCACTAAACTAGCAAGGGAATTCACACAGTCACAGCAAAAAACGATTTTGAAACAAACACCACTTTAAAAGAGGCCAAGCTGCCTGAAAAACACAGAGAGTCCACAGTAAAACAAACACTGTTTGAACAATTAATACTATTTGACTAGAAAATATCTTTGGGCTCCTTACCTAGGTCTCTTTGCAATCCTTGAACACTGGGCTGTATCAGGACACAGGAGAGATTGCACAGAGGAACACAAAATGGAGGTGCCTGTCTTTGGCCTTCCCTCCACAAACTTAAGGAGCCAGAGCAGGTGGGGGGGGGCGGGTCTCAGGTGCAGCAGAGACTCAGGGAGCCAATCAGCTAAGTCCAGTCCCTGGTGCCTGGGGGAGGCTACTGGTGCTCTATTCAGTATCTCCTTGGATACAGACAGGCTGAATCCACACTTTGAAGCTAGCAGAGTCTACTTTTCAGGTAAGGGGGAGATTGTTTAAGAGACAAACACTGCAATAGTTCTGGGCACACACTCTAAAAATCGGGCTTTTTAAGGCAAAAAAGACAGGGGGGCAGACAGCTTTTAAGCACAATTTAAATCACACAAACAGATTAAAAAACAGTCTCCTAAAACCACACTCTGAAAGATCTATGTAGTCTTTTTACTAAGAATAGGGGTGAACAAAAAGGGGGGCAGGGGGGGGGGGAGCCACTAAACTAGCAAGGGAATTCACACAGTCACAGCAAAAAACGATTTTGAAACAAACACCACTTTAAAAGAGGCCAAGCTGCCTGAAAAACACAGAGAGTCCACAGTAAAACAAACACTGTTTGAACAATTAATACTATTTGACTAGAAAATATCTTTGGGCTCCTTACCTAGGTCTCTTTGCAATCCTTGAACACTGGGCTGTATCAGGACACAGGAGAGAATGCACAGAGGAACACAAAATGGAGGTGCCTGTCTTTGGCCTTCCCTTCACAAACTTAAGGAGCCAGAGCAGGTGGGGGGGGGGGGCGGGTCTCAGGTGCAGCAGAGACTAAGGGAGCCAATCAGCTAAGTCCAGTCCCTGGGGCCTGGGGGAGGCTACTGGTGCTCTATTCAGTATCTCCTTGGATACAGACAGGCTGAATCCACACTTTCAAGCTAGCAGAGTCTACTTTTCAGGTAAGGGGGAGATTGTTTAAGAGACAAACACTGCAATAGTTCTGGGCGCACACTCTAAAAATCGGGCTTTTTAAGGCAAAAAAGACAGGGGGGCAGACAGCTTTTAAGCACAATTTAAATCACACAAACAGATTAAAAAACAGTCTCCTAAAACCACACTCTGAAAGATCTATGTAGTCTTTTTACTAAGAATAGGGGTGAAAAAAAGGGGGGCAGGGGGGGGGGAGCCACTAAAACTAGCAAGGGAATTCACACAGTCACAGCAAAAAACGATTTTGAAACAAACACCACTTTAAAAGAGGCCAAGCTGTCTGAAAAACACAGAGAGTCCACAGTAAAACAAACACTGTTTGAACAATTAATACTATTTGACTAGAAAATATCTTTGGGCTCCTTACCTAGGTCTCTTTGCAATCCTTGAACACTGGGCTGTATCAGGACACAGGAGAGAATGCACAGAGGAACACAAAATGGAGGTGCCTGTCTTTGGCCTTCCCTCCACAAACTTAAGGAGCCAGAGCAGGTGGGGGGGGGGCGGGTCTCAGGTGCAGCAGAGACTCAGGGAGCCAATCAGCTAAGTCCAGTCCCTGGGGCCTGGGGGAGGCTACTGGTGCTCTATTCAGTATCTCCTTGGATACAGACAGGCTGAATCCACACTTTCAAGCTAGCAGAGTCTACTTTTCAGGTAAGGGGGAGATTGTTTAAGAGACAAACACTGCAATAGTTCTGGGCGCACACTCTAAAAATCGGGCTTTTTAAGGCAAAAAAGACAGGGGGGCAGACAGCTTTTAAGCACAATTTAAATCACACAAACAGATTAAAAAACAGTCTCCTAAAACCACACTCTGAAAGATCTATGTAGTCTTTTTACTAAGAATAGGGGTGAAAAAAAGGGGGGCGGGGGGGGGGAGCCACTAAACTAGCAAGGGAATTCACACAGTCACAGCAAAAAACGATTTTGAAACAAACACCACTTTAAAAGAGGCCAAGCTGCCTGAAAAACACAGAGAGTCCACAGTAAAACAAACACTGTTTGAACAATTAATACTATTTGACTAGAAAATATCTTTGGGCTCCTTACCTAGGTCTCTTTGCAATCCTTGAACACTGGGCTGTATCAGGACACAGGAGAGAATGCACAGAGGAACACAAAATGGAGGTGCCTGTCTTTGGCCTTCCCTCCACAAACTTAAGGAGCCAGAGCAGGTGGGGGGGGGGCGGGTCTCAGGTGCAGCAGAGACTCAGGGAGACAATCAGCTAAGTCCAGTCCCTGGGGCCTGGGGGAGGCTACTGGTGCTCTATTCAGTATCTCCTTGGATACAGACAGGCTGAATCCACACTTTCAAGCTAGCAGAGTCTACTTTTCAGGTAAGGGGGAGATTGTTTAAGAGACAAACACTGCAATAGTTCTGGGCGCACACTCTAAAAATCGGGCTTTTTAAGGCAAAAAAGACAGGGGGGCAGACAGCTTTTAAGCACAATTTAAATCACACAAACAGATTAAAAAACAGTCTCCTAAAACCACACTCTGAAAGATCTATGTTGTCTTTTTACTAAGAATAGGGGTGAAAAAAAGGGGGGCGGGGGGGGGGGGGGAGCCACTAAACTAGCAAGGGAATTCACACAGTCACAGCAAAAAACGATTTTGAAACAAACACCACTTTAAAAGAGGCCAAGCTGCCTGAAAAACACAGAGAGTCCACAGTAAAACAAACACTGTTTGAACAATTAATACTATTTGACTAGAAAATATCTTTGGGCTCCTTACCTAGGTCTCTTTGCAATCCTTGAACACTGGGCTGTATCATGACACAGGAGAGAATGCACAGAGGAACACAAAATGGAGGTGCCTGTCTTTGGCCTTCCCTCCACAAACTTAAGGAGCCAGAGCAGGTGGGGGGGGGCGGGTCTCAGGTGCAGCAGAGACTCAGGGAACCAATCAGCTAAGTCCAGTCCCTGGGGCCTGGGGGAGGCTACTGGTGCTCTATTCAGTATCTCCTTGGATACAGACAGGCTGAATCCACACTTTCAAGCTAGCAGAGTCTACTTTTCAGGTAAGGGGGAGATTGTTTAAGAGACAAACACTGCAATAGTTCTGGGCGCACACTCTAAAAATCGGGCTTTTTAAGGCAAAAAAGACAGGGGGGCAGACAGCTTTTAAGCACAATTTAAATCACACAAACAGATTAAAAAACAGTCTCCTAAAACCACACTCTGAAAGATCTATGTAGTCTTTTTACTAAGAATAGGGGTGAAAAAAATGGGGGGTGGGGGGGGGGGGGAGCCACTAAACTAGCAAGGGAATTCACACAGTCACAGCAAAAAACGATTTTGAAACAAACACCACTTTAAAAGAGGCCAAGCTGCCTGAAAAACACAGAGAGTCCACAGTAAAACAAACACTGTTTGAACAATTAATACTATTTGACTAGAAAATATCTTTGGGCTCCTTACCTAGGTCTCTTTGCAATCCTTGAACACTGGGCTGTATCAGGACACAGGAGAGAATGCACAGAGGAACACAAAATGGAGGTGCCTGTCTTTGGCCTTCCCTCCACAAACTTAAGGAGCCAGAGCAGGTGGGGGGGGGGGCGGGTCTCAGGTGCAGCAGAGACTCAGGGAGCCAATCAGCTAAGTCCAGTCCCTGGGGCCTGGGGGAGGCTACTGGTGCTCTATTCAGTATCTCCTTGGATACAGACAGGCTGAATCCACACTTTCAAGCTAGCAGAGTCTACTTTTCAGGTAAGGGGGAGATTGTTTAAGAGACAAACACTGCAATAGTTCTGGGCGCACACTCTAAAAATCGGGCTTTTTAAGGCAAAAAAGACAGGGGGGCAGACAGCTTTTAAGCACAATTTAAATCACACAAACAGATTAAAAAACAGTCTCCTAAAACCACACTCTGAAAGATCTATGTAGTCTTTTTACTAAGAATAGGGGTGGAAAAAAGGGGGGCGGGGGGGGGGGGAGCCACTAAACTAGCAAGGGAATTCACACAGTCACAGCAAAAAACGATTTTGAAACAAACACCACTTTAAAAGAGGCCAAGCTGCCTGAAAAACACAGAGAGTCCACAGTAAAACAAACACTGTTTGAACAATTAATACTATTTGACTAGAAAATATCTTTGGGCTCCTTACCTAGGTCTCTTTGCAATCCTTGAACACTGGGCTGTATCAGGACACAGGAGAGAATGCACAGAGGAACACAAAATGGAGGTGCCTGTCTTTGGCCTTCCCTCCACAAACTTAAGGAGCCAGAGCAGGTGGGGGGTGGCGGGTCTCAGGTGCAGCAGAGACTCAGGGAGCCAATCAGCTAAGTCCAGTCCCTGGGGCCTGGGGGAGGCTACTGGTGCTCTATTCAGTATCTCCTTGGATACAGATAGGCTGAATCCACACTTTCAAGCTAGCAGAGTCTACTTTTCAGGTAAGGGGGAGATTGTTTAAGAGACAAACACTGCAATAGTTCTGGGCGCACACTCTAAAAATCGGGCTTTTTAAGGCAAAAAAGACAGGGGGGCAGACAGCTTTTAAGCACAATTTAAATCACACAAACAGATTAAAAAACTGTCTCCTAAAACCACACTCTGAAAGATCTATGTAGTCTTTTTACTAAGAATAGGGGTGAAAAAAAGGGGGGCAGGGGGGGGGGGGGGGAGCCACTAAATTAGCAAGGGAATTCACACAGTCACAGCAAAAAACGATTTTGAAACAAACACCACTTTAAAAGAGGCCAAGCTGCCTGAAAAACACAGAGAGTCCACAGTAAAACAAACACTGTTTGAACAATTAATACTATTTGACAAGAAAATATCTTTGGGCTCCTTACCTAGGTCTCTTTGCAATCCTTGAACACTGGGCTGTATCAGGACACAGGAGAGAATGCACAGAGGAACACAAAAAGGAGACATCAGTTTCCCAGGTGATGCTAAGTTCAGTCCTGGGCCACAGCAAAAGGGGTGTACTGATATGGCAAATTTTATCTCCAACTCACTCCAGATAGGGGCTGCTACTCAGCAGCTGGATCTGGCCTGCAGTATGGGCAAGTTTGAAGAATTAGGAGGTGCAGATTTCATTGCTGCAAATGTTATGTCTGAATGGGTATTGTTTGATGTTTTTTAATGCGGTGTGTTGTATTGACAACATATTTTTGGGTGATGTTGTAGGCCCACTGACTCTTAGATAATCTATATGATTTTAGTGTCCAGTGAGGGTCGGAGACGGTGTTGAAAACATAAGTAGATGCAATATGTCCCTAAGGATATGATTCGAAATTGCATTTTAAAAATACAATCAATAATAAGGAAGAAAAGATTGACTGAAAAAGGGAGTTTGAGATCAGTAATTTAGAGAAAACCATGAATGTTTATTGAAATATTAAGTGGAATACAGAGGACAAAGGTAAGACTGAGTTCAGTAAACCCGTTGTAAGGCTTAGAAATCATTTGCCATGAGGCATTCAGCAATTCAAAATAGATATAGCAATGAGCAAATCTGAAAAATAAATTAAGTCCAGAGTGTACAGCATATCAACAGAAAATTGGGCTGCATCCCTAGTGACTCAGAAGAGAGTATGGCTCACCCCAAATTTGATGGATGAGCAAATGTATCACTTTAACTACAAATCACAGTACAGCATTATAGAACCTCTTGTGATATAATTCCCACCATGTTAGCACTGTCCCCTAGTATGACTATATGAAATTCTTTCTGGCCTAATGTCATCAGAAGAGGAAGAACACAGGTGTTATAGTAAACAATGAATTGACTCATGGTTGAACAGTTCAGCAAGTGAGCTGGAAGAACCTTGAAAGTAACAAAAGTCTCCCTCCAGAGGTCTACAAGAACTGCATATCATTACCAAAAATGCACATTATGATGTGTATGGTACCATATGAGAAATATAAACACACAATGAATATTATGAAGTCAGCAGTCATGTTCTACAAAACTGAGTCGAGTCCAAGTTGAGCTCTAGTTAAGCAAATGCCAGAAAACACACTTATGCAATCCCAGCATTTTGGTTTCAAATGCAATAGATTCATGATAAGAAGTGCAAGAGATTCAAACCAGAAGATGACCCCCACAATGTTTAAATTTGCTCTTTTCCCTTCCTTTTTGTCATGGAATGCATGTTGGTTTAATTGGAGGTTTTAGTCCTGGGACACTCGTTCTAACCAACACATCAGTAAGATATGTTTCATAAGTGGCTTAAAAAAGCAAGCTTTTGACGCTCACTCTAGGATGAGTTGAGTCAATGTCAGAGTCCTACATATTGGGGGACTCTAAGAGGTGGTCAAAGGAATCTTGGGAAGGGGCCCTATACCACTTTCCTTGGTCATTTTACATTTAGTTGGTAATGATTTGTCTCAACTGGGCTGGTGTGATTTAATTGACTCATTGGTAGCAAGTATCTTGGTTCTCCAAATCCTTTCCTGAAGCATCTGTGGCATGGTCCCACGTGATCATCGTGAGAGATTGGTCGTATGGGTTCTCTGTTAAGGCTCTTAATGAAAAAGTTAAGTGCATGAGCTGAAAATGTTGAGGGTCTTGAATACAGAATGCCTGAAGACCACTCCTTATGGTTGCATCAGAGGGGTCAGCGTGTTTCAGGCTGAAGATGTCTGCTTATCAAGGGAAGGGAATACGATTTCTGTCCATTTCTTGTTCTCTTTTGTACTTAAACATCTGGGTGCGGTGAGAGGGAGACAAATGGTAGGTGAACCATAGTCCACTTGTGGCAGACTGGGCACATGGTTGGCGGATGTCACCTCACCTTGCCTCCTACACAAACGTATTGCATTTAATTGCCCATTCATTTCTGGGCCTGGTGGATCTTGGAGCCTCTAATTCATTATTGAGGGCTAAGAAGGATGTTGGGTGCTTCATTCGTGCGGTTCTTGGTTGGAGAGATGCATTCTTCACCCGGGTCTATGTTTGGCCCAGTTGCCATGTCATATCTCTCAGATGGGAAAGGGGCCTGCTGTAAACATAATTCTTTAGCTCACATAGGAGCGGGTCTACTCCTAATTTGCAAGAAGCTGAGGGAATTCAAAACTCTCAGGGAGTAGGGCCCTCAAAGTTACTGAGGAGCTCCAAATTGTTTTGAGAGATGACAGGAGGCTTGGAGAGGAGTATGACCATAGGATCATGAACTGGGGGTGCAGGGTAGTCATGGTAGTCTATGTCTAGCGACTCTGTGTGCTTGATAATATGTGTAACTTGTTTTTCATTTGCTTATGGTTTACTTGAATTGTGTATTTTCCTGCTAGAACATGTTTTTAATAACTAAGGTGTGAAACGTTTTTTCAAACCACAAAAGATGTGCATGGTCTTTGGCTGGTTTGAGGATTGCTATTTACCTTGGTTCACATGGGCACTCGATGGGTCCCCTTCATAACACCAGCTGGGGTATGAGTGTAGGAACTGTTGTGGTTAATAGATGGTGTATTTTCCAGCACACACCAACATATCCCTTTTCTCTATAAATAAATGGATGCTGATGTGTGTGCTGAGTGGTAGTAGTTATTAGGGAGTGGATATCTCTTCAGATCACACTGTTGTACTTCTCTTGTGCTTTATAAAATAATCCCTGTTTGAATGTCAGACAGGATGTGGCTCTCTTATACACACATACACACATCTTTGCATTCCATTTTATTCCAGAGATAAATACCCGTTCAGATGGAGTGGGAATATTACTCACTCTAGAAAAATACTTGCTATGAAGTGAGTGCACAGAAGGTGTCTCTTTTCTACAAAGGAAAACTCTCTTGAGTGTCGTTGGACTCTGACTTTCAGCACACACTTTTGCTTTCGACACGGTCGCAAACATATATGCACAAACACCACATTACAGGCAGATACACCTCTTCTCTAGAAAGCGATGTCTGATGGAATATGGGTGGACTGTATCTTCGCAGTTTACACTGTTGCTCGCACACATAAACACACACACGTGCGCACACCTTTATTGTCTAGAAAGCAATGCTTGTTTGAATGTGAGGTGGGTTGTGTCTTACCAGCATCCACTCTCTCTCTCGTACTGTCCTACAACTTTTTAAAAGAAAGAACTGCCCAATTAAGTCAATGAAGTATAAGCTTGCCTCTAACATTGCAACACACATTAGTACGTACATAAACATTGAATAACACCCATTCACACCCTCCCCCCCCACATACACACAGATAGAAAGACACTCATGCACATGCAGACACATTCTGTGATGTGGCGGGGGCGGCATCTTTCCAGAAAGTGATTTTGCACAAACACACATACATACAAAAACATACACATACACTCTCCCATTATGCCAGCTGGAGTCTGAGGTGGCCAGAATCCTTCCAGCACACAATGTTATGCACACTTACACACAAATACACATGCACACATATGCACACATACATTGTAGAAGTGTGTGGGATGGCTTGTGCCTCCGAAGATCTGGTGCGAATGTTCCAAACACACATACACCCTCTTCTAGAAAAATATTTACAGGTGTATGTGGAGTTTACTTTGACTTTCCTGTATACTCTGACGTGCACCTGCTCCCTGGGCAGATAGGTTAATAAATTCGCTTCGAATACACTAACACCCCCAAGGGCCATAGCTTTCCTCTCTTGAACACTAACTTACTGCATCAAACTTTGTGATCATCTTGTTAACACACTTTTTATAATCCCAGGCTTCAGAAAGTCTACATGCCATGGGTGCACAGTGTCCCTAACACTGTAAACAGCATTTGCAATTAGCTGCAGGGCATAAAAGCGCAACCTCTCCAGGAGAAGGGAGGTAAGTTTGAGAGTTACCTGGAGGAAAATCATGTATGAATCCATTATTAAAAAAATAATACATATTTTTTTGTCACTGTATGCCCCAGTGCTGTAAATTCTTGTCTTCAACTATAGCACTTTCACTCCTTTTCATTGAGCTTTTCACTCAAGAAACCTGAACTACATGGTTTTTGATGAGCTTCTAGCACATTCACCAGCGCTCACGTAACGTTTGTTGCTCACATTAGCTTTTTAGTGAAAGGTTTTGGATCTGTAATGATAGACTTTGGCAGGCCCAGGACATTATCCCCTAGAATCTGCAGGGTGCATAGTTTGGCAGTGCCCAGTAGTTACCGTATACGGAGTGTCGACACAATACCCTAAACCCAGTGGCTGCTGGGCATGCTCATTTATTTTTTCACAGTAAGCACTGAGCAGAGGGCATGACCTTCAGCCATGACCTGCATCAAGCCCTTTCAGTACCTGCTGGGCATGGCATCTTACTGTGATTACATAAAGGGATTTAATTTGGCTATGGTTTATGCCCATTGCTTGCATGCCATCACCATTTCACGTGTTACATCACATTACAAAAATGTTGCACCTACTTCATAAACCCAATCACTAAATTTCAAGGTAAGATTAAGTAAATTGATGTGAACGTAAGACTATCCAATATTAACTTAGCTTGATGATGTAGTGGTAGGCAATGTAGAAGATATGATATTTTTTAGGACCATATCATTGTGTCAAATAACCCCAGCGTTTTGGCCCGGGGCCACCGACAGGGATTCAGTCACTCCCAGTGTCTAAAAGATGCAGGGCTTGGCCGTTTGCCATAACATGCACCAAGTCACAGTTCCTTCTTTTTATGCCCCTAGTAATAACCCAGCATTACCTGTAGATATGCCCAATAAATGCTGGCAAAAGGTGTGGCCTTCAGCAATGGCCAGTACATAGAGCTATGCCTCAGTTTCTGCTGGACTCTGTGATTTGCGAATCACCGCACCATCCCAAGCCTGCTGCTTTCTGACTGGATGACAAAGTTTTAAATTCTTTCTTCATGGGCCATTACATGATGTATGAGAATTGTGGTTTGCATACTGTATCGTTTAAATTATAACTTTCCGTAATTTTTATTGAAGTTTTATAATCATACCACTCAAGGAATATATCCTTCCTAGGATGTCCTCCCTTAACTAACACCTCCCCCCCCACTGTACCTTAGCCCTACCTCTGTTGCTCATCCCTTTTCCACCCTCCTTTATTAACCCATTTCCCACCCACACTACCTGACTTCACTCTTTTTGACCATTCCTTTTGAAAGAAGGCATGTGACACCGCGGGACCCGCGGTTTTCCCCTCGCTGGCCACGGTCGGATCAGCGGTCCGCATTTCTAGCGGCCAGTCCTGCATCGGGCCACTTTTTGTGCTGCGGCTTGTTTTCTCGACCGCGGCGTGGCTAGGGAGTCCTCTCTTGGGCTCTGGGTTGCGCTGCGTTCACTTGCGGTCCCTGTAATATTTCTTACCTGCTTGCTTGACTTCTTTTTTCTCTTTTTCTTTTCTTCTTTTTTCTTTTTTTCTTGTGGCCATATTTACTTCTTCCCAGGTGTCTGTGTTTCCTTCCCTGCATGTATTGCACTACCTTTTCTACAATGGCAATTTTTCCATTCACCTGTATGTGGCTTTCCCAATCCAAGATGGTACCTTTAGTTCTTCCTGCATGTCACTTCCTGTTTGTCAGTATATAAGCACATAAGGCCTTCTTTTCCTTGAGTTGCAAACCCCTTTGTCCTGGTGGTGTTCCTCGCTCATGCTTCCCATGTTTTTGTACATATCCTGTTTTTTGCCTGCAGTTTTGTTGTTCCTGATTCTTTATTCTTGTCAGCTTTTCTTTTTGCCTCTATTAAGGAGTTCCTTTAATCTGAGGTTGTTTCCCAATTTTGGGTTTTTCCTCTGGGATTCCCTTCCTTCTGAAGGTTACGGCCTGCCAGGTGTTGTATTGTCAGCAGCACTATTGTTACTGGAAAGGGTCGCCCTTTCCTCAGTCAATCCAAAGCAAGCAAGAAACCAGGTGGTGCCCCGAGACTGGCAGACTATAGAGGTAAGAAGTGTGCAAACCGTGACAAGGCATTGATCACTCTCCATTAAGCTCAGGGCTTTTTACATTCTTTGACACATAAAGCCCCTGCTACCTATGTAAAGGTATTTTTGCATTGGCTTCCAGACCGTTTTAAAATTCTGTGCCATGTTTTTTTCATATGACGTAGAAGAGTCCACACTCTGTAGACAGAGGTCATAGGTCAGCTTTACTCTCAGGACCCAGAAAGAAAGGATCACTTCCAGGAGTACGTGTGAAATAGTTTTCCCCTATATGAATGGAGGTGATAAATCGCTCATGCTGACCTTTTATTATCTCAGGAGATCTCTGTATTTCCCTTCCTCTTCTGTGGGATATGTTAAAGAACTGCTCCCTCAGAGGTATCTTGTCTTCTCGCAGGTTCATATGATATGCAGTATTGTACCTGTCTAGGCTCAGTTTCTTCAGCAGGCCCCGGAATGGGTTTTATCTAATTTAAGAAACTGTTTTGGGATGTAGTGTCACCTGTAGAAGCTCTTACAGATCACGCCTTTACCCTGTGGGTGGTTCACATGGTTATTATCTCGAGTGACAATCTCCCCCCATTGCTTCTGGTCTAATCTGACGCACTTTTCTGTACTTTTCCAGAATCGGAATACATTCTTTTAGCGGCTGTTTTGGTTCTAATAACAACAGCAAGATATCATCCACAAATGCCACATGTTTTTAAGTGTCATGGTGGAAAGTGGCACCTTTGAACAGTAGATATACATCCTGTAATCCTTTGCAGAAGGGGCTCTAGGGAAAAGCTATACAAAAAGGGTGAAGGAGCAACCCCTGTCATGTTCCTCGGTGTATGTAATTCAGTTTGAAAGTCAACCATTCAGAGCAACTTTGGCCTTGGGGGTGTTGTAGATAACCACAATCCAACAATCCACATCATTAAGCTGGCTCTGAATACAGACTTTTGCAGTGTGTCTCATTATGCCATAGTCTACTCTATCAAATGTTCTTTCTGCATCTAAGGACAGGAGTGCGACATCTCTGCCATGTTTCCTAGCTACATCAATCAGGTGTAGGCCTTTCTTGGTGTTATCACTGGTTGTTTAATCTCGAATGAAGGCTGACTGGTCTATGTGGATCACCCACAGTATTACCCTATCTAGTTGATTTGCCATGAATTTGGCAAATAATTTTATATCTGTGTTCAGCAGGAATATTGGTCAGTAGATCACCTTTCTAGTGAGATCAATGCATGGTTTAGCTACCCAAAATATTGCTGATTCCTCCATGGTGTGTATGACCTCTTGTGCATAGCTGAAGCTTTAGAAAATGTCTGTCTAGGCAAGGAGGATCTAAGGGTGAACATCTCTAAAATGTGGGGGTGAAACTGTTTGTTCCCAGAGCTTTGGCTGGCTTCTGACTGTTGGTCCCCCCACTACTTCTTCTTTGGTTTAATCATTCACTCCTTATTGTGTTCAGGCGGTCTCGAGAGGGACGTAGAGTCTAGGTAGGAAGTTCTTGGTACAAGGCCAGAGGGCTGAGCTGTGTATAGCTCCTGATAGAAGTTGCGGAACACCTGCAGTGTCCCACCTTCCACCATCTGTAATTTTCCCAATGTGTCTATGGGCCTGATGAGCATGTAGCTTGTTCGTTAGGAGGGTGTGATTTTTGTTTCGGTCCCCAGCTTAACCAATATACAATATGCCCAATCTATGTTAGTCTGCTTGATGTAGGTGTGACTCCTGTAGGAAACAAACACCTGTCTCCAGGTTGAGCAGTTCTTGTAGTATACTCATACATTTGGTTCTGTTGTTAAGATCTCTGAAGTAAGAGGTGGCTCTCAGTTTTAGTGCCTCAGGAGCCATGTATCAGTGTCCTCCTTGAGAGGGCAACTATAGGTGCCTTTGTGGGTCGTGCCAGAGCATATGTTATGACACTGTCCTGGTGGTTAACTTCCCCATCTTCCTCCCCAAATTTCTAAACATTTAGATAAAAGAACTAGTGATAACTCAAAGTTTCCATATCCCTTAAGATCTCATGAAATATTTTCCTTACTTGACAAGTCCTTGCGACATATGGGGCTTTTTATCACCGCATTTTGTGCAATAAAGGCACTATACATATTTATGGCATGCTATTGAAAATAAATGCGGGGAAAAAACATGTTATTTGTAGTAATAAACCTATATTTCGACATGTATTTCTACAGTACATAGGTCAAGTCCCGTGTTATTAGCCTAGTTGGGTGACATGGATCTGGATTTTCTGTAGAACGTATGCTTAGGCTTCAGCGCTTCACACTATGGGCCCATGCAATTAGATCATGCTCTGCTCCTGTATATATTTTATGACTATTGCACATGAAAGGGAAGAACCATAAACCACATATGCTAATGCTCAGAGACTGGTATGTTATTTATTAGCATTATTTGAGGTGGGACAGCCAGATCCACTAGAGGCTTTGCCTCATGAAGTAATGGGTGCATCGTACAAATATCAGTGGTTATATATATCATATTTATCCTTGGTGAATATTGGGATCTTTTTAAGTTTTAGCTCTTACACCTCAGTTTTCTTGGTTTATCCAGCTACTTTTTGGCATGCCAGGTTTTGTCCAAAACTATTGAGGGAGAAAAATATTGAAGGAGAGTCAAAGGAGAAGTGTTTTTCATTTTTCTCCCAGGAAAATGTTTTCTCCTTGCTACAGCAAAAACTGTTGGATGGAATTGCATCAAACTTGACATAAAAGTGTAACTTTACTCTGAATATGAACTATTATCATTTGGTGCACATCCTTTCAGTAGTTTTCGAGCAATTAGTGATACGAAAAATGAGCTAGGCAGCTTTCTATGGGGAATATTTATTTGGATCTTGACGGTTGATTTCATAAGCATGAAACTCATAAATTCAATCAATAAAATTTGAATGTTTAGAGAGATGTCATTGGCTGGTGAAAGAATGCAATAGTTTCTCAACCATAATTTCGTTGCTGGAAAAGTGTCTTGTGGTGGGACTGGCAGGCCTGATGAACACTATTAGAATGCAGAGGGAGAAAGGACATATTCGATAGCCACATAAAAAAGACTTTCGTGGTCGGAAAAATATCTTTTGATGCAACTTTAAATATGTAAATGATTTGATGAAGTTGCAGTTTCCATTATTTCCACATCTTTTCGTTGCAGGGATATCTTTCAGGTAACAGTGCTACAGCTGCCTTTAGACTACAAATAATCTCCAGGTGATATGTATTATCTGTAAAATGTCCTTCATTATCTGTACACTCAGATGAAATCAGAAGCCACATCATCGATAACATTACTTGTGACAGCATATGACATTCCCATCCGCATCATGGATATATTAAACTAGTGACGATTATAATTTCCCCTGTCTGGTTTTTCTTATAGGAAAAATGGAGCATGGCCTTGCTGGCCATGGTAGTGGATGCACAGAAGCAGAGTTGTGCTTTGGATACCCACTAAACTGCATCGTGCTGTGGTTCCTGCCCCAGTAGGGGCCCTGCACCCTCACTAAATAGAGGTGGAGGAGCAGCAACTGCAAACCAACTGGTTTGAGGTGGCTGGGTTGGTTGCACCGTTCAGGAACAGGATGAGATCTGGGCTTGATGATGGTGATGGACCGTTATTGATGATAACACAACCCAAGCCTTCTGGATCAAAAGCAGATGCTTCATAATTGTTCACTCATTACTAATGGCACGAAAATCAAAGTAGTCAGGGAAGTTGCTTCCATACACACACCACTGAGAGAAAAATGTCTTGCTGCAGCCCAAAAGGTGGCAATATCCCTTATCGATGTACTTACTTCTCCTTAATTTACTTCGTGCCTATGAAGGAAGTTCAAACCGAGACTTAAATTATGCCTCATCAATGGCAGATGTACTCTCTAGGAAGAACAAAAGTAATGACTAGAATGCAGAAGTTAAGCTTTGCCACTAGTAGCTACTCGGCTACATTTCGCTGACAATTACTCAAGATTGTGTTAATGTGGCACAAGACAACAGCCACTCATATCAAATCAGTCTTAGCCCTGCCTCAAAAAGGACAGTCTTTAAATACTAGCTAAACTACATCTTCTTTATATGGGAACAAAAACAAACACATGTTTTAACTTTGTTGCGCCTCATCTGTGATTTGCAACTTAAGCCCATAGCACTGTCCGCTACAGGACCCATGTCTGTGCTTACCCATGCCACTTATGGTAACTCATTGGGAGGAACAAAGATTGATAGATAAAACGTCTTCATCAATTTCAGCCACTGGTTATTACGTTACTTTGTAGGCATGTCAGGGAGTAGAAGTGATGGTTGTACACAACCCAAAAAGGAGTGGTAGTGTTAAATCTTGTAGGAGTGAGATGAGTATCCAGAAGCCAAATTCCTGTGTCTCTCTAGCCGTGCCATAAACAGGAGGAATATTTCACTCTCCAAGTCACAACAGCCGTCAGGGGAAAGGAGATTTAGAGAAAAGAAAAGCCACATATGAAGAATCTGGGTCCATGCAGAATATCAAAAAAACCTGAATAGGTTTGCAACCTCCTAAGCATCAGTAATCTGGAAAATACAAAAAAATACTCTTCCCTAATATCTCTGTTGTTCAGCCGATAAATTGTTTCCATAGTATCACAAACACTTAGCCAAAATGTCCCTCTTTCCACACTGACAACAGAGAGCACTCACACATTAATATGTCCATAACATTCAAGAGTGATGACCCTCAGAAACAAAAAAATTAAGTGCAATTCTATTATACAGACATTTATAATAAATGTTTCATCTCTGCAAACCCACCCACTCCCCAAATTACAATACCTTGATAAGTCTTCAGTCACAAGAAATTACTTAATTCATAAATAATAGAGTAAAATACTAACCAAAACTGATTAAACAAACACTGGTTCTTAAAAGTATCCAAAAGGAGAAACTAAAAAGCCAGAAATAAAGGTTCCACATGCAAAAGTCTCTTGATATTAGTCCATGTTCAACATTCTCTTTACCATTGTAAAGTCTCGTCTTTCTGTTTTGTTCTTTTAGATTTCAGTATACAAGTGATATAACTCCAGAGTTGATAACCACCAAGAAATTCCACTACGGACCACCAAATAGACGGTAAGTATCTTCTTGTTAAAAATATTAAGTATGCATCTCACCCGAGGTTGCAGGAATAGTTTGCTGTTGGTGAATGTTTTTCCTTACATTTGTCTTTCAGGAAACCGCTGCAGAAATCACAGGATCCAGGAAGAAAGTAGCTTCCTATAGTCACTTACGGAAGCAGGAAATGCCAGAAACAAATGTGCCCAGAAAAAGGATTGACCAGACTAGATACTTAAGGCAAGTAATATAATGTGCATTGCTAGACACATGGGTTAACAGACTTATAGCATGCCTGGATATCCTTAAAATAGCAGGAAAGCTTTTTATCCCGCACTCGGGAGCTCGTAGTGCACCTAACGCAACTTCACAGAAAGGGGAGAGGATGATGCTGGAGGCCCAGGAGTGCTAGAGTGTATCGTACCCCTTAGTCCCTCACACTCCACGGCCATGTTGGCTGCGCCACGCACCGATATCGAGACCAGCCGCAGCAGCCGATACAGTAAAGTTTTTGAAGTAGTAGCAGACATAAGTGCTTAAGGACTGGAAATTGATTTAGCAGGTAGTCCAAGACCACATAGCACTCTGTGCAGTAAACGAATGTTCAAAATCCAAATTCAAGTTGCCATGTAGGAACCAGTGTCAGGTAATGTTATCGACTATTTTAGGCCACTTTCTAGTAAGAGTCTGATTGTCATTACTAGTGATAGCTGATAACAGTGCTTCATATATCATACATGTCTGTGATGCCCTATGTGTAGTGTTCTTGTGCATGTGAACACTGTGCCCCAATTACATGGAGCCTGAAATAATGATTCCAGCTGCTATCTCTCCACTTAAATCTAGTTATTTCATGTTTTTGATCCCAGAATGAGGAATAGCATGTGAACTCAAAAATAGCAGGCCCAACTCCGGAGGCAGAGTCTCAATGATGGAGACAGATCTGCTCCCATCTACCACCTTTTGGTTGCATGTGGTAAATGGGAGTTAGGTGACTCTGCAGTTTGACAGGGCAGATGAAGGCAATAGAGGCCGTGGGCTGACAGGAGGGGCAATTCTGTGGTCTGCCTGTGCCCTTGGATTGGGTCAGGCAGGGACTGGAGGACAGGGCCGGGCTGTGCTTGCCACCTGATTTTGGAAAATCACCACTAGGGCAAACAATAAAGTTCTCTTTAAAAACTAACATTAGAAGTACTGCAAGTGCTTCCTAGCATTCATTTCTGTTCTTCTACATGCTCTTTTAAGATTTGCATGAGCTGCTGGATACCGGCAAGGGTAATTAGTGCATTATACAAACAGACATAACATAACATACATTAACATAACTTACCTTTACATAACATAACATATAAGATAACATAACATGACACTCTGACCTGCACAACTGCACTCTGTCACTGAACTCTTTGACACTACACTCTAAGCCACTGTACTCCATGCCACTGCCTATAATTGCTATCACCACCTTTCTTTATCCATCTTCTACGCAGCCAGGACTATAATTTGTAAAAATGTAAATGCAGGGACCTTTGTCACGAGGACCGTGCAGCTTGTACCACACATTGCCCCTGCCAGTGCATCCAGTGAGAGCACCAACACAACACAACACACAGAGCCCTTAAGTTCCACAAGAAGCTGAAGACCTGGCTCTTCGAATTACTTTGAGAGGACACTCAACTACCCACCTGCTCAAGTGCCTGGATACCTTTCTGCTATACAAATAGATATAACATAAGTTAATGTAATAGCTGAGATTCCCACCAAATAATGATGTAGGGTACGGGGGTTTGTAACTGTATGTAGGATGTGGCTGAAAGTAAGACCCTGCACTCAGTAACCATGAGGTATGGCCAAAGGCTGCATCCTGGAATTGCTGCAACAGGATTCTGTGCAAAAGACAAGGGATTAGGCAACATCCTTAGGAAGTAGCAACTACGATTGACCAATGGCTGTGCCAAGCCAGTTTTTCCACTATCCTCTGTATTCAGTGTCAACTGGAAATTGTTACAGGCCATGTCACATGGGAACCGGAGGCCTACATTGATGCCTTATGACAAGTATATGCTTTGCACATCAGGATGCATTGTACAGTTGCTAACTGAGCAAATAATGACAGAGCGTGGTTGCAGGCCTCTCCTTCCCATATTACATAATATGAAATGACAAATGCCATGCCCAGAATTGACTCGGGAAAGAAACAACAGTCTCATGGTATGACATGAGCACAGGGCCTACATTCAGTACCCACTAGTTGCTTCAGGGGACCTGGATCAAAAGCATGATAGAGGGCCATCATGGTGTGCACTTATAACTCAATGGGTACATCCAAAGGCTTTGCCCAGAATGTACTGGATGACTTGAGTTTAAAGCTTGCTAAAACCTGCTTGTAGCATATTAAGAGTGAAAAATATGATCCAGAAACAGTTGCATGCCTGGTTGCTAATAGATAACATGTTCTCCTGCTGATGGTCTTTCATTTCCATCCTGTATCAAACAGCTGATGATTTTTTTCTACCATTTAAAGCACCAGCAGTAGGTGTGTTTCCAGAAATCTGCATAGGTTAAAACCCACTTCTGTTGGGGGGCATGTCTTAGTGACCTGTAACATTCTCAGTGTTAGCGCTCAGTTCCATTAGGGAAATGTATTGTTTTCTCAGGGCTATTTACACATCTTTCTTGGGAACACCAAGCAGCCTAGATGTTATGAATTAAATTTTACCCCCAAAAAGACTACAACAGCCCAATGCCAAGATCAAAACAGGTGCCTACAATGGCCCTCACCCAGACTGGAGAATTAAAGGTGCGTCAGATAGAATGATCAGGCTCTTCAAATCTAAAGCAAACCTGAGCCGTGCCAGAAGACAAGCATAAGGAAGCAGCAGCATACGTTGATTTCCAGTGATGGCTCACAAACACCCTCTATCCCTTCACCAAGGATCATTTGGCATGTAGCCTCTTCTACATTCCTGGAGAGCATACTTGCTACAGGGGAAGGGAACCTGTCAGGAGCACCCCAGAAGGATCCAGCAGCTTGCATCAACTCACTCCATCTGCTGAAGTCTGCTGAAGTCCACAGATGATTATCAGAGACACCAAACCACAAACAGAGGCACTTGAGACACTTGCGAGCCTTGCAGGTTAGTTGCACGCTTCATACATTTTTTTGATTGATTGATTGAAACCATACCATAAATTAATAATTACCAATTCCACCCCACAATTGGTGATGACATTGTGACTGCAATCCCCAAGATAACAACAGAAAGGCAAAGAGACCAATTTCTCCAGCTCACCAATGAGAAATATAAAGTATAAAAAAGAGCTTTAGAATTATTTAAATACTAGCAGCAAAATGCTGAATAGTAGCAATACTGTTTTTTGATCAAATTGGAAAGTCAGTGCTTACCAAAATGCTATCAAAATTAAGATCCCTCAAACTATTTACATCTCTACTACTAGTAAACCACTTATAACAGATAGCCAACTTAACAGGATGCAAAAAGCAACAACTGTCAGAAAGCACTCACCTTCCACCTCTCACCGCTTCCACCATCAACCACACACAAGAATATTATGGCCATTAGGAGAAACTGGAAAAGTAGGAAAGCGGAGCAGGGGAAGAGAGAAGAGGGAGAGAATGATTACCACCATTCTGGCTCATCACTCTGCTGAGTACTGACATCTGCAGGTCAAAGTGGCTATTGAAGGATAAGGGAAGATATCTTATTATCCTGCCATTGAGGTAGTGAATCTACCCTTGACAGGAGAAGGTAATCAATCTACCCTTATCAGGCGATACCTTTAGTGTATCTTTGTTTAACAAACTCTTTGTGCTCTCGTGTAAAGCTGATGTTCCTGAAAGCGAAGCTTAACACTATTTAAGTAAATGCACCTATTGACTTCTTAATCTTCCATGAAAAGAAGGTAACTAACTACCTTGTACCTTTTTGAGTTGATTTAAGACAATGGGGGTCATTCTAACCTTGGCAGTCGTCGACCGCCAGGGCTAAAATGACGGGGGCACCGCCAACAGGCTGGCGGTGCCCCGCAGGGCATTCTGACCACGGCGGTTCGGCCGCGGTCAGAAGTGGAAAACCGGCGGTCTCCCGCCGGTTTTCCGCTGCCCTTCTGAATCCTCCATGGCGGCGCAGCTCGCTACGCCGCCATGGGGATTCAGACACCCCATACTGCCATCCTGTTCCTGGCGGTTCGCCCGCCAGGAACAGGATGGCGGTATGGGGTGTCGTGGGGCCCCTGGGGGCCCCTGCAGTGCCCATGCCAACGGCATGGGTACTGCAGGGCCCCCGTAAGAGGGCCCCACAATGAATTTCACTGTCTGCATTGCAGACAGTGAAATTCGCGACGGGTGCCACTGCACCCGTCGCACCTTCCCACTCCGCCGGAGCCGGCGTCCTCGTGGGAAGGTTGTTTTACACTGGGCTGGCAGGCGGGCTTTTGGCGGTCGCCCGCCAGCCCAGTGTAAAACCCAGAATACCCGCAGCGGTCTAATGACCGCGGTGCGGTATTCTGGAGGGGGGAACTCTGGCGGGCGGCCTCTGCCGCCCGCCAGGGTGAGAATCACCCCCAATGTGTTGTGTGGAATATCCTTCAAGTCAGAGAAGTCTTTCTACAGTCTAGAACGGGTTCCTCTTTCATGCACTTGAAATGCATGGGCAACCAAGAAAGTTCATTAAATTTCTCTATATGAAACCCAAGAGGCCCTACAAGAGGGCCTACAAGGCCCTACACGATGCCGGGCCAGCTTACCTCAACCATAGACTCTCCTTCTACACTCCCGCCAGACAACTCCCCTCCGGCGAATAGGCCCTCGCCAATGTCCCCTGCATCCGGAAAACCACAGCCAGAGGAATATCCTTCTCCCACATCGCCGCCAAGACCTGGAACACCCTCCCCATCCACCTCAGCCATCTCCCACCCTGTCACAGTTTAGGAAGGACCTCAAGACCTGGCTCTTCAACTGATCCTGAGCACCCTCCCTACCTCCCCCAGTGCCTTGAGACCCTCACAGGCGAGTAGCTGTGCTTTACAAATCCCTGAGTGATTGATTGATTGAGAGGTTTTATATGGTTAACTGTGTGTTATCAGCAAGAGTCAGCCTACAAAGAACCACCTGATATGGCTGCCCTCTTTCACAATTCTTGGACATGTTGGCCCTTGAACCTCTACCACAAACAATTAGGAAGAACCACAACAATTTATTGGCCTACACAGATGATGTTCTTATAATTATCAGTAACTCTCTCCACTTTCTTCCATGTCTGTTGGAAGAAATTGAGCCATTAGCCTCATTTAAACTAAGCAAAGTTTGACTTCTAGTGAGACCCTATCTCAGACACAGCACCTGTGACTGCAGCTTCAGAGGGAATTCATAATCCACATTGTGTTTGGAGATCTTTTTTGTCAGTCACATCAACATTTGTGATAGTATGAAATGTAAGAAAGTCTTGTAAGAAAGTAGAGCCAAAACGACCTCTTTGAATCCATTGAAACTATTGTGGTATCGGCAAAATTAACACAATCAGTCTGATGATCACAACAGTAATCATATAAATGCTCTCCAAGCTAAATTTGCCCCCTTCATTCCTTTACGAAATCAACCAAATCCTTCATGCACGTTTATGAAAAAGGGAGCACCCAAGGACTTGGAACATCTTATAATGGAAAATGTCTTTGTACATCTGGCCCCAAGTTATCAGAGAAGTACAATCATCTATAACTTGACAGTCAGCATTATCCGAACTGTGGGAAGAGGCCAATGACTACAGCATACTTTTCAACCAAAAGAAAAGTCACAGTACTTGAAGAACAGTGTCCTTGGAGCAAATTATGAACATACATGTAGCACTAGTTATCCAAGAAATGCTCAAATTACATTATTACAACGGAGGACTATTTACAAAGGAAAAAAATAAATTTACATTAAAAAAGGGAGCGAGAAGTACATGAAGTTGCAGCTGATGGACAGGAGAGGACATTCTTCTATAAAGCAACAGGATGCACACCGCCAATGTGACCATGGCAGTCCAACCACCACATCTCACCAGGCAGAAACGTGGAGAATAAAGGGAGACACTCACCAGTAGGCAGCCTTAGACGTCCGGTTTTGCCATGGAGCTCATCATGCATGTGCTGCCACTCCTGCTGCTCATCAATGGAGCCCAAAATCCACACTACCGTAGATGCAACCAGCCGTAAGTACACACACCTACCTGTGTTATTAACCATACCAACAGATAGTTGCACTGTCATCAAGGTGATGTGGGGGTCACACTACGAGCACCAAGTACACGTGTCATTGTGTCCACAGTTGGAGTCATTCACAAAGAAGGACACTGCACAGTCACAAAATGACCCCTTTAGACAGACCACTCACACTGCACCGCAACAGTATACAAAAACACACATCTGACCATCTCAGGCAAGGGACAGTGAAGTGTACACAGCATTGTCTCACACAACACCAACAACACACCAACATCACATCTACAAATACCACTCACACACCCACATTGCACACATACCAGGGACTGTCATCACATTCAACACACATTTGTAAGGATGTGGAATGGAATACAAAAAACACTCCCAGTAAACAACCCTGTAGTGGACCCACACACCATCCACATTGCAACATAGTGGAAGGACAGTGGGATGCCCTATGATCAGAGAGACAAATAGGCAAAGCACACTATGCAAACGATACCTGCACAGTTGGGATGGGGCCAGCAGAAATACCCAGGGAGGCTTCACTGGGACACATACCACCTTGCAACTGCCCTTAAAACAACATTTGCACAGGAACTGACCCATCAGGTATCTCAGGGACAAACAATATTAAACCCAAATGACATGCCTTTCTGAACAATGTGTAAGTGGAAGTCAACAAAGCACATACAGCTCTAACTGAATAGGACATACCTCTACATGAAGTAGCTTCAAAGTACACACAGCGAAATGGACACTTGCACAGGCAAATGGAAACAAGGCTAGCACAATTTAACACACTCCTTGTCTGCACAAACTAATCTCAAGCTGATACACATCAGATTAATCCATAATCCATATCAGGGAGAAAAGTCTAACACCATACACGCTCACGTTGGACATCACAAGATGGAATACTTACCATAACAAACAGTACACAATGCTATGACACCATCACTAGATTTACACCCACATATTCATACCGTCAACATCTACCCTTGTCTTGGTGGATACCAGCACTGCCCACGAGGTCAGATACTGCAATCAACAGCAAATAGATCAGCAAGCAGGCAGAAACACACACAACTGTAGGCAGACAACACATGTCACTCAGGAACAGCATGAATGTAGAAAAGGAATTTCAGGACAAATGTACACCCAAAAAACAATAGTTTGGGTTTTTAAAAATTCAGAATATGAAAAGTCCAAGGCCATTGGTCATTCCATGTGTGTTGGCACAGGCATATCATGGTGCTGTCACTTGACTCTAAATGCCAGGGAACCTCCACAGGAGGGTGCATTCAGTGAGCAGGCAGGCACTTCAGGGACCATCTTTTGGGGGTGGTCTTGGGTTTGGGAGGGGTGGGCTGCTTTCTGGGAAGTGTGGGCTTCTTCTTGGGGTAGGGGTATGGGTGCTTGCAGAGAAGGCAGGGGAGGCCTTGGAGGTAGAAGAGAGGGGCTGGGAGGTGGGTGGGGGCCTCTTGGGTTTGAGACAGAGTAGAGGGAACAGGGATAAGGTCAAGGTCTAGCAAGAAATGTTTCTTAGGGACACAGGGACAGTGAGCTGAAGGGGGAGGGGATTTGGAGGGAGTGGCTGTCTGCTGTGTCATGTGGATGTCAGGTACAGGCTTCTGGGAGGTATGCTTGTGTTTGGTAGGTGTCTGTTGTGTGGGTGAGTGGTTGTGTTTGTGTGTCTTGGGGTTCTGGGAGGTGGAGGTCCTGGGGGATGGAGTGGTGGATGTGTGTGTGTCTGTTGGGGTGGTGTCTGTGGGTATGCTGGAAGTGGTGGATGTCTGTGTCGCTGCTTGGGAAGTGTCTGCGGGTATGGTGCTTATGGAGGATGTCTGGGTGTCTGTTGGTGTGGTGTCTGCGGGTATGCTGGGTGTGTCACTGACTGTTGTTGCGGTGCCTGTGGGAATGCTTGATGTTGTGTGTGTTACATTGGGGGTGGTATAGGTGTCTGGGGAAGTAGTAACTGTTGTTGTGTCTGTGGGTGTCTGTTGTTTGCTTGCGTGCCAGTGTCTTTTGTGGTGCTTGTGACTGTGGATGCTGCTCTTGGGTGTTGAGGTGAGTGCATGTGGATCGGTCTGTGTGCTTTGGGTAGGTAGGGGAGGGGTGGATTTGGATTGGGAAGATGGAGGTGGAGGGGGGACGGAAGGTGGGGGGTGCCTAGCTGCCGTCAATGTGGAGGCCAGAGCCTGAAAAGATCTCTGTAGGCCAGACATTGCTACGTGAATGCCTTCCAGGAATGCATTTGTTTGTTGGAGTTGGGTTGCCAATCTCTGGATGGCATTCACAATGGCTGTCTGAACCACAGAGATACTTCTGAGGAGGTTAATAGCCTCCTCAGTGAGGACAGCAGGGGTCACAGGGGCTGGGGCAGAGGTGCCTGCAGCAAAAGAGATGCCCACCCTCTTGGGTGAGTGGGCATGGCCAACTGGGTGGGGAGCAACAGGGAGGATGGTGATAGAACGGGGGACGGTGGACAATGATGGTTCAGGGGGATGCCCTGATGGGTCCTCCACCCCTAGGGAGTGTCCACTGGAGGAAGAATCCTATGACGAAGAGGATGTTCTGGTCTTACCCGTGGCACTCCCCTCGCCCTCCGGGCCACTGCATCCCTCTGTGTCTATGGTGTCTTGACCTGAGGTCCCATCGCCAGATTCCCACTCAGCTGTGCCCCGTCTCCTTTGCTTGCTGATGCTGCAAATACAAAGAGAAATAGGGTCATCACATGTCCTTGAACACACTTGAATAACAGCCCTGATTAGCACACATTTCCATATCAAGTAGGACCCAGCAACAAACTCCACCTATGTAGCCCATACATGTGCCATACCATATGCATGCATGCCACCCAAACCTTCAACAGTTGCCCACAGGATAATCAGGATTTCAGACAAATACAATTGCATGGCTGAAATTGTGCAATCACAGTAAACATTCAACAACTAGTAGACCTCATCATCCTCAAAGCTTTGCCCCATGTAGCAGACCTCAGTTACCTGTTGTCATACAATAGTAGGCCACTGCCAAATGCATTCCCAAAGATCCCAAACAAGATCATGCACAGAACTCCTTAGGCATGAATGGACCAATGCATTCACACTCTGTGAGAATGACTCAATGTATGCAGTCCCTACAGGCAACTGCCAGAGTACACACTCTAACATTACACATGCGTAACAATCAAGGGACAGGCATGGTGGGTACAGAAAGTGTATCATCTGTCCATGTGTGTACATTTAGAATAACAAAGGCAGACACATGCCACTTCATGGGGTGGGCTTCTGTGCTACGTACCTGCACCACAGAACACTCCTTTGGACATTTATACCCAACCTACACGGATGGCTTCCAACTAACAAAGGCATGCATTATACATTTTCTGCTATGTGACCAAGCTACAGAGTCACATATCATGACCTTCAGGAATCAGCACACTGTTTGCACTGTGGGACTATCAGTTATGCAGTAAGCCCATACAGGACAAATATGACCTGTTTGAAGGTGACAACTGAGGTGTGGGAGTAAGGGACCTGTCTGAGACTAAGTGCACATATAGACTAGAATAATGATTTAACTCTGTACACATTCCTAATCTAGTCAAAGAAATGAGGCATTCAGGGCAGGTTTTGCCACCAGAGCCTCATATTGGCCACATGGCAGGATCTGCTAGGGTCCAGTGAGTGTGCACACTGCCACAGTTGCATAGCCACAGTGAATCTTCCACAGCCATGACTATGTCCCATACTGGGAGGTACATGTGACAGGCCCTGATATCTGCAGGCTGAGCTGACAGAACCTAAATGACAACCATTCCCATTACTTCCATGCATGACAGTACATCATGTAGCCAACAATAATTTGGTATGTGGTGTGTGTGTCAACCTGAAGGGCCCAGTGAGTCATGATATGCCTTCCAAACATCAGTTTAGCAAGGGCAGATGTGGTACTATACACATTGCTCAAATGACTCTCAACTGACTCATACAACATGCATGCATACACAGCTCATGCTGTCACGTTGTCTGGCAGTTACAACAATCATGAGGAGAGAGATGTCAGTGGATGGCAGTAATGTCTCCTCTCCTAGTTATGTGCATCCAACACAAGGAGGACGTAGGACCCCTAAAACCTCACATAACACAATGTGACTGAACTTAACATATGGCACTGGCCACCAATACCTGCACATTGTCCATCCCATTGATGCCACACAGACTGCAACAACAGGCACATGAGTAGTCAAACTGACACAAATGGGTGCATTCTAGCCTGTGAGGAGGGAAAGGATGGTGAAGTACAGAGAACATTGTGCACATGAGGTACTTACCTGCTCCTCTGGTGAGCCATAGAACTGTCCATAGAGCTCAGTCACTAGCCTCTCCAGCTCGTCTGGAGAGAAGGCAGGGGCCATGTCACCTGCTGGACATGGCATTATTGCTCTCAGAGGTGGTACACAGCAGCTCAGGTCGTGGAAGTCTTGCTGGCAGCAGTGTCAGAAGTGAAGTGAGTAAATCTGCAGAATATGGTGGTCACAACCACCACGTACACGGTTGTCAACGCTGGCGGACACAGCCATTAGCCTGCGACCGCCACTGGCAACAACTTTTGCCTAAGGCTGTATCCATCGCAGTTGCAACCACCCACCACCATGACAACTTCCGCCGGTGGTCACAATCGGTACCTAATGTTCAATCTATTAGATCAGGCAGCTGCCATTTTGGCAGCCTGAAATGCTGTATTGGGTTGTAGAAACTGAGTCACAGATGCAAAAATTTATTTTTGAGCTCACAAACATGCTTATCCTTTCTTGTCATGTGGGTCCTGCTACTTAAACACCATTGTAGTATGCTGCAGGGCACAGATGGCATAGTCCACCACTGCCGATTATCATTTTGGCGATAGGGATACCCAGTCACATTTCGAGGGGCAATCGTGTTGCACATCTCTGATTTAGGTCCATGTACATGTTGTGACTACATGTGTGTAAACCCTTGCTGGCCACATGTAAGCCTTGTGTTATATGCAGCTCTGATGTGTACTGTTTGTCATGTCTATCCATTCAGAAATGCCTTGTCACATGATGTCATTGACATGCATCATGTATGTTGCTGTGGACACACTGACCAATGTTACAAATCATGTCTTGTCATATATAGGTACCCAAGAAGAGAAAGGATGAAACAACCTCCTGTCTACTGTCCAGTGCCAGACCTTCAGACATTGGAAGAACGCCACATTATCCTGCTATACTGTCTGAATAGGCAAATAATAGTGGACGTATGTCGTCAGTTAGAGCCAGATTTTATGCCAGCTATTAGTAATCCAACCAGCATACCACCCATTGTATAAGTCATGTCAGTATTGCACTTCCTAGCCACCGGGCCTTTCCAACATACAGTGGCCCTTTCAGCTGGCATGCCTCAACCTGTGTTCAGTCTAGTGTTGAATGATGTCCTCTCAGCAATGTTGAAACACCTGGACAGCTATATCCAGCTTTCCAGACCTGAGGATTTAGCCCACGTGACAGCTGACTTTTATGGTTTTGCACGCATCACACATGTGGTGACAGCAATTGATGGCACACATGTTGGCATGGTCCCACCGCAGGCCAACGAACAAGCATATCGCAACAGAAAGAACTTCCATTCCATCAATGTGTATACTGTATGTTTGGCAGATCTCTACATTTCACAGGTCTTTGCCCATTATCCGGGTTCAGTCCATGATTCCTTAATAATGCAGAACAGCACTATACCCCAGCTGATGTCACAAGTGTACCCAGAGAGGGCCTGGCTGGTTGGTAAGTCACATCTCTCCTGATTGTGTGTGCAGTGTCTGGTGCTACAATCATGAAGTGAGTGACTCATTGTTGCACCAATGTCCCATGCCTTAACAGACGACTCAGCATATCCAAACCATCCTTGGTTATTCACGACAACAAGGAATCCAACTATGCAGGATTAGTCCACTTCAATGAGGCCCATGGAAGAACAAGGCGGGTAATGGAGCAGGCTTTTGGGCTCCTGAAGGCCAGATTCTGCTGTCTGGACCTGACTGGTGGAGCCCTTCTCTACTCACTCGGGAAAGTGTGTCAGATCACTGTGGTATGCTGCATGCTCCACAACATTGCCCTGTGGAGGAATATTGCGTGCATCCCAGAGGAGGGGGAACCTGTAGTGCCACTGGGTGAGAACACTGAAATGCCAAGTGAGGATGACAGTGGTGAAAAGGAAGGAGCTGGCTTGCAGGAAGATCTTATCAACAGCCACTTTTCTTTAGTATAAGTATGTCATGTGATGTAATGCCTGTACAATTTACTGTAGGTCTGAGAATGTGTGGAGTTGAGTGTTTTGGCAACAACTAGGGAGCTGATACTCTGCAATATTCAGCCAAAGGGTGCTTGAAGAGTTAGCCTTTGACATATCCCCACCTTGCTGATGTTGCTTTGTTAGTGTCAGTCTCATTGTAATGTAATTTCATTTCCAGATGCTTCCTATACAATTTGTGTGTTAGGTATATTTCAAATCTATACTCCTTGGGCCAGATGTAGCAACCCGTTTGCGAGTCACAAACGGCGAAATTCGCCGTTTGCGAGTCACAAACGTGGGTTTGGCATGCAGAAATGCATATTGCGAGTCGTTACCGACTCGCAATATGCATTTCCGACTCGCAAATAGGAAGGGGTGTTCCCTTCCTATTTGCGAGTCGCTGTGGGATGGAATACCATTTGCGACCGCGTACGCGGTCGCAAATGGCATCGCAGTTACCATCCACTTCAAGTGGATGGTAACCCACTCGCAAATTGGAAGGGGTCCCCATGGGACCTCTTCCAGTTTGTGACTGGACCCCAAAATATTTTTTCAGGGCAGGGAGTGGTCCAAGGGACCACTCCCTGCCCTGAAAAAATACCGAAACAAAAGGTTTCGTTTTTTTTGCAGTGCAGCTCGTTTTCCTGTCAGGAAAACGGGCTACACTTCAAAAAAAAAAAAACTGCTTTATTTAAAAGCAGGTCGCGAACATGGAGGTCTGCTGACGTCAGCAGGCCTCCATGTTAGCGAGTGCCTATACTCGCAATGGGGCCGCAATTTGCGACCCACCTCATGAATATTCATGAGGTGGGTCATTGCGACCCCATTGCGAGTCGCAGTCGGTGTCTGAGACACCGTACTGCATAGCAAATTGCGACTTGCAATTTGCGAGTCGGATGGACTCGCAAATTGCAAGTCGCAATTTTGCTTTTTGCTACATCTGGCCCCTTGTTTTGTATTTGCACAGGTACCTTCACTGTAACATCCTCATGTGGGCGATTCAGAGTTGTGACATTGCCAGTTTTCTGATGCTGTTCTGACAGACAAAGTGGTCATTGATTGTCTCAGGTAATGTAGGTCACAGATTTGGGGTGTATGAGACCTGTGTCAAGGCAGCTTGGACAGTGTTTGGGTGGACGGTCTGAAGTGCACATTGTACTTGTTTAGTGTGCTGTGTTGGGCCGATTACATTGTGTGTGTCATCATGTGGGCATGAAATATGTAGTCATCAATTGTGAGCAAGGCATTCACCCTCCACATTGGCTAATCAATCTTCTTGTATGACCTGTATGTAGTGATAGATGTGTTTCATCGTTGGAGGCCACAGTGCCTGTGCCACGGCACTGACGTATGTTTGTATCATGCCACCAAATGCATGGTCATTGGATTATGATGGTCCTGTGATCTGGGTCTGTGGTATTGCCCTCTGTCTGTACCTTCTTTTACGTGATGGTAGACTACTCTGGTGTGGTATGTGATAAGGCTCAAGCTGGTGACACTATCCACTTTTTTGTTTGCATATTTTACAGGACAATGTCTGTGGCCCGTGGTCTGGGGTGCTGTACCTTGGTATGTGTACCTTGACTCAATATGAGTCAGCCATTCTTGGCTATGACAGTCCAGACATTTCAACAGGCTATGTGCTGTACAGTGGCCAGCCACTTGTAGCATTGTGTTTGTGTGTGTTGGTAGTATTCCTTAGCAGGACACTGTACCTGTAACATATCCCTCCGTGCATCTGGAACAGAAGCAAGAAGACAATCACTTTGTGTTGGTGAATTTGTTGGAAATGCGAGCAGAATATATTTTAGGGCATGATAGAACAGAAAAGTAAAGGGGTCAGTTATGGTCGTTGAAAAGATTGGAGTAGATACCACACCACTGGAAGTCCAAAGTCCAGTGTACTCCTCTCATTGGAAATGGAAGGTGGTTTAAGAACAGTCAACAGAGTGAATATGTGGCACTAAAGAAGGTCATTTTGGAAGAGGTCACTTGATGGCAGTGGTGGGTGTCTTGCCATCCACACCTTCTGGGTTCTTAGCTAGATGTCCCCTCTTTTCTGGGGTGGGGGGAACTGCCGCTATAGAGGCAGGGGTGTCTGGGGCAGGTTCTTTCCCTGACAGGGCCTCCCTTCCGGTGGCTGGCACCGATGAAGGACCTGGTGTAGATCCCCCAAAGGAAGGGGTAGAGTGTTGTTGTCGATCCCTATTCACGGTGGTATTAATGTCCTTCAGAACCCTTGTTAGGGAGGCCATGTTGATATTGTGAGCCTCCCACTGCTTATGCATCTCCAAATGGAAGTTCCTCTTCAGCTGCATCATTTCCTGGAGTTCAGAAAGTACCTGGCCCATCACGCCTTAGGGCTCCTGATAGGCCCCAAGACGTAGCTGATGGTGTCCTGACCAATAACAGTTCGCCTCACCCCACTGGCCTACAGCATCCCTCCCACGCACCCTACCCCCCATAGGCTTTTCCCTTGCCATAGGGGGCCATCTCTCACTGGTCCCTGGACCATCACTGTCAGAGGTGTTGTGCTGCGACTCAGGATTCTGGACTGGGGGACACAGATGGTTGGCACTGTGCTAGGGGCACAGGTTGGGGGGTGCATGCTTGCCTGTGATGTAGAGGCGAAAGGGCTAGGAAGTATTGATGCGACCACAGTGAGACTCACTGTTGGTGTCTAACCAGGTTGCCCAGATGGGGCAGAACTATCCCCCACGTCCAGATGTCCAGGAGAGTCTTCATCATTGAGGGCTTCATCCACAGCAATGGTGGCAGTCTCTTCAGTGGCCTCTTTGTAACCAGTGGCAGCTTGACCTGTTGATGTGAAAGGTACAATGTTACTGGTTGTATTGTGACATCTACCTCCACAATCCTACAGTGACATTTCACAAAGAGCTTGTACATATTTGATTTGCAGGTAATCCTATTGTGACTGGCACACATGGTATTAGTTGTATTGACATGAGGTTTGTGGAGCATGCCAGATCTCCTTCCTTGAAACAGCTGCTGAGATGAGCAAAACATTGTCCCTTGGGGGAATGGCCTGAGAATGTCATCTTGCCACCAGTACAGGCTAAACAGTGGCTAGGCAAGTAAGTTGTTTGGTCCATTTTGAGGCCTAGTTGAATGTGATGCAGACATACCCAGGTGTTTGTTGGATAAGTGGCAGAAGTCATCACGTGGTTACTGCAGTGCTAATATTTCTGCTGCCAATACCTTTCTGGTGATGCATCTTGAGGTCTTTGGGATCATTGTTTTGCATGATGGGTAAGCTGTCCTTCCTGTCCTCAATAGTTACATCTTGTGTTAGCAGGTCAAGATGGAGCTAGGTAGCCAGAAACATCTCAGAGGAGGGCATGATCTGTATCCTGGTCACTCCCAGATGCATAAGTGACCACTGGTGTGGTGTTTTTAGTTGGGGGAACAGTGCCTCCTAGGAGTTATAGTCATGTCACTGTCTCTACTGCACACACTTGACAATTTTCATCCTCCCTGATGTGTAGATTTCATTTTGGAGCTCTCTACCAGATGGACTTAGGCAAGTGAAACTGGTTTTGTTGATGGAGTTAGGTAAATAGGGCCAATTGGGATTTGCATTCTGGTCACTCCCTCTACTTCCCACCATTGTCCATTGTCCATATGGTATCCTCCCAGACATGGCTGTTTGGGCATATGGACCCTGGGCTTGTGTCTGGAGTGAGAGATACAGAGCCTCCTGGCCTTAGCAGTCAAGTCATTCTCTCTACTACACACACTTTACAAATGGTATCCTCACATCTGATTAAACTTACGTTGTGATTTGCCAAACTGGGCTCTTTGGTCGAATGTACACTGTTCTGGTGTTTGGAGTCAAAGAAACAGTGCCTCCTGTGAATTGCAATCAGGTTATTTTATTTACTTCACACACTTGACCAATGTCATCACCTCCAGTGCCTAAACTTCATTTGTGAGTTGAGAATCAGTGGTATTTGTACAAAGGAACTCTATTATGATATTTGGGGTTATAGAAACAGTGCCTCCCGGGTTTGCAGTCATGTCACTCCCTCTACTACACACTGTACATGTGTCATTCCCCCAGTTGAGTAAACTTCATTTGTGAGTTACGGAACAGGTGTATTTGGACAAGGAAAGCTATGCTGGTGTTTGGGGTTATGGAAACAGTGCCTCCTGGCATTTGCAGTCATGTCACTCCCTCTACTACACACTATATATTTGTCACCTCCCCCAGGTGAGTAAACTTCGGCCCATATTTATACTTTTGACGCAAAACTGCACTAACGCAGTTTTGCGTCAAAACAATTAGCGCCGCCTAACGCCATTCTGAAGCGCCATGCGGGCGCCGTATTTATTGAATGACGTTAGCCAGCGTTAGCCACCGGCGCCGTCTGGTGTGCGTTAAAAAAAACAACGTACACCAGGCAGCGCCGGCGTAGGGGGATATGGGGCTTGGGCGTCAAGAAATGGGGCAAGTCAGGTTGAGGCAATTTTTTCGCCTCAACCCAATTTGCGTCATTTTATTTCACTCCCAACCCCAATAGAAATGACTCCTGTCTTAGCAAAGACAGGAGTCATGCCCCCTTGCCCAATGGCCATGCCCAGGGGACTTCTGTCCCCTGGGCATGGTCATTGGGCATAGTGGCATGTAGGGGGGCACAAATCAGGCCCCCCTATGCCACAAAAAAAAATAAAAAAAAACACTTACCTGAACTTACCTTAATGTCCCTGGGATGGGTCCCTCCAGCCTTGGGTGTCCTCCTGGGGTGGGCAAGGGTGACAGGGGGGGTCCCTGGGGGCATGGGAGGGCACCTCTGGGCTCCTTCAGAGCCCACAGGTCCCTTAACGCCTGCCTTTTGCAGGCGCTAAAAAACGGCGCAAAAGCGGCCGTACGTCATTTTTTTTGACCCGCCCACTCCCGGGCGTGAATTTTGCCCGGGAGTATAAATCCGACGCACATGCCTCGGAGTCGATTTTTTAGACGGGAACGCCTACCTTGCATATAATTAACGCAAAGTAGGTGTCCACGCTAAAAAATGACGCTAACTCCATGGACTTTGGCGCTAGACGCGTCTAACGCCAAAGTATAAATATGGAGTTAGTTTTGCGTCGGAATTGCGTAAAAGAAAACAACGCAATTCCGGCGCAAACGGAGTATAAATATGCCCCTTCGTTTGGAAGTTACCAAACAAGGGTATTTGGAGAGGAGGACACCATCCTGATGGTTGCAGTAGCAGTATCAGAGCCTTCTGGGAGTTGCATTCATGACAGTCCCTTTACTACACACACCATCTATATGCTGTCCCTCCAGGTGAGTACACTCCACTTGGGAGTTCACAAATAATGGTATTTGGTGAAGGAAATACTGGGCTGTTGTTTGTACTTGGAGTAACTGTGCCTATTTGGATTTGCAGTCAGGTCACTCCCTCTACTTCCCAGCAATTTAAAAATGTTATTATCCCAGGTGACTGAAGGGCATTTGAGAGATGACAAACAGGGGTACATGGGCAAGTGTACACTGGGCTGGTGTTTGGCTTTGGAGAAACAGGGCCCAATGGTATCCTCCCAGGTGAAAACACTTCAATTGGGAGTTCACAAACAGGAGTATTTGGAGAAGAGGACACTGTTCTGGTGTTTGAAGTTATTTAAACAGCGCCTCCTGGGGGTTGCAGTCATGCCTGTCCCTGAACTACACACACTTGACCAATGTTATCCACCCAGGAGCGTGAACTTCATTTGAGAGTTGATAAAAAAATATTTTGTGGCATGTGACCACTGTGCTGGTGGTTGGAGTCACAGAAACATGGCCTGCTGTGAGTTACAGTCAGGTCACTCCCTGTGTTACACACACTTGAGCAATGTTCTTCCCCCAGGTGTGACCCTTAAATTTGGAGTTCACAGATAGGAGTATTTGGAGAAGAAGACACTGTGCTGGTGTTTGGAGTTATCAAAACAGTGCCTCCTGCGGATTGCAGTCATGTCAGTCCCTGTACTATGCACCCAATGCAAATCTTGAACCTCCCAGGTGAGTACACTTCATTTGGGAGTTAACACACAAGAGTATTTGGAGAAGGAATCACCGGGCTGGTGGTTTGAGTAACAGTAACAGTGCCTGCTGGGAGTTGTAGTCATGTCAGCCCCTGTTCTACACACACTATACAAATGTCCTCCCTCCCAGGTGAGTACACCTAAATTGGGAAATCACAAACAGGTGTCTTTGGTGAAGTGAACACTGGGCTGGTGAGCGGAGTAACAGTAAATGTGGCAAAAGGTGAGCTATGAGCATGCATGACATGGCATTTTGGTGACATGTTTTGTGCTGTGACTTACCAGACTCCACTCCTCCAGGTATTCAGCCCTTCTGTCCCTCAGGATGCAGGGTGGCCAAGACCTTCTCCTCTCATGGAAAGAGATGTAATGGGGCAATTGGAGGGCCACCACCAGTCTTTTTGGCCTGCAGCTGGTGCCTGGAGACCAGGGATCGGACCTTGCCCCTGAGGTCGTTCCACCTCCTCCTGATGAACTTCTTTGTGGCCACGATGGTGCCGACAGAATTGACTCTGTCGACTATCCTGTACCACATTTCCATTCTCCTACAGAGAGGAGTGTGCTGGATGTGTGCTCCAAATATTTGTGGCTTTACTGTTATAATTTCATCCACCATTACTCTCAACTCATCTTTGGAAAAACCTGGATTTTTTTAATGTGATACGGTGGAAAAGCAAAAACAAATATATAGAAACAGGTAGAAGTGACTTACTAAATAGGGGTAGTGCAATAGGGTGTGAATGGAGTGAAGCGTGTGCAGGGAGTTGTATGGGATATTGAAAAAAGGGTGCATAATTTATGCTGTGTGGATTAGTAAATTTGCTCTGTCTTGCTGGGTCTTACTGTGAAAATGCAGAGGTTTGTGGTGTTTTAAGGGGTGTGTTTTATAGTGTTGTTTGCAGGTGTGTCCAGTGTGGCAATGCGCTGATGTGTATTACTTTGGTGACTGCAGACCGCCGTGGTTCAGACCGCCATTGGCTGACCACCATGGGTGTCCGCCACTGCGACTTTGTGCTTGTATTATGGTCAGTGGTTGGTCGCTGTGCTGTTGGCGCAGGAAGTCGGGTTGCCTATTTCCAGGCCTCCATGCTGCTGGCGGTCTGCTTTTTTTGGTTGGTGGTCGGCGGACCTTCCTGTGTCACTTGTAATAGGGTGGTATGAAAGACCACCAACATGGCGGTCTTTTTGGGACCGCCAAAATGGTTGTCTGGTGGTCCGACTGCCAAACTCATTATGAGGCACTTAGTTCTTGATATACAGTTTCAAGTGTGTGAATTCAACTTTATTTTATCATAAGACTCACACTGTGTTGTCATCCCTTCCGTTTAGTCTGATATGTTGGATGTCTCAAAATCATTATATGTTTTCACACTACATACTTGCTGTGTTGATAGTAGGCATGTGGTAGTTCTAATCATTGATTAGATCTGTCTTAAGCATGATTTTAATAATTTTGCTAGGGCTCAATATTTGTTTCAATGGCGCAGCCTTCCTGAATGTAACTATTGGTTTGAAGGGCAAAATCCCTCTCTCTTGTCTCCATATTCTCTCAGTACATCCTAGTGTTTTTGAAAATGTGTGTAGATATCCTGATTATTAACACAAAAAAAGAATTATGAATCAGACCGTATCATTATAGTTTTTTCTTTTGTTTGCATCTGTGTTCAAGTAATTCCAGTGTCTCAACCTACTTGATTCTAGTCATTGCCTGAAGAAGGATTTTACTACAATAGACCCCTCCAAGACCTGTTGGTTATAACAGGAGATTCTTTATTGAGTGCTTCCTTTGTACTTTACCATTTCTCCAAATAAAAATGTTTTAGATTTGTCTTGTGGGAGTGGTAGATTAAGCATTGAGTGTTGTTCATCAAGGTGGGGTTTTAGTACAATCTTCTTTGGAGTCTGTCACGTTGTATATAGAGCTTCATTTTATTGAGAGTCATACTCTTTCTGCTGTAACTCAGAGTAAGGGGCACATTTATGAAAAGTGGTGCTGCACGTAGGACATTGCCACTCTTCTTCGCCCTTGGCGACCCCCTAACGCCACCATGTGTGCCACATTTAAAATACGGTGCACCATGGCGGTAGTCAGAGGGACTAACATCATACCTTTATACGTTAGTCTGGTGCTTTGCTGGATTAGCATACAAAATTATGACACTAATTCTGCAAAGTGCCCAGAGGGCCATTGAACACAATGGAAGCCTCATTTTAACGCCTGCTCTTAGCGGGCATTAAAAAATGCCAACAAAAATGACGCAAAAAAATCTGTTAGATTTCTTTGCGCCATTGTTTCGGCCCTCGTAGTGCTGGAACACCCCCTGTGCATGCATTATACCTGGTGCAGGAATAATGTGGCCAAGGGGTTACAAAGTGTCTCAATGCAAGCATTGCGCCACTTTGTACTTATGGCGCAGTGTTTTTGGCCTTCCAACGCCACATTCGCGTAAAAAAAAAAAATTATGCTAATGTGCCGTTGGAATGGTGCTAGGCCCACATAAATCTGGGGATAAGTTTCTATTCATTTCATAAGCATTCAGATAGTCATGAAAAGCCGGCAGGTCTTCAACATTGCTATTTCACACTAGAATGATTTTGCCAATATACCTGTCCTTACATACACTGTTTTTGATAGGGATTGTAATGTACATCCTGTCAAACCGACCCATACAAAGGTTTGCATCAGAGGGTACAAAACTACAGCCCTTCCCAGAATTCCTGGTCCAATGGTATAGAGTTTCCTGGTACAGAAAATAATTATGCATGGGCATTAATTCTGTGAATGTCAATAAGGTTGCTGATTGGTTGTAGTCTTTCTATGGCATATTACTGACATACAAAATATTGACATATAAAAATATAATTGAAAAAGTTTGGGAACACAAATATATACTATATACGCAAAACACAAGTACAAAAATATCTACTGCAAAAGTATTGCCTTAAAAAATATCTTTAATTTTCTAAACAAAGGAAACAAAAATATAGAAATACAAAATATCAAGATTACAATAAAACATAAGAAACATGACCGAGACCATTTAAACAAGATTGTTAACCAAAATATTTCTAAAACCCATTTAAAACCATATATATTTATATTTAATCCATTAAATAAATATAAATATACATAAATGAATGAAACATGAACAAACAGCAGAAAAAGTTGATTGTTTACCACATAAGGTAAACAAATTCCATACTGCTAAACCAACAATTAATTAAATTAAACTTGAAAACACCTTATCAATTATTATTTTGTTTGAAGGAAACAAAAACACACAACTAACTGCTGCAGAAGAAACCATCACTGCTTGAATGCATTACTCTTGCTGACTAAAGCTGCAACCTAAAAGTCTGTGCCACTCTCCAGAAATAAAGCCCTACATTTACAAAGTAAGTGCCAAATTAAAACATGTCTTAAATTTAACTACAAAACTAAATTAAATATTTTCATATACCGAAAATATATAACAACTACTTACAACTTATATCTCCAAAATAATGTCAGACAACACACTAAGAAAATCAAGCTATTAAACTATTGCAATGTTACAATACCATAAAGCCACAAAGAAAAATAAATATAACAAAAATATAAAAGTTAACTACTAAAAGTAATAAATAACAAACCTTTTTTGTTTAGTGATAGGTGCAAAAATGTAAAACAAAAAAGCAATAAAGTATTCAAACAACATTAACAATACATTCCTCTTTCTCAACAGTAAAATTAAAAAGAAGAGTAAAAAACTGATTTCCAGATAACACAGAACCAACCTACCAAAATAATGGAAGAAAGGCAAAAAAATTAAGTACATAATGTAAAACATGTTGTGAAAATGTAACACTAATTTTTAAGTAGAATAAAATATACATGAAAATAACATAGAGTTTAATAATTGTCTCAGTCACTAATATAATGTTAGAAACTGCAACATACATCAAATCACAAAATGGAAAACTACAATTAAATTATAGGTGATAGACCTATGGCAAAGAACACACTTCTAGTGAAAGGATGCATTGGAAATACACTAAGTATTATTTCAATGTTTTCTTTGGCAGAGCTCCACCAAAGAAGATATTTTTAAAATTGTGAGGAAACATGATCACCTTTAAAATGTCACTGGAATTTAAATTAGAACAATCCTATTGGACTTAAAAGAATTGGGCACAAGAAGCGGGTTCCTGAAGAAGTGATAGAGCACCTCCCTGCTATAGAAAACCTAAAAAGATTATAGCCTTAGAACCTGCCGTAGCGGGCTTTACCGGCTGTTAAAGGCCCGCTCCCGCGTTAAATGCCCGAGCCGAAGGCGAGGGCATTTTACAAGGGAAAGGGCCTTTAATAGCCGGTAGAGCCCGCTAAGGCGGGTTCTAAGGCTATTAGAACATTCTGTCACTCAGGGCAGAATGTTCTATGAAATAAAACAAATTGCTCACGGAGCCCGAGGGGATTAAAATCCACTCGGGCTCCGTGAGGCTTTGTTCACAGCTGTTGCTGTGAACAAAGCGAACATTGGAATGTTGGCGCTGCAGGCTTTTACCGGCCAGTAAAAGCCCGCAGCACTCCACTGTCTTCAATGGACATGCCAACATTCCAATGTTCTAATAATAAGTAAAACAGTGACATTCACCAGAGAAATATCAAGAGCACCCAGACCCTATGATGAAATACAAATCCGTAAACATTGAAAAACAACACATTTAACCAAATTTGTCACTACATGGCAATGAAAATTAATACAAAAGAATCATTGTCTATGCAGTTAACAATAGTTTGCTAATCTTAACACAGTGCAACACATAGATGACAGATGGCACTTTTAAAGCATTTCCTCTGCTGTTTACACAAATGTACACTATCCATGGACAATACCATAGTAAATGTTGTCCCTTAATGTATGCAGTACTGTCAAACAAGCAAAATGCAACCTATAACAAAATCTTACCAGTAATCAAACAAAATTAAATAATTATAATCCCCAAAAAATCATCATTGATTTTGACTAAGGTGTGATTTCAACTATCCTGAAAGTTTACACATAAACAGCAATACAAAGCTACTACTATAGCTTCAATCAAAGTGTATGGGGATACCTACAAAAATCTATACTTAGTACAGAATACGCCACAAGTTCAGAACTGACCCACAAAGTCAAAACAATTAATAGCTTTAGCCTACATCACTGTCATTGAAGTAACCAAACACTATAACAACATGACATGCTACTAGAATCCCCATACTACCAAAACAAACCTCTCACTGCTAATGGACTTTTGAAAGACATTTGGGTTGACTGATAAAGATATAGGTGTCAACCAAAATTTTATATCCCACTGTGGAATATCTATGATACCAAAGTCTCTCACAAGAAGCAAAAACTAACAATATAGTGGTAGAGTGGCACAATTTCTTCATAGGAATACTTGGAAGAAACCACCCAACACAATAAATAATTTGACTTATTTTTTAGTTAAGTGAACTTTTTTATTTTCCCATTTACTTTACAAGAGGGAGACTCCACAGTCGGGGTGAAGATCACCCTAAGATAAAGTGTACGCACATTTTTTTTAAAGAAATCATGAAATTTATAATAAATTGGTAAAAATATTTTTAAGTCAAATATGGAAGTAAATTCAGTTTCTTTATTTCTTTTGAATGTAGAACAAAATATAAAAATATAAGAATACTAGAGCACCCTTAATCTAATTTGGAAATAAATATTTAATTAATTTGAATATATAAGAATATAAAAAATAAAATACAAATAATTTTTGGAAATGTATTAAAGAAGGCAAGGAGGAACACTTAACCTGCACAACCACCAGTATTAAAAAATGAAGCAAGGGTAGAAATAATGGTGGCATAGTGGAAATTAAAAAGCTCCCTTACTCCTTCAGTAGTACCCAAAAGACAGCCTTACAGCAGGAGGTGACTGATTCAGTCAATGCATTGGGGGAGGAAGTTTAAATCATGGGGTACATTAAGAGAAAATGGTGAGAGGAGAAAACGCAGGTGAAGGAGAAGTTCTCCAGGATTCAGCTGGCTAAAGGTGCTTCTGGAGGACCAACTAGGGGGGGATGTTCCCTCCACCATACACCATATATGGGCTGCCACTTAAGGACAACAGTAATGTGGTGCCGGGTAAGTTCATACCATTCCCTCCATCCCCTTAGTCTCCATAGCTGGCAAGATTCTCAGGTCAATGAAGTCTTGTGCAATGTAGTCCCGTGCAAGGTAGTCCTGTGCCTCTAAAAATGAGTAGTGAAAACATGTACATTGCATCATCTTATTTGATTTACTATGACTATGACTTACTCCCCTGTGTAAACCTCTCTGGCCAGGTTCTGTCATTCAGCAGCCCTGGTGCCAACCTTGAAAATATTCTCAACTCATACACCAGGGGACAGTTTGGCAGCAGCACCCATCCATTAGGTAAGTCTGGGAACCATCTCATCATTTGTTCTTTGACTAATGTCTTTTTTCTTTTTTTGACATATTAAATATTTACAGATTAAAAGCATGGTGGTAGATAAGCCTATGCTCATTAGTGTATCTGCATGTGTGGTCATGGCAATTTATATAGATTGACAATATCAATTGACCCTACATCTTATCTCTAAGCTGCTGGATCTGGACATATTTTTGGGAACCCCATGTATCAGGACCCCAGTTATGCAGCTAACCTCACTGCAGATCTCCAGAACAGTCATCTTAGTAGCTGGAGGTGGTGAATTTATGTTGTTGATATATGATAAGCTCTTAAGGAATCATCCCTTATCAGCATGAGTTGTCTTACTCTCACGTTATGTTATTCCTTATTTGCAGAGCAATGTTTATTAAAAGTAGTGTGTTGTGAATTAAAAAAACTGGATGTGATGTCTTTCAGCAGTTGAAATATTCTTCTTTCAGGTACAGGGGGCATTGAGGCAGATGATGATGCTGATCCATCTTCAAACAGAGGAGAGAATCTGCTCCTCATCCAAGCAACATTATATATGGCCAGCACTTGTGACCAAGATGAGGAGGGGGAGCACAAGTTGGTCCAGGAGGACCTAGAGGAAGACCAGGGCATTGGAAACTTTACAGAATGTCACATCATTTGGTCCAATGCATAGGCTAGGGAGGACATGTGATGGACAAGTAATAGCCCCCATTTCCCCTCTTTTGATCTTTGTAATACATTGGCCCGAGCAGCACTCGCCACAAATCAATACAAACATCACAGGTTTGTCTGCATACTCTCCTATACACTTCTTCCATGAAAGTATATCTCTGGTTTTCTCTCAATCATCTGAGGAAGAGCACAACCCTGGTGAGCAACAGGTAACCCCTATTTGTGAATCTCCTCCCATAACCTCCCAGGTGCCACTCCTCTCCATGCTGGTCAACCTGCTTGTCATTTGAAACCGCTATGAATACAGGTGGGAGATTGGCATGAACTAATGCCAGTCACTGGGAAGAACAATTTCTAAACCACCAGAGTGATGTACTGTAGAGCAGGATATTCATGCAATGGGGACTACTCTGCATGAGATTACAGACTCACTTAAGGAACTCTCTCAGATGATTGACAAACAAACCAGTACTTTGGATAATGTTGTGAAATGTTACCAACACATGGCAAAAGATACACCAAGACCATCTAAGAATATTTAAGGAAGAGAGTGAAAGACACCATGCCTTAGACATGATGACGATAGAGGCAATCTGCAAAAATGCCACTAGCAAACTTCAGGGCCAACACGTGCAACAGATTATACACAGACACCTGTACTACCTGCGCCACAAGCACCACAAGCACCACCTGCACCACAGGCACCCAGACCATGAGCACAGTCTCAAAGACTCTCTCACCACCATTATATAGGTGGAGTAATAGGAATAAACCCTGTTATTATTCTCACTATTTTAAAATAATAAATCTGTGTATTTTCTACACCACAAACCCAGCTAAACCTTACTTCTGGGTTGAATGTTTTCTGTTGCATTTACCAAAGAGGTAAGTGGTATCTATGTTATCGTCTTTGCTCCTTTCCAATGTGCAAGTCATTTTAAAATTGCACTTAGATACAGTACATATCTTCACAAAACATTGCTATTGACTGACATACAAGGTATCACACAGTATGATTTGTAGATGCAAGATTTCTGTAAAGTTCAAATGATTTATATAGATCATATCAGCTTTTTGAACAAAAACATACGCGGTGGGTTAGAGAAAAACTGACCTCAAGAAAGGGGCCACAAGAAAGGGCCACATTATGAGGTTGGCTGGCTGATCACCAGTACCGTGGGGAGGAGACCGGCACAGTGGTCCCTATTACGATGTTTCCACTGGGCTGACTGGTGGAAACCTCCATATTAAGAGTTTTCTGTCGGTTAGCCCAATGGAAACAGTTCAGCAGCATTGGCCTTGGCTCCTCATGGAACCGAGGTCAATGCCGTCCCACAGAGGGGTCCCCAAATACCCTCAGAATGCGCACTATATGTAGTAGCAGACAGTGCGCATTCCAAGGGTGCTGGACAGGGGGCGCCGCACTGCCCACGTTATGGTAGTGGGCAGTGCAGGGCCCTCCCTTGGCCCCCACCACTGCCTTTCCACCAGCTTTTTCATGGCTAGGACCCCTCCATGAAAAGGCTAGTGGAAAGCGGACTATTGATCGCATGGTGGTTCTGAATTCAGCGCTGCCGTGGCTGAACATGACTCTGACTGCCACCACCCCATCGGGAACCATGCCCCCGGCGGTGGTGGTGGTCGTAATCTGGCAGTCTGACCACCAGAAGTGCGGCGGTCTGACTGCCACCGCGAATCTGGCGGTCTTAAGACTGACAGACTCATAATGAGGCCCATAGTCTTAACTGAGAGGGGAAAATTATAACTTTGTTTACTAAAATATATTGCTACATTAACTTTAAAATGAAAAAAGTTTAGAAGTATATTTTACAATTAATTTAAAAATAAATACTATTTTTTAAAGTTGAATTATATTTATTTATATTTTTGAGGGAGTTGAGTAAATAATAAAAATATGTCAGGAAGCGTCAAGAGATGCAGTCTATGTACAAAAGTGGATTTAATAGTAAATTATGCATGTTTACTAAAATATATTTCTACATTAAGTTTAAAATGAAAAACATTTACAAATATATTTTATAATTATTTTAAAAAATAGCTTCATTTATTTATATTTTTGCGGGGCTGAGAAAATAATAAAAAGCATCAGGAAGTGTCAAGGGTACCAAAGGGGATAAAAAAGCCCATAGTCCATAAGAAATCAAAGAATAGGAGTCCACTGTCCAACTCAGGTTCCTGCCTTGTGGCAAAGGTCACTGGCCATCCTCATTCACAGTTTTTATGATAATGTTCAGATCCCCCTCTGACACAGATGCACATTGGCTAGCCATGGCAGGACAGGACTCGCCATATGAAGCAAGAACACAAGGGCTAGCAGGGGAAACAGTGAGGAAAGACAAACTTGGTATTGGGGCGGGTTCGGGAGGCAGACAAGACATAATAGCTGCAGTCAAGAAGGTCAATGCACTAGTTAAATTTTGTATCTGCCCATGAACTGTCTTAGAGTATTCAGACCTCTCTAATTAATTACCATATGTCCCAGGAGAGTGCTCCCTAAGCTTCTAATAATGGGGTCATGACCTCCCTGAATGCAGCCTCCAAGCTAGAATCTGGGGGAAAAGGATTGAGCATCACAAGAAGGGTGTGGGGTGCTGAAGGCAGAAGTGTCCATCAACAGCTGAAGCTGAAGGGCTGATGGGCCTCAGGCATTAAAGAGGGAATAGGGCAGGCACAGATAGTGTTGGGGCTTGCTTTTTGGACACCACTGTTTGTTATTCCTCAAGACAGTAGAAAAACCTACAACTTCCTCCCTCGGCTGGTGGTGCCCACATTCACTACCCCTTCAGGTGACTCTTCAGCCTCTGCCAGAAGTTACTCTCTGGGTGGGCACACTACCCCTGCTGGTGGTGAATCCCTCATCCTTGCTAGTTGTACCAAGAATAGCAAACACACAAAAGATGATGGGAAAAATGCTTGCAAGTTGTCTAACCACTGGCAATCGCTCAAGGTAGCATTCCAAACCATTGTTCTTTTGTTCACCATGCCACCTTAGGTTGTACCCTGCCATATTCAAATCTGCCTTGTCCAGTCCAGCCCAAACTGCCAAGCCAGGTCTGAACTGAAGCGCATCACAAGCAACGTAGAGGCAGTTTTATCTTGATATGGGCTCAGCAGCCAGGTACAGCTTGACTTGAGTGGACAGTGATCACAGGATGCACACCTGGGCATACCATTGCCTGTTAGGGCTGTTCATCAAACATACAAAAGGAGCTGGGAGGAATGCTTGCAATTTGTCAAACCACTAGCAATCACTTGGGGTATGAGGATCAGGGACTGATTTGCATACTGCTGGGTCCAAACTGAGGTGGCAAGGTGAGCAAGAGAACCACAGGTTAGGATGAACCCCTGAGCTATTGGCAGTAGTTAGACAAATTGCAAGCATTCCTCCTATCACTTTTTCTGTGTTACATGTCAAGAATAGGCCTGGGTGAAATTTAAATTAAACAGGTGTAATTTGCGTAATTGTGGTAATTTTGCATTAAGCTTGTTGGCAAAATTCCAGAAACTATGCCATTGTGCAACGTTGCGCAGTTAATTTCCATTCATTGTAAAAATTTACTGAGAATGGCAAAATTCATTGGAAAAATGTACCACAAATGCACAGGAGTACTATAACACAACGAGCTGTTGTTTGAGCTGCTTTTTGTTTTAGTGAGTCCTTTTTACCAAAAATTGATGTGACAGCACATCTCACTTAAATCTAGCACACAATTAAAAATTTTTTTGTGAATTTGTGAATAGATTTGTTGAAAGTTCACATAGTTATGCAAAAGCAAATTGGGAGAATTGTTTACACCCCTGATCAAGAAATGGTGCCTACCTTCGAGTCAAAGATATATTTTCTTGTCCCAGGGCTTGCTCAGTTTTTGGTTGGCTGGCCAGTCTACTGAACAGGAATGTAAAGAGAATAATAGGCTTTGTTAAGTCATTGGGTCATTAATGCGTATTGACATAATTTGACCGGACAATGTGGAGACTTTATCAAACATCTCACTATCCTATACTAAAATGTTGTGAATCTGCAGACCTTAAATTTACTAAATCAAAATAAAGCTTTGATATCAGTCATTCAAAGTAGGTGAAAAGGTAGGTAATAGTTTAATTATGTCAAAAATAATTGTTTATATATTGCAAATGTAAGTTTATAACAGGTAGAATAATTAAGTTTGTGACAAGGCTTACAGTGAACGTGTGACAGGACAGCACTCTCAGAAATTACATAAACCGATGTGCTAATGACTGATATATATGTACTGACCATCTCGCTTTGTCTCTCTCTATCTCCCTTTCTCTCTGTACTGCTCAAACTCTTTGAACCCTCCAGTACAGTGATGTTATGCTGTGTGCTGTTTTTGTGGCTGAGAGTACAAGCGTATAATGCCATGGCTTTTAATATGTGCTCAGTGACATAGGTCCTCCCAGTTCTTATGTTATAGCTTTCTACGTCGAGTGTGGAAAACCATTACTCTGCAGAGCATGGTGATGGCTTACCATACTTGAGCCAGGGCTCCAAAGCTGAAGGCACTTGGCTATGACCCCCATCCATGATGATCCATGATGATGTTCAATTCTGTTTCAGCTATGATAGGGGCATAAAAAAGCAGGATAGAGGAAGCTACTTCTTGGACAAGAGGATGTCTCAGAATGAAAAAAATGGCTGACTTCCTGCTCCTGTATGTCATTTCTTGTTTATTTGCAGCAGGTAGAGATCTCTGCCCCAAATACGAAACCTCCGCACTGTATACCGAGGAGAACCTCCACAGATGGGGCAGACTCTACATGCAGGAGGGAGACCCCGTACTTTGTGTACTTTTGGACATGTAGTCCAAGACACAGAAATGTTTAAGAAATGTTAAAGAGAAATATAATCTAAGAAGGGATGGTTTCTAGAGTGTCATACATGAGATTCTGTATTTGAATGTTCACCTGGATAAGTGATACAATGTTTGAAGACATATAAAGACAACATTTTATTCACTTGAGCACAAAATGTTAGTTAAACACATTATGCAAAATAAACAGAGTTGCCTCAGGACAGTATGCATGCACATCATGTTAGATGTCCACCATTCATCATTGACAACAGAATGTCGAGCCACATAACTTCAGTAACCAAATTGGTAGCTCAAAAGTAAAAATAGTAGACCAGCCCATCTCACAACTGTATACCCTGACCTCTGTTCTGGGCCCTACTCGAGGTCCCAGGATTAGGCCTTAGGTCAGAGTCAACATCTATATGTAAACCTGGTTGTATGGTGATGTTGTGTAACATACAACAGTCTACAGCATTCTTGCACACAACCAATATTATTCTTGCACACAACATCAGCACCGCACCACTCACGCCTAAGCACAGTCAACCCATCTGAATCATGATTCAATGACTCCAGAGGACATTCAATAATAGCTTGGGTACATATGTGTGTCATATTGTACCTCTGCTTAGATACTGTGGTTGGACATCTGTAGGGTGTGAGAAGATGGAGGGAGAGATAGAGAGAGAGAGAGAAAGAGAAACAGAGAGAGACAGAGACAGACAGAGAGAAAGAGAACATACCTGGCATCATCGGCAAAAAGAGAAATGTGATTTTTTCTTAAATAAAGTGTCTAAATGTACTACATCATGCCTACCTCCGTGCAGTGTGTGTCAGGTTAATGTCGGAATTGTGTTGTAGTGATGAATGATTATGTTTGAGATGGCATCGGGAATTGTGTTGTATTGATGAATAATTATGTTTGAGATGGCATCGCAGATTCAAATGTAAGCCCAGTGTGAGATGTTGTTACTTACCAATAACCCACGTCACCAAAATCCTCAGTAACCAAATGATGTGCAAGAGATGACTGTTAACTCTTATGTGTGCTTTTAGGAAAAGCAGTACATACATCAGTGGAGCAGCCCCTGGAATTGCAGACAGCATACAAATTGCTGGTGTATCTGCGGTGTCTATTGCGGAAAGGATGTGCTGGGTGTTGAGGTGGCTGAAGTGCCAAATAGGTACAGTCAATGGCATCTCACACACAAGGGAAGTGGGCAAGATCATAAAATGCCCTTCCCTCTTTGCTCTCCTGGCAGTGAGTGTGGCACGATAATAAACCAGTGCACTCCTTTGCTGATGCATCTCAGTACCTGATGCATACATTAGATCTGGCTTGCCTATGGGATGCTTTTGTTCACAGAGGAGACCCTGTAGAAAGATCCAGTGGCCATGAAATGGAATGCAGCTAGTTTTTTGACATAGTCTAGGTTAGTTTGATCTTTATGGGTATCAAGCTCCTGTTCCCAAGCTGTAAACGTGTCTGGGATCCCATCAGGTGGGAAGCAGTATCGAACAATGACAGCTTCACTGGACACACTAAAGATGTTTATTCTTTGCCAGAAACATTTTTTTCTCTCTCCTCATTCTCAAATAATTCCTCCTCAGAAGAGGCAAACCTATGAAGACATTCATCGACATAGTAAAGCCAGCAAAAGAGAAAATTGTGTGTGGGTTCCTTTCTTATGCATTCAACCTGTCTGTAATTGGTTATTGTTAAAATGAGCTTCATCTGGAGATTAGTGGTGCATTTGAGAGCGATGACTTCTTTCATTGTGAGGTTTGTTGTAAGTGTTCTAATCCTTGTAATATACATCTCACACATTTGGTTATGAGGAACAATAGCTAAGCTGTAGAAACACACCTTTCCACAGGTTTATACATTAAACAGCTTTTTAGTTGCTGAGTATGCAATTTTTTTTAATGTAGTTCTACATTTAAAATATATATATTAAAATGTATTAAAAGTATTTTATAAATTATTTTTACCAGTGTCATAAACTTTAACTCTTCCCTATACTTTCCCATGCAGAGATCTTTATCTTGACTATGGGCCTAATTATGAGCTTGGCGGTCGGACCGGCAGACCGCAATGTTGGCGGTCCTGAAAAGACCACCACGCCGGCGGTCTCCCAGACCGCTATATTATGAGTTGTACAGGCAGGACCCCAGACCGCCAAGCAAAAAAGGCAGACCGCCAGTGGTGCAGCGGCTTGGATAAAGGCAGTCTGATCTCCAGCACCATCAGCATCATGGCCGACCACTGAGCATATTACAATCACACAGTCAACGTTGTGGTCCCCTAGTGGCGGTGGACCACCGCAGTTCACAGTCAGCAAATTGATAGACCACTCCACATTGGATGAATTAAAAAAACAACACAGCAAACACACATTGGCCAAGTGGACACACCTGCAAATAACACTATAAAACACATCCCTTCACAGACCACAATCCTTTGCATTTCCACTGGAAGACAAAGAAGCCTGAGCACCTTTTTTTGTAGAGTACATAGATTAGGGACCTCTAGTTTCACCATGCCATAGAACAGCCTGTACAAACCTTTATTCATTCACCCCCTATTGCACTTCCTATGTTAAGTAAGTCTGTGTCACCCCCCTCTTTTTCCCACTATGTCACATGTAAAAAAATCCCAATTTTTCTGAAGATGAGTTAAGAGTCATAGGGCCTGATTCTAACTTTGGAGGACAGTGTTAAACCGTCCCAAAAGTGGCGGATATACCACCTACCGTATTACGAGTTCCATAGGATATAATGGACTCGTAATACGGTAGGTGGTATATCCGCCACTTTTGGGACGGTTTAACACCGTCCTCCTAAGTTAGAATCAGGCCCATAGTGTATGAAATAATAAGAGTAGAGCCACAATTGTTTGGTGCACAAGTCCAGCATACTCCCCTCAGTTGGAAAATGGACATGTGGGACAGGATTGTCGATAGAGTAAATGCTGTTGGCACCACACTGCGCACAAAGGAGGACATTAGGAAGAGGTGGAATGACCTCAGGGGCAAGGTCCGTTCTCTGGTCTCAAGGCACCAGCTGCAGGCCTGGAAGACTGGGGGTGGCCCTTCCAGTGCCCCATTACAACTCTTTCCCTGGGAGGAGAAGGTGTTTGCCACCCTGCATCCTGAGGGCATGACAGGAATACCTGGGGGATTGGAATCTGATAAGTTACAACAGAAGTAATGTCACAAAACTGCAATGTCATGCACCTTTTGCCACTGTCTTTTTCATGTACCTCACCAACATTCCATACCTGAGTATCTGAGTTTATACACTGTCAATGTGTATCATTGGACCCAACATCACAGTTACCAAGACCCATCACATGCCATATGTCCAAATGGGGCTCAGAAATCTCAAAATAACAAAAACACATTCCAGGATCCATGGTATGTCCCAAAATTGAAATTTATGCTCAAACTTAAATACATACTTACACTCATGGGAAGGAGCTGTGGTAGTGGTGTAACAAAGGCCCCTGCAGCCCCTGTGGTGCAGGAGGGGGGAGGAGAAGCTCCAGAGGGGCCCTCAGCACATTATTCTGGCCAGAGAACTCCTGCGAGAGTCCAGAGAGGGGGTCCCTCCATGTACTGTGCAGGGGACTCCCTCAAGTTTCGTTGCGCCACTGATTTGTGGATGAGATCTTCTCGCAGGTCAGTTCCTTCCTCTTCACCAATGTCATCCTCAGTTGGCATTTCAGAATTCTCACCCAGTGGCACTGCAGGCTTTTCCTCTTTTGGTATGTATGGGCTATTCCTCTGCAGGGTGTTGTTGTGGAGCATGCAGTATGCCACAGTGATCTGATACACTTTCCCAGGTGAGTGGAGGAGTACTCCACCAGTCCTGTCCAGACAGTGAAATCTGGCCTTCAGGCGCCCAAAAACCCACTTCGCTGCCTGCTGTGTTCTTCCATGGGCCTCACTTCCCATGGCATAGTTGGATTCCTTATTGGCGTCAATAACCAAGGACGGTTTGGCTATGCAGAGTCGTCTGTTAAGGCATGGGACATTTGTGCAACAATGAGTCACTCGCTTCATGATTGTAGCACCAGACACTGCACACACAATCAGGACAGACCTGACTTATCAACCAGCCAGGCCCCCTCTGGGTGCAGTTGTGACATATGCTGGGCTATGGTGCTGTTCCGCATTATGAAGGAAACATGTTCTGATCCAGGATAAAGGGCACACAAATTTGAGATGTAGAGATCCGCCAAACAGACAACTTGCACGTTGATGGAATGGAAGATCTTTCTGTTGCGATAGACTTGTTCAGTGACTTGCGGTGACACCAGGCCAACATGTGTGCCATCTTTAACCCCCACCACATGTGGGAAGGGGGCAAAACCATAGAAGTCAGCCTTCACATTGGCTAAGTCCTCATGATGGAGAACCTGATATAGCTGTCAATGTGTTTCAACTTCGCTGAAAGGAAATCCTTCAACACCAGACTGAGCAGAGGTTGGAACATAGCAGCAGATATGGTCACTGTATGTTGGAAGGACCCTGTGTCCAGGAAGTACAATACTGACGTGACTTGCACAATGGGTGGTATGCAGGTTGGATTACTGTTAGCTGGCATCAGCTCTGGCTCCAACTGATGGCATAAGTCCACTATTGTTTGCCTATTCAGATAGTATAACTGGATGACGTGGCATTCCTCCAGGGTATGAAGATCTGGCAGTAGACGGTAAACAGGAGGTTGTTGCATCCTTCCTCTCCCTGGGTAGCTATGTGTGACAAGACATGATTTGTATCATTATTCAGTGTGTCCACATCAACATATATGATGCATGCCAACAGTACCATGTGACAAAGCATTTCTGACTGTGTAGACATGACACCCAGTACACCTCCCAGCTGGCAACTACACAAGATTCAAATGTGAGCCCCATGGTTGTCAACACATGTGTCCACAACATAGATTCGGGCGACACCCAACTATCTACTACGCAATTGCCCTTCAAAATGTGACTGTATTTTCTGACTGCCAAAAATACCGTCGGTGGTGGTGGTGGCCCGTGCACCACTGTAATATGCCATCTGTGCCCTGCAACACACTACACCATAGGTTGTGTAGTTGGACCTACACAACAAGACAGATTTAGGATCTTTCTGATGATATGATACTTATATTGTTGTTGTGACGCATTTTACAGGGCCATATACAGCCTTTCAAGCCTCCAAAATGGCAGATTCTTGACCTCCTCCACTGGATATCAAGAACTGCCCACCTTTGCCAGCAGAAGTCATTCACGCCGGAGGCGGTTCCAACCACAGTGGACACAGCCATAGGCTAATGTTGTTACTTGTGGCAGTCGCAGCCCAATGGCTGTGTCCATTGGCGGTGATGACCGTGTATGTGGCGTACATGTATGCCAGCAAAACCTCCACCACTTCAGCTTCTGTGTCCTGCCTGTGGGAGCAATCATGCAATGTCCAGCAGGTAAAAGGTCTGCTGCCTTCTCTCCAGAGGAGCTGGAGAGGCTTGTGAGTGAGGCCCTTCCCCTATAAGGACAGCTCTATGGCTCACCAGGGGAGCAGGTAAATATCTCATTTGCACAATTGACTCTGTTTAACACCATCCTTTCCTTCCTCACAGGCTACAATGTGTCCGTGTGTGCCAGTTAGACATCTTGTGTGCCTGTTGTTGCAGTCTGTGTGGTATCAATGGGATGTGCATTGTGCAGGTATTGTTGACCAGTACTATATTTTGTGCCGATTCACATTGTGTTGTGTGGTGTGTTTTTGGGGTCCTAGATCCTTTTGTGTTGGAGGCGCATAGCTAGGCAAGGAAACTTTACTTCCATCCAATGGCATTTCTTTCTTTATGAAAGTTGTACATGTTAGACAATATGGATGTGCATGACAGTAGTAGATGGGAATGTATCTTGTCTGAGTGATTTGAGGATCTAGTAAGCAATGTGTTTTGTGTCTCAGATCTTTCACCCCCAAACCTGGCCTTGCCAAAATGTTGTCTGGAAGGCATGCCATGACTCACTGTGCCCTTCAGCTACATTGCTTATGGCCACATGATATAGTGCCATGCATTAAAGTGATGGAAATGTGAGTGTAATGTAGGTTCTCTATGCACAGCAGAGACTTGGGCCTGTCAAATGTACCTCCCAGTATGGGGCATAGTCCAGACTGTGGGAGTGACACTGTGGCTATGCAACTGTGGCACTGTGCCCACTCCCTGTAGAAATGCAGATCCTGGCATGTGGCCAATATGAGGTTCTAGTTGTAAAACTTGCCCTGAATGCCTCAGTCTGTTGACTAGCTTAGGAATGGTTATTAAGCTAAATCCCAGAAGTAGTCCATCTGTGCATTTTGCATCATTGGCAATGTGTGTCTTTGACTCATGACAGGCCCTTTACTCCTACAGCTCTGTTGTCACCTTCACAGAAGTCATACTTGTCCCACAGAGGCTTATTGCACAAATGACAGAAACACAGTGCAGACAGTGTTTAGATTCCTGGTAGGCCATGACGTGACTCAGTAGCTTGGTCACATAGCAGAAATTGTCCAATGCATACCTTTGTATGTTGGATGCCATCTCTGTAGTTTACAAACATATGTCCAAAGGACTTCTCTCTGGTACAGGTCCATACCACAGAAACTCACCATGAAGTGGCATGAGTCTGCACTTGGTAGGCCACATGTCCAAACATGCACAGGGAAGACACTTTTCACTTTCCGTACCCACTATGCCAGCCATTTCATTGTCACTCAAGTGTAAGGGTGAAGTCTGTACTATGGTAGTTGCCTGTAGGGACTGTCTGAAATGAGTTGTTCTTCCAGAGTGTAAATGTGTTGGTCAAGTGAGGCCAAGGAGGTTACCCTTCCAAAGCCACTTCGGTGTGTATTGTTTCATTGTGGTTCACATCACATGTTGCTTGAGCATGGGATACCTGATGTCAGTGGGATAGCTTAGTCATTGTATGCCATGAGCAGAGTACTGGGTTAGTCTGCATATGAATCCAAAAGCGTGCAGTCATGTCCCTGTACTTATTGGCATGTGTGCTTTACAAACTTGCGTTTGTAATCATTTGATTTGTCTCTTGCATCCATAAAGGTAAACCCCCGGAAGATCATGGAGGTCCAGCTGGAGCTGTCCTCCAATGTGGGGGAAGTGCACGTTGGACCATGACCCAATAGTGACCTACATTCCGATGGTGGTGTACCCGTACCTTGATGGGTGTTTGACGGTAGCACAGCAGCCACAAGGATCTGAGTACAAGCCACATTCCTATTTGACACATAGCCAAGTTGTTGTGTTAAGCTCCGACATTCCCACTGATGACTGGGGATGGCCCATGTGTGACACACTAGATGAGTAATTGTTTGTGTAGATATGTAATGTGGTGCATACTGATGTGCCATGTCTATTGCCCCAGGGACCTAGGACACAACTGGGTACAATCCACAAAACATGTGCTTTTCAGGTACAACACTTGGCTGTGTACATTGCTCAATCAAGTAATGTTTTTTGTTGTAGGGGGTCTCAATTCTACCCAACAGACCACTACTCCTCTGTGTTATAGCCCAAAGAAAAAGAAGTGATGGTTCACTGCCCTCAGTCATGCGTCTGCTTAAGTGAGTGAAGACAAGAGACCCCCCAGAGGTCACTTGTTTTCACTGTATGATGAGTGCTGGTGCCTCACTACTGTCTTTCATGTGAAGGCGCCCATCATAAATGTAACAGAGCATACATTGCTCTTTGGGTGCTGCTACATATCAAAACTTTGCTTTGGTAAGTGGGGAATATCCATTGACATGACATATGTGCCATGACTGGTGCCAAGATTCCTTGTGCCTACATGTTAGCATGTGTCCCTTTCTTTTCTGGCGATGTGTGTACACTGCTGTTTCATGCTTGGTCTACCTGTGTTCATGGGATGTTTTTGTACTCCCTCATATATATGTGGATGCCAATGGAATAGAACATGTTCAATGGGGCTACATTTCATGTGGTGCCACACACAGAAATGTGTCACCATTGATTGTTGGCTCACACACACCCTCACCTGTCCTTGCATGTCATTTGGCATGTACAACTGCAGTAACAATGAGGGACATGACTGGTAGGACTTCAGTTTTTACACACAATGTGCATTTCTTTGCCATTAATGTTGGATGGTGTGGGAATGTGCACTTCACATGTGTAATGGGGAAGGTTTGTAACCTGACTGGTGGCATGCTTCATGAAGTGACTTGCAGTTATGTTGGAATCACATGTGTTTGGGCACAATGATTCATCCATGGTCATTTGGGTTTGCAGGTCCAAAATGGTGACAGTGATGGAGCTTTCCATTCGGCAACATGTTAAGGGCCTTTCTACAAGTACTTGCAAATCTCTGGGCCTCTCCAACATGCAAAGGACTAATGGCTTCTACTGATGCAATCACAGTATGTCATTGTCAGGGGTGCCAGACAGTAGTGGTGATTTCCCTGAGGCCTGCATATTCATGTAGATGTGCATTTTACGGACACATTTCCTTGACAACTTGCATATTTTGTCAACAGTGTACATTCCCATGCCAAATGTGTAGTATATCTGAAGAACATCACTGCTAACTCCATGACTCCATTAGGACAAATTACACATGGTGAAGTGTGCATTGTTGATATGTTTCCAGTGTGACATGAGTATTTACATGTCACCTACTTCAGGCTACTGTACTTCCTGTCGGCAATATGCCAGGATTTTGGAGCATCATTTCTCATTGTTGTGTTGTTGTGTATGTGACAAATAGATGGCTGTATGACCTTGTGTTGGATCTGTGGACATGAAGTTGCCATTGGTCTACAATTGTATGACAACAGGTAACTGATGTTTGCTCCATGAGGCTAAGCCTTGAGGCGTTGTGGTCTCCTACTTGTTCAATGGTTACTGTGATTGTACAGCTTCGGCCATGCAATTGTAGCTGTCTAAGATCCTGGTATTCCTGTGAGCAACTGTTGAAAATTGAGATGGCATGCATGCATACGGTATGGTACATGTAGGAGGCCCTTTGATGTAGTTTGTAGCTGAGGCCTACTTGACATCATGGTAATGTTTGCTAATCACAGCTGTTGTTCAAGTGTGATCAGGAACATGTGGTGACCCTTTTCCTCTTTGTCTTTGCAGCATCAGCCCAAGCAATCAATGGAGACTGGGCACAACCAAGTGGGGAAGCATCTAGCCATGGTACCTCAAATCATGACACGACCGACATGGAGGGATCCAGTGGCCCGGAGGGTGAGGTGAGTGTCACCGACAGGAACAACATCATCATCATCGGATTCTACCTCCAGTGGCCACTCCCTAGTGGTGGTGAACGCATCAGGACCTGCTCGTGTACAGTCTTTTTTCACCTCCCTGAGCTCTATCGCCACCTTCCCTGTTGCGCCCTACCCAGTTGGCCACACCCGCTCACCCAAGAGGGTGGGAGTCTCCTTTGCCACAGGCACCTCAGCTCCAGTTAACCCTGCTGCCCTGAGTGAGGAGGCCATTGACCTCCTGAGGAATACCTTTGTGAGGTAGATTGCCATTGTGAGTGCTATCTAGGGGTTGGTCAGCCAACGTCAGCAGACCAATGTTTTCCTGGAAGGCATTCATAGTGCCATGTCTGGCCTGCAGAGATCTTTTCTGGCCCTCCCCACTGACGGCAGCCAGTCACCTCCCATTCCTCCCTCCGCCTCCCTCTTTCCAGTCCAAATCCCCTATTCCCCTACCTGTCCCAAGCACACAGACACATCCGCACACACCCACCTCAACATACACAAGCAGCCCACATTGACACAAACACCACACAACACACCGGGACGCAAGCACTCAACATTCACCAACAAACACCACATCAGCCACCACTTCACCAACCAACCAACACACCACATCTAGCATACCCACAGACATAACCACAACAGCCAGTGACATTTCCACCACACCCACCATACACCCAGACAACATCTCACAACCCATGGACCCACACACCTCAAATACCATCTCTCAGACACCAGCACAACACTCACAGACACATACACCATATCAGCCATACCTGCAGACATCACCCCAACACACAAAGACACACACACCACATCAGCTATACCTGCAGACACCACCCCAAACACACACAGACACATCCACCACATTCACCATACCCACAGACACTACCCCAAAACACACAGACACATTCACAACATCCAGCATACCCACAGACAACACCTCAAAAGACAGACACACTTCCACCACTCCCATATCAGCCAGCACCTCCGTGACAAAGCCCCACAAGACACGCAAATGCCCATGGTAACACACGCAACAGACACCACCCAAACAGAAACATACCTCACACATGCACACACCCAAGGCATCTACACCCATACAAAAGACAACCACTCCCTCAACCTCCAAATCCTCAACACCTTCTGATGACCCTACCTATTTTCCCACAGAGAGTTTCCTTTCATGCTTGCCCTTTCCCCTGTTCCCTCCCTGTCCCAAACCCAAAAGGCCCCCGCCCACATCCCAACCCATCCCTTCCACATCCAAGTCCTCCCCATCACACCTGCCCCCACTGAAAGCACCCATACCACTCCCCCCAAAGAAGAAGCGCACCCATGCCAAGAAACCCCCCCAACCTAAACGCAGCCATCCCAAATCCGACCCCACCCAAGGATGATTACCAGAGGTGCCTGTCTGCCCACTTGATGCCCCTTCCTGTGGAAGTTCCCTGGCAGTGACTGGAATCAAGTGTGGGCACAGTAACGTGCATGGACATATACGGACTGGCCAATGGCCTTTGTTCTAAATCATTTGGACGGAATACACCCAAGTTGTTGTTTTTTGGGGTACACATTTGTCCTGCAACTACTTTTCTGCCTTTATGTTGTTCCTGAGTAACTTGTGTTGTATGCCTACAATTGTGTGTGTTTCACCCTGATTGCTGATCTATTTGCTGTTGTATGCAATATGTGACTTTGTGGGAAGTGCTGTTGTCCCCCAAGACAAAGGTAGATGTTGACTGTATGGGTATGTGGGTGGTAATCCAATTGGGGTTTTGTTGTACTGTGTTATGTTTGGAATGGTAAGTATTCCATCTTGTGTTGTCCAATGTCTGCATGCAAGGTGTTCGCGTTGTACCCATGATATGAATTGTAAATTTTTCTCATGTGAAGGAGCTAGAGTTTTGTTTGTCCACACTTGGAGGGTGTTCAATTGTGCTAGGTTCCTTTGCATTTGACTGAGCATGTGTCCATTTTGATGTGTGTGCCTTGCAGCCACTCCGGCTAGATGTATGGCCAATGCTGTTGCTGTCGTATGTGCTTTCTTGACTTACACTTACACATTATGCAGGTAGGCATGTCACTTGGTTGTAGTATTATTTGTCCCTGAAATACCTGAAGGGCCAGTTCCTGTGCAAATGTTGTTTTAGGAGCATATACAAAGTGTAATGTGTACCACGGCAGCATCCTTCCATGAGTGCTCCTGATACCCCCATCCCTATTGTGCAGATATTGTTTGCATTGTGAGCTTTGGATATTTGTCTCTGAAACTATTGTGCATCCCCTTGACCTTCCATTGTGTTGTAATGTGGGTGATAAGTGGGTCCATTGCAGGGCTGTTTCATGGGAGGGGTCCTTGTGTAAAATGACACATTCATACATATGTGCCTTAAATCTGCAGACAGCCCAGGGCATGTGGTCAATGTGTGTGTGTCATTTGAATTATGTGTGATGTTGATGTGATGTCACTGTTGTGTGACACATTGATCTGTCCACTTCAATGTCCCTGTGCCTAAGATAAGAAAATGTGTTTTTGTGGAGTGTGGCGGTGCAGTGTCAGTGACCTGGCCAAAGGGGGTGTTTGATGGCTGTGAATGTGTCATTCCTTGTGGATGACTCAGACTGTGGACACGATGACACGTACTTGGTGCCCATAGCGTGACCCCCCTATATCATGCGGATGACAGCTCGATGATCTGTTGTTGAGCTTAGTGACACAGATAGGTGTATGTTCTTACCGTCAGTTGCGTCCACAGCGGTGTGGATTTTGGGCTCCTTCAATGAGCTGCAGCAGCGGCAGGACATGTGTGATGGGCTCCATAATGCACAGGACATGTAACACTGCCTGTAGATGAGTTGCTCCCTTTATACTTTCTGTTTCCATCTGCTGGGACATGGTGGTTGGACTGCCATGGTCACATTGGCAGTGTGCAACATCATAATGTGACCAGCGGAAACACTGGCTTCAAAGCCTGTTTGTCCTGCCTCTTCAAAGCGGCAGTTTGTGCTGCCTTGCGAGACTACAGGGGTCTTTGCTCTATGGGACTGCCAACATCATAATACACAGGTCCGACTGCCAAGCCAATGGCGGGCGGTCTGCCGCCACCGACATGGCACTGCAAGGATCGACAAACTCGTAAGCAGGCGCTATGGACTATTACTATGGTAAAGTATAGGAAAAAGTAAATATGTTTATTAAACATTTAAACGTTTGTATAACATTTTTCAGGACAAATATCAATAATTTATAATATATAATTACTTATTTATTTTAAATATAGAACCACTGTGAAATATACTGCATTATTAAATTGATAAATGCTGAAATATGTAATTAATGTAAATTAAATATTTTCTCAGATGTAAATGAAAAAAATAACAACTTAACAATTTACAATAATTTATTGTACATTCATATTTCATACAAGTGATGTCTACAATTATTTAAAAATAAATTTGGCATGTTTGCTAAAATATATTATTAAATTAGCTTCAAAATGGAAAAGTTGTACAAATATATTTTATAATTAATTTAAAAATAAATCTTAGTTATTTTTTACAATAAATTATATTTATTTATATTAGTAACTATTTAACTTCATTTAATTTAATTTTGCATTATATTCTGTGGGGTTTAATTTTAAGTCCCCAACTACCTTAATTTCTCTAAGAGAGTTTTTCAATACCAGTGGTTACCATATGTGGTACACGTCTGAGCTACAGTACTTTACTACTGTTTTGGGTCCCTTTTTCATTACAGTAACTTTAGAAATGTAGTCTGTGACTAGCATTTGGCTTAGTCTTTAGTAGGTGGGTGATTGTCCCTCCCTAAACCTCTCTCTGATACTCCCTTAACTCCTGCTCACTAGCCCTCTCATTTAGTAGCAGGTATTCCCTATTTTCCAGAAAGCCCGCTATCCCACCCAGAATTACTACTAAAATGTATAGTTGTGTGTGTGGAGACTCCTCACTCAGAGCAGAGATCTCAGCACATAAAAAGACAGGAGAGGCTAAGGTGGGAATTTTGCATGTAACTGTATGAATAGCATTTTGTAGTATGTGTTGTAGTATTACAAAATGTACTTGAAAATGCAGTTTGTGAAATGGTCTCCTATTTATATACTTTACATTAACTATTTCTATTCAAAACATATTAATATTTAGGAAAGTTTTGGGGTTTGGGAGAGTAAAATTTACTATTGGTAATCCAAACCTAACCACATTGGGGAAAGTGTTGGACTTTAGGGAACTAAGATCTACTATTCCCATTTCAAATGTAACCAGATTGGGTATATGGCTAGACTTTGTGGGGTTGGGCAAATTTACACTTTCCACTCCAAACTTAACCAGATTGGTGGACTTTGGGGTAGGGGTCAGTTTTAATATTCACACTGCAAAACTAAACACACTGGGGAAAGTGTTGGATTTCAGGGTTGGAGGGTTAGACTTACTATTCCCACTCCCCACTCCACTTAACATTTAGAAAAGTGTTGGACTTTGGGAGGTGGCGGATTTACTATGCCCACTTAAAAAATAACCACACTGGGAAAGTATTAGTCTTTGGGGAGGGGTCAAAATGTAACAACATTTGGAAAGTGTGGGACTCTGGGGAGGTTAGATTTTTCCTAGTATAAGCTTGACCATCTTGGGGAAACTGTTGGTCTTTGGGTGGAGGGGGGGTCAAATTTAGTATTCCTATACCTCATTTAATAGCATTATGAAAGTGTTGGACCTTCGGGCTTGAGGGGTCAGATTTACTATTCCCACCCCACACTTAACACGATTAGAGGAGGCATTACATTTTCACATCCCCACTTTACACATATTGTACTTTGGGGGTGACATACTTTCATTCCCCCTAAAAAGATAACTATACCAGGAAACGTGTTGGGCGTTAGGTAGGGCAGAGTAGATTTACTATTCCCACTTCATACCTAATTACATGGGAGAAAGTATAAGATTTTAAGTAGGTTACATTTACTATTTTCACTTCAAACATAACCACATTGAGGACTGCTTCACACTTTGTGCAGATCAGATTTGCTATTCCCACTTCGCAATTAACCACATTTTGGAATGTTTTGGGCATTGGGGGGGGTCATATTTACTGTTCTCATGCCAAATCTAACCACTTTGAGGGGTTACATTTACTATTCCAACACAAACCCTAATATCACTGGGGAAGAGTGAGGCTTTGAGGAGGGGTCAGATTTACTATTTGCACTCCAAACATAACCAAATTGTAGAAAGTGTTGAACTTTCAGGGGTGGCAAGATTAGGTTTCCTATTCCAACTCCAAACTTAACCACATTGAGGAAAGTGTTGTTGGATTTTGGTTGGGTCAGATTTACTATTTTGACTCCAAACTGATCCACACTATGAATAATGTTGGACATCTGTAGGAGTTAAATTTCACCTTCCAATCTTAACCACATTCATTCAAAACAATAAATAATATTTTGTTGGCAAAAGGCACTAATACAAACCCAGTTTCTCAAAACTAGAAACCTATAAAATACTTTGAAATATTAACACATTAAATAAAAAAGTGATTTTAAAAAACCTCAAAAAAGGGTAAAATTTCATTAGAATTACTAATTATTAAAAATAGTTCAAATATGTAAAAATAAAAAATAAAAAGCACTAAAGTTAAAGCTCCAACAAAGACAGTGTTGCTGCTCAATCAAACAATGAATCTCCTGGGTTAATTAATAAAATCCCCTTAACTTGTTGATTCACTGACTTCAATTTTTGCTAAAAGTTTTCAATATCGTTAGTGTAGGATCCCTATTAAATGCTAAACAAAATTGAGCATATTATTGTTCATCTATAATATAACCCAAAACTCAATAATGTAATGATGCTATCTTATGAATATTGCTACTTTAATTAGAGTTTAGATTTTTGGACTACCTCTTAGGATCCTGTCTTTTATTGCTCATTGAATTTAAGCTTTATTTTAGTATTACCATGAAATTAATATTGATGTGATATGATTTGTATTTATGAGGGCAGTCTAAATGGGTATTAATCCACACTGTGTAGTGGCTATATGACAAATAGCTTTTGGGTGTAATATTTAGATTTCATATTTGTTCTTATTCTTCTTTGTGACTTATGTATCTTTGCAGTTACTTGCATAATGGGGATTGTGCGTGCTTTTTAATGATTGTGCATGCAAGGTTTGTTAGAGTCTTGAAAAAGTGTGTTTGTATCCTGCTAAATAAGTCAACTCTGTTGCTATTTCAATTTAAGTGTGGAAATCAATGTATGCTTCGCAGTAGGGAACCACTGAATACGGAAATTACTAGTTTTGAATAGATTTCTTGAAATAGATGAACTATCACTTTATCAAAAGGTTCAGATGTATTTTATGCAATAAGGATATCCAAATAAAGGGACTTATTTTTTTATTTTAAGCTTGAATGTCATATTATGTTACCAAACTATTAATGTGTATCATACAGTGTTTGTGGGATGCTCATGAAATACTTTTCTTTGTAAATCATTGATGGTCAGTACATTGATTTTTAACTATTTTATAAAAAATATGTTTAAAATGTTTACAGCTATAAGATATTTATTTATTGTTATTCTTTTATTGTATCATGTTTACATATATATATATTTTTTTAATATATTTTTATTGTTTCTTCAACAGTAACGAGGAAAAATAAAGATTACAGTTGCACTCCAGGGTTGCAGGATAATACAATTTTTTTTGTTTTCTTACGTATTCCAAAACAGATTCCACATTTATTAATGTCCACTTAGCGATGTAGATACTATTATGCATTTGAGTGAAGAATCTTGGAAACGTAGTGTTCACAGGGAGTACAATAACAGCATAACATGAAGAATAACAAACAAAAGGCTGAGAATAGAGAGAAAGGCGAGAAAGATGGGGCTGTGATCATGGAGAGCGTGCGCGGGGGGAGGGGCAGGAAGGAGAGGGGAGGCGGGCGACGCCGGCACCCCCGGCTAACAAAGCCCCCGATGGAGACTGGATCATTACGGTATATGTCCGCATTAAGGCGACAAGCCAGGACGAACATGGGGGCCCGGCATTCGCCCATACTCGGCAGTGGGGCAAAGGCCGGACAGTCGCCCAGGCAGGGTGAGGCCACGACAGTGGATCCGTCTGGGGTGATCAGTGTGCCCATGTGCATTCCCTCCTTTAATTTAGTGTATTGCCAGAAAGCATCTATTACTAATTATGTTCTGTATGTCATCTCCTTCCAGTTATGATTGTTTCAATTATTATTTACTGGTTTACAACTTTGTTGAATTTACTGGGATAGCCAATTGGGACAATATTTCAATTGCAACCTGTAAATGCGATTTGTTACCTGTAACTGCTGTTTATTCAGGGAGGTGATAAATATGCTAGGTGCACGTAATTGAACTGGTTATAACGGAAGCGAGGGTTACGTGATACTTCATAAATCATTTTCATAGCCCGATTACATGAATCTTGTGGGAGTGGTTCTGATAGCACCTGATCCCATCTATTTTTTGCTTGGTCCTGCCCGTGTTCAATATGTGTGGTCAGAATTCTGTATGTTCTTGATACATTTATAGAGGCAGCTATGTTGTCTAACAGATCATGTAGTGTAGGGGCCACTTTTGGTTCCTCATTACCACAATTCCAAATTGATCGTGTTAAGTGTCGTACTGCGCCAAAAGCTATGAAACTTCCTTGTCCCAGGTTATATGTGTCAGCTAGTGCCTCATATGTTAGGAGTTGCCCTTCGCTGTAAATATCGCCCACAGTTTGTATGCCCTTCTCGGGCCATGTGTTCAGGCCTACCCTAGTCGCTGTCTTGGCAATTTTCGGGATGGACAATAGTGGGATCTTGGGGGAGTACTGCTTTTTTTTATCTTCAATTAGTGCAAAATGGCCCAAGGACCAATGAGCTATATTCAATAAGATGTTCCTTGAGTGTTTTGGGCAATCACGGTTCATATGGTGGTGTAATATGACAGTGTGGCCTAGGTCCGAGAGTATCGTCTGTGTTTCTACACCCGTGGGTTTCCCGAGCCAATTAAATATCCATTGCAGCTGGGCGGATGCATAGTATAATTCAAATCTTGGTGCCACTAGCCCCCCTAGTATAAGTGGTTGAAATATTTTAGATAGCGCCACGCGCCGCCGGCCATTGCCCCATATTAAATCTGTTAATATGCTATTCAATGGTCTAAAAAAGGAGGAGGGGAGTGCTAAAGGGAGGGCCATAAAGAAGTACAATAGTCGTGGTAGCATTATCATCTTTGCTATGGCCACTCTACCCATGGGCGAGAGAGGGAGCGAACACCAAAAGGGCAAGGAGCCTCTAACAGATCTAATCACTTGTCCAAGATTGCGGTCTTTGAGGTCCCGAGAATCATGATACACATTTACACCTAAATATTTGAAAGTGGTGTAACACCATTTCAGGTCACCCGTATTGGAGGTTAAGTGGTGTATTTCCGGGACCGGGCGCATAGGGAATAGGCATGATTTTGACCAGTTCACTTTTAATCCGAATACCTCGCCAAATTGATGCAGCAGTCTCAGTAAATCAGGCATAGATTCTGTGTGATTTCGCAGGAATATTAATGCGTCATCCCCGTACAGTGATACTATGCAGTGTGTGTGTCCGTCCAGGATGCCCCACGTCGGGGCTAATGTACGAAGTTGAGCAGCCAAAGGTTCAATGGCTAGGGCAAACAACAGTGGGGATAGTGGACATCCCAGTCTGGTGCCTCTTTCTATGTCGAACTTCTCGGATATCGTGTCACCTGTTTTGACCCTCGCTGTTGGGTTAGAATATAATACCCTTACCCAGTCAATATATGTCTTTCCGAAGCCCATGCGATTAAGAGTTTTTATCAGGAAGGGCCATCCCAGTGTATCGAACGCTTTTTCAAAATCTAGTGACACTGCTACTTGGTTGTATTCGCCCTCTGGGGAGTTTGCCATGAGGCGTAATAAATTCCGTACGTTAATGAAAGTGTTGCGGCCCGGTATGAAACCGCACTGGTCTTGATGAACCAGTTCCGGTAACCATGGGAGCAAGCGATTTGCTAAAAGTTTACCGAGCAATTTGCAATCTGTGTTCAGCAACGATAGTGGCCTGTATGAACGCACATCTAATGGGTCACGGCCTGTTTTAGGCAGTACTACTATCAGCGCCTCGCGTAAGGTGTCAGGTAATTGACCACGCTTTAAGGCTTCCGATAGCATTGCTAGGTATGGGGTTAATGTTTGAGCCGGGAATGTGCTATAGTACTCTATGGGTATGCCATCACTACTTGGTGCTTTGCCATGTGTTAATTGTTGTAGAGCCTGTTGTATCTCTGCGAGATCAATTGGTTTCTCCAGGTCCGCCATCTGAATGGCAGACAGGCGGTTTATTCTAATTCCTTTGAAGAACTGATTTAGCTGTTCTATTGAGGGAGGAGATGGGGCCTTGTATAATGCACTATAATACTCACTGAAGGCACTATTTATTTCTGCTTGAGTATTTACCGTTATTCCTGTGTCAAGGCGGATGGCCCCTATGGGGGAAATCCGACGTTCGTTCCTTATTAGCCATGCTAGGAGTTTTCCTGATCTATCCCCTTCCGCATGTGTACGGGCCATGTAATGACAATAATCGTAGCGTCTTAGGCGCCTATCCGCCTCGTTCCATTGTGTTCGTAGACTAGTGAGCTCCGCATGCGTGCCTGTGCCTTCTATCTGTTTGCATTCTGCAGTGCGAACATCCTGTTCTAGTTTGTGGAGCTCATGCGTCAGAGTTTGTCGTACTCCCACTGTCATTGATGTACATGTGCCCCTTATAACTACATTGTGTGTATCCCATTCGTTTGCTCTGGAGCTCGTTGTTCCGTCATTTAGGGTAAAGTAAGAGGAAATGTGCTTAGCTATTTCTTTTCTGAATGGGGGGTCTTGTAATAATTGGGGTTGGAGACGCCAGGTTGGGATGCAAGCACGCGGCCTACCCCATCTGATATGAGCAATGAGTGGGCAATGGTCCGAGATAACCTTTGCGGTGTATTCTGCACCTGTAATTCTATGCGACAAATCCTGCGAGGTGAGAATTAGATCTATACGGGTATGTAGTAAGTGCACAGGGGAGTGAATGGAGTATTCCCTTTCTTGAGGGTGTAAGTGTCTCCAAACATCTATCAGGCAGCGGACTGTTATCCATGTTTGGAACATCTGTGAGTTTTTCGTTGCTGGAGCGGCTACCATTGGGGGGTGTGATCTGTCCATATCTATTTGCGGGATACAATTCATGTCTCCTCCCCAAATGCTAGGTATGGGTAAGTCATTTGATAGGTGTGAGATCGTTTTACGTAGGAATTCGCCCTGTCTAACATTCGGGACATATACCCAATTAATCACTAGCGTTTCACCATCCAGCGAGCCCACTAATTGTATGAACCTGCTTTCTTTGTCCTTTGTACTGCATTTCACTGTGTATGGGACCCCTGGGGCTATCCAAATCAGCACTCCTCTGGCAAAAGTCGACGTCCCAGAGCCATATACTTGTCCCGCCCATCTCCTCTCCGTATGTGTAATATCATCTGGTGTAACATGTGTTTCTTATAGTATGGCAATGTGGATGTGATGGCGTTTTAGGTGCGCATATATCCTATTACGTTTGGCCATTCCCGCCATACCCTTCACATTCCAAGTTAGTATATTATATATAGGCTCCTTGTGCATTATATCTGGTGGTGTTATTTAAATCCGTAGGACACAACCAACGGGCCGAAACTCCAATCTCGACTCTGCCGTCCGCCCACCCATCGCACACGCACCCCAGCAATCCCACCCCACACCCCGAGCCCCTGCGCAGCGCAACACCGACCCTGGAGAAGGGGGATAGGCCCCAGAATAGAAAGAGAGGAATAAAAGAATCAACGAAAAAGGATATTTTGGGCAAAGCCCAGTTTCAAACGGGGTGGCACAACCGGTGCCTAAACTAGAGTCTGTACAGTTCAGTTCCATTCGGGTACCGTTCAGGTGGTGAGGGACGTGGATTGGTTGAGGTCGGGCACCTACTTGGCCCACCTCCAAAATACTTCCTTCCCTGTGTAGTTCTGGTTGTGATAGTGCCATATAGCACTGGTCTCCCGCGGCTAACAGGATTCTCGTCGGATCGGCCTTTAACGTGGAATGACTGTGTTCATCGGTTAACACTCACGGGGAGGGGGAGAGTCCGACTCCAGCTATTTCAGGACCATAGGACTCACCCAGGGCATCCCCTGCAGACGCTCACATTTCGTCGGCCAGACGCGGAGTGAGATCAGGACGCACCAGCAATTGGGATAGGGATGAAGTGGACTCACTTCCTGGTGAGCCGCCGTCGTTAATGTCTGCTTCGCTCCTGGAGTTTGATAGCGATCGTGCAAATGTGCTAGTTTCCTTTAAGATTTGCGCTTGATCGGCTGCCATCTGCGACTTTGTTGGGCGGGTCGTTGAGTTTGTCTTTTTCTTTCTCCTAGAGCTGGGGGTGATCCATTCTTCTTTTGCTGCGTCATCTCTGGATGAATCGACCAGGCCCTTGGCATGTATCCATGTCCATGCATCTTCAGGTGTGGGGAACATAAGAATCTTTTCGTCTATTATTATTTGGAGGCGAGCTGGGAACATGAGTAAATAGGTGATTTTGTGTTCACGCAGTAGTTGTTTAATTTTAACGTATGATGCTCTTTTGTGCTGTACTTCCATAGTATAGTCTGGATAGGCTGTTACTTTGCTGTTTTCCAGATTAATTGCGCCTGAGGTTCTGAAGTGTTGAAGAACTAAATCTCTGTCTCTATAATTTAAGAACCGCGCTATCAGAGGTCGGGGTGGAGCGCCGGGACGCAGGGGTCTGCCAGGAATCCTGTGAGCTCTCTCTATCACTGGTGCTTTGGTGACATCCTGTATTTTCATAATGTTTTTCAGCCAGTTCTCTATGAATTCCTCAGCTTTGGGTGACTTTGTACGTTCTGGTATGCCCAGGAATCTGATGTTGTTACGTCTAGAGCGACCCTCTGCGTCCTCGGCTCTGCATTGCAATTGTATTTATTAAATTTCCATTTGTTGGATTTTAGTTCTCATGCTAGCGACCTGGGGTTGGACAATTTTTAGTGCAGATTCTGTGTTGTTAACCCTGTCCGTCAGTTTGCGATTGTCTGCACGGAGTAATGTAACCTCCAGGGCTGCAGCATCGATTTTACCTTCTAGTGATGACTTGGTATCCATTATTGCTTGCAAGAGTTTGTCGAATTGAAGGGAGTGTGAGCGCAGTGTTTCGCTCACCTGGAGAAGTGTTGTGATTTGCGTGCCAGGGTGACTTGCAGGTGGGGGAATGCCACCATCCATGTGGGACCGCGGTTTGGGGTGTTTTGGCTTGACCATTGCGTCCCAAGGCCGTAGTTACCACTGAGCTGCACACCGAGACTGGTTTTGGTCGAGGCTGCCAGAGGACACAGGTTGGTTTAATGATGTTGCCGACGTCTGAGTAACACGTGGTTGCAAGTCGACAGGGGATCCGTGTGTGCCTCTGTAGTTGTGCCCTCCCGGGGAGGTGCCGAGATCTTGTTTTTTATTGTTACCAATATCTCGCTTGGCGAGACTCCTGAGGAGAATCTAATTCCGCTGCGGTGATTTGGTATGAGCTAGTCTTAACGACAAGGGGAGTGGAATAACTCTCAGCCAACTCCACGGGTTCTTAGGGAGTTATTGCCATGATGTGCTTCATCTGAACGTTTACGTCTATTGGGAGAATGACTTGACCATTTTCAATTGTGGGGGTGTTTTGTGAAGTCCAATTGAGCTTGTTGTCAATTGATTCGCCTTTATGTCAAGTCCCCCTTCTGCTTGTCGCCCCCATCCGATGTGTGAGGAGTTTTCAGGATGGCCTTTAATATCCGGCACAGTGCGTTGACAAGGGAGGAGCACTTAATGAGAAACACTGTCAGATCATGAGTTCACGTTATAGCTCTTACATTAGTCCATGTGTGGTGCCCCTGGGGGGATTGTGGAGGCCATGCTTGCTCATAATTTGAAATTGTCTATCACTATGCGCTAAATTATTAGTTATATTCCTTTCACTATCAGCTTAATGTGTGTTCCTCTTTCCTCTTTAATGGCCCCAGTGCATGCTTGCACCCTGTGTCGCGTGTTTTTTGTATTCCCCCTCTTTATTTTATTATCTTTTGTCCTTTGTTTTCTTTTTTTTCTTTTTTCTGTTTATTTTAATCTTTATTTTTTCTTTCTTTGCCTTTCAGCAGCTGGCCTTAGTTCGATTAGTGCACCGACTGTGTGCTACTTAAGTCGGGCCACCGCCCGCTCGGCACAGCCCAATCACCGGTTCGGCCCGACCTGGCCTGAGGCCCAGCTAGATGGGCCGAGTCTATGTGAGAATGGGGGCAAGCCGCTTCCCCAGGGCCCACGCGCCCGGACCAGGCCACGGCCCGCGCGGCACTCAACCCCGGTAGCCCAGGCCCAGGCGCAAAGGCGGAAAGGCCCGACACAGAGCCCCCCAGAGGAGGAGGCAGAACTGGGCAGAGGCGCAACGCCCAGCCGTGGCTCCCACTCCCCTCCACGTCGGGGCCCCCGTCCACAGCTCCTCCAATCTGGGCGTGCCCGGAACAGCCCGCGGCCCCCGCAACACTCCACCACAGGGGGGGTCCGGCCCAGGCGGGTCCGCCGCTGCTGCGGGAAAGGGACCAACTCGGGGTCCAGGAAGGTTGCAACGGCAGCGAGCGGCACCCATCTCCTTCGCAGCGTGCGCAGTCGGCTCCAACCGGTGCAGGCGTCAGCCGTGTCTCACCCTCGCAGCCTCAGGAGACGCGTCGCAGGATCGGCTTTCGTGCAGCTAAAATCTTCGGGCGCCCTCATCACGGAAGAGGGCCTCCTTCCTTCGTGGCTGCGGGAAACCAGCGACACAGGGGTCAGGATTACTGCTGATTTTGGTGGCCCGTGAGCGGAGCTCCTGAGTCAGGTGTCTGCTCCGGCCGCCATTTTAGCCACGACCCATCCCCAACAGTGATAATATTGTGCAATTTATTTTTAATCAGCTTTATAAAGTTTGACAGGAATATATATTTTTTGGGTGATTGAGTTTATTGGAGGTTTGGGTGTTGTATTTAATTATAGATGAATGAATGATATTTGATTAAAATGTGAATTGCTTAGGATTAGAAACAGTTATTTATTTGTTTCAAAGTTTGGGAAGGTGTTATTTAATTATGAGTTTATTTTGGTTTGGGTTGTGGGGTTAATAGGGAGTTTGTATAAGTAAAGTTTTAAATAAAATAATATAAATTGATAGTAATTGATTGTTTTGATAATTATTCAATTATTTTATTTGAAAAATATGTTTATATGTTTAAATATTGTTAAATGATGAAACTATTTGTTTCTGTCTGTTTAACTTATTTTATTATTTTTTGGGCTGCAGAGAGAGATAGGCCTTAGTGGGTAGTGTAATTCTTGAAAGATATGACAATTATTGTAACTGTTAATGACAAAATTCAAAATTCCGATATATTCATAAGTTTTTTCTAAATTATTTGCCATTGTTTTCACATGTTAGGATATATGAGTAAAATGTACAGTGTATCCGTTCTCCTCACAATCCATGGACTGGAGTTACAATGGTAAGTTTGACTTCACCCAATGTATGCACTTTCCCTAATGTTTGTTAGACTGTAGTTACAACAGTAAATCAAACAAAAATGTATATATTTTCTCCAGTGCTGGTTAGATTGGAGTTAGAATAATAAATCCAACCCCCTCCCAACGACTCTCAAACTATGAACTTCCTCAATGCTTACTGGACTGGAGCTAAAATAGTAAATCTCACCTTCAATGTATGTGCCTTCCCCAATGTTTCTTGTGTTGAACTAGAGTTTGAAAAGTAAACTTGACCCCTTCAAGGTATGCACTTTCCCCGATATTTGTTGAACTGGAGTTAGCATATTAAATCTTAAACTGCAACGTATGCATTTTATTCAGTGTTTGTTGCACTAAAGTTTGAATAGTAAACTGATCCTTCAAATATATGTACTTTCCCAAAAATATGTCAACTGAACTTAAAATAGTAAATCTGACTTCTCAATGTGTGGACCTTCCTCAATGTTTGTAGTCTGGATTTACAATAATAAATCTACTCCTCGTGTATGTACTTTACCCAGTGGTTGTTAGACTGTATCTAGAATAGTAAATCTGATGCACAATGTATGTACTTTTCTCAATGTTTGTTAAAGTGGGGGTAGAATAGTAAATATGAACCACTCCCTCCCCTGTTGAAAATGCTTGTTAGATTGGAGCAAGAATACTAAATCGATCACCTTCCTCTTCCCCGTGTACATATTTTCCTTAATTTGTCCTACACGAAACTTAAAATTGTGTATTCAGTCACTTTGGATATTAGTTTACTACATTTTACTTACATTTTGAGCATTTACACATAAAAACATTTATTTAAATTAATTTAATTTCTTTGAATTACTTTTCTATATTTCATATTTCTAAAACTGTTTAAAATGGCAAAATAAATTTATAATGTGTCTCTATTCCTTAGTTGTTAGTTATTCTATAAGTTTATATTGTTTTATCATTTAACACACATTAATAAGATTATTTGTTTTATTTAAGAATCTATTGATTTGTGTAATATTAAATTGCATATCAATTGGAAATACATATTTTTAAAGTTATAGACATGTTTCATATTCATTTCTTTTTTAAAGTTAATAAATTAATGTTTCCATGTTAGTTTTTATATTATGAATATCATTTTTAAATAGATTACATTTCTAAATAATAATTTACTTCTTGATTCACATTACAATTAAATACATATACTTATATACACAATGTTGATATTTTTGACAGCAATATTTCGATGGTTGAAATTTTTGTGCTTTAAATGTATGCAAAGTTGAGAACTTTGTTACTGATTTTTTACAACAATATTTTTGTGCCACACCATATTCATGGTCGATATTTTGTCATTCAACCCACAACACCACCTTCATTTTGTCTGCTTTAGAGTTGTGAATGGAATGCATTTACGGACCAAGTGATGCAGATATTATTTTTCTTCACCTTAAGGCTTCATGAAATTTAGAACTCGATTATTTGCTATGCTAGGAGCCAGTGGAGATCCTTCAACACTGGGATGATATGACCTGACTTACTGAGATTCAAGCACAATCTGGCTGTTTGGTTTTAAATAGTAGTCTTTCGTGCCCCTAGTTTAGGCAGTTTGCAGTAATATATATATGATAAAATTGAAGACCTAATGAATTTGATCTGATACTTCATCGGACAGACTGAAGTGGCGTTTTCACCATCAGATGCTACAAATTATGCCCTGACATATAGTTCTCTTTCTGAATGCAGCTGGGACCTGCCTTTAGTATGGAAGTCATTGAGAACATGATTTTGTTCTTGGGTGGGCCATCAGACACAGGGAACATGATTTTAGTACTACTCACTCACTGAAACTTCACCTTATTACAGAGTATGCCCCTCATTCGACCCTGTCAGTCTTAAGACTGCCAGGACACTGTGGCAGTCGGACCGCCACCAATGTGGGGGTCCGACATCCACAATTACGACTGTGGCGGTTGTGCCATGGTCGGACCGCCACTTCTCCTCCAGTGTAGGGGCTGGCGGTGCTGGTGGTCCTAATCTGCCAGGGCAGTGATGCGAGCAGAGCACCGGCATGGGCAGTGCAGGGGCCCCCATTGCCAACCCTGTCATGCTTCAGACAGTGAAAAGCGCAACAGGTGCTGGTGCACCCTATGCACCGCAACATTGCTGCCGGCTCGATTATGAGCCAGCATCAATGTTTTGGGCTGTTTCCCACTGGGCCAGTGGGTGGAAACCTTTTTTCTGCCCACTGACCCAGAGGAAAACTCGTAATAGGGGCCGCTGGAAGGGGATTGCACTGGCGGTAACTTGACCGCGGGACTTCGGTGGACAGCCTTTTTTGTCTGCTGGAGTCTTAATTCGGGCCTACTCGTCTCAGGCAAGCCTTGTTTTTGTTGCGATGATCTGATTTATTTACCAGTATGTTGATGACATATATTTGGAGATGTTAAAATTTTGCAGGGACAATGAAGACCCCCTCAAGGACATTAGAGTGGTATTTTTGGTTTACACTACTTTCAAATATGCCCGGGCAATTGGTCATGTTGTGTTACTCTTTGATGCAGATTTACCGATAATTCAGCAATTACTCTTGCTCGCATAAATATAAGGAATTTGGGGGAGGGTGAAATCCTACTGTGAGAGCACATTTAGAGAGCAGCTACTCGCTATACGTGTTCTACTGTAATTAGAACTATTTCTTAATGGCAAAATTGTGCATTTTGGAGTAAGCAAGCTGGGAGAAAGTCAGGGGGAAATCCAACCCTCAGAGAGCACTCTTTGTGTTCTGTTGCATTTAGCAACATTTTCTTAACACAAAATGCATTCTCGCTCTCATTTTGGACACAAGGAGGCACTTTTGCACTAAAAATAGTGCTAAACGCTAAATTACTTTTCCCATGTGATTAAGCGTAATTTCGTGGAATATTCGGGTAATTCTGTGTGATTATGTTACACTGAACTACACAAGGCATGCCCAATCCTAGTTTACACTGTGGTGGTACTGATTTTAGCATGGGCACTATTATCTGAAATGATTACCAAAACAATATACTGTAAAGACAAATTTGGATTCCCAGGCTATTTATCCAGGCGTTCTAGTATTATCTTTCGGTATGCTTCTGACAGGTTAAGAAAGATTAGGTTTTTGGGTTATTTTGCTTTGAGGTACATTGGTGCCTGATTACAAGTACCCCCCTTGAATTGAAATCTCTGCGGTAACACCTGTTTGCTCAGGGATCACAATTATAATTGGTGAAAAGCTTTTTGCACCTTGTACTTGCCGAGTGGGATAAAATACAAATTCCTTGTTAAATTTCAGCAAGTGCAAGGCCCTGTAAATTGCGGGATTTTGGTGTAATGAGAATCAGAATATGCATGCTATGCCCCATTTTTTCAGCGGAAACTCAGAATATGAAATAACTATCACACATGATAAATTCTGAACACCTTGTTGTCAGGACCAGACTGTACGACCTATTTGGAGAACCCTGCTTGATTGAAGGGGATTTCTGTGCTACGAGGAGAGACATGGCTGCCATGGCTCCCATCACAGCCCTGAAGGCTTGTCGAGCAGCCGCCTTGCTTTAAACGCCCATTCTGTGCATGATTTGTTTAGAGAAAAAGTCTCCCAAAGTGTGAATTATGCCCTGGTTTCTAGTAGACTACTGACGGAATAAATGATCGCTTGAGACCCGTTGAGTATATAATCGTAAAGTGCTCAAAACTTTAGTAGTTAGAGTTGCCAATTTCAGGTTTTGTCCTCGGAATGATTACAACTGCTCCGCCACCCCATCCAGTCTCCCAGAATGTGATATTGTTAAATGTCTAGAAGAGTTATTCGAAGATGGCAGGTGTGATGTCGTCAAGCAGAACTCCATCGCGACCACAATGTCTAATGCTTTCTCCTCCAGCATGTTGTTAATTTCACGGAAATATGGAGGCCAATGATACCTAGATTAGGCCATTATTGGTGCCCTCACAGCCAGACTCTTGATTGAACTGTGTGTGATTTCTTGCCATGACAGCAGCGTGGTGCATGTGTACGCATCAGGTGTGAAGCAACAACATTGACCCTTCTTTGACGAGCTGTTATTCTCTGTAGTAAGTACTGATGTCAGTTGTTTTTATCGGTCAGTTCGCTTGTGCTGAATGTCCTGATGCTAGCCCAGTTCCAAACTTATTATAGCTCAGTGCATGAGGGTGCTGGTGGGAAGCACTCTTCATCAGGAGGTTCATCTTGACATTAATAATTAGGGAAGGGTTGGTGGGTATGGCCTGAGTGCCCCTCTAGAATAAAGATGGTCAAGTTATAAAGGGCGATTACATAGGCACCCCCCCTTGGATGATTTCAAATGTAATTAAAAACAAGCATTTGCAATGCAATGGGTCTTGTATTTGCTCGGCTTAAAGCTATTAGCGTTGTAAAGTCCTAACCGGACTTTTATTGCCACAGAAAATGAAAAGGCATACAGTTTTACATAAACAAGCCAATTTAAATTGCCACGCCATGAGTGTGAAGGAGCACACAAAATTAAACAGAAGTTTGTTCGCAGTCTGGAGGGCCCTGTGGAGAAACAACGTAGTCAAGTCTCTCCACAGGAGCTTTCATTAGAGAAGTGGCGTAGGGAGAGCAGGATTGGAGGAGAGTGTGTGGGGGTAGGGTATGGGAGGGTGATATATATGGGTGAGGGGGGAGGGACCGGCCTCTTCCACGACCTCCCCATTTGTGTGGTCGGATGTTTTGGCCACCCACCCGCCCTACATAGGGAAAGTTTTGAAAGGTTTTTTTTTCGTGTGGTTAGTGCAGGGTTGGGTTGACGCAAGTTAGGGCAGATTGCTGACAGGTGGTGTGTGGAAGTAGATGGGGGAGGGTGGAGAGTCAGATGCAGGCTTAGCCACCCTTCCAGGGGGGTGAAAGAAGCAGGTGGAGGATGATAGCGTGGGGGATGCCCGAAGCAGGCAGGGGATGAAAGGAAAAGGGGGATGTGTGGGTGAATTGAAGTGGAAGATGGGTGAACGCAGGCAAATTGAGGGGATGAGTGAAAGGACGACTGGGGAGAGGTTTCAAAAGGGTGTTTTTTTTTTTAAGTTGGTTTAAAGTTTAGTATGCACAATGTTGTGTATATGAGGCAATCCTGTCCTAAATAAATGGCCTTTTACACTTCATGAACACTGTCTCACTGACTGTGTCCCGAAAAGGTATCCTCAAATTCCAGAGAGATCACACTGCATAGCAAACAAAAAGAAAATGTAGTCCAGAAGTCATGCTGAAAACATGGAGCCTCGTATGTTTTCAGTAGGTGGCCAGTGCGCTCAAGGAGGGCTAAACACCAGAAAAGACATGATGTATGCATGCCTTTCACAAATAAAATCAAGCGATTTTTTAAAAGGCAAGCCTTTCACAAATAAAATCAGCGATTTTTTAAAAAGGCAAGCCCAGAAACCAACAAAACTGATAGGCGCGCAGTGGCCGTGATTAAAAGCCTGGAGAGAGATTACAGCAGGCCACAGCGTTTGCACGCCGGACCCTAAAAACAGTAGGTTGTCGCCTATTTGCGTTTGGATATTGTCCTTGTCTTGTGTATTTTTTTGTATGCCTTGTGTTCTCATTTTTCATATGGGGGCTCTTATTTCGAAATGTGTCTTTCGTCCCTTTTTTCGGGTGCTTGAGGTGACCCTGGGGAGGCTCTGAATAGCTTTTTTCCATTGAGGAGCATTGAGTGGAAGTCTCACAGTCACACTAAAGACTCGTCTGTTCTCACTTTCTGTGGCTTGTCTGACTGTGTTGTCATGCTTTGGGGTATGAAACAAACTTGGTGGAACATAAAAAGCACGACATAATGCGGGTATCATGCTTTCGCAAGTGATGAAGCTGAAATGAAGGTTTTATATTTATTAGCGCTTAAACGTAGTACTGCGATAATCGAGTGTGACTTTAATCGAACTAATAAAGATTGTACGGGGACAAATGTGCCCTCAGAGTAGTTTGCCAACATTTATAAGCGTGCTTCATATAACGTGATGTATTAGAATTGTACTAGTTTGACATAATCGTAAACGTGTGCCATGATTTTGCTTGTTAGAAATGTTTTAGCTTAGCATAACTTTAGTGGAGGCTTTGGCCTAGCTGCCGTGTCTCACGGTTTAGATGCCCGTATTTTTCCAACGTGCTAATAAAAGTGTATTCTTGCTTGAAGCTGTACTTTTCCAGTGAGACCGTTCACATGCTTATCTTTAAGGTTTCGTGCCAGCCTGGAATCTTCTTTTCCACTCCAAGGTCAATCTGCAGGTGCAGACAATGGACGCTCTGAAAGTGAGTTAATTGGTAAAATATGTTGCAACTTACGTTCCCGACTCCAAGGATAATGGATGCTTAGGCAAAAGCTTGAGAACTGTTGTTTTTGATTGGACAATTTGAAGCTAACCTATGAACCCTCCAATGGAAGACCCTACTGGATTTGAACTGTTGTCTATAAAAACCAGGTGCACGAGAGGAAAGTAGCCTTTTGCAGCCATTGCACTCAGCAGCCATTCGTCATCTTTGATGTGCGACGCCATTTTGATGAGACTTTGATGCTTTCTCTAATCGAGAGAAAGAGACTTTAATTAATTCTCGCCCTAGAGACTTTAACTTTGATTTGTCCCTTTGCATGAAGTAATAGTTTTGTCCTTTTGCCGATGTGAGGCAATTGCCCCGTCCACCCTGCCCCTTTTGCCCCGTCCCATGCTGATTGAATCCGGTACCTGTGAGACGAAGACTTCCTTGAATGCTGATTGGATTTGGTAAATATGAGAGGAAATTGTACAATTGCATTGTGTTCTTTTAGGTAACCAACTGCTGATTTTGATAAGAGCCCTAGTTAGGAGTTTTCCAAATTAATGTTGCTAAATTGTTTTGCATGAAGTCCCACATGCCGATGTCAATTTGAGGATAGATGAGGATTCATCTGTCGCACGATGCAATTTGAGACCTTGTTATGCTGACCAATGTATGCTATTAGCTCATTACAGATTATAGTTTTAGTGGTTTGCATTGCTATTATCGAAGGTATTGTTATTCAAATGCTGCATAGATTGCATCTGTTTCGTCGTTATGGACAGCTATTAATGTTCATTTACATATATCATTTGGTGTTGAGACACATTTATATTGTGCTAGCTTTGTTAATATAGGGAAATAAATTAATTAACTTGGCAATAAATTGGTGTGGTTATTCGTGACCGAAAGGTCATGGTTTCGTCGAAATGTATTCTGGATTAATTGTGAAGTGTTATGTTGATCAGGGCATTGCTTATGTTCGTTATTGATTATTGAGTTGATTAAATTGATTACTCAAGTGTGAGGAGAGCCCCACAAGGTCAAAAGATTCATCGACCCCAAGAGCGTCCAACTACAGGTAAATTGTTAGGCTGGAAACGCTCTATCAGTAGATGGTAGCAGAGGACGGTTACGCCCTTTGGGACCCTCATACTTAAAGTACATGGTGTTGAATTAACGGTTTCGCTCTTTGGGACCCCACTCGAGAAGTTGAATTAGATTTTTCTTGGGTAAAACAGATTGAGAGAATGATGATGGGCTAAGTCCCCCGCGACTTTCCCGGGATCTCGGAGCTTGCGAATGGAGAGAACGGAGGTGTGGAATCGGTGTTGGCGGTACTAGTGATGGTATGAGTGAAGTTAAGATTTTGCGCTTGCACAGCTTACTGCCGCAGATGTGTGAAAAGGTTGCGAGGATTTTTAGAGAATAGCGGAGGTGCGACTCCGAGTGTAGGAGTAGAGAAGTTGTCGAACTTCATAGAAAATAGCGGAGGTGCGACTCCGAGTGTGAGAGTAGGGAAGTCGTCAAACTTCATGTGCGTGTGGCGCTTTGTGCAGAAAAAGGTCCACGTGGTTGTTGTTGTTGAGACGGGCCCTGCGAGGTCAAGAGACTCCGGAGTATGTTGAAAAGTGTATGAGACACTTGTTTTATGTTGTGGTCTGGGCGGTTTAGTAGGTTGATCGGGCGTGGTCAACGAGTCGGTACGTGTGTTAAGGGAGTGAAAGAAACTTCGACTTCGGGCTTTGACAAAATTCTAAGTGCACTAGAATAGATCATTGACAAGTTGAGAGTAGGTCTGCGGGTCAGATTTGCTTGCGAAAGTGGGGACCGAGAAAGATGGAATAACTGCCGAGGCTAGCGAAAAATCCCTAAGGTCCTGAAGCGATTGTGTTACCCTTCCTGTAGTAAACCGACAGATCTGTTTTATTATTATTTGGTTGCTCGCGATACATGCTAGAAGTTTTTACGAGAGGAGCTGAGTGAAGGAGGGCAAGCCGCGAGGCTTTGTCAGCCACAGTGTGTGTGAGTGTGACGTCACTAGGAGCCGCGCTGGGATAGGTTGGTTGTAGAGAAGGGTCGCGCACGGATTGGACGCAGTCCGTGGGGCTCGATTGGAAGGGGAAAGGCAGGCGAAGAGTATTCCGGGAATTAAAGTCACCCTATTGATTACAAATATTGTGAAATAAAAAGACGAGAAAATGAAATTTTTGAAAGCATTAAAGAGTGCGATGAAGGGGGAGTCTTACATTAAAGCGAGCGTAGGAGAGGAGACGCCACCCGAAGGTACACCAGCTTACATTGTGATGGAGGAAAGGGGGGTAGCTCCGTGCCTTTGGCTAAAGCAATGGCACAAACTGACAGAGAAACATGGGAGCGTAGCGTTCCCGATCCATGGGACATTCAATATAAGGATTCTAGAGAATTTGAGATTCGCGATGTACGACATGAAGGTACCTCCAAGGCCAGCACAGTTTGAGGCTCTAGCGATTTGGGAACTAATGGCTAGACAACAACAGCAAAAGAAGTTCGAGACCAGGATGAGAAAGGCAGAAAAGACACTAGCGGACGCTAGGTGGGATAATGCACAGAAGGTGTGGAGGTCAGATGTATTGCAGGGGATAAAATTGTTTCCAGCAATTGCAAAAGAAGAAGAGGCGACAGGCAAGAAAGCTACCTGTAAGACAGACAGGAAATGTTCCAAAGATAGGGAGGACGAATCAGATGATGAGGAGTTCATCATGCAATTGCTGAACGACCGTCCACCACCTTATGCAGAGAATGGACAAGGTCCAAGTACCAGTTCTGCCCCTCCGGCACCGGTACAGAATAATGAAACCCAGAGTTCAGAAACGCCATCGGGATCTAAGGACCCGAGTTTACTGTTCACCCCGCAGATACCGCAGGTCAGGAGAATATATCCAGATGTGCCTGTATTGAAAACAGCAGAAAATTATCAGCCGCAGGTCCCAAGGTACTACAGCAGTGACAATGGTACAGGAATGATTCTAGATCCAAACGTGATGGGAGTACAGAATGGTCACAACCCAACATTGGCACAAGCTGAATCAACCCAGTTTTTGATGCCTCAAAAGCAGATGCAGGGGGGAATCACACATGCTCAGATGACGGGGAGTCAGATGGGCATGCCGGCAATGATGACCCATAGTGTAGGAATGAACATGCCTCAGAACTTAGGGAATGGACAGAACCCAGATGCGATATCCCTACCCATTACTGTAGGTCCTCCGGTACCTTTGTACGTTCAGCCTAACGCAGGTATGAGCAGTCAAGGATCAATGGTGCAGAATGGGACGGAGAGGAGGTGCATAGAACACACTCCAGAGATAACTCCGATAGCGGCTCAGCCAATTGGATCTGGGTCCCTGATGGAGTTTAGTCCCATATGTGCTCAGTCAACAGTGGTGAGGTCGAGTCCCCCATTGATGATACCGCTATCATCGCACACTGAAAAGTTGCCGCAACCATCGATGGCAGTTGATGTGAATGCTACATTGATGGGGCTGAATGCGCAACAGCTGACACAGTGGTTCAACAGTCTGAATTCCACCCAAAGCTCAACAAGTGGGAAGGGGGAAGACTACCTGAATAGGGTAAGGTTGAGCATGGAAGCAGAAGAGTTGGTGGAAGGGACTATGGGTGTGAATAGGCTAGAGTCCTACTCGGAAGAAGAGCTGAGGTATCTATGTCCCAGGATTACGAGAGAAGTGAACAAGGTACACAGAAGGTTGCAAGAAATAGCTGACAAAAACGGGATTGAGATAGATAAGACAAAACACTTGAGCAGAAGCTATAGATTGGATTTCGGGACCACAGACTTTGAACACATGAGGTCAGCAGGCATGAAGACGCACCTTAGAGAATTGCTGCAGAGTGCACAAGTGTGGAGGTGCTTAGATAAATGGGAAAGCAGGTGGGCAAAGAAAAAGGAAAAGAAGAAAGACAGTGTCCCAGAGAATAACGAGAAAAGACCACAGAGTAGTGATGCAATAACCATGTTACCAATGAGGGAGACAGCAGGGGGAAAATTAATACATGTACCGTGGCACAGAAGCGACATTCAGTCTTTTACGGATGATTTTCCCAAACTGAGAGAGAAGCCGATTGAATGGTATCAACAGACTGATAGGTTTGTGAAGCTTGCAAAATGTCTTTGGGAAGACCTGAACACCCTCTTTGAGATTGTGGTTCCGGCAGATTTGTGGGAGGAATGCAAAGAGCTGTAGGTTGGCCGACAAGTGAACCAGAGAGAGACAGAGATACGGGTGCACCATCACCTATGGTGATGAGCTTGTACTATAAGGTGATTGAGCATTTGAAGACGAAGGTTGCCGCGAAAAATGTGGATTGGCAGAAGATTGATCGAACTGCCCAAGAGGCTAAAGAGTCAATTCATAGTTACTACGAGAGGTTGTTGAAGGCGTTCAAGAACTACAGTGGCACGGAAACAATAGAGGCGAAGGACATGCTTCATTTTGTGTTCAGATTTGTGGAAGGGCTGAGACCGGAGATAAGTCAGATGATAAAGTCGCATTTGATTTGTTGGCAGTCGAAACCGATTGATGAGGTGTTGAATTATGCGAAATACTGTAGCGACGAAATTGAGGTGAAACAGAAAAGGTTGAAAGAGAAAGTGATGGTGATGCAACTTAAGGCAGCTCAGACAGGTCTGCAAGGTTTGCAAGGGTTGCAAGGGTTCCAACAGCAGGTACCGCAGCCGCAGCAGCAGGGAAATATGGTGTTTCAGCCACAGGCGAGAGGCAGAGGCAGAGGAGGTTTTGGGAATAATGGTCCGGATTTGAATACTGTTGTGATTCCGAATGGTGTGCAGGCAATGAAAAAGGTGATGCCGTGTCACGTGTGCGGGATCGTCGGACATTGGAAACGCGAGTGCCCGATGGTAGTGCAGGAAGGTACAGGCGTTGGTCAGCAAAACAACGATGTCAATGCATTTCAGACAATGAGGGGACCGAAAGTGAGAGGTCCAAACCCAAATTTTCAGAACATAAATCAGCTGCAGGGATTACAGCCTATGCAGCCGCAGCAGATGCAGATGCCCCGTATGCAGATGACGCAAATGCAGCCAATGCAACAGCAGTTACCAATGGTACCTAATCAGCAAATGCAAATACCTTTGGCACCAATGGGTCAGCAGCAAGTGATGCTTCCTCCACAGGTCTCGAGTCAGGTGATGAGTACAAATGGCACAGTACAACAGTTCCCATTACACAGTGAGAATGGAATAAACAATGTATGGGAGAGTGAAAGTTCAGATGAGGAGGGAAATTGTGTGCTTGCAGCATCCTTGGAAGTTGATCAAAAGGGTCCGTATGTGGAGGGAAGAGTCATGGGTCATCGAGTTTCATTCTTGGTTGACACAGGAGCCACACGTTCAACTGTTAGGAGCATTGAAGTACCAAATTTGCCCCTCTCAGGGAGAACAGTTCAAGTGGTGGGAGTAGCAAACAGGTACCTGACGAACCCAATCACGGATCCAGTACCAATCAGCATTGGTAACTACCAAGGGTTACATAATTTTGTGGTATGCGACTCAAGCCCGATAGCACTGTTAGGGAGAGACCTATTGTGCAAATTGGGATGTTCGATTATGTGCTCGTACAATGGAATAAGAATTCAGACGAGCAGTGATGGGGAAGAAGAGGACAGTGTAGAAGGGGACGAGATGGAAATTGTCGATGAAAAACATCCTCTGATTAACCTTCTTCCGATGATAACTGAAGAAGATATTCCAGCTGAATTACGGGAAACAGTCGGAAAAGAAGTGTGGGATATGACAGGTAAAGAGGTGGGATTGGTGAAAGGAGTGGAACCAGTGAAAGTGACTGTAAAACCCAATGCAACCTTTCCCCAGACCCCACAATACCACATGGCACAAGACACCCTCATGAAAGTCGGCCAACTGATTGACGAGTTTGTAAAGCAGGGAGTACTGAAAGAAGTGTTAAGCAGTCCATGTAATTCACCAATCATGGGACTAATAAAGCCGAGTGGAAAGGTCCGAATTGTGCAGGACTTGAGGAAAATAAATGACATCATAGTCAAATGTTGCCCTGTAGTACCGAATCCAGCTGTAATAATGTTTCAAATCCCTTGCGATGCCGAGTGGTTCTCAGTCATCGACTTGTCACAAGCATTCTTTTCAGTGCCTCTTCATGAGGACAGCCAATTTCTCTTTTGTTTCAAATTCTTAGACAGAGTTTACAGTTGGTGTCGAATTCCTCAAGGGTTTTCTGAGTCACCGTCAATTTTCAATCAGATACTAAAGAAAGACTTGGAAGCGTTAGAATTGCCATTCGAGTCAGTCCTAGTACAGTACATTGATGACTTACTGATTGCAGCTAAGACAGAAAGTGGCTGCACAGCCGATACCATTGCCCTACTGAACCATTTGGGAAGGAATGGACACAAGGTGTCTCCTTCAAAGTTGCAGTTCAGTCAGAAGAAAGTGAAATACTTGGGTCACCAAATAGAGAAAGGGTCACGGAGAATAATGAAGGAAAGAATAACAAGTGTACTTCAAATGAGTCCACCCAAAACGAGGAGGGAGGCTACTGTCGCCAGTGGATTCCCAACTTCTCAACTCTAGCAAAGCCTTTACTGAAACTGACCCAGAAGGATGCTTTGGATGAAATTGAGCTGAAAGGAGATGAGATGGATGCTTTTATTTAATTGAAAGAATGCATGTGCAGGGCTCCAGCTTTAGGTATGCCTGATTACACAAAGCCTTTCACATTGTTTTGTCATGAACGTGATGCATGTTCTTTGTCTGTCTTGACCCAAGCCCATGGTGGCGTAAACAGACCAGTAGCGTATTTTTCAGCTACTTTGGATCCGGTCGCAGCAGCACTTCCAGGGTGTTTGCGCGCCGTAGCAGCAGTTGGTATCAGCCTCACTCAGAGTGAAGGAATAGTGATGGGACACCTATTAACAGTCATGGTCCCTCACTCAGTTGAGATACTTTTGACCCGCTCCCGAACGCAACACATGACTGGAGCAAGACTCACAAGGTATGAAACAATAATTCTGGGCTCACCGAATGTGCAGCTGAAAAGGTGCACTACGTTGAATCCAGCAACCTTGCTCCCTGGTGAAAATGCTGAAATTGAGAACGCTGAAGACGTCGAGCATGACTGCCTTCAGGTGACTGAATTTTGCACAAAACCTCGACCTGACATCAAGGATACTAAGCTTGATGACAATGACCAAATTGTTTTTGTTGATGGGTCATGTTTAAGAGATGCATTGGGAATATTGAAAGCAGGATATGCTGTATGTACTGTCACAGGTGTCTTGGAAGCGTCCTGGCTTCAAGGAGTATATTCCGCACAAGTAGCAGAGCTTGTAGCCCTCACAAGAGCATGTCAACTGTCTGCATTGATGAAGGTTACCATTTACACTGATAGTCAGTACGGGTTTGGAATTGTGCACGACTTTGGGCAACTATGGTCACAGAGAGGTTTCCTGACTTCTTCAGGGTCCCCAGTGAAAAACGGGGAGAGAATAAGGGAATTGTTACATGCCATTCAAATGCCAGCCGAAATTGCAGTGGTAAAGTGTAGTGCTCATACAAAAGGACAGGACTATGTTTCCTTGGGAAAGGCATATGCGGATCAAGTCGCAAGATTTTGTGCCTTGAACTGTATATTGCTCAGGGATGAATGGAATTCGATAAATGAGCCAGAGCTCGAACCAGCTGAAGCATTTGCCTTGAAGGTTGTGGATACAATGGATGAACTAAAAGCATTACAGAATAGCGTCAGGGAGGATGAAAGAGTTTCCTGGATTAAGGCACAATGCACAAAGAGACCAGATGAGATATGGGTTTCAAATGAGGGAAAATTTGTCTTACCAAATTGTCTCTTATCGCAGCTTGCGCGGTTCTATCATGGGCAGGCTCACCTAGGGAGAGATGCCATGATAAGATTGTTCAAAACTGATTGGTTTAACCCCAGATTTCGTCAAGTTGCAGAAGCAGTCTGCCACCGATGTGTCATTTGTCAACAGATGAACCCAGGAAAGGGAACGGTTGTGAACGCGAGCCACATCGGTAGGGCAGGCGGCCCGTTCAGTAGAATGCAGATGGACTTTATTGAGATGCCTGTGCATGGAGGTCTGAAGTATGTGTTGGTGATTGTGTGCATTTTTAGTCACTGGATTGAAGCATACCCCACACGTAGGAATGACAGCCTTACAGTTGCAAAACTATTGTTGAGGGAGTTGATACCACGTTTCGGATTCCCGATCTCTTTAGAATCAGATAGAGGAAGTCACTTCAATAACGAGGTGATAAAGTTACTTTGCGCAGCGCTGAACTGGGTCGTGGTAAAGAAGCACGTGAGGAAGTCGTGTCTGGAACCCCATTGGAAAGGCCCTTTCCAAGTGATTCTGACGACAACTACCGCTGTGAAGTGTGCGGGAGTTCCCAACTGGATTCACGCCAGTCATACAAAGAAAGTGTTGTGTCCCACAGATGAGGAAGTTGAAGCGCTGAAACTGCCAGTTCCTGATAACAAAGTGCAAAGCGCTGAGACAGAGCAAACCCGAACTAGAAGCGAACAGGCAGAAATAGAGGAGAGAGAAATATTGTCTGAGGACGGAGCAACTGATTCACTTGGGGAAGACCAAGGAGAAACCTCAGACAGCGACGAAGAAGCTGAAGGTAACAAAGAGCCTGAAGCAGCTGAAGGTAACAAAGAGCCTGAAGCAGCTGAAGGTAATCAAGAGCCTGAAGCAGCTGAAAGTGACAAAGAGCCTGACGAAAGTAACGGTGACAAAGGGCTCGAAAGAGGTGAAGAAGCAGGAGAGCCTGATCAGAGGAGGGCTTTCCCAGAAGCAGACGGTACAGATAAAGAAAAGGAAAACGTGATTGACTCCTCAGAAGGAGGGGACAAGGCAAAACAGAACGAAACTGTTCAAACTTCTTCAGAAGAGATCGCAGGTCCATCAAGTGGACACAGTGCAAAGAAAAGACCAAGTGTATCACCAGTAAAAGTGAGAACGAGAGAAACGTTGAACGACAGTGAAGGGCCAAAAGTGAAAGAGAAAAGAAAGGAAGTGTCAGTTGTGGTACCGACATCAAGTGAAGAAAAAGACTTGACCAAAGAGGAAAGTACCAGTGAGGCAGAATCAAAGAGAGAGGCAAAATTGAAAAGGAAAAGAATACCAAACAGGAGATATTCCGGTCCAGAATGGGCATATGTAGTCAATGACGATTGGACTGACGAATTTGTATCTCTCAGCCTCGAGAACGAAGAAGAAGAGATACCAATAGAAAAGAAAAGTTTTATGGACACTGTTGATTGAAAAGCTGGTAAATGACATTGCTTGATTAAAATAACGTGATACAACCAGCTGAGACATTGCTAAACCGGATGAGACATTTGCTAACTTGATAAGACTTTGAAAACCTGATTGACTCTTAAACACGATTTGAGACAACGTGCCAACTGAAAAAAAAAAAAAAAAAAAAAGAGAGAGTGAGTTATTGAACTTTGAAAAAAAAAAAAAAAAAAAAAGACTGAGTTATTGCCGAATTAAGACTGAGTTATTGCATTGCCGAATTGAGACAAATGCTGCTAACCGATAAGTGACTTGGCCTCCTGAAGAAAACTGTGTGAACATTGCGCTCGTTCAGCTTTGTAACTGAATTGCTAAATCGTTTCTTTTATAGATGCTTCTAGCTCTCTGATTCTATACAGATCATGACACAAAGCAGTAGAATGAAGTATTGTAAATATGTGTGTATAGGCTTGGTAATTGCATGTGTACTAATAATAATGGCAATAGTGCTTGGAATGCATGGTAAGGGTGAAAATGAGAAAATTGATGCTTCTACTTTTGCTCCTGTTACTGTCACTGAACTAACTGCACTAAAAAGACTAGAATTAGATGAGAGACACTTGCATGATAAAAAGGAGCTTTCGTATAATGTTTTCTATCGCTTGCTAACAGAATATGTTGAGACCATGGATGCGAAAGATTGTTATGTGTGTACACAGATACCGACATCGGTAACGGAAGGGGTGACTTATCATCACATGCCTCTTACATATGGGATTACATGTAGTATAGTAACTTCTAGATTTTATGGTCAAACCAACATACAGTATTTTTACTCAAATTATGATGTTACTTTTGCATATGTTCCTATAATCACGCAGCTAAGCCAGATTGCTAAAGATTGGGATGCTAAAATAATGAGGGAATTTTTCGAGCCAATGCTACCTTTTGAAACAGCTCACGCTCATAGGGAGAACCTTACCTGCTCCCTCTCAGCAGTAGAAATAAGCTTTTTAGATCGCACAGATGATAGAAGGGCACAAATGAATGCGAAATTAGAAAAAGAGCTACATAAGAGGACTTCAGTAGATAATTATGCTTTTGCTGCAATAAAAACACAAGGGAGAATAGCTTTAGATGCTTGGCACGTAGGGAAATTTTGTATATATCGAGGTGAATCTTATTATGACAACATTTTTGTAGGAGCGAGTGAGTGTAAACATACGTTTATCTTTAAGGCCAAATGGACATTCATGCTGAACGGACTTGACCCTGTCATACCGGGTGTATATTACATTTGTGGGCATAATGCCTATTATCGTCTTCCAAAAGGATGGTGGGGGAGATGTTATTTGGGTATAGTGTTCCCAAAGGTTTATCAACTGGATGACCTATCGGTGATTCCAAAGACGCCTGGATCTCATCGTATCCAGAAAAGAGAGACCGCAGCTGCTGTGGTAGGAGATATATTTGGAGCCATGATTCCTTCATTGGGAGTTGTGTTGAATTCCATCAAAATAAGAAAGTTGTCTACTATAGTGGATAACATGTTGACAAAGTTTTCAGGTGCTATAATCCTGATAGATGCTGAACTTGCAGCAGAAAGAGCTATGACTCTTCAAAACAGGCTTGCCTTAGACATTCTTTTAGCAAAGGATGGCGGCGTTTGCAAAATGCTTGGTGCGCGCCACTGTTGTACCTACATACCGGACAACAGTGTGAAGATTAAAACAATGCTTGCTAACTTAACGAAAGAGAGTGCAGATTTGAAGGAATTGAAAGAACCAGGAGTGTGGGAGAAAGTTGGAAAGGGACTTGCTTCAGTGGGAAATTGGCTTGGTGGCATTTGGAATGGAATATTACTAAAAATAATACAGGGAATATTAATTGTACTGATTTGCATATTAGGAATTTGGGGAATAAAAAGGGGAATAATAATGATAATGGAAAGAATTAAAAGAAGGAAGGAAGAGAAAATGATTAAAAGAATGGCAGAAGAATACAAAGCAAGAACAAGGGGAACTAAAAGGCAGAGAGAACTGACAGAATTTTAATGGAATAAAATTTGTGGGAATAGTTTTGTGTGATGACAAGTAGTCATCAGAGGAGGGATTGATGAAGCTGAAATGAAGGTTTTATATTTATTAGCGCTTAAACGTAGTACTGCGATAATCGAGTGTGACTTTAATCGAACTAATAAAGATTGTACGGGGACAAATGTGCCCTCAGAGTAGTTTGCCAACATTTATAAGCGTGCTTCATATAACGTGATGTATTAGAATTGTACTAGTTTGACATAATCGTAAACGTGTGCCATGATTTTGCTTGTTAGAAATGTTTTAGCTTAGCATAACTTTAGTGGAGGCTTTGGCCTAGCTGCCGTGTCTCACGGTTTAGATGCCCGTATTTTTCCAACGTGCTAATAAAAGTGTATTCTTGCTTGAAGCTGTACTTTTCCAGTGAGACCGTTCACATGCTTATCTTTAAGGTTTCGTGCCAGCCTGGCATCTTCTTTTCCACTCCAAGGTCAATCTGCAGGTGCAGACAATGGACGCTCTGAAAGTGAGTTAATTGGTAAAATATGTTGCAACTTACGTTCCCGACTCCAAGGATAATGTATGCTTAGGCAAAAGCTTGAGAACTGTTGTTTTTGATTGGACAATTTGAAGCTAACCTATGAACCCTCCAATGGAAGACCCTACTGGATTTGAAATGTTGTCTATAAAAACCAGGTGCACGAGAGGAAAGTAGCCTTTTGCAGCCATTGCACCCAGCAGCCATTCGTCATCTTTGATGTGCGACGACATTTTGATGAGACTTTGATGCTTTCTCTAATCGAGAGAAAGAGACTTTAATTAATTCTCGCCCTAGAGACTTTAACTTTGATTTGTCCCTTTGCATGAAGTAATAGTTTTGTCCTTTTGCCGATGTGAGGCAATTGCCCCGTCCACCCTGCCCCTTTTGCCCCGTCCCATGCTGATTGAATCCGGTACCTGTGAGACGAAGACTTCCTTGAATGCTGATTGGATTTGGTAAATATGAGAGGAAATTGTACAATTGCATTGTGTTCTTTTAGGTAACCAACTGCTGATTTTGATAAGAGCCCTAGTTAGGAGTTTTCCAAATTAATGTTGCTAAATTGTTTTGCATGAAGTCCCACATGCCGATGCCAATTTGAGGATAGATGAGGATTCATCTGTCGCACAATGCAATTTGAGACCTTGTTATGCTGACCAATGTATGCTATTAGCTCATTACAGATTATAGTTTTAGTGGTTTGCATTGCTATTATCGAAGGTATTGTTATTCAAATGCTGCATAGATTGCATCTGTTTCGTCGTTATGGACAGCTATTAATGTTCATTTACATATATCATTTGGTGTTGAGACACATTTATATTGTGCTAGCTTTGTTAATATAGGGAAATAAATTAATTAACTTGGCAATAAATTGGTGTGGTTATTCGTGACCAAAAGGTCATGGTTTCGTCGAAATGTATTCTGGATTAATTGTGAAGTGTTATGTTGATCAGGGCATTGCTTATGTTCGTTATTGATTATTGAGTTGATTAAATTGATTACTCAAGTGTGAGGAGTGCCCCACAAGGTCAAAAGATTCATCGACCCCAAGAGCGTCCAACTACAGGTAAATTGTTAGGCTGGAAACGCTCTATCACAAGTGGGAAACTATTGGTAAGTGACAGAAACAAGTGTACAAAGTTACAAGACTTCGTGTCATCAGGAACACGACCTTTTCATCCTGAGCATTCATTTATCAACACACTGCATTTTGGGAGTTGTAGTCCTGCTTCCTCTCTCCTGAAATAATTGTACTTTAGTTCTAGGTTACAGTGATTGTCAGAAGGAATAACTAGAGTGAAGTCATCAATTATATGCGGCACTGAACTTATAGTGAATGTAGGAGGAAGCTGCATATATATGACTGCTCCTTGGACTCGTACGCCAACGGTGTAGAGAGAGGGAACATGGGAGAGAGAGAGAGATTGTGTGTGTCTGAGTGTGGTGACCATGGTATCGGCATGTACAGGGTCACTGGGTGCGGAGCTGGCTGTATGTGCTGTGAGGTGCTAGTGATCGAAAAGCAGGCGTGAATGTCAAGCTTACGTGGCACCTGTGGTACTAAAGTAGTTGTGTGAAGTGCAGGATTTGGGTTAAAGAGCAGGCGTGTATTTATAGAAGTACATTCTGTGCAGATCAGATGAGGCTGTGGGTACAACTCGGATCATGTGTGCTGTGAGGTGCGAGTGTGCGAACAGCAGGTGTGGATGCCAACAAGGCCTCGGTACACATCTACCGGTTACAACGGTGGCCGTGTGGTGTGCGGGAGCTGGGTTGTATTGGAGTATTTGTTTACGGAAGCGATGAGGGTGCAGATCTGGCTGTGGGGTGCAGGAGTTGTGCTGTGTACAGAAGTGGCAATGCGTGTAGACCTGCCTGTAGAGTCAGAGCTGGCTGTGCGATGCAACAGCTGGATTTCGATGCACAGCTGGCCATGGATTCGCGGTTGTCTATTCCATCCACACTGGGGTCCCATTGCACGGACAGCAGGGCTTACCCATCAGTCTGTCACCGGCCCCCTGGACACAGAGACGTGTAGGCAGCGGAGTTCTCCCCCCGCCAGAGGAACAGGTGCAATTTGCAAAACAAGAGCGAGGGGAAGCTATGTCTGTTCTCACTTTCGGAAGTGAGAATCCCAGCGGACACCATCTGTACACAGCTTGTGAGGATACACCTACAGCACATGTACTCAGATATGACGGCCACAGTGTCTGAATTAAATTAATTATAATTCCTTTATAAGTGTATGCTGGGCATTCCCATCTAATGTGGGAAAGTTTGCACGTGAGAAGGCGTGCTTCACTGGTGGTTATGTCATCCCTCAGCAGCCCCAACTTTTCATCTAGCTCACTGTGAACTTGTGCATAGTGTGTAGAAAACACCTAAACTGCAGCAGTTTAGGGCTTTTTTCTTGAGAACTCGCTGCAGTCGCTATGGTCCCGGGCTTCCACCACCCTACATTTCCTGCGTCTTTATCTCGCCCTCACTTATTTTTCATTCTCGCATTCATTCTCTCTCTCTGTTTCCTTTTCTTGGTTTCCTTTCCCCCTTCTCTCTTTCTCTCTCTCTGTCTTAGCGTCAAAGTCTGTTGCTGAAACACAAGTCTCCGTGTGTAAATGAGTTACGGTGCCCAGACTGAATTTCGATATCAGTGAACTACGTTTCCAGCTCTGGCGTTTTCTGTTACAAACTATCATTCTGTGTGTCTGTCCAGTTTATTCATTGGGACAAACTTAAATCTACAACTATCACAGAATAGTCAGGAATTAAATAATCCCCAGGACTACAAACATGGTGTCCTTATGGCATGGTATGAAGTGGCAACCCTTCCTCCTCACCCTGTGAGTGCAGTATTAGGACAATGGAATGCTGAGTGCTCAATTGAAGACAATGTAGTAGCTCTGAACGTACAATGGCTGGTGTAGCAGTGATGGCTCCTCCGCTAGGGCGGAGAAGCGTCGCCCGCCACCCAGCAGCAACCGGTGCAAATCCCTTAATTTAAATTAAATTAGTATCCTCAGATACGGATTGATTCATGACAGCAGTGCAGGTGCATCAAACAGAATATAGCGCCTTATTTACAAAAAATGACGTACCGCTGCCGCAGCATTACCTCAACATTTTTAACGCAGTGAAACAACAGATCCGAACACCATGCTTTCACGGTATTTACAAAACAGCACACCATGGTGTTAGGCTCGGGTAGCATAAAAAAAATGGTGCTAGCCTATGCTCTGCATTGTAAACCAAAATGACGCTAGTGCTGCAAAAGTGACCTTAGCCTGATTAGCGCACATAAACTGACGCTAGCCAGACTAGCAGCACTTTTGCACCTAAAAGCTTATAAAAAGCCATAAAATGCTGCTCTGGAAAACAAAAAACAAACAGGAGACACTGCAGAATGAGAAATGGAGGCCCTTGGAGACCAAAGACCCAAGGACAACACTAACAGCCCCAGTACCAGCCAGGATGTCCGGACAGACTCCCAGGAGAAGGGGAAGAGGAAGAGGAAGTGCAGGCCCAATGAGAAGAACATCTTGATCTGTGAGGTGATGCAGCATGAATAACAGCTATTAGTCACCTCAAAATTGCTGTTAAGGAAGAAAGAGGCCATATGGCAGTCCATAGTGGACAAAGTCAACAGTGCGGCAGAGGTGAAGAGGACAGTCATCGACTGTAAGAAGCGCAGGCATGATTGCAAGCGCGGAACAAAGGAAAATGGCCAGCAACTGCAAGGCAGCATTGCAGACCGGAGGTGGAAGTCCAGCACCCCAGGAGGAGTTAGATGACTTGGGGGAAATGGTGGCAGGTGTCATCCGTGAGGAGTTGGTGACAGGAAAACTGCCCAATAGCTTTTCTCTGTGGGACATGGCCCCTTTCACTTTTGCTCTGTGCTAAAGATCATGTTAGTGTCAAAACACCTGGCACCATCCTCAACTGGAATCTCCCACTATTGACCTCACACATATTTGAACTGTTATTGTGGCCAATCTTCCCAAATGGCAATTCTGTCCTCCTCACTAAAGCACTCCTTGCCTACACATGTCTCATGACATGTTCACCCCCATGAACTCTGTCTGGATATCTAATGGCTTAATACATCTGTTGTTGTCTCAAGAAATGTACACCAGTAAATTAACACATGTACATAAAATCACTTACTACAACCTGTTGTATGTGTGTCTGAAGCAGGGACAACATGAACATGTTGTAGTGTGTGAAGCAAGTACACTGACTGCTTATCAAAGGGATATGTGTGGATTGCAGTCTGAGACAAAGCCACACAGACTGAGTGAACATACTTGATGATTATGATATGTACGTTGATGAAAAATAGTTTTTGGTGCTCCTAAGCATGTATCATGCAGTCATTATGACAGCTGATGTAACTCACACCCCAAGTGGCTGGTCTAAGCAAGGACAGTAGCAAAAATCTCACACTGATGTGACAACCAAATAATGCTAGTTTAAGTCTGTGAGGGGCAGGCATAAGTGTGTGAGTAACAAATCCGTGAGTGCAATGACAACAACATTCCACAATTGCATGTCCGTGTCCTATGTACTATGAGCAAATACACATGAATACCTGTTATGGGATGTGTATCCATTCACATCCATATCAGATTGCTAAATGACGTTTGTAGATAACTGATTGGATCCCATTGCCAATCTGACACGTACTTGCCCAAAAGGTATACACTTTGTCACACGCTTCCAAATACTGCTTGCAAAGGCAAATGCATCTACCAAACATAATCTGTGTAGACATGCTAAATCCCAGACAGTTAACCATGATGGAGACCATAATGTATGAAATGATAACATTTTTACAAAACTATTGATCTTACACTACAAACTACCTAAACTACCGAACCTAATTATGCTTACCTATCCTACATTACCTAAACATACTTTACAACTACAGCTAACTTAACCTTTCTTAACTTGTCCTATACATTTAATGCCACATAAGAAACATCAACTCCCCATCCCCTTAAAACACAGCTGTAGACAAAGACAACCATAACTACAGCTATACATAAACTAGCTAAACATCTAGGCCTAAACAAAGATATTTTTTTTGTATTTTTTTCTTTTTTTCTTTTTTTTTAAGTACACAGACCTAAAACATCAACCTTATAACATCCAATAATAAGAAACCCCAAATAAAGTACCCACCCCTAATAAAAACTACTACAGACTAAAACTAATCTACACTACACTAACATACCTAACTATCTAAAACCTTAACTATAAAAAACTAAATACCAGGGGAAGGGAGGTAAGTGTCTGGGACATCCTGCTCCTCATTTCCTGATCACAGCAGTCTTGATCTACTGGAGCATGATGAGAACCTGGTCATGCTTGTGCTCCAGGTTTGATCGGCATAGCTTCATGCCTGCAATTTCAGTCCTAATGTACTACTCAAATTCAGTCCAGAGTACTTGTGGTGGAGCCTGTGGTGTGGATGGGGATGTTTGGTGTCAGTGGATGGGCCTGCCCATGCAGGTTCATCCCTGACTGTGGCCCGAGACCTGCCCATTCCACCATGGGTGCAGGTGGCGGGTTCCATGGCTGGAGGCTCTTGGGGAAAGGCACTCCGGGACCCCCTGATGCTCTCTCCCGGTAATACATTTTCCCCATCCTCTTGAATGCCCTTCCCACATGGCAGATGTGGCGATAGCAGTCACTCCTTTTTTCGAAATTCCTCTTCTGGGATGGGGTCATGTTGCTTTAGTAAACAGGAGGAATACTTGTCATACAAAGGTTCATTGGTCAAATGAACATCACGCATTCCATGTAAATACTATTCACAGACATCACATGATGCACCTAACAAACCACAATAACATCTTGGAGGGCAAAGTGAATAGACATCTGCCCAATATCTATCATCTCCACATTGATTACTGTCAAGATATCAAGGCCAAGTAAACGTCTTGGGACATCATTGAATGACCATGTCAACATTAATTATGGTTATGAAAAGTGCTGTTTTGTGATCATCGCATGGCACACTCATCATGATGCATTCCTCATCAATACCCCTTCTGCATACTCCATTGCCCTTGGATCAATAAGCATTTAGGAAAGTCAGCTGAGCAAGGACTGTAAGTTAGATGGCATGTCTCACAACATTATGTGCCTGATGTGGCAAGGATACATTTCTGGACACATTGCTACATGGAATATACATGTGCCAGGTATCATATGTGAGAATGAAGGGTGGTAGCTCACTCACACCACACAGAGGTACAGGAAACTACTGCCATATGCACTCATGTACGTACATGGTAGGCTGTGCCATGATTCCTAGCATACTCCAGAGTAACTGTGTGTGTCTCACTATGAAGCCATTGCCTGTACATATGGGTGCACAGTTCATATCACCTTGCTGCACACCTGCATGCAGCACAGCCGTTTTATAGGTGGGTACATGCAAAGCCTACATTTCATCTGTAAAGCGATCTTGGAACAGCATTGGCTAATGCTGTTTAGTGTATGTACCTGTTTGCATTACATCATATAGACGATCAGGGCCAGCACTATCTGAATCTGAATTTGGCATTGGCATGTCTTATGACACTGTTGTACGGACATCCCTCTAGACTAATTCACAATTCCAGGTCTTTGAAGATGACAGAGGATAGCAACATTGGTATACACAACATAGAGTATGCACCATCACACCACATGAGTGGGCAAATCAACTGCAAATCAAAATGTGGTACGCTGACCACTGTCCTGCTAATCTTAGGGCCCTATTCACATGGTCCTCAGTCCTGTACATAATTTACAGTGATGTTCCTGTGGCACACACAGCAGGAATATATTATGTGAACCACATATCGTCACCTTACATAGATGTGTAGGACTCTGTGCTTCTGGCACATGTTCTTACTGTCATCACTGTGTTTTTACTCATACAACACGTGTGGGCTAGCCAGACACATCAGACATAGATTGCACAGTGAGTAACAACAGCCTGTCTCTGCATATGAAAAGCTGTACTCAGGTATGAAGTGCCCTGCCATATTCAGTTATGATGCCACAACTATGTATGTTCACAGATCCTAGCATTGTGATCATTGCCCTTTGGGCCTACCAGCATATGTGTAGTCCCTCAATTATAGCAACTGGAACTACCTTGACATTAGTCAGATGCAAAGGCACATCCTAGACCCAACCTCTACGTTACTTACACATGTTTAGCCTATGGAGTTTCACTTTGCATACATGCACTTTGTACATGGCTCTGCATACAGCATATAACATCACACACAATCCTTGCACTAGCCATTACACATAAAGGAAGACACTCACTGGTAGCATCGGGGTCACAGAAGCTTTTCACTTCTCTTGTCATGTGTGACTCCGGTCCACCTACTCCATAGCACTGTGAATGTTGAACAATTAATACTGTGGTCAAATATTGCACATTACACAACTTGTAAATGCCCATTATAGCTTTATGGTTGTGACAACTCAAATAGGCCACTAGGTATGTCTCAATGTCATACATTGGTAGGCCAGGCTGCTATGGACACATATGTCATGGTACCATACAATCATATATCATGTACATAGTGTAAGGCTTTCAAATGGCTAACTACCACAAGTTTTTTTAAGGCTAGCTGAGTGTATTGGCTCTCTGCACCTACATGACTCATAGAACACACTCAACCATGACTAGAAATACTCCTGCCTCACTCTTGTCATCATATGCACATGACTATGCAATATACAAAAGTAGATAGACATTCTTGTTCCCTCATTTAACAGACAACAGATGTCATTGCTGCATGGTCAAAGCCAACAAACATACATGTTTTCTACATGCCCAAACCACTACATTCTCATTTCAGGTACAATCATGTGTGTGAAATTATAAGATGTATGACATTCAACATTTCATGACTATGTTCATAGTCACATACATCATGCCTTATCTAGGTGCAACGTGATCCACTGAAGTGTTTCAAATTTGGATCTCCAATGCTAAGGGACATCTCACGGGGTGGCACATGCTGACATATGCCCTGGCAGAAGGCCAAGTACAGGAATTGTGCACATTTCCTCAGGCTGCCCACAGCACATCAGGTGACATGTGCACTGTGGTGCTGACAGGAAAGTGTCTGACAGGTATGCTGGGGACACTGCTCAGTGTAGGGGCAGAACAGCCCAGTTTTTAGTTTATATAAACCTTTGTATAATGCGTTATCTGTGAAATGGCTTTTTTGAGCTGTGATGGCATCTGAGCCTTGACATATATCAACCACTAACACACTAGGCCACAGTTACCAGCACAGGTTTCATCCTGCACCACCAGAGCAACATGGCTTGTGAGTTCATGTGGCACAGTGCGTCTGGCCATGGGCACAAGGTTGGTAATGCATCAGAGTCATACGTCACCTTAGGGGGAGCATCACAGTGGCCCTATGGAAATGGAATATCTTATTTATCCAAATTTTCCTGCTTCATATGTGTGCTGCTATCTACAGCAGACATAGACAAAGCACACCACCTTTGATGATTGTAAATGACCAGGAAGGTGTCCCTTCATGCCCATATACACTTGTTTCTGACAACCATGTCCACTTGCAACATGACAAAAGGGTGCCGTCATTGGTACTCATCATTAATGTATGGATTAGCACAAGGGACAAGTACAAGGAATGTGCCATATGTCATATTTACATTACATTGCTGCACTTGTCAGAGATGTTGTTTGGTGCACCAACACGACTTGCAGCCCTGCCCTCTGTCAAAAGCTAGAAAAGGAGGCCCTAGGGACAGCAGACATCTACTTGCAAACGTGATACAGGAATCACTCATATAGACTACGAACTTACCAACAGTTCCACCAACCGCTATCCTGAGGTAATCCAGGAGGTCACATTCCCTTAAAATTATATCTGTCCTTCGATGCTTTAGTCGGTGGGTTGTCGGCTCAACCTCAAAGTTCCGATGCATATGGAAGTGGACCTTCCCCCACCGGAGAAGACTCAATAAATAGCACTCCTAGCTCCACCAACAGCACCACACAACTTCTCCCAAGTACAGACACATAGGGGTCATTCTAACCCTGGCGGTCGGCGACCGCCAGGGCTAAAATGACGGAAGCACCGCCAACAGGCTGGCGGTGCTTCCGGGGCCATTCTGACCGCGGCGGTAAAGCCGCGGTCAGAAAAGGGCAACCGGCGGTGGCGGCGCTGCTTGCAGCGCCGCCTTGGGGATTCCGACCCCCTTACCGCTATCCTGTTCCTGGCGGTTTTTACCACCAGGAACAGGATGGCGGTAACGGGTGTCGTGGGGCCCCCTAACAGGGCCCCATAAAGATTTTCAGTGTCTGCTTTGCAGACACTGAAAATCGCGACGGGTGCCACTGCACCCGTCGCACCCCTTCGACTCCGCCGGCTCCATTCGGAGCCGGCTTCCTCGTAGAAGGGGGTTTCCCGCTGGGCCGGCGGGCGGCCTTCTGGCGGTCGCCCGCCGGCCCAGCGGGAAAGCCAGAATGGCCGCCGCGGTCTTTTGACCCCGGTGCGGTCATTCGGCAGTTCCCGCTCGCCCGCCAATGTTGGAATGACCCCCATAGTCTGTGAATGTAAGAGAAAGTGAAAGTAACTTTACAGTTCCTGGTTTGCAGCATGGCTGATCCATTACATAAGTTCCTGTGCTGATGCTGCATGTTTTGAGCCAATGCGTTTTTTGAATGCTACACGTCAATGCATGGATTTTTTAGGGCACATGATGAAGCACCATGAGGAAGTTTCGATGCGCCGCACGGGGTGCGTCATTTTTTGCACAGGCAATGGGTTAAAAAACCACAAATTGGGACAATGCGTAGATTTTTTTTACACAATGACTGAAATATGTGTATATATGTATAATAATGTCATGTGGAATTTATTTTTATAGTCATATGGATTGCTGTGTTGCCTGTGCATAGTTGTGTTTACCAACCTCCTCTCTTTCCATGTGTCCAATGTATGTTTTGTAAGAGCAGTTGGGTGAAAGTACATGCATTACAGGGATCAGACCACGCATAGGACACCTTTCCTGTGTCTTGTTCACACTACACCTTTGAAGGGTTTCCTCATGTGCCAGCTATGTGTTGGCACCTGAATCCATTACTTAGTTAACCTCGAGGGATGCAAAGGACTTGCCATGGGATGTGAGCCACACAGCCACATGTAGGACAGAGCAGATGTCTGCCTACATGTGCTGTATCCCACAGTGCAAACAGCAAGCAATGGGGGATGGTTACAGTCTCCAGTACAGGCTTGTGTTGTGATAGCATCTACACACCTGTGAAGGGATATGTGAATGGTGCAATTTGCTCATGCTCTCCCGTTCTAGAGGCCTGGCATCAGGGGACACATTGCCAGGTTGCCTCCAGGGATTGGCTCTGGACCTGGCATCACATATTACTTACAGCGGACAGTCAAACCTTCCCTGGCCCTATTATCTACTAGGGACTTATGGGTATTTTGATTACCTCTTGCCCTATTATCTGCTAGGGAATTATGCGTAGTTTGATTCCCCCTTGCCCTATTATCTACTAGGGACTTATGGGTAGTTTGATTCCCTCTTGTCCTATTATCTAATATGGTCTTACAGGCATCTGTTGTTGGCAGTTGTACTTGTACCACTTCTGCATATACCTTTTATTCAGAGTAGTGGCCCCAGCCCTGGTTTGCAGACCCAGAGTACAGCCAGGGTCAGTCACCCACATTTTCAATAAGTCAAATTTGGTTGTACATGCAAACAGGATGAATTTCTCACACTGTGACTGAGCAGGGAATTTGGCTACACACTGGTTGTGATGATATGTGTAATCTTACATAGTAAAACTTTTTCTTGTAATCACATGCTTCTGACAATGAGTGAGTTATTCACGCATGTACCACACACATGTCAAGCATATGGTGCATCAGCAATGTTGCTGCTATTGAAGTTACATCTTGCGCTTGCACCCATCTTCACCATACTCAACATCCTGTTCTTCACGCTCCTCATTATCATTGGCCATGGGAGATTATGCCCTGCACATATGTTCTGCACTTTGCATCACACTAGCATTGATTTAGTTGTTCGTGGTGGTGAGTAGGATAATTGACCCTCAAACATATCCTGACTTCCGAAGTAATACTTGTGTACTCTGGAAGTCCCCTCACAATGTAGCTTGTCCTGTTTGGGACATGAATATGACTCTGCTGATTTTACATGTGGGTGTGCTTGTGGGGAGTACTCTCCCACAGCTGCAGTCTATATTCTTTGTCAGCTGCACAGTTAGTAGGGGTGGATCGGGGGAATGGTAATTACAGCTAATGGTCCCACATACATTTACAAGTCAATCTGTGTCCTGATGTACTAAGACATATTGGCAACAGTATGTGATGTGCTACGCCATTGATTGGCATCCATGCAAAATGATCACAGATTTGTCAGACACTGTACTACCCATACAGGTGTACTGTCGTCTATGATACACTTACCATTTGTTATACATGTGAGTGCAAAAGATGTGGATGTTGTGAGATGTCACCAGTGTCATGACTCTTTCACATATTGTGTTGACACATATCTCACACTGATCCACTGTTTCAGTTTATATCTACCACTTACATACCTTGCCATACAGTTTAGCCCTAATGCATCACATAGTGATTCATATCTATCCATTTTCATTTTGTACCGACAATTCTTTGTCGGATATGAGTGTTTTCAAGTCAACATGTTTGTTCGACAGACAATGAATACATTACACACCACACCAGAGATCAGTGCATTGTGTCTGGTACTTTGAGGATAATTACAGTGTTCCCACTTAATTGACAACTGTTGTGGCCTACTTATGGTTTGTTGGATGTGGGTGTGTTTTTCTAAGTGAGACTCTGTCAGGCACTCCAAGACATGTTAGATTTACTCATTTGTTGACATGTTTGGCAGTCATGTGCTTAACTAAAGAAGTTCTGCTCCATGTGTGCACCTGCAGCAGTGTTCTGGGGGTCAGGTTGATGTGGTCGCTCATCCTTCTCCTCTTGCCTTGGTGTCTTCTGTTCTTCATCCCCAGGGACATTTGCCCTGACACAAATATTGTGCACTATTTCACTGGCCAATATGATTTTGCAGACCAAGAGGGGAATACAAGAGTCTTCCCCCAGAAATGTCATTGCAGCAAAATCGTCCCTTGAGTAGGCTAAAGATCTGCTCAACTATGTTTCTTGTGCAGATGTGCGCCTGGTTGTAGGCCTTTTCTGTCTCACTTTGTGGGTTTCTGAACAGTGTCATCACCCACTGCGAGATGCCATTTGCTTGCTCAGCTGAAATGTAAAAAAAAAGTGGCAACTGTGTCATTGTATTGGATTACTGTATTGGCATAAGTCTGGCACATGTGTGTTATGTGAATTGTCAAGCACTTCTCCCATGTATAGCCACATGATATATTAATCATGCCAGTGTACTGCCATTTCTAGGGGCCTGTCCATCACTGTATTTGATGTCACATGCAGTGCATGAGTAGAAAGATACATCATATAATTGGACTTCTTGACTCATATGTCTGCAGCAGAGTTTGGTGGTGGCTGATTCCCATTGCTCTAGTCCACCCAATATTTGGTGTCCACACTACGTGTGGTGATTCAGATTGTGGATGTGAATCTTTTTTGGAGGTCAAGCCTAGGTTGTAGGTAACATGCCAGACATGGCTGACTCTGACACATGTATGGGTTCATGGTCAAGCCCAGAAGTTGGTGTTGGCCTACATTACATTTGCCCATGCCTTTGAATGTCCTGCATTGTCCCATGCCAGTTGACATGATGCCATCCAAACAGTATGCATTCACACATCCCTAATGAGTGACATGATGTGAAAACTGTAATTTCCCAATCCATGGTCCCAATCCATGGTTTCATGTGCGCGGAGGGCAGGGCTTGGAATATTGTGTACATGTGTGATGGCATTGTGCCCAATTTGTGCACACAACACATGTATCCTGCAGATTTGTGAGTGGTCATCTGCAGTCCAGCTACACGACTTCCTGCACTGTAATACATCTCTGAGAAAGGGAACTGGTACACAATACTTGACGCCTCCTGCAATTTCGGGGTCCAATCAACCGAACATACACATAAGTTGCCTAGCAAATACAAATTCACACTTGCATCAGGGGTTTTAGGTGTTCTTCTTTGCTTTCAGGATGGAATTGATTGTTTTTGCGCAGGACATCTTCCTGCATATAAAACCTTCACAAGAAGTGTTTCCTCCTTTCTATGTGTGCTGCGGGGTGCAGCACACATAGGAAGAGACTAAAATGGGGTGACATGAAGAAATTTCTTCCCGTTGCGTCACACTTACACCAACCGAGGCACAGTTATGAAATCTTATGTATTCCCAGCTTGGTAAATCTAGGAATGCATCTGATTCCTTCAGCTTCCATGGGTGTTGCATGGGTGCACCCCAAGCAACACCCATGGAATGCCCCTTTCATGCAGCGTTATCCGTTAAAGGGGTCCATTTTTACAAGACCATGAAAAGCCATGCAAGGTGGCTTTGCATGGCCTTGTAAATATAAAGTGGCACACTGTGCCACCAGAGCGTCAAATAAATGTTGCTCTAGTGGCACAGTGTCCCACTAGGGCCTCATATATGTGGCCCCTATGTAGCTGATGTGTGAGCCATGACACATCTGATGACCCATGTGTGTTGTATGTGGACTCTCTCCAGTGTCAATGGTACACCTCCCACGCACACAGAGATGTTGGGCAGATGACCTAGCTGCCATGCATTGCTGTGTGCCTTTAAATCATGCATTGTGTGTTTTGCATTACATATATGTAATGGAGCATGGTGCATATATGTGTCAGAGGCCTCATCCTACAGTCCCTATCAGTGCAGGCAACCAGTGAACTGTGTATTTTGTTGCCCTTAACTATTTGTTACTGCGTCAGTAAGGCATCATGTACATTATGTGGGTATTTGGCCACCACATTCATGATCAATCCACGTTGGTCAATGATGGCCTGGACGTTAAAGCATATATAGCACTTGTATATTGGTGATATACAATGATATGGAGCTTGGTCAGTGGTGGTATGTTGATGACCCTGTCGACCATAGCCTGCAGCCTGGGTGCAACGAGATGGAGGAGTTGGATGATGGACCTCCTGCGCACCCGGTAGAAGGTGATGACCTCTTTCTCCCTGAGGGCAATAAGGGATGACGTTGGCAGTAGATACGCTCCTTTCTCCTGCTCTACCTCTGTGGTGCAGGTGGTGGGGACTGTGGTGGTGTTGGTGGGTGTGGTGTTTCTGTACTTTTGATGTATTGTTTTGTGGGTCAAATCTTTGACATTGTTTAGGCCAAGGTCCCCAGGCTTCCAGTAATGACTCAGTGGGGGGGTCCCTGAATTCCAATAATGATTCATAGGGAGTCCTCTGGTTCCAGTAATGAGTAAATAGGTATCCATAGAAGTCAAAAGGTTTAGAACCAATGCATTAGACAGATAAATTAAATGTACTTGTAAGAATCTCTCTTTCTTGCATATTTTCTCGGTTTTTGTACATCATTACCTATTACCTATTTGTGTTATAGATTTCTTATAGATTCCTTTAAAATCAGGTTGTACAGCTACATGAGACAATGATGTTACAGTAAATGGAGTGGAGAAACACAAATAACTTATCAGAGGAAGCAAAAGTGTGATAAAGCATTTAACTAACAAGCAGGATGAACGTGAAACAATCACCCGAAAGCAAAGGCCCAAACCGTTATTAGTTTTTATTGGGGTGATATACAATGCTGTGGTTACGATGTTTGTGAAGAAGTATTCTCAAGGCATTAATTGTTGAAGCAGAAGGAAAGTGTACATTTGATCTGCGTGGGTAACCATTTGCAGCATTAGGTGTGTTACCACAGAAGGATTTTTGAAATGGGACTTCTTGAAAGGTAGTTGGTAAGGTGACACACGCTGTCTTTTACATTCATTTTTATTCCAGCTGGAGCCAATTCAACAAGGTAAGCAACCGGGTGATGAGGTCAAATTTTTAGTATTCTACTTTATTGTACTGCAGCATTTTACTACCGCTATGTGGGGTGCTGAAGCACTTGCCTACAAGGGTAGGATGCATGTTTGAAAGAGTGTTGTCTTTGTTTTCATCCTATGTAGAGAGTTTTTCTATGTTTCGCATAAGGACCACCAAGGTGCAGTTATCGTGTTATGGAAAGCAAACCTTAACCATGTGATGGATGAAGAAGTGTGAGAGATAGTAGTTTAGTTAATAGTTTTCAGTAGGCTGACACCTATGAGCAGCTATGCAGGTCCCTTTTTGGAACTTCTTATGTTCATAGTCTACTTAACTCATTACTGTACTGGGTTGTCCATTTGGAGATGTTGTGTTTACAGTTTATGGTACTGATCAGGCATATACTAAAGTGAGAAGTGGTGGAGACATCTACTGGGATGACCTTTGTTAATATTCCAAATCTGATTGTCATTGCAGGGTGCCAAGAGCAGTCGCAGTATGTTGCTCGTCGGTACCTGCAGTGTTGGACTAATATAGAATCCTCCCTTGGCCAGCAGTATATGGCAGATCTCTTCAGTTATTCTGTGCCTGTTCAGTAGGTAATCAGTGACTTGTTGTGAACTGGAATACTAATTGGTGCTGGATATGACAATTAACAGTTTGGTCTCATGTCGAGCAGTTAGGGTTATCAGAGGGTTGTGCAAAGCATTTGTTGTACACACACAGACAATAAAGGAAGCAATCACTCAATGACTTAACTCCAAACCAATTGTTTTTATATAGTAAAAATAAGTTTTCTTAATTTATTTCTAGAACCGCAACATTCAAGTTGCAGGTAAGTACATAAATAAATAAGTATTTCACATATGTAGCAATACCACTTTGATAAGAATTGGCAATTTTTACAGTTTTGGAATAATTGGAAATAATGGGCCAGATGTAGCAAAGGTTTGCGACTCGCAAACGGGCAGAATCGCAATTTGCGACAGTGCAAAATCGGAAATGGGATGCAAAAAGCCCATTTCCGACTCGTAAAAAGCGATGGGACCCGTTTGCGAGTCGCATCCGTTGCGACCCCATTTTGCGACCCGCAAATACCAAGTCGCAATTAGCGAGTCGCAAACCATATGCAATTGCAACTCGCAAATTGCGACTAGTCGCAAAAAGCCCAGTTTGCATGTCCCATTTACCACTAACTCAGAGCAGGTGGTAACCATTACCAAAGTATAAAAGGAGACCCGGAAGGCATCTGGGTTACTCAAGATGGCGGAGATATACCTGATAGCAGTGAGGAGGAGAGTCCACGCAGCCCAGCAGAGGAGGAGGAGGGGCCACATACAGGAGAAGATATATAGAACCAGGCAGACTCTTTTTCAGCAAACTGAAGAGGAGATCTATGACAAATACCGCCTTAGCAGCGCAGCCATTCTAGAATTAATAGATTTACTGAAACCACAGCTAGAACACAAGACTCTGCGTGGCTGCGCCATCCCTACGCATGTGCAAGTACTATGCTCACTGCACCTCTTGGCCTCAGGGAGCTATCAGGGGGTCATTGCTGTGGCAGGTGGGGTATCCCAAAGTGCAGTGTCAAGGTTCCTCAGGGCCTTCCTAGATGCCTTAGTCACGCACATGTCTCACTTCATATACCTACCAAGGAATGAGGCAGAAATGAACAGCACCAAGCTGGACTTTTACCGCATTGCCCACTTTCCCCATGTCATAGGGTGTGTAGATGGGACACACATTCAAATATGCCCCCCTGCAAATCTGGAACACATTTTCCGCAACAGAAAGTGTACCCACTCACTCAATATACAGGTTGTTTGTGACACCCATTATGTCATCACCGACATTGTAGCTAAGTTTCCAGGCAGTACCCATGACTCATATATTTTTAGGCATAGTAGGATACATCAACACCTGGAACGTGGGGAATTCGGAGACGGTTACCTCCTAGGTAGAGCCACAGACACTTGCAGACATACACACAGGTCACTGTGCACGACAATCTGGACTTCCTAACCGTGTACTTTTGTGCCCAACAGGTGACAGTGCATATGCTCTCAGGCCTTGGATCATGACTCCGTTTTTAACACCCAGCACTGAATCAGAGAGGCAATACAACAGTGCACATAAGAGGACCAGGAACCTGATAGAGCGCACCTTCAGGCTCCTGAAGGCAAGATTCAGATGCCTCCACCGCAGTGGAGGTGCCCTCCAATACACCCCCATTACCGCATTCAAAATTGTGGTCGCATGCGCCATCCTCCACAACATAGCCACCCGACGTGGGCTACCTCTCACCCCTGCAGACCCAGATCCTGATGATGAAGAGCAAGAACAACCACATCGCCATCATGGGGATCGGAGTATTGCTAATCAAGGCAGACTGAGACGGGACCACATTGCAACACAATATTTTGGACGGTACGTGTTAACTCCCACCATACTCACCTATTAACCAAAAACTTAACCATTTGTTAAGTGGAACAAAAATAACTGTTTAATTAGTGTAATAAAGAAACTATTTACAAGTAGAGATTGTCCATGGGCAGGAAAATGCCAACCAGTCATGTGGCACATTAACGCCATGTGCCACATTTAATGGTCCTGGGTGATCTCTACGATCTTCTGCCCCTCCTGCCAGCCTGGCTGGTCCCTGCTGCTTCCGTGGTGCTCTGCCTACCACTCCTGAGCACCCTGCTGTCAGTGACAGAGACACTGCTCACTGTTGAGCCCTCCTCACTGTCTTGGGGTGTTTCCCCTGTGGCCCTCGACATTTCCCGTGTCTCCATCAGTTCGATGATGTGGGTGAGACGTCCCAGGCCCCTAGCCACATCCCCAGCGAAATGGCCCATCTCCACTTGCAGCCCAACTGTCCTCCTCGACAGGCCTGTGGTATTCATGGCGAGCCTGCCGATGGATGTGGCCATCCTGTCCAGTCTGTGCATTATCTGCCGATCGCTGCGCCACCCACCCTCTGCCTGGGCCAGCAGTCCTCCCGCCAGTTCCCTCATGGCAAGGGCAAGGTCCCCAGTGTTCCGGCAGATCATGTCCATACGTGTGTTGAGGTGCTGCATGCTGGCATGGTTGTTTCGCACAAAGCGGTGCAGCACACCACTAATTCTGCCCAAAATTCTGTTCTGCAGGCGCTGACCACGCAGCAGATGTGCCTCACTGGTGGTTGGAGGAAGTAGCCCGGATGCAGACTGCAGCCCAGATGGTCTTGACCTGCGACGCCTGCGCAGCGGTGGCTGCCCTGTGCTTCCACCTGTCTCCTCCCTGCCTGTTGCTGGGGCAGCCTCTTGCGGAATTGTTGCAGCAGGTGTAGCTACTGCAGGGATGCTGCTGACCGTGCAGGTGGGGGTGCTGGCGGGTCCTGGGGTGTCCTCATGGGCCTGGGTGCTTGGGGTGTTGGTGGTGTCTTGCTGGAGACCTGTGGGACATGGGGAACAGACTGTCAGTGTCTACTATCTATTGCACACTTCCTAATAAACATTTGCCTATGAACTGCCTACTTGACTACATTTCCCATAATGCATCATTCTGGCATTTGCTACCCTGAAATGGAGCTATTTTGGTTGTGCATGCACCTGTGTACATGGTGGGTGGGGGTATGGCATTGATAGGGGTACAGGCATATCACATGGTACTCACCGGTTGATGTGCTGGGCTCTGAGGTGTCCAGGTCCCCAAATCCAGACACTGCCTCCTGCTCCAATGTTTCTTCCACCCTTTCTTCCAGGGGTGTGGGTGGTGGCACAGACGATGGTCCCCCTCCTGTGCCTCTCATCTCCCGGAGCCTTTCAGCCACCCTCTCCTTGGTCCGGGAGCGGAGGTCATACCACCTCTTCTTGATGTCCTCGATGGTCCTATGGCTCACCCCCATGGAATTGATCTTGTCCTGAATGTCCTGCCAGAGTTGTTTTTTTGTGGCCTCAGGAACATTGTGGGCTGCTCTCCCAAACAAGTCATCATAGTGCTGACAGCATTCCTCTGTCAGCACCTCCAGCTCCCTCTCAGAAAATTTGAGCTTCCTCTTTCTTGGGGTTCCCTCCATGGCAGCTGCTGTTTGTGCTGTGTGAAAACCGGCAGTTATAAAAGGGTGTGGTCCTCCCTCCTCCCAGGTGTATTTGTAAACTTCCTGGCTGTGATGTCATCATCATGTGCCAGGAAGTGTTTCCAGAGTGTTCTGGTGTGGTTTCTGGAGTGTTCTGCTGCACCTGTAAGCAATTTTCAAGGTAATCGCAATTTGCGACACCTACTCGCTAATTGCAAGTTCGTTTTTTGCACACTCGCAAAAAGCGACCTCGCAATCTGCGGACTCGCACACTGCGTTGCGAGTCCGGCTGCGAGTCGCTATTTCGGATCGTTTTTTTTTCTTGCATTACATATTGCGACTCGCATTTTGGGAGTCGCATCAACTCGCAAAATGCGAGTTGCAATTTTTAATTTTGCTACATCTGGCCCAATCTGTTTTAAAAGTTGACAGTGCAATTTTCATAAATAGTTCCTCGGGGGAAGAAAAGTTAATACGATTTGAAGGTAAGTACAAGACTTACAGTTCCAATCTCCGGTGGTTAGGGAGTCCACAGGTTGGGGCTCAAGTTAACCACAAACACCCACCACCAGCAACATGGGGCCAGCCGGGTGCAGAGGTCAAAGAACAGGCAAATTTAACATGGGCTCCTATGAAGACTGGCACACTCGTAATCAGGCCTGCTTGCAGGTACGAACCCACGTCTTCGGAGAGTAGACCTGGGGGGTTTAGAGGAGCACCTGGGGGGCCAAAGGTCATCACCAAACAAACACCCTCAGCGGCGCAGGGGCGGCTGGGTACAGGGTGCAAATACAGCGTTGGGCTCCCAATGCTTTTCTATGAGGGGACCCTAAGGGTCACTTAGATGCTGCAGGCTGGGTCCAGGGGGTCAGGTCTGGGAAACCACAGGCCTGACAAGTAGGAGGGCTGCCTGCTGAATGTCGATGCACCAGAGCTCGGGTTCCCCGAGGCCAGGGGGCTGAGGGTGCAGTGCACAATTTGGCGACCGGTACCATTTTTTGGTGCTGTTGCAGTCACTTGGGGTTCTCTGGATTCACACTGAAGGCGTCATTGTGGGGGACAGGAGAGGTCAACCCAGGATGGGCACTTGCTTGGAATCACCTGGGAATCCTCTCTAGTCCGTTGGGCCACCTGGACATGGGCCGTGGGCGTCGGGTACAGAGTGGTCTAGACTCTCGGATCTGGGGCGGCCCTGGAGTCCTTAGGTTTGATTTCTTCTTGGACAGGGCCACTGCCCACTGGAGTTCTTGGTCCTCTGTGATGCAGGCAGTCTTCTGGAGGCTTGGCAGAGGTCGATTTCTTTTGCAAGGCTTTTTGAAGCAGGAAACAGGCCGCTAGGGGTGGGGCCAAGTCATTTTTCATCTTCCTTCTTCTCTGCTGGAATTTCAGCTTAGCAGTCCTTCTTCTTTCTTCTTCCTTGTGAGGTTGCCAGGAATCTGATAATCTGAGTTCAGGGGAGCCCTTAAATCCTGGATTTATGGGGTGTTACAGGGGTCAGAGGGCAGTAGCCAATGGCTACTGTCTCTGAGGGTGGCTACAACCTTCTTGTGTCCACTCTCTTTGGGAAGGGGGACACCAATCTAACCCTATTGGTCCCTGTCCTCCAAACTAAGATGGAGGATTTTGCAAGGAGGAGGTCACCTCAGCTCTGGACACCTTAGGGGTGGTACCAGTTGACGTGGTCACTCCTGCCTTCTTTCCCAAATTTTCCTGCCGGACTTGCTGCCAAAAGTAGGGCTTTGTCTGGGGGGGTGGGCAACTCCACTAGCTGGAGTGCCCTTGTGCACTGTAATAAGAGGCCTGAGCCTTTGAGGCTCACCATCAGGTGTTACAGTTCCTGTAGGGGGAAGTTGTGAAGCACCTCCACCCAGGAGACTTTGTTTCTGGCCACCGAGAGCACAAAGTCTCTCAACCCATGTTGTCAGAAACTCGTCTGAAAGCGGCAGGCTGGCACAGACTGGTCAGTCATGCACTAGCTGTTTGGCTAACATACAGGGGGCATCTCTAAGATGCCCTCTGGATGCATTTCTCAATAAATCCATCACTGGCATCAGTGTGGGTTTATTGTGCTGAGATGTTTGATGCCAAACTTCCCAGTATTCAGTGAAGCCATTATGGAGCTGTGGAGTTCGTAATGACAAACTCCCAGACCATAGGCTCAATATGGCCACACTGCACTTACAATGTCTAAGAATTGAATTAGACACTGTAGGGGCATATTGCTCATGCAGCTATGTCCTCATCTGTGGTATAGTGCACCCTGCCTTAGGGCTGTAAGGCCTGCTAGAAGGGTGACTTACCTATGCCACAGGCAGTGGTTTGTGTTCACGGCACCCTGGGAGGGGTGCCATGTCGACAGCCTTTTCTTCCCCACCAGCAAACACAAGCTGCAAAGGCAGTGCGCATGTGCTTGGTGAGGGGTCCCTCCGGGTGGCATAATACATGCTGAAGCCCTTGCTGATCCTCCCTGGTCACAGGGCCCTTGGTACCAGTGGTACCTTTTACAAGAGACTTAACTGTGGGCCAAGTGTGTGTCAATTGTGGAAACAGTGGTACAGATTTGGGAAATAACATTGGTGCTGTGGCTTGGTTAGCAAGATCTCAGCACACTCTCAGTCAAAGTTGGCATCAATATCAGTCAAACATTTGGGGGGTGTGGGGTAACCATGCCAACAAGGGCACTTTCCTACATGAGTGTAAGAGTGCCAGGCAGTAAAAGAAAACAATTAAAAAACATGTATTAACCACAATCAGCTGTTAGTGTGGTTAAATAATGTATTGTAATTGCATTACTTAGCACTTACTACCCTTGACAAGGCATTGTTGTGCTTTAATGCTGGGCAGCACACTGCTCGGGTCTTATGATTAGTGAGGATTTATTTTTATACAGTTCCTATCGGTGATTGTGATTAGCCTTCTGCTCTATGGGAACCATTCCATGCCTATATTCCACTTTGTATGTGCTACGTGACAGATTACTTTAGTATGTATTAGGGGTGATCTTTCATGAGAGAGGGGATGTGGGAATTGCATGCATTTGTTTGTGGTATTAATAAATGAGTTACAGGGGATTAATTGTTGTTAGTGTTCAGGGTATAACTTTTAAAGGAGTGGTTGTGATCTTAGAAATAAGGTGTTGGCAATTTGCAGAGGTAAAATAGTAATGATAGAGGCAAACATGCATGTGATTTAGAGTAGACTGGACTCAGAGAGAGGAGGCATGTAGAGGATGTAAAGGGAGGAGAGAGTCATTTGAAACAAAAAGGAGAATAAAGAGTTGAACATTTTAAGTCAGTCAGTTTTCATGCAGGCTGTTGGTCCTGGCAACCTTGGTGTGGTTTCTCCTGACGTTTTGCCTTCTGACCTCCTGGTTTGCTGACTTAATTTCTGCTGGCTTTAGGACTCTGGGCAATTTACCACTGCCATCCAGGGCTAACGTGCATGTCCACAATTGGCATATTTAAGTCCCTAGTAAAGTGCACTACCTGTGCCCAGGGAATGTAAATTAAATGCTGTAGCCCTTCAAACATGGCTCAGGCCAGCCATTGCAGAGCCTGTGTGTGTAGTTTTAAACTGCCATGTCATCCTGGCAAGATAACCCTCTTGCTAGGCCCACACCTTCCTTTTTAATTCATATAAGTCACTGCCACAATAAAGACATAAGCCTTTATGTCGTCAGTTCTCTTGTTCTGCTTCTGATAATGGACCACGGCAATGTCTATTTGCATGGGTTCTTCCTCCGTAGAAGTGGAGTATTCTGATTGGTTTTCTTCAGGACGACGTGTAGACCGGTGAATAGCCACTGTCGGAGACTGGACCCTTGATCTTCGTTTCTCTAATCTACGTTCCCATGAACGGTACTCAATATTAAGGGACAAGTCCATCAGTGCCTTCAATGATTCTACTGGAGTAGAATGCACCAGTTAATCCTTTATTTAGGCTCGTAACTCTCGATGAAAATGTGTCACAAAGGTGCGTTCAGCCCACGTGGTTTCAGCCACTAGTTGTTTAAATCGGGTTATGTAAGTCAGGACATCCTGATTCCCTTGTTGTATCTCACATAACGCCTCTTCTGCAGCAGCTTCCAATCCAAGTAATTCGAACATCTGTCTAAAGGCTTGCAGAAAGTCTGAATAATTGGATATTATCGGATCACTGGCAGCTACCAAAGGGGTTGCCCAAGCTAGGGCTGCGCCAGTCAAGGAGCTTATCAGATAACCAACCTTGGTCTTATCCTGGGTAAAAATGCAAAGTATACCGTTAAGGAGTCCAGAAATTCCTTTAACTTGTTGGATCTCCAAAATAACGAGGTGTGGAGACAGAAAATAACAGGTACATCACTGGACCGTGAAACCAATGCTTGTCTCAGAGCTGTGTTCTTGGTACATAGTTGTTGTGATTCCTGTGTCTGTTGTTTTATATTATGAAGCACAGACTGTGCAGTTTTCAGGACATCATCAGGTGGGTCGTCCCTGGTTCCAGGGCAACGTGGAATCTTTTGGCGTAACAATCTGTCACGATCTGATTGCTTCTTACCACGGTTATCTGTCAATCTCGAGGCACCACCTAGTCTCTTGCTGGTTCTGGACTGACCAAGGTAAGGGCGACCCTTTCCAGTAGCCACGATGCTGCTGATAGAGTAACACCAGGCAGACCGTGACCTCCAGAAGTAGTCTTAGAGGAAAAAAAACAATCCTGGGAAAAACCTCAGAAGCAGAGAACTCCTGAAAAAGAGGTAAGAAAAAAGAGAAGCATAATATGAACTTGAAACAGCAAAAACTGCAGACAAGAAAAACAGAAGTCCAAAAAAATCACTGGGTACAGGAGCGAGGAGCACCACCAGAATGGAAGTGTTTGCAACGCAAGGGACAGAAGACCAACTGTACTTATATACTGGCAAAAAGTAAGTGACATGCAGGAAGTTCATAAGACACCATCTTGAATTGGGAAAAGCCACATTAGAGTGAGTGGAAAAATAGCCATGGTGTAAAAGAGGAAGCAAAGCATGCAGGGAAGGAAACACAGACTCCTGGGAAGAAGAAAGGATGGCTAAGAGGGAAACCACAAAGAAAGAGAAAACAAAACAAAAGACAGAAAAAATAAGTTAAAAAGATTATAAGGGCAAAAGGCGGGCGCAGTGCGAAGCAATACCCAAAGAAAGATGTACCTGCCGCGCTGTGGACTGAAAAATAGGCAGCGGCCCGCGGCAGATACGGCCGTCAAGGAAACGGACCGCCGATCTGACTGTGGTCCGCAAGTGGGGCGCCGCAGGTCCTCGTGGCGTCACACTTGCTGGCTTGCCCCATGTTCTAAAGCCTCAAGGACATCAAAGACTTCACTTCCTCCTGCAACAGCACCTGGCCTTTGCTTGATACAAGGCTTGGCCTGCCAAGTGGTGCCAATCCAGTCCTGGGCCCTTGGAAGTAGGTATAAATGCTGCAACTGTAAAATCCACACATAGCTGTAATTGCACTGGTCAGAAACAGACGCACTTCCTTGCATTGCCAGTTGCGTGGCTCAACGACAGGCCAGCACATACACTTAAGGGCTTTGGCAGCGACACTTAACTGATTGCACGTGTCGGAACCAGTGCATCGTGTACATCATCAGGATCGAGGACGACACATCGACTCAGTTGTTGTTTGCATCGCTCGTTACATCCTGCCTCAACTCCGACACAACCCTGAACCAAGGTTCTGATTTCAGTGGCTCAAGGTCGGTCCCTGTATCTGACCCACGCTCCTTCACAGTCAGCTTGACTCTTCAGATCTAACCCGGTCTGGCGTGGCCAGATAGCCCCAGTTGGCGCTTTATGTTTCTAAGCACTACAGTGTCTTTATTCTTTAAAAATTCATATCTCAACTTCTACTTATTGGATTTTTGTCATTTTGGTCTTGTTTTACTCTATTCGTTAACCAGGTGTAGTGTTGTGTGGTGTTTTCGCTGTTTTGCTGTTTGAAGTGTTTCACAAATACCATACACATTGCCTCTTAAGTTAAGCCTGCCTGCTCTGTGCCAGCTACCAAAGGGTGAGCCCAGATTAATTTATTGCGTATTTCTGACTTACCTTGACTAGGATTGTAGTTCTGGTTTGGACAGGGTGCGTACCTCTGCCAACCAGAAACCCAATTTCTAAAACAGAGTCTTTAGGAATATTGTGGAGGCTTTTGAGACATCATGCAAACCTGTAGGGAGAAATAACAATATTTGCATGTGTTGCAATGTCATTGTGGGCCATGAGAACACCACTGTGCACACACACCACCATCATCAGTGTGTAAATAGTATTAAATAATTAAGCCAGATTTAAGGCACCAAAACAGGAGCAGCAAGGAGTGCAGCCAATATCAGAAGTAATTGGGCAGGGATAATTTGCATATGGATTGGTCTAATCTGAGGTGGAATGGCGTGCAAAAGAAGTTAACTTCCTATGTCTCTCAAACCCTGTTAGAATTGGAGGAATGGACGCTCTCTGAGTCACAACAGACCACGGGGAAAGAGAAATTGGAGGATAGAAGACATAAAAATGAAGACGTAGAGTCAACAGGGATGTTTGCGAGTGACCCCAAAGCTTCAGTAAGTCTGGAAAAATACAAGATTAAAACTGTTACCCTTCAAGGTTTTCTCAGCTATCAATTGCAACAAATTTTCATAACACATTAATGATTTCGTACTCAAAATGTCCCTCTTTCTTGCTGATAACCTGAACTCAAAACTGTATATCCAATGCTTATAGGTTGTTATCCTAAAAGAGTAGATTAAACACATCTTTGTTATGTATTAATAAATAATATAGGTGTCCTCTCTAAAGAACCTTCCATCCATTATTAGTGATGCCTTGTAAGTCCTCAACTCAAATAATTACTTTGTTCATATGCTTCAAGAAACAACAGTAAACAAAACTGATTGACATGAATATATTTTTATTTCAACTGGATGAGGAACTTTATTCACATCTGTTTTTTTTTAATTTCTTTTAATTAAACAAAGAGGGGTCATAACATAGTAGTACAATATATCACAAGCATTACAGTTCGACCAGCCATTGGTTCATTTCAATACAACACAAGCTTTGCCATAAGGAGCTGGTGGTGGTTGTAGGGCCCACACAATGTTGAAAAGGTCTCATATGGGCCCTCCACGCTCTTGCACCCCCCTGCACCGCCTATGAGTCTTATGCCGGCTCTGGCCCTCATGGGCCATCCATGCACCACATACATTTCCGGGGGCAACGCCTGCCCTTGTAGATCACACTTTCAGCTCTCTGGCACCAGTCTAAGTCAGATTCCCAGTCCACCACCTCTGGGGTTGCCGGCTTGCCCCAGGCTCTTGCTATGTTGTGTTTTGCTTTCCTAGTGGCCAGCCTCAAACAAATCCACTGATATTTAGGCCATGTGATACCTCCCAAGACCCCCCAATAGTAGTACCTTGGTATCCAGGGGAACCTCTAATGCATGAGACTTGGGACATTAACTGAGTCAGTTTAGACTAGTATTCTTGTATGAGGGGGCACCTCCATAGTATGTGAAAGAATGTGTCTTCCTCATTACAGCCCATCAAGCACAAAGGTGTGGCCGCTCTTCCTATCTTGTGTAGTAGTGTCTGTGGGTAGTATGACCTGTGAAGTATTTTAAGCTGGATGAGCCAGAAACAAGCACGGATCGCGATCTCCCGGGGCCCCCAAGGGCTCCGTCCCCCCCCATCATTTTCAACAGGGCCTATGGGCCGCCCCTGCCCATTCTGTGTCTGTAGACCCGATAAGCTGGATACTGTGGATCCGCAAATGCTCATTCGTCAATTATTAGGCGGTGAGATGCCCAGGAATATCTCCTGACATCTGGAATCACCAAACTCCAATCGTTTACACCATTTTGCACCTTAGCCAGGTGCAATCGTAGACACACAACCATTCCAAAGCAACAGGGGAACTTCCCTCTCTATACTCCCAAGGGACACTATAGGTTTTGTTTTGCAAAATATAACGGAATTGCGGCAAACTCATTAAGGTCAGTGGGAGCCTGCGCCAGTAAGTCACATCCCAATGGAGCATCTTCACCAGGGGGAATACGTTCCTTGGCAGGAATTCCTTAGGGTCCCGCGTAACATAAATTCCCAAGTACGTAAAGCTCCCCATGACCACCGGAGCTTCGCAGTCCTGGGGCAGCCTGGGAATTGACATAAACATCAGTCTTTTACAAAGTACATGAAAGAAAAGAAAACAAGAGTTTTGTGTTTTGTTTTGAATTGTCTTCTGTTATGAGTTCATAGTCCAAAGTCTCTTTCTTTCCATGATCTTGACTTTTTTAAATATGAAAATGCGTTTTACCATATAGCCAGAGGATAGTTTGCTGTCGGTAATCTCTCTCTCTCTTTGTCTTACTTGTTTTTCAGCAGTCTGCTATCAGGAAAGTGACAGCAATACTGAGGTTGCTGCCTTACACAAAGTTTCTCCACATGAAAACTTGCCAGAAGCAAGGAAGCCTTATGTACAACACAAAAAACCGCCAAAGTACGTTTTTCTTTTGTATTTGTCACAAAGCTTGCTCAATTGCAGGAAAACATTTGCTCCTGAGCGTACCTTTTGTTTTTTCACTCAGAAGCCTGTTGTGCGACTTCTTGAAGGGAGGGGTCGGATGCAGAAGGCTGAGGAGAGCTAGAGTGAGTCGTCCACCTCGACCTTTCCCACTTCGGAGGCCATGTCAGCTGCACCCGTGCCCCAATATTGGGGTGCGCAGCAACCGCTATAGTACACCCCTCCCAAAACTCCTCTCACTGGCTTGGGTTTGTCTGGGTATCGGCAAAGACATGTCTTCACTGACTGAGGAGCCTGCAGATGACCAGTAGGTTTTCATGATCTACTTCCAGGCCCATAGCCTTTCCAAACAATAAGATAATAAATCCGGCATCTTGCCCTTTCAGAATCCAAAGTAGGGCTACTGGATTGATCATTTTACAAACTGTGAATGGTCCCACATACTCTACCTGAAATAATTTCTTCTTTTTTAAACACAAGTATTTAGTGGATAACCACTCTGAATCACCAACGGCGTAGGCCTTTTCAGAAGTTCTGTGTTTATGATATATCTTTCATATCGATCCATAGCATGTCATAGGTTTTCTTGCAACTTTTGATGTGTCTTTCGGGAAATAACTCAGTGACAGCTTGTGTTTTTAGTGTAAAAGGTCATTTATTAGGACAGGGTTGCATAAGCAAAATAACCTTAACTTTTATAACGTAAACCGTAACTTTATTAACGCCCTCCCTTTAACATCTGCCTCGCTCATCCTTCCCCTTCAAACCCTTATTTCGTTTCCATTCCCCTACGCACTCCCCTTTTCCTTTCATGCCCCATTTGGTTCGTGCGTACCCCCACTCAGAGCCTTCACCTGCTTGTTTATTCCCTGGAAGGGTGGCCAAGCCCGCATCTGGCTCACCACCCTCCCCCATCTACTGCTCGCTCTCTGCTGCAACCTGCCCTAACTGACAAGTAAACCTCCCCCCTTTTTTGCCCTACCTCTAACTTCCATCCTTCAAAACTCTTCTTCCAATTGCCGGGTGGGTGGGAGGCCAAACTATCCGCACGATGGGTCCGCGCGGAAAGAGGCCGGTCCCTCCACCCCCAACCCTTTTTATTACCCACCCCCACTTACCTTACTCCCAATCCCCTGTCCCGCCGTCACTTCCTTTTCCCGAACCGTCCCGCGCGGAAGACTAGAGCGTTGCTCTATGCTTCCCGCGGGCCCCCTCATCGGGAAATAACTCAGTGACAGCTTGTGTTTTTAGTGTAAAAGGTCATTTATTAGGACAGGGTTGCATAAGCAAAATAACCTTAACTTTTATAACGTAAACCGTAACTTTATTAACGCCCTCCCTTTAACATCTGCCTCGCTCATCCTTCCCCTTCAAACCCTTATTTCGTTTCCATTCCCCTACGCACTCCCCTTTTCCTTTCATGCCCCATTTGGTTCGTGCGTACCCCCACTCAGAGCCTTCACCTGCTTGTTTATTCCCTGGAAGGGTGGCCAAGCCCGCATCTGGCTCACCACCCTCCCCCATCTACTGCCAACCAGCACCAACCCACTTGGCGTTGTGCTGCCCCACCCCCCCCAGACACGCTACTGCACCCCGCGCTACTCATTTCTTGTTTGTAATCCACAAATTCTCTCCCCACAGCTCCTCAACCAGCAGTCTCAGATCTGTCAAATAATACGCATTCCCTAGTGTGGACAAGTGCACCCCATCATCTCTGAATAAAGCTGCCTCCTGCTCCGTAATATTTTCATGCTTTAGTATCTTTATCCCCTGAGCCCAGCAGAACACCCTCATCGCTCTGTTAAGTTTCCTTCGAGCCCGTTCCATGGCTCCGTACTTTACTGCCCCTCTCCACACTCTACGTGGAACAAACTCTGTCCAAACCAAGCATGTACCATGCAGTTTTTTCTTGAGAATCTCCAAGTCCCTCTGCATGTGCTGCAGTAGCGTGAGTCCTGATAATTTTACCAAATCATTCTCTCCCAAATGAATGATCAACAAATCGGGACATCCCCAGTTCGATAAGTTAGTAGTGATGAAAGGAAGCAGGTTACCCCACCGCATTCCGCTCTTCCCCCACCATAGCACCTTGTGCCGTCTGCTGGATAGTCCCAAGGCCCGACCATATATCTGCTTCTCCGCGAACTTCGCTGCCCAATGTACAAATGAATGGCCGACCAGCCATGTCACCGTCTTGCCCTGCGATGGACCCAGTGCATCTCCTGCAACAGAAAAATAACTGTAACATGTGTTTTGAACATCCAAACCCCCCCCCCCTCAACCAAAAACTTTGAAGCTATCCCTCCTCACATCTCAGGGTCTAACGTATCGTTCACAACACCTTGATCTCCAGCGGCCTATTGCCCTAATCTTTGCCCAGTCCCAACCCAAATGCGCTGCAGCCGTGGCCGCCCCAATTCTGAATGAATGCGTGCCAAAATCCATGGCCTGACGGCCCACACGTCCTAAAGCCATCCTTAATACTCGCAGGAACTGAAAACTGGTGAGCTTGGAGCCTGACCTGTGTGTGAAAACCCCTGCTTCTTTGTTCAACCTGCCTGAAAATTGCCACTTACTCCATTCCGCAACAGGGCAGGCCAACACGTTGCCCCCTTTTTCTAACCATACCCACTTACCCCTGCCTAGTTGATCGTTTTTTGATCGTCTAAGCCAAATCCCTAAACGGCCACCGTGCGCGCACACATCCTTGTAGCGTACCCCCACCGCCCTGCCAACCCCCAGCAACTCTGACACTCGGAAAGCTCCAAAAAACATCCACACCATGCATAGCCGAAAAAGTGCCAATTCGTAATCGTCTGCGCAACATACCGGCAGTACGTGTAACAACTCCAGTAATAAATCAAAATCAATGGGCTCCCTGGCCGCTCTACCCTCTACCGATCTAATCCTGCCCCAACCTTTCAGCATCCTTCCCAGCAGATCGTTTCTTGCCGGGTCGTGATCAAAAAACAATTTCCCATAAAACGATACCCCTGCCAATTTTCCCCCTATAGTGGCTGCTGACAGACCTTTCTGAATCATATGCAGCACAAAACGCAACGCCCGATGCTCTAGCTGTCTTTTGCTCTGTCCCCAAAAACTTCCTATAAACCGTTCAAAAAACTGAAAATCCAACCAAGCCAGCCGGTAACTTCGCCGAGTAGATTCCGCTAAGGACATCTCCACCAGCCCTGTGATCATGCCCCCCATTCCCAAATGTCTGCCGGGACCGGTGTCTTGTTCTGTTCTGCTCCTGGCGCCAGGTTGCGGAAACGCTGCCACTGTGAACGAGACAGGGAATCCGCAATCTCGTTGAAAACTCCTGGAATATGTACAGCTTTAAATATCACATTCAGAGATAAACATTGCAACATAAAACCTCACATCCCTCGCCTTCTGTCTGTTCACCAGCTCGACGACCGCCATATTGTCGATTCTGAATAAAACTGTCCTGTTTGCCAATTCCTGTCCCCATACCGCCATGGCCACCAGGAGGGGAAAAAATTCCAAAAAGGCAATACTTCTTCCCTGTTTTAACCATAATGTTGGCCACGCCTCCGCGCACCACCGGCCGTCCCAGAAAATCCCAAAGCCATGTGCTCCCGCCGCATCCGAAAAAATCTGCACCTGCCACACTATCTCTTCTTCACAGAACCACATAGATACCCCATTGAATTGTTTCAAAAATGCTTCCCACACTCTCACATCTTCTCTAAGTCCCGTCGACACTCTTATTCTGTGGTGTGGCAAAACTGCACCCGACATGGACAAACCCAATCGCCTACAGAAAGTCCTTCCCCCCCTAACTACCCTGCAAGCAAAATTGAGATACCCCAACAGCTTCTGGGCTGTCCGCAAGTCGATTTTTCGTGCCTCTTTCACAAGACCCAAGAAAACCAGTATCTCCGTTACCTTCTGTGCTGGTAATCTGGCCGTCATAGTATTGGAGTCCAACTCAATACCCAGAAAAGTTAGTACCGCTGCGGGGCCTTCAGTTTTTTCGGGTGCCAAAGGCACTCCCATCTGTTGTGCCGTCTCCTGAAAGATTGTCAGGGCCCTCTGGCATTCTCCTGAATTCTTTTTCCCTACGAACAGGAAATCATCCAAATAATGGGTCACCGCATAGTGCCCACTACTTTTTACAAACACCCACTGCATGAAGGTGCTAAATGCTTCGAACAAAGCGCATGAAATTGCGCAACCCATGGGCAGAACCCTGTCCACATAGATGGCCCCTTCAAACTGCATCCCCAGCAAATCAAAATCCCCAGGGTGTATTGGTAGCAACCGAAAGGCAGATTGTATGTCGCATTTTGCCAGTTCTGCGCCATTGCCACACCCCCTGACCAATTTAATAGCATCATCCACCGACGCATACTCCACTCTGGTATCTTCTGCCGCAATGAAATCGTTAACCGATGTGCCCTCCGGCCATGATAGGTGATGAATCAACCTGAACTCACCCGGGGCCTTCTTCGGCACGACTCCCAATGGGGAGATCATTAAATTCTGACTTGGCCACTCATAGAATGGGCCCGCAATTCTACCTAATGACAGCTCCTTGTCCAACTTCTTCCTAACCACTTGAGGTAGTTCCTTCGCAGACCGCAAGTTGTCTGCCCAGCGCCTCTCCCGCGGGCCTTGGTAGCTGACCCTGAACCCCTCTTGAAAACCTACAGCTAACTTCAACGCAGCTGCCTCATCCGGGTATCTGTGAAGCCATGGCAAGATAAAATCTACCCTAACTGGAGTAGGTCCCCTTTGGAGCAGGAGCGCCCTGGGTCCCTCTGCCTTTTGAGGCCCTCCATTGCTCGGAGGGGCTGGAAAGTGAAAAACATTGTGTGACCGGATGACGGCCCCCGCACTTGGAGCAGTCGTGTTTAAATTTACAAGGATGTCTGGAGCAGAAACCCTTGTTGAAATTCCAGCACGCTCCTGTCGTGCTAGGTGTTGTTTTCTGTCCCACACCCGCCCCCCCCGGAGCGGGACGTGCCTGAAATGGCTTATAGATCACCGGTAAACCACTCGCTGTATGAGTTGATGCCGTGGATTGCGATGACGCCATCCATTGCATCCATAATTCTGGGTCGACATCCCCCCATGGCTTATCTGGGTTAATGCTCACTCGGGCTCTGAACTCTTCGTCGTAACTCAGCCAGGCAAAACCCCCAAAATGCATCTGCGCTTTCCTAATAATGTCCATGTATTTAAATAGCGCTATAGCTCTGTCAGGGTATTTCTCACAATAAATACTCGCAAAAATCAGAAACGCCGATGTCCAGTTATCCATATTGATTGGGACCCTCGGCCTACGGGCCAGCTCCCACTCCTCCTCCTTAGACCCTTCCTTGGCTTGTATGTCCCTATGTAATAACTTAAAAACGTCCACATACTCGTGTCTCCATATTCTGGCCTTCGTTTTCTCTGCCACATGTGAGCCCAAAGGCATAGCCAATCCCATATAGGGTAGCCTCTTTTTGTGTTCACCCCCTTCCTTCGCTTCTGCGCCTGACTTCTCCCCTGTTGCCTTGTCTCCACCCTCGCCCTCGGTCGTGGCTCTGGCTTGTGTCTCTGTACTTTTTTCCCCGCCCTGTTTATCCTTAGCTGGTACTGGGTCAAGTATCGAACCATCACCTACTCCTACAGACTTGTAAATTGGCGCATCAGCCCCTTTCCCGCCATCCCCCCAGACCGACCACCATTGCCCTTTACCTCTTCCTTGTGTAGCCACAGGCCGCGAAACCTTCCGGGCCCCTCGGCCCCGTGCTTGCTCTTGCCTCCTTTCTTGTGGACCACTGCCGTAGTCCCGTTCCTGAAAAATAGAAGCGGAGAGGGGGGTTGCGCCGCTCCTGCGTCCTCTTCCCCTCCCCCTTAAGCTGAGTATCTCTGTCTCCCTGATCTCCCCCTCTTCCCATTCCTCCAGCTCCTCCTCATAATCCAGTTCCAGCACATCATCCTCACACACATCCATCTGTTTACTAACGTTCCCGCTCATCATCATATAGTTAGCAGGGTTATCCTAATGGCCCTCGTGGCGTCCGCCACCTCTGTATTGTCCCCGATCCTGCGGGGTAGAGAAGGCCGCCGAAGACCCCTCTAGCGCTTCAGACCAACGTGCAGGGGCCGTATTGCGCCCCGTTGGCATCGCCTTCTTTCTGCCAACCTCTTGCCTTGGCATTGACCTTCCGCGCCCAGTCTGGCCGCATGCGCCACTGGTACCCACCGCGCTGCCTAGACCGCTATCCATCCCCGTTTCCTGGCCCCTGTCGCTCGGGACCCATACCCAACTACCTTTCCCGGCGTCTTGCGGCATGGTTCCTGTGCTGCCTACGCTATCTGCTGGTCTCTTTAGCTGCCGGCCGTGTGGCACGGACATGTCCCGCTCCAAGCACAATTGGGCCCACCTGTCCTCCGTTTCTGCCACTATGCGGCGTTGCTCCTTAATCCTGGCCTCTAGGTCCCAAGCCTCATCCATATCTAGCCTGCCAGGCCAGGGGCCGGGGGGCGTTGACTCCCCTGCCGGCCCTCGCGTCTCTTGGGACTGCCCCTTACCGGCCCTGCCCTTGCCCAACCCGCCCGTGAGTCTGGGCCCCTTGCCTTTCTTTTTGGTGTTGTTGTTAGCCCCACCCTTAGGCAGAGACAAGTCCATGGGCATGGGGTCTATGGGGGGTGCGGGATGCTCGCGCACTAACTCCTCCTGCACGGGGGCTTCTGTCTCTAAAAACTGATCCTGTTGCGGATCTATGCCCCCCACCTGGCGCGCCGGTGCCGTGCCCTCGTCTGATGTGCCTGGCTCGACCACTGGACCTTCCCCGTTACCTGGTTGGCTGGTGGGGGGGGGTACGCCAGGCGCCCTTTCCACCGCCGCTTTTTTGGGTTTCTTGGGCCTCTCGGGGGATGTGCATGCGGCTACGGCCGCCGCTACTCCGCTTGACGCGGCACGCGTCGGCCGCACCATGCCCACCCAGGCCTGTTCTAAAACCCCAGGCCTGAGGAGGTCAGCCCGACCCGCCTCGCCAAGTACTCGAAGCGCAGGCCGTACCGCCTCCGCGTCGTGGCTGGCTGCCATGGCGCAGGGGCGGGCCTCCCCTTTTTTTTTTTTTTTTTTTTTTGTGTCCGGGCCTTCTGTACTCGGTGGGAAACAAAGACAAGGGCTCTTTGTTAAATGATTTATTTTTATTACTTTTATATCTATATATATATATATATTATATATATTTTTTTAAATTTTTTTTTGGGGGGGGGAGGGGTCCCCTACCGAGTGCGAGGAAAAACTCTCTGCCCTGTGTGTGTCCTTATAACCTGTGCTCCCTGTTCTTTAAAAATATATATATATTTATGCATATATATATATATATTTTTTTTAAATATAAATGCCCGACCGGTTCCTCTCTGTCCCCGGCTGTGTCTGTGTGATCCGGTTGCTACAGCAACCCGATCTTTTGCCCGGCCGCGGAGCCGCCGGATCGGCCTGGCCTGCTGCCAAACCACACGTGCAGCCTGAAAAGGGGGAGCGGCCGCCCGCGGAGGAGCGCGTTGCCGCCCCCTGTCTCTGCCAGCCCGCGGGGGAGAGCGTGTGCTCCAGCCCCGGTGGCCGTTTGGGTGCACGCCCCCACCGCCCGCTCCGTCGAGAACCCCACACTACCTTTACTCAAAAAAGCCCCCAGGGACCGGCCAAACTATCCGCACGATGGGTCCGCGCGGAAAGAGGCCGGTCCCTCCACCCCCAACCCTTTTTATTACCACCCCTAAGACCCACCCCCACTTACCTTACTCCCAATCCCCTGTCCCGCCGTCACTTCCTTTTCCCGAACCGTCCCGCGGGGAAGACTAGAGCGTTGCTCTATGCTTCCCGCGGGCCCCCTCAATCTAAATGTTTTTGGAATTCATGGGCTACTGGCATGATCGGCGGTGTATGAATTTCACAGTCCAACATTTTGGGGTAAAAACCATAAATACAAAAGAAAGGAGATTATTTTATGTAGTCCTGGGCAGAGTTAACGGAGTGTGGATTTGTGGAATTCCACGGAGTTGAAAAAACACTCTGTGGAATTCCGTGAAGCCGGAGTTCCGTGCCCTATGGAGTTCTCCTGAAGGCGCCTGAACCTGCTTAGCGTTTCCGAGATGGACATAATCAGGAGTGCCGTAGGCAGTGAAAGCTTCCTTTTCAGGCCTCTTGTGCACCAGCCAGCCCCGTGGCAGGCCAGTCCACAAGACTCCTGAAACGGCAGCTGTCACTGACTTGCCCTGTGTGCAGTGCACACAGGGCAGGCCGGTGCACAAGAGGTCTGAAAATGCAGCTATCACTGCCTACAGCCCTGGCCTGATTTCAGGCCAGGGCTGTAGGCAGCAGAAGCTGATGTTTCGGTCCTTGTTTGTACACCAGCGTGTACAAACAATGACAAAGCAAAGTAAGAGACGAGGACTTAACTGGGTCTTCCAGGGGTCTTCGTCGTCCCACAGCGACGACGAGTCCTCTCCAGCAGCTCCCTCCCTCCTTTACTCTGATGTGCACAGTACAAGCGCAGACTGTCTGCTTTTGCGCTCGCAGCCCATACTGGACTGCAGCTTGCACCGGGTGACCGCTGGCAGGGCTAGCAGAGTTTTTGGGATGGAGCACGGAGTTCCAAAAACTCCATTAGCTCTGCCAGTGGAGCAAAGCTCCCTGTACACTACTAATTTTATGTAGACTCAGAGACCCATAACATTTTGTTCCAATGTGATCTATCATGTAACAAGTGGCATAAAATTTACTGCTCCATACACTGATTCCCCCTTTCTGTCTGGCCATCTGTTTGAGATGGTGACAAGATGACAGGCGTATTTTGATCCTCATAAGTTCACACATGGCCATCCAAAAAATGGAAAATAAACTGCGAACACTGATCTGAAATAAGCACAGATGGAATTCCATGTAGGCGGTCCACTATGTGTGTAAAAACCTTAGCTATTTTTTTTTGCTGATGGGAGTCCTTTCAACAGAATAAAATGTGCTGTTTTAGTTAACTCAGTCTACAATAATTAGGATTGTATTGAATCCCTCTGGAGTGCGTGGTAACTCATCAATAAATTCTAGGGAGGAGCTGGAACAGGCATTACTAATACCGCTGGTGAAGCATGACTCTGCTTATTCTGGGCACAGATAGCATAAGGTGTTGTGTGTTTTTCAAGACAAAAAGGTACACTGTTCCAAGGAAAAAGAATAAGAGCGAGCCTAATTCTACAGGAGCGAGTCCCCTCATGCATCACACTGGATGACTGGCTTCATCATTGGGAAGGCTCCTCGTCAGGCCGGTGCTGCAATGCCTAACGGGCTCCCCAAGGGGGGGCTCTTAACCGTATTGCTCAGATAGTAGCAGATGAGAATCAAATTGTGTCGATAAGGTACCCAATTGCAAGTACCCAATCAAAAGATGGAGAGAATAGAATGCTAAAATTGGTTATCCAACAAAAAATATTAATCATGAATTTAATCAGTATTGGTATGATGGAGACCACGTTAAAAACAAAAATGGGAGTAAAGGGTGATTGATAATGTTCACCTACTCTCAATAAAAGCACAAGAGAATAAAACCAATTATGGTACCTCTAGACATCAGGTTGTGTGTTATTCACCATAGTAGGCCACCAAAGATGACTACATAGCAAGTCAAAAGTTATTTTTCCCCCTGGATGGCCAGCTACCTTATTGTTGTGACTCCAATCTAGTGCTTGATTTTATAGGTCCTGATTTGGCAAATATAGACTCCCATTTACGTAGTGTAACTGTTCATTTTTTCGCTGCTTTGTTTTTGTGGTCATTTATTACTATCATCTGTTCCTTGTTGTTGCTGTACCTTAGTTAAAAAATCTGAGGATGCTATCAGTCCTACCATTATCTCTGCAGGTATGATAGGAGGAGGATCCTAAGGCCTTTCTTGTGGTTTGTAACCATACAGTGAAAGGATGTCTCACTTTCCATTTTTTCTGATAAGTTTTGGGCGATCTGAGAAATTGCAAATTTATGATGACCTGTAAGATTGATTACAGTTAGCTGTGCCCCCAACAAATAGTGTTTCTGTTCCCAAAAGCATACATAAACACTAATGACTCTCTATCTGCCACAGTATCATTTGATCCCTCTGGACTCAATTTAAGACAGTAATAGGCTGTCAGATGCTTTTGCCCCATAACAGGATGTTTCTGGGATAATGTACCTCCTAGACCTGTTTGTGATGTATCTGCCTCAATCATAAAAGGTTGAGAGGAATCTGGATGTCTAAGGATTGGGGCTGTAATGAACTGTATCTTTAGGGTTTGAAAGGCTCTCTTTGCCCCTTCCGTCCAATGGAAGTGCACCCCCTTTTTCAGGAGCCCAGTAGTCAGAGAGACCAAAGCTGAAAACTGATTGATGAATCTTTTGTAAAAGGTGGAAAAGCCCAAGAAACATAGTACATCTTTAACTGATTGGGGCATTTCCATTCCTTCTACCTTCCTGGGGCCAGTTTGTGTCCCTTTCGCTGAAATAATGAACTCCAAGAACTCAACCTCCCCCACGTGGAAATCACACTTGTCTAACTTTGCGCACAACTGAAGTTCTCTTAATTTAATCGAGATGCTTTTAACATAGCCTATATGTTCTTCCATGGTTTTGAAAAAATCAGGCAGCAGGAGCATTACCTAGACCAAATGGCATCACCAAGTCTTCATATAAATCAAACTTAGTACTGAAAGTGGTCTTCCATGAGTCCTCCTCTCTACCCCATACCAAATGATAGGCTCCCCTGAGATGAAGCTTAGTAAAAACTGTGGCATTTCTTACTTGATCCAGTAAAGGTTGAAGTGAAGGATAGAGAGCACCAGTTCTTAATAGTCACCCAATTAAGAGTTCTACAGTCAATACAAGTTTGTAGATTTCCCACCTTCTTTGGGACAGGAAACAGAGGGGAAGAGACTGGGGATCGAGAAGGACGAATGAATCCCATCTCCAGGAGTTCTTCCAGATACTGTCTTAAATACATTGGGCCTGATTTAGATCTTAGTGCTAACGCCCAACTGTCAATTTTTTGACAGAAAACCCACCAGCCTACTTGGCGGCGCGCCCTCCAAATTTAGACGTTGGTGGGATCATAGACGAAAGAGCACCTGAGTCCTGCAGACTCCATGAAGAATCTCCAGCCGCCTCAATGGTGGCACTGAGAATAGGGTATGGTGGTGGGGCCCCAGCCACCTTTACCACCAAGCAGAATTGAATGTTCCTTACAGTCAAGCCAACTATGGTGGTCCGACGTCCACATCTGAGTTGGCAGATTGGAGGGGGAAGCGGCACAAAACCTACCTTTTTTACATTTCCGCTTCCATTTTGGACTGGACCCGATTGGACATCATCCGCCTTCGTTGCTGCCACTGGACCATGGAGGACACACAATTCCGCTGTCACTGGACTCGAAGGTAGGGATACTGCATGTACTGTGTATGTTATGTGGGCACTTCACATGAGCTCGGAACCTCTGAAGAAATATACAGGCCACCAGTATTTTTAGGTCTCACCAAGGCTGCGCATGCACACTGTCTCTTCGAGACTTGCTGTATGTACAATATGGGCTTCAAGCACCGCCCACTGTTTTCATTGATTCCTCTTACTGTTCTTTGTAAATGCTGGCTTTTGTTTGGTAAATACGCCTAGTAGTTCCTCCTTTTGAACTTTTGTATCCTCACATAAGAACTGTCCCTTTTACATGTGCTCTTACTCTTCAGGTTATTTAGGATACTTTGGAGCACTCTTTTTTTGTTGGCCTGCCTCTGCTCATGTTAAGTTATCATGCTTTCTTTACTTTGTGCACCAGCTTGATAAAAGGTTTGCGTCTTCTTCATTTGGAGTGCTTGATCTTTCTTAAAGGCCGCCACGCTCTCTTGTTTTTTATTTACTTTGGGAGTCATGTTTGTGATTTGGCTACTTTGAGCACCATGTTCAGGAAAGAAAGGCACATGGCCGCTTTATTTGCTGTGCCCCCACTGGGCTTGTTTAAGACTTGTTCTGAAAGGCTGCGAACGCTCGCTTCTTCTCCTCAGGCTTCTCCACCCTCCTGCTTTTTTACTTCAGCTGTTCACATATATGAACGCTCGCTCCATCTCCCCTCCCAAGTGCAGCTTTTTGAGGACATGACCAGGTTAAACAAACATGCTCCACTGAAGGCATTATTTTTTTTTTTAAACACACACGGCATTCATTCATGTTTCATTTTTATTAACAATAAATACCTGGGGAGAGTCGATGACGAGACCCTACCCACACTCTGTTGCCACTGAATGTGAAGGAGGTAGAGGCAAGAGACTAGCTGCAGCCTTCTTCTCCCTCTCAGCCTCCCCTTCTGTGCTCCTCCTCCTCCTCCAGCCTCATTTACTCCAGAGCAGCAGCTGGTCAACCGTTCGGCACCCCACCGCCACCTTGTCTCTACTCCCTAACATGGATCCGTAGGCAACAAAAACAAAACACCCACCCAAACCACATCTAAAAGCATTTCACCCAAAACACTTGCCATGAAAGCAGACCAGTACTTCCCCAACCCCCACCTGGTGAAGCCCTGACTGCAGAGTCTGAACATTCAGAGTCCCCTCCCACCAAAGCTAGTTCTCTCTCCAGAAAGTTTGAATGGGCTTTGGGATTTTCCAGAGCACTCTTCTTCATCCTGGACCCCTGCAGCTCCAACCCAGGTAAGCATGCTACGGGCAGCTGCCTTAAAGTAACCACAACAATGCACTGCGAGAAGGGCACACAAAGGGTCAGAGACCACATTTACTCCAGCCTGGCTGGAGAAGCCACCTGCCCCATACAAGCACGCTGTGCAGGGTGCCTCACTGGCGGCTTAAATATCATTGCCAGCAGGAGTGCAGGTAGGTTCAATTAGTACCTAACTAGAGGGCCGACGTTTCGAGGCAAGTGACACAATTCTGTGTTTGTAGTCCATTTTCACATGATGTTCACTTGTTTTTCGCAGTTTTCTATATAGCCTGAACTCGACCGGAAGGTATTGGAGCACTTTACAAGAGCAACATTTACATTATACAAGGTCACGTTCATTTTGCTTTAGGCACAGGGAGATTAAGGGGGTCATTCTGAGTCTGGCGGGCGGCGGAGGCCGCCCGCCAGACTTCCCCCCTCCAAAATACCGCTCCGCGGTCGAAAGACCGCTGAGGGTATTTTGGCTTTTGCACTGGGCTGGCGGGTGACCGCCAAAAGGCCGCCCGCCAGCCCAGTGCAAAAGACCCTTCCCACGAGGACGCCGGCTCAGAATTGAGCCGGCGGAGTGGGAAGGTGCGACGGGTGCAGTGGCACCCGTCGCGTATTTCAGTGTCTGCAATGCAGACACTGAAATACAAAGTGGGGCCCTCTTACGGGGGCCCCTGCAGTGCCCATGCCATTGGCATGGGCACTGCAGGGGCCCCCAGGGGCCCCACGACAACCCATACCGCCATCCTGTTCCTGGCGGGTAACCGCCAGGAACAGGATGCCGGTATGGACTGTCAGAATCCCCCATGGCGGGATGCCCAGGGCAGCGGAAAACCGGCGGGAGACCGCCGGTTTTCCACTTCTGACCGCGGCAAAACCGCCGCGGTCAGAATGCCCTGCGGGGCACCGCCAGCCTGTTGGCGGTGCTCCCGCCGACCCTGGCCCCGGCGGTAAGGAACCGCCGGGGTCAGAATCAGGCCCTAAGTGACTTGCCCATAATGACAGGGTGTTAAACCGATGCTGGGACTCCAACCTAGGTTCCTGGTTCCAAAAGCAGCAGACGTATCCCTTAAACCATATCTCATCCTGTGTTGAGCTCTTTGTTTGCACACCACTCTCCCCCTGCTTTCACTTGCACGCTTCACCCATCCCAAGGCACTTAATCGCCACCCTTCTCTCAAACGCACAATACATCCAGTGCAGCATCTCAACTGTACACTGCATCCCCTCCCATGCCTCTGTCCAGTTCTAGGTCCTCATCGGGGTGCCTGTGGTTGTTAGGAGCGATAGCAACCTACCCCTAATTGTATCTCATTTGAGTATTTAATGAACTCTAAAGATGTCAAAGGGCAGCAAGGTACTTTCCTCCCCTTACACTGCACTCTCCAGCATTGCTCTACCCCCTTAATGTGAATGAATGTAAGGAGGGGGTTTGTTTCACTCCTTGTCTGAGAGGTGAATCCATTCATCTTTATCAAAGGTGCTGGGTAAGGGTAGTTTTAATTATTTGACCTCTACTTTCCTCTAGTTAGACAAGGTCATGTTGTCCAGTTTAAAATAATAAAAATGCGTGTGGAATTCATACTTCCAACCGAGGTATGCAACAAACGGTCCCTAAATGTTCACACAGCCAATGGTTATCAAGGTTATCTGGTTATAATTTACCACCAATAAACAACCATCTGACTTCTGGCGCCACTGTAGGAGCCATTTTGATGCTAATATGGCACAAGGGTGGCGGTGCTGGTAAAATACAAGTCACAATGTGCTTAGTGATGGCTTAAAGCTGTACAATAAGGGTGTCCTTTCTGTTCTTTGAACCTTTTTCTCTAAAGTCTCAAATATTTTAACTAGGGTGTCAGCTTGTTCTTCAAGTTAGTTCCAGTCTTTCCTCTCTAACTAATATACATGCTAACACTGTCAAAGGACTTTAATTAATGCCTCTTAGTAATAGGGCTAGTAATACTATAGATGATTTACACAAACTTTGATGTCAGGAAATTGTGCTGCATGGCTAAATACTTATAAAGCCCCAAAGGTAAGACTTATTGGCCATGCCAATGCTTGTTTAAAAATACCTCTAACATGCATATGTCGGGAACACATGTGTGTCAGTGACTGATGGGGACACACTGGTAGAAGACACATATTGCACGCATACACAATTGTTATTGTGGTGTCTGTATGTGTGAACCATCCATGTGGGTCTGTTGTCTGTTGTGGGTTTTGAGTTGAGTGTTGTGTTGCAGTGTACAACATTCAGGTGTGTGTTGTTGTGTGGTGGTCATTGTTGTGATGGGTGCAATGGTGCTTTTGTGTACGTGTGTAGGTGGGTGTGTCATTGTGTTGGTTGTTGAGGTTGTCTTGTATGTGTGTTTATGTATGTGTAGTATCAATGGTGTGTGCATTTTGTGTCATGAATGTTTAGCAATGTGTGTTTTCTGCATGTAGATGTTGTGTTGTGATGGAATGGTAATGAATAATAGAGTGTAAGTTGTGTGTTGTGTTGTGTGTTGTGCCGGTGAGCACATATGGCCAAGGTACACTGTGTGTGTGCCACTTACCTCTTTGCAATAGCCACTGCCATTGTACAATCCCCAATGGCTCCCGTGATCGTCTCCCTCTGTCAGCAATCCACTGCCAGTACACTGCCTACAGGACTGTAACATCTAAATAGGGTCGTGGGAACCCGCCAGTCTGCCGGCTAGGTAGAGCACTCTGTCATGGCAGTCTGCGGCTTAGCCACAATACATCTAAATATGGTGGGTGGAATACCGTGGACTTGACGGTGTTTTTGAGTCTGTCACTACGGTGGATTGGCAGTAATACTACCAAGATCTAAATCAGGCCAATAGTCGCCTTTTTGGTCAGAGCATAGTTTCTACTGCAACGTAGTTGAGCCCCCGGGTCTATCCTGCAATTGTATGGTCTATGTGGGGGCATTACATTGGCCTTTTTCTTATCAAATACATCGAAAAAACTGTGATATTCTGTGGGATCCATTATATTTGAATTCTCTAGTGCACCTGGTGTCTGTTATAAAGACCCAGGAAGGGGTCCTACACAGTATTGCTGACAGTAGGAAGAGAGGAAGGTAAGAGAATCCTTTGTGCCAGTCTATAGAAGGGTATGCTGGTACAACCATTCTACTCTTAGAATAGCCTGAAATTGAGAGGCCATTATAATATAAAAAAGAATCCGTTTGTGATGTCCATTAGCTATGGACCATTTTAATGGTACAATACAAGAATTCACAGGACCGGGCAATATTTTCCTTCCATCTATTGTGTGAATACTTTACACTGTGGGTCTAGATTTAATCAGAATACCTAATTTACAAGTAAAATGTACATCCATGAAATAACCAGAGGCAACCAACATATCCAAGCAGACCTTGGGATTAGGTTTCCATTCTGAATTTACAGGAATGTGGAAATGCTTAATGGAATATTCTATGCTGGTTTTCCCTAAATCAAAAAACCCTTCATATCAGCAGAACCCGACAATTTGGTCTCCTCAGCCAATGGGCTTATGCGATCCCGATGATGAGAGAGAGGAAGAAATTGCCCTAATTCCCTTCTTGGGTTTGCTAGGACGTTCTTTTAAAAAATGACCTGTTTTACCATAGTGTAAACATAGCTTGTTAAGGCTTGGCCGTTGATGTTCTTTGTAGGAAGGAGGGCGATGAAGACTTCCTATTAACATTGGTTCTGGCCTGTCCATTATTTTATTTTCAGTTTGTCTCTCCCTGAACACAACTAGTCTTGGTTTGTTTCTACCTTTATCTGACTTTTTTTCTTTTAATCTATGATCTAAGTGTTCCACCAAATCAATCAATTAATTACAAACCTTGGGTGGGTTCACCACTTGGGCTGATAAGTCTTTTAGCTCATCTTTCAAGCCTCTATAAAACAGTGATGCCCTTTTTCCCTTAGGCCAACCCAACTCAGCTACAAATCTATTGAAGGTGGTCAAGTAGGTAATCAGATCAGGAGCTGTTCTGCTGACACCAGCTGACCCCTGACAGTAGTCATGATGGCTCCTGTGTTACACAGAGTCTCCACCTGTTACCCATTGATGGTGACCCACCGCCATATACTTGGAAGTATTGGCAGGCACATGGGCTTTTGGCACTATCTCTGCATCCCCCAGGGACTCCAGGGTTACCTCTATCTGTTCTCCTAAGCTATCTGGGACGACCTCCACTAACCAACTGAGGTGTCTGCCCTCCAGTGGGGGGCTGTGCCCTCATCAGACACTTGGGATCGCCCTTAGATTGTCTATACTTAGTGCACTCTATGCATTGGGGTACAAACTTCCCTTTCTTTTGATCAAAGAACTCTGGTTTCTATTTAAAATCAGGCTGGGACTGGTTACCACTACCCCCTTAGGAATTATTTTGGGGGCCTTTTGAGAACTCCTTATTTTTAAGTTTTTCTTGCCCCTCCTTCTTCTGGTGGGAACCCTGGCCACCTTTGTGGGCGTCCCCCCAGATACCTTTTTGGACACTCTAGTGCTAGCCCAGAGGTCCGCCTCCTCAGCAAGCTTCCTGGGATCAGTCAGCTTACTGTCAATCAGGTGCTGGCACAAACCAATAAAGCAAATACTGGGTATATGCTCTCTCAGGATCAAACCATATAATTCCTTATAGCCATCTAATTTACTGCCTTGCACCCATCCATTCAGTGCCTTGCTAGAGAAATCATAAACGTCTACCGAAGTTTGTGTGGAGAGTTTGGTTCTGTCCCTGAATTTCTGGCGATACTTTTTAGGGGTCAGTCCAAACTTGGCAAATAAAATGGCTTTCATGAGCGGATATGTACCACTGCGCAAAGTCCAGTAACACAGCGTTGTCTTTTAAAGATCTTCATTTTTTATTATTGCTTTTCTTTAACAAACGAGCAATCAGCCAACACGTTTCGCCCTACACAAAAGGACTTCTTCAGGGCTGAAATGTAACACAAAAAGAATGTATATATCACACCAGGACAGAAAAGACACAATAAATACAAAAATAATTTAACAACAAAAAGAAAATGTACAAAAAATATATACAAAAAAATCACCTCTAATACATTTACATTTACATGTTACATTTCAGCCCTGAAGAAGTCCTTTTGTGTAGGACGAAACGCGTTGGCCGATTGCTCGTTTGTTCAAGAAAAAGCAATAATAAAATATGAAGATTTTTAAAAGACAACGTTGTGTTACTGGACTTTACTGACTTTGCGCAGTGGGGCACTATCCATATCTTTTTGCATTTAATCCTTTCAGGATTGCCCCTGTGGTGGCAGGTGCCGGGATTTGTGCACAGGTATAGCCATAGATATTGGGCGACTATATAGTTCACAGAGTTTTAATATTTATGGTAATCCAAGACAGGTGCATTTGTAAGGTTTAACCCGCCACCAATTCAGTAGCAGTTTTTTTCATGAGCGGATATGTGTTCTGGTCCTTCTTTTCTAATGTGAGGAGGGTGTCCCTACCAATTGCTGGTACATGTTTCCACAAGCCTGCCCCATCCATTGCTCTTCAGGAACCCCATAATCCCTTATTGCAACTTCATAGGGATCAAACCATTTGTCAATGTAATCTCCCACCACATAACTTGGCACCACATCTCTGGGTATACAAAGCTTTATGTCTCCAGCAGGTCCTGTGTGTATGCTGCCACCATCACTGCTGGATTCAGACGTGAGGTCCAGCTCTTTTAGACTCAGTTCATGAGCCAGAAGCAGTTTCTTTTCAGCCTTTTCAGCCTTTCGGCCTCAGCCTGCTTGGCTGCTCTCTCACTTTTCCTCTCCTCTGCCTCCATTTTTAATCTGGCAACTGCAGTTGAAAATCTCTCTCCTCCCTCCTTTCCTCTGTGGTCAAGCTGTGACTTGAGACACTGCTCTCTGGTTTAGCAGGGGGGCACAAATCCAGGGGTGTCACCCCCCACTGCTATTGACAAATCTTCTGGTGGCCACCTCAACATCCACTTGTGAACGGGCTTCTGCCCGGGCCCTCAGTGCCTTTTGGTACTCCTCCTTCCTGGAGGCACCCCGGGTAGGTACTCCCATCCCCTTGCAGAACCCTTTCAGCTGGCTGACAGTGTATATCTCCAGCTTAGCTAGGTCAAATTCTCCAGCTCCACCTTGAGATCCAGCCAAAGACATGTTGTTCAGGATTAGATAAAAATGTCAAGCAGAAACATTTCAGCACAAAGAGAAACAATCAAATCGACCTTTAACTGTGGGTAGGTAGTGTACACATAGCTACTGTATGTCACTGCACAAATACAAGTCCTATCACACTGCTGCCACCAATGTAAGAAATGGGGTCTCTAGTTGGCAGAGGTAGTCACCTTTGTCCAAATAGGGACCACAATCCTAGTCAGGGTGAGTCACACACAATCCAAATTATCCTGTGCCCACCCTCTGGTAGTTTGGCACTGAGAGATCAGGCTTAACTTAGAAGGTAATGTGTAAGGTATTTTTGCAATAAACCATACAGTAACACAGTGAAAGCACTACAAAAATACACCACACAGGTTTATAAAAATAGAAGATATTTATCTGGTTAAATTAGGGGCAAAACGATAAAGATTCAATACGCACAAGTTGAGATATCACTTTTGCGAGATTAAAAAGAGTCTTAAATCTTAGAAATCAACAGTTGTCTCTTGGTTTCACAAAGTACCTAGTTTGCGTCAAAAATAACACGAACAGAGACCACAGAGGAGGAGGAGATGCATGGAAAAATAGAGTGCATGTCGGAATTTCAGGTGCGGCACAGACATTGTGTTGTTTCTTTCCATGCTGCAAGGGGCTTTGCATCGATTTCTGGCATGCAGTCTTGGTTCTTCACTGTGCTGCAGTGATTTTTTTTACACCCGGGGACGATGCGTGGAAATCCTGGGTGTGCGGGACAAAGTCACAGGCGTTGCGGCGATCCGGTAGACAATGCATCAAATTTTCTGTTGCACGGTAGGCAATACGTCGATTCTTCACTCCGGAAGTCTGGCTGCGTCGTTTCAGTTCAGCTGTGCATTGATACGGTAGGCTGTGCGTCGAATTTCCAGCCACAAGGCAGGCGCTGCATCGATTCTTCACTTGGGAAATTGGGCTGTGACGTTCCGGTTCAGCTGTGTGGCGATTTTCTCGTCGCAAGGCAGGCTGTGCATCATTTCTAGAAGGCTGTGCGTCGATTTTCGGCACACAAGGAGTTCCTTGAAGAGATGAAGACTTTTTGGCCCTGAGGCTTCAGAAAACAGGAGGCAAGCTTAATCTAAGCCCTTAGAGAGCACTTCTCAGCAAAGTCAGAGGGCAGATGGGCAACAGCAGGGCAGCAGTCCTTCTCAGCAAAGCAGTCCAGATGAGTCCTTTGGGCAGCCAGGCAGTTCCTCCTGACAGGTTGCAGGTTCAGGTCCAGAAGTGTCTAATTTGATGGGGTCCTGGACCCAGTTTGTGTACCCCAAAACACCTTTGAATTGGGGGAGACTTCAAAGAGTGGTTTTGAAGTGCACAAGGTCCCCTTTCAGTACAGGTCTGTCTGCCAGGGTCCCAGTAGGGGGTTAGGCAGTCCATTGTGTGAAGGCAGGCCACTAGCCTTTGAAATGTAAGTGTCAGGCCCTACCCCCTCCCAGCCTTGGAAGACCCATTCAGTATACAGATGAGTGCAGGTGTGACCGAGTATCCTGTGTTTGTGGTTGTCTGGGTGAAATGCAAAACAAAGCTGTCAACCAGCCCAGCCCAGACGTTGATTGGAGACAGGCTGTAAGGCACAGATGGATTTTAAGTGCAAAGAAATGCTCACTTCCTAAAAGTGACAAATTCTAAAGTAGTAATATAAAATCCAACCTCATCAATAAGTAGGATTTTCTATTACCATTCTGCCCATACTAACATAACGTAGTTACCCCTTTCTGATCAGAATCTATCACTCAAACAGTATATGAGGGTAGCCCTAGTGCTATCCTATGAAAGGAGCAGGCCTCACAGTAGTAAAAAATGAATTTAGGAGTTTTCCACTACCAGGACATATAAAACACACATGTACATGTCCTGCCTTTTACCTACATACCACACTGCCCTATGGGTTACCTAGGCCCACCTTAGGGGTGACTTATATGTAGAAAAAGGGGAGTTTAAGGCTTGGCAAGTACTTTTAAATGCCAAGTTAAAGTGGCAGTGAAACTGAACACACAGGCCTTGCAATGGCACACCTGTGACATGGTTAAGGGGCTACTTATGTGTGTGGCACAACCAGTGCTGCAGGCCCACTAGTGGCATTCAATTTACAGGCCCTGGGCACATGTAGTGCACTTTACTAGGGACTTATAAGTAAATTAAATATGCCAATTGGTTATGAGTCAATGTTACCATGTTTAAGGGAGAGAGCATATGCACTTTAGCACTGGTTAGTAGTGGTAAAGTGTGCATAATCCTAAAACCAGCAAAAACAGTGTCAGAAAAGTGAAGGAAGGAAGGCAAAAAGTTGGGGATGACTATCCTAAGGCTGTCGAGTCTAACAGATCTTTATTACCTTGTTTCAAATTTAACAATTCTGTTTTGATTGACTGCATAAAAGTGTGTCTGTTGAATAACTTTCTCATTTCCAATTTAAATTTGTTATAATCATATCACATGGGATCATTTCTCTCCATGAGAGTTATGGACCACGTGGCTGCAGTTCCTCCTAATAGAACAAATGCCACTTTCAATTAGTCATTGGGAACACAATTAGATTTGCACATGAAGTGCCACTGGCATTGGTTAAGATTTGTGGCTAATTTAAATGGATGCCCAAAGAAATGTTAATATGGAGCTAATGGGACGCTTTGGCTTTGGGGTGTAACTATGTGAAGTCTCGGACCTACTGATGTGTTCCAACCCGAAGCTCCCTGATCTACCTCTGGTCCTTTCAACTTAGTACAGGCAACAGTAGGAGACTTTAATGATGTTTTTTTAGATCCCTCTTTTGGAGGATGACTTTTTAAATTGTGTACCTGGATTAAGTATACCCTCTTGCAGTTCATGTTGGCGTTGGGGTCATTTCAGAGTCTCACTTTGAGATTGTTGAACTGCCTGTCCAATGTCCTTAGTCTCATTTTGTAACACTACTGATACTGTAAGGACATCAGACAATGAGGGATTCTGAGACTGGATCTCACTCAGACAAGAGTAGTGTTCTAAGGCCTGCAATTCTATCACGAATAATGCCACCGGTGACTAATGACAGCAGGAGATCTTGTAGGAGCCAGAAGTGAGTATCCAGAAGTTAAGTTCCCATGTCTCACAAGCCCTGCTTTAACTGGAAGAATGTACGCTCTCCGAGTCAGAACAGACCAATAGGGAAAGGGGCACTGGAGGTCAGAAGGCATGCAAATGAAGACTTGGGAGTCCACACAGATGTTTGCTAGGGACCCAACTGATTTTTCAACCTCAGTGAGTCTGGAAAAATAAACGATTGTAACTGTTACTATGTCTAATTTTCTCCACTATCAATTGCAACAAATGTTTAGAACACATCCATAGATTTTTACCCAAAACTTTTCTCTTTCCCGCTGAAATAAAAACTTTATATCCAGCACTTAGAAGTTGTTAACTTAAAAGAGTAAACTAAACATAACCTTCTTATGGATTCATAAATAATATAGGTTTACTTCCTGAAGACCCACCCGTCCACTAATAATGATACCTTGTTAGTCCTCAACTCGAAGAAATACTTCATTTATATACTTCAAGAAACAATAATAAACAAAACTGAAAACATAATTATCAGTCTTTTACATAGCCAATGAAAGAAAAGAAAAGAAGAGTTCTGTGGGTTGTTTTGAATTGTCTTCTGTTATAATTTCATAATCCAACTTCTCTTTCTTTCCTTCTTCTTGCCTTTTTTAAATATGAACAGATCCTACAAAATCAGGAGCGGATGGTCCATATGGGATTCCAACATGAAACCAGGAAGAGGACAATAAGTTGTTTTTTGTTGTGAAATGAAACATGAGTCTTACCATAGAGCGAGAGGTTGGTTTGCTGATGCTAATGTCTCTATCTCTCGAACTTGTTTTATAGCAGACTGCTACTAGGAAACTGCAGGTAATATTGATGTTGGTGCCACACATAAAATCATCTCTTCATTAAAACTTGTCAGAAGCAGAGAAGCAGTGTAGACAACACAGAAAATGGCAAAGTTAGTTTTTCTTTTGTATTCGCAGCAAAGCTTGCTGAATTGCAGGCAACCGCGGGCCCCCCAGTTCGCCTTTTATTTTTGCATTCACGAGACCGTAGTCAAGTGCATCTTCCTGAAGGGGCAGAAGCCGATGCGTGAGGCTGGGGAGCACTAGAGCGTATCCTCTGCCTCAGCATATCCCACCTCAGGGGCCATGTCGGCTGCACTGCATGGCTGATATCAGAACACATGGCAGCAGCTGTTACAGCCAGGGGGCTTTCTTATTTTAACATCCAGCTGAGCCCAAAGCAAAGGCCTGATTTAAAAAGCCTTCAGCCCTCCTTTTGTACAAGTGCCATCCTGACTGGGAGCCACCTGGACCCTAACACCTACATGACAATCCAATGAGAAAACAAATACACACAACTTATCACTTCACAAGTACTTAAGAGAACTATTACACGAGACAGGTTTTTAACGTTGTTCATCTCCCTATGTAAGAGATGTGCTCACAATGTAAGAATGAAAGATTTATCAGGCTATGTGAGTGATTACACAAATATTGATTCAAATGGCACATACTAGTTATGCTTATTTAATTCCTTTATCACAGTGTATGGTGTCAAAGTGCTTTATATTACACACAGAGAGGCATTATAAAATATACAAGTGTGTAAATCGATGTGCAGGAAATGCTACATAAGAAACTGAGTGTTATAAGGTGTAGGAATAACAAATCATTCATACTTGTAGACATTGTATTCTGGTTGGGAGAGAAACAAAGTAAGATGTAAAGTGTAACAATGTGATTGTGGTTGTCTGTACTAACAAGGCTTTATACTTCCAAAGGAACTCTTCTTTGTAATGTTACAACTGTTTAAGAAAATAACAATAAAGATCTAAACCCATGACTTAAAATTTGCAAGCAACTCCTCAATGCTGGTAAATAAATCACTGAGCTATATTAGAAGGCTTGCAACTTATGAACTGGAAGTAACAAAATGATCTCAGTGTCAAAAGCAGTAGCCCGCTTACCTGTCTAAATAAAATACAACTCTGTGTTCTGAATGTTACATGATGTCCTTTGTAGCAGGCACAGAGGCTGTTTTGTCATTTAAGTAGATATCACACTGGAGACTTCTGTAAATCTTAATAATTGTATTCAAAATAATCATATCTTAGTCTCTCAGATCCAAGAACTTGTCATTGTAGAAATAGTTCTATACAAGATCCCCTTCTTGTGGTTCAGACCAACAGGGCCAAGTGTTCTGTGACTGTATACTGTTGCTTCATTAGAGTCATGCAGCACTGGGGCAGGAAGTGACATGCGTGTCGTGTTGGTAACTTCCTACTTGCTCTCCCCCATCCATCCATTCACAAGACAGGTGACAGGAAGTGTGATCCAAGATGATCCCCTGGCCTCCCCTGCCCTCGGTCAAAGAGTCATGAGTGCAGGGGTGGAGCACAGATCCACAGAGTTCGTGTTTGCTAGCGCTAAGCACCCCTATAGGGTGCTCTCTTTCAAGTAATCTACAACTGATTTACTGTCATGTATGTCCACATTTATGCCTTCCACAAGCTAGTGCGTAGGAATGATTATTGGGCACGTCCTAACTAATGTGGTTAAAGAAAAGTGGTGCTGCACTAGGTGCAGCAGCACTTTTCATAAATATGCCCCAAAGCGTGTCTGTCAGCCTGAGCAAAGACCAGCCTGACATTCTTTATGTTGAGGTAAAGCAGCCATTCGGTATACATGCACTAAACACTCAGGCTCCTGGTTGCCTGAGTTGAACATTGTTAGGATAACATTTTGACAGGCGTATGGTAGGAAGACCTTGGTGCCTTAGTTTTAAGCCCTGTTCTCCGGGCCATGTGCCAATGAGGGACACCTTGTCACAGAGTGGGGAAGGGTCAGCATTTCTTTGACTGCCACCTCCTTTCAGTGGGTGACCCATTACATGTTTAAAAAATGAGTTGTTTAAAATATGGTTTTATTTGGTTCCAGCGCAGCCAAAGCCAGTTATGCGAAAATACTTTCATTGACTTGAACATCGACTCTGAATCTACTTTATAGAAGACCTTCTTTCTCTCAGGTTAAGAAGTGAGTTATTAAAATTACCCAAATGAACAAGGCTGGCCTTGAGTCAGGAATCAGCAGATTCTTTGTATTAGTTAAGGCCAGACTAGTGGACGAAAAAGCAACATGCATGTTTATTCGCGATTACACCTCTGTACTACTCCAGTAGGCAGCTGTTGCTGCCTAGAGATATCATGTGCTTTTGTCGCTACATAGCTTAATGCTTTCGTTTAGTAGCAGGTTGCTTGATCATACATGTAAAGAAAAAGTAGTACATTATGAAACAATGCGCAGGCTTCTATTACCTGCACCTGGCGATTGCAGACTTAACCTTCCACAGGGGCCTGAGATTCCCTCAAAGGGTTCAGATTTTCTCCTTCTAGGTCTCGGCTAGAAGAGACACCACACAATGCCACAACACACAAATCCACACTGCATAATTCCACTACACACAATACATTCACATATCTCATAATTACACCCCACACAATTCAACTATACACACTTCCACTCCACATCCTTACACTCCATGCCTCATAATTACAAACAAATAAATTAAACTCCACATATTTCCACACCTCTCCATGCCACATAATTCCACTTCACATAATACCACTACACGCTAATTAATTCCACTCCACTTCAAACCATATAATTCCACTCCACACAACACAATTCAACTCCAGATAATTTCACTACACATAATTCCACTCCAACCCACATACAGATCATGGTTGTACTGCAGTAATGGTCACTGTAGATACGTTTCCCAAAATGACCCATTTTATACCCCTACACAGTTTACCTACCTCTAGGACACTAGCTGATGTTTTCTTACAATCCATAGTCCGTTTGCATAGGTTACCATCTGTAACAGTGTCTGATCGAGATCCTCAGTTTATTTCTAAATTTTGGAGAGCCTTGTGTTGGGTTTCTCAGATAGAGGCACATCTGTCCACTGGTTATCGCCCACAAACAGGTGGTCAAACAGAAAGGGTAAATCAATGCACCACATAGTTGTATAAAAATAACTCCATTCCATTGTAATTATGGTCTACATCCTTGTTTTTTGTTGCATTCATCTACCTTTCCTACGGAAGTCCCTGCAGCTCAGGACTATTTGGAACAAATAAAAGACTTCCAACAAACAGCGCAATCCAATTTGGAACAAGCAAAACTGGCATACAAACACAACACAGATGAACATCAGAAAGCGAACCCTTACTATCAAATTGGAAAGCAAGTATGGCTGTCCACCCAGCATCTGAACCTGAAGGGCCAGCATAAATTTCAACCCAGATACATAGCCCCTTACCCCATTGACAAGAAAATAAATGCCCCATTCAATATGTGTTCACCCAGTGTTTCACGTGTCATTAATGAAACTGGTTGCCTCTCCTACAAAACTCCCTCACAAACCCCCAGTCATTGTTGTGAATAATGAACCTGAATTTAAGGTTGGGGCAATCTTGGATTCTAAACGAATATGTCATACATTGCATTATTTGATCCACTGGAAAGGGTATTGACCTAAGGACCGGGCTTGGGAACCTGCATGTCATGTGCACGCCCCTTGTCTTGCACGTCTGTTTCATCGTCTGTATCCTGGCAAGCCAAGCCTGTGGGGAGGACCTTGGAGGCAGGGAGGGTGTACTGTCGGGCGTGCCTCATACACCGTTATCTGGGGAAGCTGAGTGGTCCCTTTAAGAAGGTGGACCATGACGACCGCTCGTGGTTCAGGAAGTTCCCTGTGTTTCCTCTCACCTGTATCTAGTTCATTGAGCCTGTGGTCTGTGTCTTTGGTTTCTCCTGTTCTCCACATCCCGCTCCTGTCCAGTTGCTCTCAAGTTCCTCTTCTCTTCAGTGGTGGCGTCGGGCACATCTGGGGTTGTGGTGAGTTTTCGCTGTTTGTTCCTTCTGCCTGGATTTCATATCGTCCCCTGCAAAAGAGAAAACATAGAACATATCAACAAGGATGATGAGCTCTACAGATGGGTAATGCGCTTGTAGAGCTTTCTAAAACAAACAGTTTAATAACTTATCTGATTGGGAAAGGTGACACCAGTTGTTACTAGTGTAACTTGTTTCTGCTATTCTCTGCAAAATATATAAAAAGGGGAAAATCGGACTGAAAGAACTGTTTATCACCATCATTTGTGGCCAGAAATCAATATTTATTTGCATAGAAGGATTTATGAACTATGTACATGGAGAATGTATAATCACATGTACATGAAGAGCATTGTAGCATATGTATAATTAATAGGACTTTGGGTGAGCCAAAATTATAAGGTGTATTTTTGGGAGCAATATTGTGTATGCATATATTTGTCCTTACCTCGCGGACTCTGAAGGAGCCTGCATAGCAAGGGATTAACTAGGCATTTACTAGGTGCATTATTAAGTGTGCATAACTGTTTTGTTTGGACTTTGAATGAACCTGCACATCAAAATGTATACCAGGACGTTATTTAGTACGCACTATTATTTTCCTATGGACTCAAATTGAGTAAAAGAGTGTACATGTTCTAGGACTCCCTGTGAGGCAACATAGCTCCTCGCTGAATGTGTTTAGGTATGTGTTAGTAACATTTCCAACACTCATTTGTATCAACGTTGTACATATCTATTACTAGAATTGAATGTGTACTCTTTGTTTATAGATCTTTAACAAGACACGGAAGAAGAGGTCCTTGGTAAATCTATAGAAATCGTATATAGTAGTAAATCTTCATGTTAAAAGAAATGTACAGTACTAAAACGCCTATAATTGTAGAAGCTGAACAAGGACAAAGACAACCCTGAAGTAGTGAGTGGCAGCATGGAGTTTGACAGCTTTTATCCCTTCATGCCCGTAGGTCAGGGCGATTCCTTATTTCCGGGTCTGCTAGGCCTGCAGAGATGTTGGGAACTTTCGTTGTGCCCATTTTCACCCCTGCGAACAGGCAGGAGCAGGACATAATTACAATGTTATGATGGCATGCCTGATGGATGCCTTGTGGGAAAGCTTAAGTGCAATACAAGAGGCCTGAGTTTGTCATGGTGACAAGTCTAAGACAAAGACTTTGGGGATGATTGGTGCATTGTGAAAAGATGTTGTATGTTATTAGTCTAATCTGTTTATTATGAAACGTTATGGTAGTAGGCCTGACGTATTTATATGAAAGCTGCATATTAAGGCCAGTAGGCCTTTAAGGATGGATTGTTTTTACAATGTGTTGAAGCCTGTAGAAAGATATTTTGTTACATTAAATACCCCAATTTACCTTCCTAGGCAAGGGGTTTGATATTGATTATCCCTCTGACAAAACTTATAACCATTTTTGTATTTTTAGAATCTTTACTAGACCCCATAACAGGGGGTGTATTTTGCGTTCCCTCTGTAATTTCATACGTTTAAAATCTGATGGTTGCTGTGTAGGAAAGTGTGAACACTATTGCAGAAATTGGCTGCTAAAGGCTATGTCAGATGACATACGTTAGATGTGTTTATTATTAAAAAGTTCAACAAAGGCAGTAATCCTGACTTGCTTAGCATAGAAAAAACAAAAAAAATATTAAAACCAAAAAGCCTTTAAGGATGGATTGTTATTACACTTTTTAAAGCACGTAGGTAAATATTTTGTTACAAAGATTTATCACAAACTATTTTAGGAAGAAAGAGTTTGGTGTTGCTTAACCCCTTTGACAAACCCTGGTGAAGTACATTTAGCACTGTGCATGTCTTAGCAAGGCCTTCTTCGGAGGGCCTGACAGGATTAGTTTTCTGCAGGCCACTGTAATAACAACATCCTAAAAATCTATACATATATACATGTACATGTAAATACATATGTGAAAGGGCTTTGGGTCAGCCCTGTTCTACTAGTGGTCTGTATGAAGGTCTCTCACATTCGGGGTCTGCCCTTTCATGTATACAGCATGAGACAATGCATTAGCCCGCCTCAGCCATTTTCTGTATTGAGCTGTGAGTGACATCATTTCGCTTAATCGTAGGTGCACATCAGCCTGAAAATAAGTGCAATTCAGTGCCAGGGATATCGGGATGGTCCTTCCGTTTACCATTTTTCCTTTTATAGGCCCCTTTTGCATGTTTCCTTCGTTTTCTTTTTGTAGAGCATCGTGCAGCTCCCAGACAGTGCTACCGGGCCATTTGCTTTCTGCTCCATTTACAGTGTGTCACATTGCATGTAGCCACGGCCTCTAAACTGGGTACTATGCTGGAATGAACTCTTCACAGGTTCTGATTGTTTACCATTGCTAAATGACTATAATGCTTAGAAGCATTATGTCAACCATTTTGGGCCTGTATAACAACAGCACACAAATCACAATACTATTCCAATATGACCAACCAGTACGATGTTTACTGAGTGGCCATCTTGGATTGGTATGGTGCATACTGTGTCGTTGTTTTAGTGCTTCGAGGATGCCAATGCATTGCTTCTAAACTCGGCAGCCATGTTGGAACATTAATACATACACTAGATAAAATCCCATTAAAAACATATCCGCCATCTCCTATAATTAATTTTATTTTGCTTGCTTGTTTTATTCTTTTAATTTATCTTGTGTATGCTTGTTAAGTTTATGAATGTGGTTTATTGTGGATTGTTAAGTGGGTGAAAGCAAGAATATGTCAGTGGGTTGGTGAATGGAAGTAGGAGTGCAACAATGTTTCAATGAGTGCACGCACAATGATGACTTATTGAGTTCCACACCTCACCATTTACCGAGGAAGCAGTTTTAGTTATAAGCCAGAGCTATTGACATTATCAGTGCTTGTTTGTCTAGCAGCAGCGGTGATGAGGCTCATAGAAAAGGAGCAACTCGAGTACAGGCCCCAGTGAAGCCGGGGAGAAAGGGGGGAAATTGAAAGGAATGCACACATTTTGCAAGCTGAATAATACACATTATCTCACTAGATTTGTGTGTTTGCCATGCAGGTCACGTTTTAGTGGATTTAATGACCCTGTTCAGAGTTTAGATTTAAAGTTTATAATTTATCAATTACAGTTAAATGACTTGATTTACACATGTTTCTGAAAAGTCACATTAATCTACATATTTATGTAGCTGAAACATAGTTTGGTAAACATGAGTGTGCTTAATCATAAGGGCCACGCACAAAGTCTTATATCACATAAAGAAAAGATTAAAAAAAGAAAATGTGTAGCAGAAAGCAAGCAAATGATTATGCAGGAGAACATGTGTATGCGATTGAAACTGAAACAGCTAGTGCACATTTTGCGTGAATGGGTGTGGGTGTTTGATATAGAGAAAAGGGGTGTCAGAGCAAATGTGTGAATAAGTGTCTGATAGAATGTTTTTATCTAAGAGGTATTTGAAAACATTTGTCATGGGGTGTGGTGCTTGGCGTAGTCATCTGTCAAGAACCTCAGTCACTGGCTAGGTACTGGGCACACAACATAGCCTTTTGCTGATGGTATTCATCAATCATAGGGCATGGCCTTCAGCTCCAATATATGCCCCGACTTTTGTCTGCAGTACCAACTACAAAAAGAACAAAGTGTTGGATGGAATGCTTGAATTAACCTCAGCCACTGGCAATCACTTGGGCCAAATCCCAATCTATTGTTTCTTTGCCCACCATGCAACCTCAGTTTGCACCCAGCCATATGCAAATCAGTCTTGACCCTGCTCCACATGGGTACAGTCCAGCCTGAACTGCCAGATTAGGTCCTCCCTGAACCGGAACACAAGCAACCTATGACTGGTTTCACCCTTGTTAGGGCTCTTCAGCAAGACATAACCTTGTTCCAGTGGCACAGTGAACCCGGGACCCACGACTGGGCTTACATGACTCACTTAGGGCAGCAAAAAGAACTAGATGATGGATGGACTGCTTGAATTAATCTCAGTTACTGGTAATCACTCGGGCTGCATCCCATTCCATAATTTTTTTGCCCACCATGCCACCTCAGTTTGGGTGCAGCCACATGCAAATCAGTCAACCCTGCTTCTCATGGGAACAGTCCAGCCTGAACTGTCATGCTAGGTCCTCCCTGAACTGGAACACAAACAACCTTAGACCGGTTTTGCCCTAGTTAGGGCTCCTCAGCCAGGTATAGCTTGGTTCCATTGGTACAATGGGAGAGCCCGAGACCAGTGTCTGGGCAGCCACTGGCAATCACTTGGTCCGCATTCCAATCCATCATTTCTTTGCCCACCATGCCTCCTCAATTTGGTCCCAGCCATATGCAAACCAGTCCGAACTGCTGAACTGAATTACACCAAATTTGGCAAAAAGCTAGATCTTGGGCCAGAAAGAGAGCTTTTTGTAATTTGATACAAATCCATTCAGTAGTTTTGGATTTATTAAAGAAAAAAAAGTAGTCATATCTAGAGAAACAGAGGGTCATGAGTCTGACACATCTCAGAGTTACGGGTGGCTGATGAATTCTGCTCTGCCAATGGAGTTTGCAGAGTTTTGCCGACTTCTGAAAAACTCAGTGGAACGGCATGGAGCTGAGTTTTTCCTCTCTCACGGCTCGGCAATGTTACGTTGGTGAGCACAAGTGAGAAAAATCACACGCTAGACCACCTCACAGCAAGATTTCTCAACTCTGGGGGTCACGGCAAATTGCTATTGCTTGCATTGAGAAACCTGCCGCTCACGTTGAGGAAGCTGCTGCACGACTAGAAAATCTACTCATGAAGCAGAAAGAAGCATCACCCTCTTGCACTGTACATTGTGCCATTTGTGCTGATTTTACAGTGCAGGATAAACTCCTGGTGCTAAAAATCAGTGAGAGCAACACAACTTACCGCACTCTGCCGCTCGTGGAACTCCCCAAAGCACGGCTGAGTTTTTTCAGCACTTTGTGAAGTTCTGCATAGCAGAACTCCTTGAACTCCACCCAGGCCTACTCAAAATGAGATCTGATTGGCTCACACCACTTCAAGCAGGAGGTGGTGGCAGCCATCTTGGGAATCAGACTCAGCTGAGTCACAAGAACAAAAAAATTTTTTTTAAACAAGGGGGAAGGGTAGGACTACCCAGACCCCTAGGTCGGGTGGTGGGGTCTCATAGGGACCTGCCAGAGGCCAAAAATGTTTTTTTTTTAATTTCCATAAAACTGGAGAATATTTTTTTTGAAAGTGTTGTTTCTGCTCTTGTTTTTACTAGCCCCCTGGGTGGATCAAGTCCCAGGAAGGAAGGAGTGGGTGCACCAAAAGCAGCCCAGAGACCCAATCCTTTGGGTTCTGGTCGTCAAAGATAGAGGGGGAGAAAGGCCGCACGACCCCCCTTCCAGGGCCTCATTATAAGTTTGACAGTCCTTCAACCGTATTTTGAGTCATGTGGGCCTATGGAGCAAAGACTGCTGCGGTCCCGCCGGCACCGCCGGGCATCACAAACTGCTGCTGTCATGAGGCCTCACAAACAGCCTGGTGGAGCCTATGTTGCCATTGGACACATTATGAGGTTGCACATCGCCAATGTGACCGTGGTTGCCCAACCACCACATCTCAGAAGGTGGGAGCCAGGACTATAAAGGGAGACACACACCTGCAGGCAGGTGTACATGTCCGCTGCTGCCATGGAACCCATCACACACATCCTGCCGTTGGTGTCGGTCATCGATGGAGCACAAAATCCACGCCGCTGTGGGCTCAACCACCCATAGGGACACACACCTACCTGGGTCATTAAAAGTAACACCAGCTCGTTGCGCCATTGTTCAGATCATATGGGGTCATGCTGGAGGCACCAAGTACACGTCTCATTGTGTCTCGGGTTGGAATCTTACATAAAGATTGACACATTCACAGCCACAATATGCCCTCTTTGGGCAAGTCACTCACACTTCAACGCTACACAAAAACACAGAGCCACACATCGCAGGCACAGGGATAGTGAAGGCTACACAACATTGTCTCACTCATCACCCACAACACACCAACATCACATGTACCAATACAGCTCACATACATACATTCCTCACAGGCCATGGAGTGTCTTCACATACAACACACGTATGTATGGATGTGGCATGGAACACAAACACCACTCCCATTAACCAGCCCTGCAATTGGCACACACATCACCCACACAATAACACAATGGAACGACAATGGCATTCACAATAGATTGCTAGAGACAAATAGACAAAGAGCACTATGCTAACAATACATGCACAATAGGGAAGGGGGCATTAGGAGCACCCAGGGAAGGAGGCTGTACTGGGGCACATATCACTTTGCACACACCCCTTGAACAACATCTGCACAAGAAATGGCCCTACATGTGTCACAGGGAAAAACAGTACTAGACCCAAATGACATGCCCATCTGCACAATGTGGAAGTGCAAGTCAACAAAGCACATACAACTCCAACTGCATGGGACATACATCTGGAGGAACTAGCTGCAAGGCACACACAGCTAAATGGACACATGCACAGGCAAATGCAAACAAAGCTGGCAAAATTGAACACACTCCATGTCTGCACAAACAAAACTCAAGTTGACACACATTAGATGAACACATAAGCCTTATCAGGGGGACAAGCCCAACACCATACATGCTCACATTGGACAACACAAGGTGAAATACGTATCACAACAAACAGTACACAATGCCATGACACCACCAATGCATGAACACCCACATATCCTTACACACAATATATATCCTTGTCTTGGGGGACATCGGCACTGCCCACAAAGTCACATACTACAAACAACAGTCAAAGGAACAGCAAGTAGGCTGAAACACACACAACAGTAAGCACACAAAACAAGTCACTCAGGAACAACATAACAATAGAAAAGGAATTGTAGGACAAAGGTGTTACTAGTAAAACAACTGTTTGGGTTTATTATAACCAATAGAATTAGGATAAAGGCCATTGGCCAGTCCGTTTTTGGTCCATAATAGCACAGTGTTGTGTGAGAATCTGACTCCTAACTGCCAAGTAACTTCCACAGGAATGCGCATCAAGGGGGCAGGCAGGCACCTCAGGGATAATCCTTTGGAGACAGATTTGGGAGGGAAGGTTTGGACTTGGGAGGGGTGGTCTTCTTTTTGGGGTGGTGGGCTTCTTCTCGAGGGGAGAGGTATGGGTGCTAGCGGGGACAGGGGAGGCCTTGAAGGTGGAAGGGAGGGGCTGGGAGGTGGGTGGGGGCCTCTTGGGTTTGGGACAGAGATATAGGGGAACATGGGAATGGGCAAGGTCAAACATATTAACTTTCTTAGGGACACAGGGACAGTCAACAGAAGGGGGTCGGGATTTGGAGGTCGAGGGAGTGGTTGTCTGCTGTGTTGGTGTGGATGTTGTGGGTGCTGGCTTCTGGGAGGTATGCTTGTGTTTGGTGGGTGTCTGTTGGGCCGATGAGGGAGTGCATTTCTGTGTCTTAGAGGTCTGGGAGGTGGAGGTGCTGGGGTGGAGTGGTGGATCTGTGTGTGTCTGCTTGGGTGGTGACTGTGGGTATGCTGGATGTGGTGGATGTCCGGGGGTCTGCTGAATGGTGTCTGCTGGTATGATGACTGTTGGTGTGGTGCCTGTGGGTATGTTGGTGTGGGTGATGCTGGGGGTGGTGGGGGAGAAGAAGGAAGTTGTGACTGTTGCTGTGTCTGTGGGTGTCTGTTGTTTGCTTGAGGGCCGGTGTGTTTTGTGGTGCTTGTGTTTGTGTGTGCTCCTCTTGTGTGTTGATGTGGATGCGTGCTGATCTGTCTGTGTGCTTTGGCTAGGTAGGGGGAGGGAGGATTTGGAGTGGGAAGAGGGAAGTGGGGGAGAACGGAGGTGGGGGGGGGGACCGGGCAATACATGGATGGCCTGACTCACAAAGATACTTCTCAGGAGGTCAATAGCCTCCTACCGGAGGGCAGCAGAGGTAGCAGGGGCTGGGGCGAAGGTGCCTGTGGCAAAGGAGATGCCCACCTTCTTGGGTGAGCAGGCACCGCCAACTGTGTGGGAAGCAACAGAGAGGGTGGTGTTAGAATGGGGGTGTGGGTCAAGGATGGTACAGTAAGATGCCCCGATGGTTCTACAACCACTAGTGAGTGTCCACTGGAGAAAGAATCTGATGATGATGTTGATGTTGCGGTCACCTCAGTGGCAACCCTCTCGCCTTCCAGGCCACTGGGTCCCTTTGTGTCGGTGGTGTCATGACCTGAGGTCCTGCGGCCAGATGCATCCCCAATTGGTTGTGCCCCGTCTCCTTTGCTTGCCGGTGCAGATTCTGCAAATATAAAGAGAAATAAGGTGATCACATGTACGTTTCAAAAACAGCTCTAATTAGCATACAGTACCATGATGTCAAGTAGGCCTCAGCAACAAACTCCACCTAAGTGGCCCATACATGTGCTGTACCATGTGCATGCATGCTATCTGAACTGTCAACAGCTGCCCACAGAAAAAACAGGAACACAAACAGCTACAATTGCATGGCAGAAGAGGTGCAATCAAAATGACAATACAATCATTAGGAGACACCATCAGCCTCAAAGCTTTGCCCCATGGACCAGACCACATTCACCTGTTGGCATAACTAGTGGGCCAATGCAAAAGGCATTTCAACAGATCCCACACAAGGTCATGCACAGGTCTGTTTGTTCCATACATACAGACCCAGTAATGAGAACAAAAGAACAGAAAATCATGCCATGTTGATGACAACAGTACAATATCCTGGAGAAGGTGACATGGAAATATCCAGGTCACAATGGAAACATATCATCATTGTACCCTTCACCAAGTGATATTTGTCCCAATAGAGTCATGGAGGTAGTACTGATGTTGCTCAGATAGGCCACACATGTGGCATGGAATTGGACTCTGGAGCTATCATTTGCAATATGTCAGCGAGAGCTGTCCCCAAAATAAACAACACAATGAATCAGAAAGCCCCAGGGTAATCACGACTTATGTCTGGCACCCCTTACTGTCACATACTCTGAGTGCATCAGCAGAAGCCAATAGTCCCTTGAATGTTGGAGAGACCCTGAAATTTGCAAGTACTTGTTGAAGGCCCTCAACATGATGCCCAATTGGAAGCTACATCACTCTCAACATTTTGGTTATCCAAACCCAGATGTCTGTCTGTGGATGAATGCCTGTACCCAAATACATATTATATTTAGATAACTGCAAGTCACTCCATGATGCATGTCAACAGCCAGGACACAAACATTACCATAGATACACACATTGTGGCTCTAAACTCTAGGCCTATCTGTCATGTCCCTCATTGGTTCTGCAGTTGTGCATGCCAAATGGCATGCTATGATGGGCGAGGGTATGTGTCAGCCAATAAATAATTGTGACACACTCCTGTATGTGACACTACATGAAATGTAGCCCCACTGTAAATGTTGTATTCCACAAACTGTGTGCCATGTGCATGTATGTGAGGGAATACAGACATCATCCCATCAACATAGGGAGACCATGCATAAAACTGCAGATCATAAATGTTCAATACAGAGAAAAGGACACATGCTGACATCTAGTCACTAGGAATGCTGGCAACAGTGCTGGCACAGAAATCATGTTAACGGACTTTCCCCACTTACCAAAGAAAAGTACTGATCTATAGCTGCATCCAAAGAACAATGTAAGCCCTGTAACATGTATGTTGGACATCTTCACATTACAGACTGCAGTGAGGCATCAGCACCCATCATACGCTGAAGACAACTAGCCTCTGGGTGGCAGATGCCTACATACACAGTTACCCAAACACATGGCTGAGGAACGTGATTCTTCACCTACTTACCTTTGGCCTGGAACATTTAAGAGTAATGGTCTGTTGCATAGAAATTGCACCCACTACAACAAGCAGCACTTGATCGATCAATGTACACAGCCATATATTGTCCCTAAAGAGCAAGTGGTTTGTAGATTCCAACCAGTTGTGTCCTTTGTCCCTGGTACAATAGGCAAGGCACATCAGTACACAATACATGACATGGCTACACAAACCATCACTCATCTACTGTGCGACACATGGCTCATCCCTAATTGTCATGGGAAGCAGTAAGAACATGACTGACTCACTTGGCAATGGGACAGGCAAGAATATGTCCTGTACTTACTCCCTTGTGGCTACTGTGCTGCCCTCAAATTCCCATCAAGCTGCGGATAGACTACTACCAAAATGCGGGCAGTAGCGGGGTCATGGTCCAACGGGCACCCTACCCACGTTGGGAGGACAGATGCAGCTGGGCCTCCACGATCTTCCGGGCCCAGAGTCTCAGGTCCTCCCAGTTTTTTCTGCAGTGGGCGGTCCACCTGCTGTGGATCCCCAAGGTCTGCACCTCCTTGCCGATGGCTCGCCACAATCCCTTCTTTTGATGGGTGTTGACCTGCATGTATGCAAAATACAAATCAAGAGATCATGTTCACAAGTCTCATCACAAATTGTTGAGTCACATGCATGTCAGTAACATTAAGCTAGAACTTTCCTATTTATCACTACTCCCAAAGTGTGACACATACATGCCAATATAAACCGGGCCATGGCTACAGACATACATTTCCCAATCTGAAGACCAACCCACCACCCTGCGAAGGCCCTACAATGACTAAGCAAGCTTACTGGCATCATTTGGGCCATGCTCTAGCAACCTGACTGAGATGTAAGCCACTATGAACCACATCACACCTCTGTGGCTTCCGAAGGGTAATCTCATTAGGCATGAATGGACCAACACATTCACACTATGAGAGAATGACTCTCTGCCTACTGTCCCTACAGGCTACTGCCAGAGTACAGTCACACAGGGGTAACAATTAATGGACTGGAATGGTGGGTAGAGAGAGTGTCTAGCCTGTCCATGTGTGAATATTTGGCCTAGCAAATGCAGATTCATGGCACTTCAGGGGGTAGGGTTCTGGGTTATGTACCTGGGCCACAGAACACGCTTTTGGACATATGTGTCCATCCTTCCGAGATGGCCTCCAACAAACAAAGCCATGCATTGTCCAGTTTCTGCTATGTGACCAAGCTGCTGAGTCACATATCAGAGCCTCCCAGGAATCAACACACTCTGCACTGTGAAAATACCATGTATGCAAATGAGCCTGCACAAGACAAATATGACCTGCGTGAAGCTGACAACAGGGCTGTGGGAGTAAGGGACATGTCATAAGTCAAAGACACACATTTACAATTATGCAAAGTGTACATGTTGACTATATCAGTAACTTAATCAACGGAATGAGCCATCTTCGGACTGGGCTCCAGCCGAGTTCTAGAAAAAAGATAGAAAATGAGAAAACGGGCCACTCTGGGGACACCCTGACCCCTAGCTGTGATGTTTGGGTCCCAGAGGGAACCTACTAGGACTAAAAAGCATTTTGTAAAAAAAAATTTGCAGCAAATTTGTGATGGGGGTTGCAATTCTAATGCAAACATTTTTTAAAAAGACAAGTGCGGTCTCCCGTGCTTGTTTTTATATAACCCTAGGTAGGCCAGGTCCCGGGGGTATGGGACCCCCTCTTAGGGCTTACTGAAACCCTGGGGACCGCCACTTCCTGGAGCTTAACTTACATTAAATCTAGGGGAGCTGCACAGTAGCTGTGCCCCGGGAATTTGCTCCCCAACTCCGGACCATCATCAACAACTCCTTTGAGACCGCTATCTTTCCAGAAAGCTGGAAACACGCAGAAGTCAACGCCTTGTTCAAAAAACCCAAAGCCGACCCGAAGACCTCAAAAACTACCAACATATCTCCCTACTCCCCTTCCCAGCAAGGGTCATAGAGAAGATAGCCAACAACTAACTCTCCTGCTTCCTGGAGGACAACACCCTACTCAACGTCTCCCAGTCTGGATTCCGCAAAAACTACAGCACCGACACCGTCCTCATCGTCTGCACCGACGACATCAGGACCAGGCATGACAAAGGTGAAACTGTGACCCTCATCCTTCTTGACCTTTCTGCAGCATTCTACACTGTATGTCACCAAACCCTCCTCACACACCTCTATGATGCCAGAATTCGCAACAAAGCCCTGGACTGGCTCACCTCCTTCCTCTCCGAAAGAACACAAAGAGTTCGCCTGTCCCCGTTCCGGTCACAGGCGAACCAAGACCATATGCGGAGTCTCCCAGGAATCCTCACTCAGCCCACCCTCTTGAATATCTACTTGGCTCCGCTCGCCAGCATCGTCCGACCCCACGGACTCAACATCATATCCTACGCTGATGACACCCAGCTCATCCTCTCCCTCACAAGGAACCCCACAACCGCCAAGAACAACCTCCACACCGGACTTCTTGCCATCGCTAACTGGGTGACAGTAAGCCACCTCAAGCTGAACTCAGAAAAAAATGAAATCATAATCTTCGGACCCAACAAGTCAGCATGGGACGACTCCTGATGGCCGCCCACCTTGAAGCCGCCCCCAACACCTACCCCGCATGCACGCAATCTTGGTTTCATTCTTGACTCTTCTCTCTCCATGACCCCGCAAGTCAACGCCATATCATCCTCATGCTTCAACACCCTTCGTATGCCCGCAAGACCTTCAGATGGATTCCCGTAGAAACCAGAAGAACGGTCACCCACGCCCTCGTCACCAGCAGACTGGACTATGGCAACGCCCTCTACATGGGAACTACGGCCACGCTCCAGAGAAAACTCCAGCGCATCCAGAACACCTCAGCACGTCTCATCCTCAACCTCCCTTGCCACAAACACATCTCAGACCACCTCAGAGACCTCCACTGGCTCCCCATCAACAAAAGGATAATCTTCAAAATCCTTATCCACGCTCACAAAGCCCTCCACGACACCAGACCATCCTACCTCAACGATCGACTTAACTTCCACATCCCGAAACGCTAGCTCCTCTCCTCCGATGTCGCCCTCGCAACAGTCCCTCGCATTCACCGTACCACATCCATCGGCAGGTCCTTCTCCCACCTCGCCGCCAAAATCTGGAACTCCCTCCCCACCAACCTACGCAAGACCCAGGACCTCCTGTCCTTCAGAAAGCACCTCAAGACCTGGCTCTATGAGCAGTAGCACCCCTCCTCACCCCCCGTGCCTTGAGACCCTACCAGGTGAGTAGAGCGCTCAACAAATTGATTGATTGACACATTAACACTGCACTGACCACATGATGACTCCAATCACATATACAACAAAGTCCTCTGTCTTCCTGCATGACAAACAACTTGGGCCCAAAATGGTCAAAATTACATCCTACCCAGCCACTGTTCTGCCTGCACTGGTGGCAAGATGTAATATTTAGCCCATCCTCCCAAGTGCTAATGACCTGCACAATTCAGCAGTTGCCTGACTTTAATGGAACTGGCATGTTTCACAAAGCTCAGGTCACTACAACCAATAGCATGTGTACCTGCCACAATAGGATAACCTGCAAAATAATTATGTCCAAGGGCTTGTCACTGTAAACTTTGGGAGGTAGATGTCACAATACAACCAGTAACATTGTATGTTTTACATCAACCTGCCAACCTGCCATTGGGCACACAGAGGCCACTGAAGAGACTGCCTGTATCCCCATGGGTAAATCCGTCAATGAAGAAGACACTATTGGACATCTGGACATGAACGGTTCAAGCCCATATGGACTACCTGGTCAGACCCCAACAGTGAGTCTGAATGTGGCCACATCATCACCTCTCAGCCTGGTTGCCTCAGTATCACAGGTAGCCATTCGCCCCCCAACCCATCTCCCTAGGACAGTGCCTACCATCCAGAGTTCCCCAGTCCAGCATCCTGAGTCCCAGCACCACACCTTGGACACTGATGGTCCTGTAACCAGTGGGAGGGGGCATCCTGTGGCAAGGGCACAGGCCCGTGGGGGCACTGTGTGTGGGAGGGGTGCTGTCAGCCAGCAGGTTGAAGCCACTGGGGATCCTCCTGACCAAGACCCCGCCAGCCACGTCTTGGGGGTCTATCAAGAATCCCAAAGTGTGATGGGCCTGGTACTTACAGAACTCCAGGAGATCAAGCAGCTGCCAAAGGACATCCATGGGGATATGCATGAAAAGTGGGAGGCCCCAATACCCAATACCAACATGGCCTCCTTAAGAGAGGTGTTGAGGGACATTAACAGGACCCTGATCCGGGATCGTCAACAACAATCTACCCCGTCCATGGGTGCAGCAACACCAGGCCCTTCATCAGTGCCAGCCACTGGAAGGCAGGCTCTGTCAGGGGAAAAACCTGTCCCAGACACCCCTACCTCTCTAGCAGCAGATCCTGCCCCACACAAGCAGGAACGTCCAGCAAAGACTCCAGGAGGTGCAGATGGCAAAACACCCACCACTGCCAGCAAGTGACCTCTTCCTAAAGAACCTCCTTTTTGTGCCACATATTCACTCTGCTGACTGTTCTTCAACCACCTTCTATTTCCTGTGGGAGGAGTACATTGGTCGTACAATTGTGTGGCATCTACTCCAATGATTTCATTCACCATGACTAAACCCTTCACTGTTCTTTTCAACCATGCCCCAATTCAATTTTAAAGCACACGTTTTGAATAAATCCTAAGTTATTATCTGCTTGTTTCTGTTCCACATTTTGCTATGTAGGGATGAAAGACCATGTGAAGCAAATGAGGGGGACATAAGGACTGATGCAACGAGGGATATGTTACAGGTACAGTGTCCTACTAAGGATTACTAACAACACACACACAAACACATTGCTACAAGTGTCTGGTCACACCAAACATACATCTGGACTGTCAGAGCCAAGAATGGCTGTCTCATATTGTGTCAAGGTACATATATCAAGGTACAGCCCCCCCAGACCACAGAAGGAAGGGCCTTGTCAAACATTGTCCTGTAGGAAGGGCTAACAGAAAAGTGAATGGTGTCACCAGCTTGAGCCTTATCACATACCAAACCAAAGTAATCCAACATCACATAAACCATGGTACAGACAGAGGGAAGAGCAAGAGTCCCTGATCACAGACTCATCATGACCCAATGACCTTGCATCTGGTGGTATGACACAAACAAATGTCAGTGTTGTTACATAGGCACTGTGGCTTGCAATGATGAAACACATATGCAGCTACATACAGGTCATACAATGATAGTGTTTAGCCTATGTGAAGGGTGAATGCCATGCTTGAACTTGATGACAACATATGTCTGGACAGCATCAGATGCCTGCCAGTGTCACAACCCTGAAATGCCCACATGAAGATGTCATGGTGAAGGTACCTGTAGAAAGACAGAACAAGGAGTATAGGCTTGAAAAAAATCCTATTACACAATTTAAATGGCAAGCATCAGGAAAGGAAATTACATTGCAGTGAGACTGACCAAACAATGTAGCTGCATCAAGGTGGGGATTTGTCAAAGGCCAACCCTTCAAATGCCCTTTGGCTGAATATTGCAGAGTGTTAGCTCCCCAGTTTTTGTCAGAACACTCCACTCCACACATTCTAACAACTACGGTGCTTCATACAGTCACAGTCATTATGTCACATGACATACTTACACTCAAGAAAAGTAGCTATTGATAAGCTCTTCCCTCAAGTCAGCTCCTTCCTCTTCACCACTGTCATCCTCACTTGGCATTTCACCCGATGGCACTGCTGGCTGCCCTTCCTATGGGATGTACTGGATATTCCTCCGCAGGGCAATATTGTGGAGCATGCAGCATGCCACAGTGATCTGACACACCTTTCCAGGTGAGCAAAGGAGGGCTCCACATGTCCGGTCCAGACACCTAAATATGGCCTTCAGGAGCCCAAAAGCTTGCTCCACAACCCACCATGTTCTTACATGGACCTCACTGAAGCGGACTTCCCCTGGCGTAGTTGGATTCCTTATTGGCGTCAACAACCAAGGATGGTTTGGATATGCAGAGTTTCCTGTAAAGGAATGTGACATATGTGCAACAATGAGCCCCTCTCATCGGAATTGTGGCACCAGACATTGAACACACACAAACGGGACAGATGTGACTTACCCAACAGCCAGGCCCTCTCTGACATCAGCTGGGGGATAGCCCTGTTCTGCATAGTGAAGGAAACATGGTCTGAACCCGGATAAGGGGCTGAAACCGGTGAAATGTACAGATCCTCCAAACATACAACTTGAACGTTGATGGAATGGAAGTTCTTTCTGTTGCAGTATTTTTGTTAATTGGCATGCGGTTGACCAAGCCAACATGTGTGCCATCAATAGTCCCCACCACATGTGGGATGCATGCTAAATGAAAAATATCAGCTTTCATATGGGCTAAATCATCACTTCGGGGGAAGTGGATGCAGCTGTCCAGGTGTTTCAACACTGCTGAGAGGACATCCTTCAACACCAGACTGTACATTGGTTGGGGCATGCCAGCTGACAGGGCCACTGTATGTTGGAAGGACCCTGTGGCTAAGAAGTGACTGACATGACTTGTAGAATGAGGGGCATGCTGGTTGGATAACTAATAGCTGGCTTCTAATCTGGCTCCAACTGACAACATAAGTCCACTATTGTTTGCCGATCCAGATGATGTAGGAGTATGATGTGTCATTCTTCCATGGTTGAATCTCTGGCAGTGGATGGTAGATAGGTGTATGAAGCATCCTCCCTCTCCCGGGTACTTATAGATGACAAGAAATAAGTTCTAACATTAGTCATTGAGTCCTCAGCTAAATACATGATGCATGTCAATGATAGCATGTGACAAGTCAATTTAGAAGGGATAGACATTGCAACCAGCTAATAACACAAGGGCCACATGTGACCCCCATGGTTTGCCACACAAGTGTCAGAAAGTGTAGCTAAGCCAAACTCAATTATGTGCATCACAAAAGTCCCTTGATATCCCAACCGCAGAAATGACATCTGATGGGGCTGGACTGTGCTCCACTGTAAAATGCCGCCTGTGCCCTGCAACATACTACAATGTTGTTTGAGTAGTAGAACCTATATGACAGGACAGGATAAGCATGTTTGTGAGCTCCAGACAAGATATTCAGAGGTGCGATGCAGTTGGTGAAGCTCAATAACACATTTTAGGCCTCAAAAATGGGGGATGCCTGATGTACTCCACTGGACATTAAGAACCACCTGTGATGGTTGGCGAAAGTCATTATGGTGGTAGGCGGTTGCAACTGCAGCGGACACAGCCATAGACTAACATTGTTCCCAATGGCGGTCGTGGCCATTGGCTGTGTCCGCCACCGGTGGTGACAACTGCATATGTGGTGGATGTGACCCCCATGTTCTGCAGAATCACTCACTTGACTCCTGAAGCTTCCAGCAAGACGTCCACTACCGAGCTGTTGGGTGCTGAATCAGGGAGCAATCATGCCATGTCCAGCAAGTGATAGGGCCCCTGACTTCTTTCCAGAAGAGATGGAGAGGCTAGTGGAAGAGGTCCTACACCTGTATGGACAGTTCGATGGTGCCCCAGAGGAAGAGGTAAGTAACTCATTTGGACAGATTTCGCTGTACCTCACCATACTTTCCCTCCTCACAGGCTAGATTGTGGCCAAGTGGGCCAGCTTGACTACTCAAGTATGTGCCTGTTGATGCAGTCTGTGTGGCATCAATGAGAGGGTCAATATGCAGCTATTGGTTGCCAGTGGCAGATGTTGATTTTATTCACATTGTGTGGTGTGGGCTTTTTGGGTTCCTAGATTCTCCTTGTTTTGGGTGTGCATAACTAGGTGAGGAGACATTACTGCCATCCACTTACATCTATTTCCTCATGAGTGTAGTATGTGTCAGACAACATGTATGTGCATGACAGCATGAGATAAGCATGAATCTCCTAGTATGACTCCTACTCTTTGATGGGGTGGAGTCACTATGGCTATCAACTGTGGCACTGTGGCCACTTCCTGTACCCCAAGTAACTATAACTCGCGGCCTAAGGTAATTATAACTCACGCCCCCAGCACAGTCTTTCCTTCAATATTTTGACCTCTAATCTTTTGTTGATATTTTTATTGACGTTATAAAAGTTGTCATGAGTGCTGTAATATCGGGGGTAACTAGCAGTGCATGGCCTGGATACGAGTTATCGTTATCCATCTAACTAGAAATGCTGAATTTCTTTGGTTTTGTGTGAGTAAATTCAGAACCTTACTATAACATCCCTGTAACATTTGTTTTTTAAGTGAATTTCTATGTTTTTTTATTCTATTTCCTAACGATAACATCCCTGTACCCTTTGGTGTTTTTCAGTGAATTTCTATTTTTTTAATGGAAACTAATTTTTATAACTATACGTTAATCCAACCACTGCGGCAAACAGCCTTCAGACATGCACAGCAGGGGTTGGCTGCAGGGTCTGGCCTGTGGACAGGCCCTGTGGCCAGCCCCTCTAACCACCCAACCCCTCGCTGCATATGGCCTTTGGCTGTGTGTGGCGGGAGGTGGCTGCAGGGCCTGTCTCTCTGGGAGTGAGAACAGGTGTGAGGCGGTGTCTCTGGTTGTGACAGAGGGTGTGAGAGTGTTGGTCTGTGAGTGAGACTGGGTGTGAGAGGGTCTATGTGGTTGTCAGAGTGGGTGAGAGAGTGTCCTGGTGTGAGAGTAGGTTTAAGGGGGTGTCTCTGGGTGTGACAGTGCGTGTGAGAGTGTCTATGTGAGTGGGTGTGTGAGTGTCTGTGTGGGTCTGAGAGTGTATGTGTGAGAGTCTGAGTGGGTGTGTGATTGTCTGGGAGGGTTTGTGAGTCAGTGCATGAGTGTGTAAGTGGGTCTTGAGTGAGTGTGTGAGTCTGGGTGGGTCTATGAGTGGGTCTTTTATTGGGTTCATGAGCCTCTGAGTGGGTCTGTGAGTGGGTGGGTGAGTGTCTGAGTTTGTCTGTGAGTGGGTACATGAGTCTCTTAGTGTATCCGTGAATGGGTGTAAGATTCTCCGAGTGGGTCTGTGAGTGGACGTGTGAGTCCTTTAGTGGGTCTGTGAGTGGATGCATGAGTCTCTGAGTGGATCTGTGAGTGGGTGCATGAGTATGTAAGTGGGTCTGTGAGTAGGTGCTTGAGTGTCTCAGTGGGTCTGTGAGACAGTGCGTGAGTCTGTGCCTGGGACTATAAGTGGGTCAATGTGTCTGAGTGCGCCTGTGAGTGGGTGTGTGAGTGTGGGTGTGTCAGTAGTTGTGTGAGTGACTCTGCCACCTACCCTTTTATCCAACAAGAGTCCACAGCTTTGCATGAAATATCTACCCAAGTGAACTTCTTTCTGCCTCCTTCGGTAAATGTCCTGTATGTATTCTACACTACAACTTTGTAATGGAGCACAGGGAAATGTCACCAGTGACCTTGTGTGTATTTGACAATGTGATTATTCCTTGTGCATCTTTCTCCTGAATTCTGTGATAAGATGAATCCTCCTATAGAGAGGTCAACAAGACTACAAAGACGTAAATCTCCGCCAAACCAGGGTCCATCCTCTTATCTATATGAAGTAAGAGCTTCTTTGTTTTGTGGAGATGTTCCTATATTTCTCGGCATCAACAATGCATCATCAAAATTGGTGGGAAGCACACTGGGGGGCCCCTTTGGGGACCTGTCTATCATCCTGGCAAAATGGGAGGAAGACATATGCATACTACTAAGGTAGATGATGCCGGGTCAAGTAGGTGCAGCTTCCATGTGATTTGCACATTTGCATACTCAGCAATTTAAAAGGATAACCATGAGAGGGAGGGGCTGCGTGGTGCCCCAGGGCTGATTTTGGCCCTTGGACACCATCCCCAAGGGCCACCCTCTATTCAATAGGAGAGAGGGGGCCTGCGGTGTCCTTCCTGGCTTATTACAGCCCTGGGGACCCCATCCCCTGGGGCCCACCTTCATTAAATGAAGAAAGGGGCCATGCAGCTCTGCCCCCCCCAAGCCTATTTTTGACCTGGGAACCCCATTCCCCAAAGCCTGGCCTTAAAATATCTTAGCTTTTATTGGAGGGGGGGGCACATGTTCCCCTCCCCGGGCCAATCTAGGCCCTGGGGTACCTATCCTCTGGGCCCTGGCCTTCACTAAATGGAGGAGGGGGCCTGTGCACACCCCTCTTTCCAGACAGATCCAGCCATCTGGCCTGGGTGCCCCACTGGGCACCCTGTGTGCAATGGGACTACGGAGAGCCTGAAGGCCCCCGCGGTCACAGTCAGCTCACAGACAAGGAGCTGCTAAACATGCCGCTCCCTTTCCCCCATGTCCGCTAGCAGGGAAACAGAGGAAACCTTTGCTCTCAGCAAGCGAGAGCTGATTGACAGCTCTTGTTTGCTGGGAGTGTAGTGTTTGCTCTGATTTGGCATGACCTATCAAACTCCCACCAAGGGGGTTGGCAGATCTCCTACATTATTTTCTATCAGCTCCGGGGAGGAGGTGGCCCCTGGGGCTGCGGGCAGGGCCATGCACCCCTCTTAATTGTAACAAATTGTTCCTGAGAAGTGGAGATCCCCGGAGCTGCAGGGGGGCTGCGCGCCCCCCGCATAAATTTCAGAATTAGCCCCGTAGATGTGGCAGTTCCCAGGGCTGCAGGGGTGCTACGTGGCCGTCCGTAACTGATTATAACACCCCTGGGGTGGTGTTGGTTTTGGGGCTGTGGGGGAGGCCATATGGGCCTCCCCATTTGAAAGTAATGTTTTGTCCCAGGAAGGTGGTGGCCCTGGGGCACGGGGGACCACGTGCCCCCTGCATATTTCACTCTGATCGCCATGGGGAGGTGGCGGTCCCTGAGGCTAAAACAAACCCTAGGAGGGGGGGCCCTGTGCCCCCCACCTCTTTCAATCCCCCAATGCCCCCAAGTCCTCACCTACCGGGGACAAAATAAGAAAAACGGGTGGGGGACCGCCCATTTGTCTTATAAAAAGTCAGGAAAATTCACTGATCCAGATACTTTCCTGACTCTTAAAAACATAATGCTTTTTAGTCCTGGCGGGGGCCGTGAGGGACCCCTAGACCAAGGCTAGGGGCTCAGGATAATCCTACCCTGGCTCCTTTTCTTTTATTTTTACTTTTTTGTGGGTCTTGACTGAAGCTGAGTCCCAAGAATGCTGCCAACACTTCCTTGTTGAAGTGCTGGCAGCGAATCAACACAGGGACAGTTGGATTCGTGGAGGTTCTGCGTCCCTAGATATCTCTATTTTTTTATACTCTGTAATTACTTTCAAACTAATTCACAGATTTACACCAAATCAGAAAAAAACACACTCCAGGACCAAGAGCTAGCTTTCTGCCTAATTTGATGTAATTCCGTTCAGGGATTCGGGATGTGGTCATGTTCAAATATTTGAAAAATCCCTTTGATGTAGAATAGGAAAAAGTGTTTTGGGACCCCCCTGTTTCTCAGCCACCACTTAATCACCTGGAAACTTTCAACACAGCAGCTGAACCAACTGAAGTATACTTTTGAAAAGTTTGTGAGGATTCGTCAAACGGCGCCAAAGTTATTTGCTAAACAAAAAATCGCTCTGTCCATGGGAAAAAAAGGTCCTAACTATAGCTACCTACTGGCAACTGCCAATAGGTCATATGTCAGTGTGTGTGTGTGTGTGTGTGTGTGTGTGTGTATATACAGATCTATAGATCTATCTCTCTCTCTCTCTATATATATATATATATATATGGGTATATCTCTCTCTATAAATATATATATCTATATATATATATATATATATATATATATATATATATATATATATATATATATATATACACACACAAACACACACATATATGTGTGAATATATATTCACAGAAAAACAGGTTTCAGGGACATAATACTTAGGTTAACGTTTTACCCGTACAAAACAATAGAAATGTAACAGTTATCCAAATAGTTATACTTATACTTATCTGAAGAAACTAGAACTCGCTGCCCAAAGTTACTTTCCGGCACGAGTAATCATTTCTTCAGATAAGTATAACAATATAATTTTTCACTCATGGGGGGGTCACTAAGGACCCCTCAATATGTCCCATGGGAGTCAGGATACTGTATCCTGATCCCTTATATGTTTTCACACTGTTTTTCCCACCCCCTTGGCAATGTGAGAAGCAACATGGCAGCCACAATTTTTATGTTCATTTGCAGCAGGCCAAACAGGTTCTTGCTTTTCGTCCAAATCCGCCGAGGATCTGTGGAGGATCCAAGGAGGATCTGCGTCCCTATATATACAAATTTGTTTTTCATTTAATAACTAGAAAGCTACTAAACATATTTACACCAAATAACAAAGGTCACTTCATGGGCCAAGAGCTAGCTTTCTGACAAATTTGGTATAAATCTGTCCAGTGGTTCGGCCGCAACTCCTGTTCAAAATCCCTATGGAAATTAAAATGGAGAAAACACCTTTTGCCTCCTCTCCCCCCTTTTTCTCTTCTCCAGCTTGATGGATCACCCCAAAATTTTCATGATAGCAGCTGATATATTTTTGGGGAAAGTTTTGTGAGGATTTGTCAGCCAGCACCAAAGATATAGGCATGTGAGATCACAAGCAGCGCATCTCAATAAACTATAATTGGTGAATTTAATTGTTTTTTGTTTTTTGCACATTAGTTTTTAACTTATTGCAATTCCTAGCTATAACGCTACTTTAACCTTTATTTTAGTCAATTACTGTTTTTTTTTTTCATCATATTCAGAAGTGCCTGGCAGACAAAGCCCCTGCAGGTGGCCGACCCCCTGCTAGGTAGACTTTTGGCCAATGCAACTGGGTGTTGTCCACAGGGCCTGTGATAAACACAGGCTGCAAACCCACAGCTGCACATGCCCTTTCTATGTGTGCAGTGAGCATTTGTACCAGGCCCTGTGCCCAACCCCCTTTGGGCTCCCAGCCATGTACAGCTTGGGTTTGGCTGCAGTCAACTCATGGGCGGCCAACCATGTCAATTATTATTTTCATATCTATTGTGTGAATTATGGGCTAGTTATGGATTGTGATACTAACCATAACTTGTGGATAGTAAAATAGTTTTGTGTTGAATATTATTGTAATCAATTTTATATATTAATTTTAAATGTAAAACACAATGTTAACTTAATTTTGAATTGAGTCCTTTATGAATGACCTGAAACATATTGAAATAAATACAAATTATTTTTTTGACGTTTCAATGAAAAAATAAATTCCCACCTCATATAAACAACTTTTTATTATGCAGTAATAAATATTAAAATGGTTTAGAGAATTAGTTAAAAGTAATTTAATTATATTTTAATAAATAAGGATGTTCCAAGAGTTTATAAATGCAAAACAGTTTGTTGACATAGGTTATTTTGAAATACTGTGCTTTATTGTTAGCTTTTTAAAATATATATGTATTTGGGGCGTGACCAAGCAACCTGGCCAGCGGGACGCCCCCTGGTGAGCCCCTGCTTCCCGCAGAATCCTGAAGTGATCCTGGGGTGCCTGAGGAAAAGGGGCCCCCCTCCTGCTGCGGGGAGCTCGTGTGAGGGCGGCAAGTGGGCGCATTAGCTGCGCTGCTGATTCGGGGGGGCCTGCTGGCCGAGAGGACCCTGTCCTACGCGGAAAGTCTCGGGGCCATGGAGTGAGTGGTGGCATATTGGAAGGCATCGACAGAAACGGCTGGGCTCTGGGGAGCTGCACCGAGGCCTGACGTGATTGGAGGTCGTGTTCGAGGGCCTCCCCTGGGCTGCGCGTTAGCCTGCTGCTGGGCCCGTGGGCTGGTGAGGTGTCGGCGGGCAGGTGGCACCGGCCGCGCTGCTGAACTAGGTGGGCCTGCTGGTTGCACGGCTCCCAGCCTCTGGTAGAGGTCTTCTGGGCCTGGATACGGGCTGCGGTGTCCTGTGTGGGTGTCGGGGGCCGGCTGGGCTCTGGAGAGCCGCGTTGGGGCCTGACGGGCTGCAGTGGAGCAGGTGTGTGCAAATTGGCCCCTAGACTTGGATTTTCTACTTTTTTTACTCCTTTTGCTCTTACCTATGAACTCATTGAGAGGGGTCCTCTCTCATTGGGAGTGTCTGTGACCGCTGCTTTGAACGCACTGTGAAATAGTGGTGTACATTAGTGCCGGGGGGAGGGAGGAGCAGTGGCTTCAATTTTTGTGCTACCTGCATTTCGGACACTATTGGCGTCTCCCTGCTACAGCTGGGAATGGGTCATAGTCCTGGTCTGGGTACGTGGTGAGATGGGGTGGCATAAGCAGACAGATGCATCACAGGGTAACACCATGGAGCAGTATACTATCCCGGTGCCCTTGCAACAGTGTCTGGCCAGATCGGAGGGGAGTGGAGATGATATGAGAGTACCGACGAATCCTGAGGAGCCTTCATGTGCCGAGCTTCTTGCAGCCATCCAAGGCTCTAGGGTGGCTCTAGAGCATGGGTACTCGCAAATAATTTTCCCATGGGACAAAAAGTTTGGTCTGTGACATGCCTGGGGGCCGCATTGATGTCAGGGCAGTGGCGGTCGGGTGGGGTAACTGGGGGGATTGGTGGCAAGGTAGGTTTAAGAGAAGCAAATGATATACATCTAGTGGCTGAAACCAAAAATAGGAAACCAGAAAACCTGGAATTAATCCCGGCTTACCCACTTTTCCAAATTGTGTGATCCTAGGCAATTGTTTAGTCTCACTTTCCCTCCTTTTTCTACATTATCACATTTAAGATGACCTCAAAATACATGATTCATGGTGTGCGCTGCAGAAAACCTGCTTCTATGTTTGATTTATTAAACTATAATGTTGTTAATGTATGATAGGAACCCAGGCCACCCATAAAGTGCACATACCAAGTGGCTTGCCTCTTTAATTTACTATTGATGGTGTTCTCAGGGTAGAGGAAAGAATTTATGTTTCCAAATTTATGTTTGAAAACTATCACTTTTAAATGAATACCTCTCAATGCACTGATAAAATAAACTGTACTAAGGCAAAAATGTTCTGAATGTTAATTAAATACACTTTTTTAATTTTGAAGAGACTGTCTTAGTTTTACACTTGTGCTGCAAGATGTCTTTAAAAATGAAGGTGTTTCTAAAGTTACGTTCAGGAGTCCCTAGTTACTTCATTTTTTTAACACCAAATAAGTTTGAAATAAATGATTGTGTGTCTATTTAATATTTTTATTGTTAGTGCGCAGTTGAGCAAACAGCTGCCCAGTGCTCCTGTTGCCCAAGGGGCCGCATGTAAAGGTCAGAGGGGCCGCATGAGGCCTGTGGGCTGTACTTTGAGTATCCATGCTCTAGAGTGTAAGACAGAAACCGTGGCAGTGGAGGTTAACCTGCTTCGGGCGGGCCTTAGAAAGGTGTCTGATAAGGTCAAGGTGGTGAAGGGCTCTATTGTGGCGCTGCAAACGGAGGTGGGGGCCCTGCAGAAACAAATGGTGCAGGCCAATTCCACGGTCGGGCGGCTGGAGGATGCAGAGGGGAGGTCACGGCGGAATAATGTCAGACTGCTGGGTTTCCCGGAGCATGCGGAGTGGTCCGCAGCAGAAGCTTCTGTGGAGAACTGGATCAGAGATGTGCTGCAGTGGACTGGGCTTTCCAAAGTATTTGTAGTGGAACGTGCTCATAGGGCCCTTGTTGCAATACCCTGGCCTGGCGCGCCTCCAATGGCTATCATTGCCCGTCTTCTGAAATATGAAGATCGCAACTGTGTATTGCGGGCCGCCTGTGATTCCGACAAGGCAATCCATGAGAACTGCAAAATATGCATTTATTCTGATTACACGAACAAGGTGCAGAGTTCTCGAAAGGGGTTCATGGAGGTCAAGGCAAAACTTCGTCCACATGAACATCAGATATATGCTTCTGCATCCGGCAAGCATAAAGGTGCTCTCAGGTGGGAAATCACATTTCTTTGAACGCCCGGAGGAGATGTGGAGGTGGCTGGAAATCTGAGATAAGGTGACCCTGGGGACGCAGGAATGGCCTGGAGGGGTCTCTCTTTGGGCCTCTGGAGTGGAGAGTCTGGACCGGAGATCACGTGAACTTGGTTGGCTGGAGGATGCTGGGACTTGCGGTCAGCTGTGAAGTCTGCTTGCAGAGTTGAGATACAACAGGATGGAACAATGGCGGTAGTGTCTGCTGGTTTGGCTGGGGGTCTGGATGTGGAGCTGGAGCGAGGAGCTGGGGGGGTCTCTGTACAAGTCTCAGTATGACTTTGATGATTCAGGGTGCCTTTCCGCCCTTACTTGCGGGGCTTATGTCAGCAGTGAAAGTACCGCTCCGGCAGAGAGATGCGGCCATAATTTGGTTCGGGTCCTGACGGGGCCTCACTTAAGAATTGGAATGTATTGGTCATCGGCTTCTGACACTTAGTGAACTATGATTGGGGTGGTACTTAGGCAATCTGTGGATCGATTCCAGGGTGAGGGGTGGTCACTCCACAGTTGTGGTAGGCCTTTAGACCTGTAAAGTTAGGGTTTAGGCTGCTGTCCTGGCAGCACCTACAGTGTGGACCTACAGTATGGTTTGTTATGGTTGTTTTACTGTATATCTGGGGTGGGGGTCTGAGGGGTTTGATTGGCAAAGTTTGTCAATGTTTGAAGTTTTTTCAACAGTGCAGGTATAAGGGTGAGATGTGCAAAATGTACTTTCCTTGTCTTACCATGGTGGGGTGGGATACAGGGGGTGGCACTCAAACGGGTGGGATGACCCTTCAGTACCAATATGGGTTGTCAAATTAATATGTTGACGTGGAATGTCAGGGGGTTGAAGAGCTACACCAAGCGCTACAGGGTACACTCCTTTTTAAAGAGGCATAAGGTTCATATTGCCTGTCTTCAGGAAATGCACATGACTGAGGAGGAAGCACAAAAACTGTCCAAGAAGTGGTGGGGTCAAATGTTTTCATCCTCCTTCTCCTATTATGCACGGGGTGTGTCTATATTGGTGGCTGCAGGAGTTCCATTCACCCACATATACAGTGAAGTAGATGTCGAGGGTCGATATTTTCTGGTTAAAGGTATGTTGGATGGCTCACCTATCACTATCCTCAATACTTATGCGTCTAACTCTGATGATCACTCCTTTTATACCAAAATACCCAAGATTTTGGGGGACAGTGTGGATGGGCCTCTTGTTTGGGTGGGGGAATACAACTGTGTATTGCACAGTGAACTGGATCGCCTTCCTTCGAAGTTGGGAACTAATCCTTTAATGGTGAAATCTCTTGTGGAAGTGATGACACATTTAGGGTTATGGACAATGGGAGGGAGATGCACCCCGCGGGCAGGGAATACACTTGTCATTCCAGAACACATAATACGCATACCCGGTTGGACAGGTTTCTGTTGGGTGGTCTTAATAGCTCGCAGGTTCTGGAAGTTACACATATGGGTAGGTTCTTATCCGATCATGCACCAGTGCGGATGCAATTATAGTTGGGGGCTGCTGCCACCAGTCTAGTGCGTAGTTGCATTTGCCTGCAGACTTCCTTACTGATGTGGAATATCGGGACAGGGTGGGTGAGGCCATCAAAAGGTACATGGAATTGAATTGGAACACAACACTGTCTAGGGGCCTGGAGTGGGAGGCTCTGAAGGCAGTAATACGGGGGTGTATAAGTACAGCATGCGTGGTACTCAGAAAAATGGAGCGGGAACTTACAGAACCGGAGGAGAAATTGGGACTTGCAACATCGGTTACTGGACACAGGAATGGCTGAACAGGAGGAACTTAGGTTATTCAAGGAGGTTAATAGTTGTTAGGATACCCTGAGCCGGGTCACACTTAGAGGATACAGGCAACAACTGCATTGTGAGGGAGAAAAATCTGGCAAACTTTTGGCGTGGATTCTGAAACGGGAGGTGGAGGCTCCTCCTATTTTGCACATTAGGAACACCAGCAGCGAAATGCTCACAAAGCACACGGACATTCTGCGGGTGTTGGCTGAGCATCTCCAAAGGGTGTTGAGGTCTGGTGCTGTACCTCCTGAGGAAGGTGTGTGGGGGGGTTCTGAAGCGGATGCAGCTCCTGCGCTTGGAATTAGAGAGTAGGGTTGCACTAGAGATTGCGATTACTGTAGAGGAGGTGAGTGAGGCAGTGGCTGCGATGACTGAGTCCAAGTCCCCAGGTGGATGGTTTTCCTGTTGAGTTGTATCAAATGTTTTCCTTGTCTCTAAGGGAGAAGCTTCTGGAGGTCTTTGAGGAAGCTCGAGTGCGTGGTATGTTGACAGAAACCATGCATCAGGGTATTGTGTGCTTGATGCTCAAGCCGGGAGGGGACCTTGGTGACCCCTCCTGGTATCACCCACTTACCCTGTTAAATAGTAATGTCAATATACTTTGTAAGATTTTAGCCACTTAGCTCTGCGGGGTGATCCAGGGTTTATTGCACGAGGATCAATGTGGGTTTATTCCTGGTCGTAGCACGTCCTATAACTTGCGCAGTTTGACACATGTTCTGCATGCGACTGAAGGTGTGGAGACTGAATTAGCGCTAGTGTCCTTGGATTTGGAAAAAGCCTTCAACAGTGGAGTGGGGTTATCTTTTAGAGGTTTTGCAGGGCATGGGGATTGGCCCTGGTTTCTGCGCTTGGGTGCAGTTACCGTATACTGCTCCCACTGAGCAGGTACGGTTAGGGGGAGAGCTGTCAGACACCTGGGAGATGGCAGGGGCACGAGGCAGGGATGCCCGTTTCGCCTTTCCTTTTTGCACTGGCAGTGAGCCACTAGCGATCTGGCTTTGAGAGAAGCTGGAACCGTGGGAGATAAAGGTGGGGCGGTCCAAACATGTGGTTTCCCTGTCTGCAGATGATGCATTGGTTTATTTACGGGAACCTCGTGTCTCGGTGCCGATGCTACTGCAGAGGTTGGATGTTTTTGGGGTTGTCTCTGGTCTCAAAATAAATAGGAAAAAATTGCTTCTGTTCCCTGTGGGGTCCCTCAGCGGCGTTCCGCAGGCGGATCTACCTAGAGCAGGACTCAGATGGGAAGTTGAGAGTTTCCGGTATCTGGGTATATGGGTTACTCACTCTATGGCTGAACATGATAAGCATAATGTTGAGCAAGTAGTTGCCGGCCTGCAAAGCTCGGTTTCATTTTGGAACAGATGTCCTATTTCTCTGATGGGCAGGGCTGCTGTGGCAATGATGGTGTTCTTGCCACGGTGTCTATACTTGGTCCAGAACTCTCTGTATCCATTGGCTTCCCAGCTCTTTTGTCGTTTGGATAGTCTGTTGATCTCTTTGGTGTGGACTGGCCGATGAAGTAGGGTGGCTCTGTCAGTGTTGCAGAGGGATCTTGAGGGGGTGGGTTGGCGATTCCTAATATTAGACACTACTATTACGCAGCACACTTGCTATATGCTGCCAAGTGGATGACAGATACTGATAACTGGGAGAAGAGATTGTTTGCAGGAATGTGGGATGGGCGGACATTGGTGTATATGTTGATGTTGAGGTAGATCTGACCCTGCTGCGCCCTACTTGATCAAGACTACTGCTGGGATATGGGAGCAGGTAGTTAAACATGTACTCCGACGAGCCCCTTTAGATAGAGAGCTGAAGATATGGGACTTGGTCCCATTTTGGGACACGGAGAAGTTGATGTCTGTGGAGGCTTGGAGACTGGGAGGATGTGAGGTGGCTGGGGATCTTTATCCCAATGGAGAGTGTATCTCTTTTACTGAAGCTAAGGATTTGTTTGATCTGGGCCCTGGTCAATTCTTGCAATATGCAAAAATGGAAAGTGTGGCACGTGAGATTTGGAGTGGTTTTCCGGTAGTCCCTAGGACCTCCTCGGTGCTGAATGGCCTGATTAACTGGGGTGAGGGGACGCATTTGATTGCCTGGTTTTATAAAGCCCTTTGGGAGGATCAACCAGGTGTGATAAGTGCGGGAAGCAGGGCATGGGGGTGTGACCTGGGGGAACGCATAGTGGATGCTGATTGGGATTTGTCTTTGTCTTTGGTGCGTACGGTGTCATGTAACAACAGGTTTAAGTTGTTGCATGTTAACTTTGTACATAGAACGTATCTCACACCCAGTTGACTAAACAAGATTGACCCAAGCCGTAGAGCAGGATGCCCTAGGTGTGGTACATTTGGTGCTTCCTTCCTACATCGGGCCTGGACTTGCAGGACAATATATGACTTCTGGCAGGAAATGGCAGTGACAATTGAGGAGGCCAAGGGACTGGGGTTGGAGGCGACGCCGATGACCTGTCTCTTGGGTGTGGTACGGAAGCCACATGGTCAGAGCATCCCATACAAATTGGCACAGCTAGAGCTGGTGCTGGCCAGGCGCAGCGTAGCAATTGGTTGGATGAGCTCCCAGAACCCGATGATCTCCAATTGGATTCGGGATTTAATGGAATGGGTTGCAGCTGACAAGCAGCACATGCGCTTGACACAAAAGGATGAGAGGGCACTCGCTGATGTAGCGGCTTGGGGAACCTTATTGGAATGATTTATTAGTGTGGAGGACATAAGCTCTATAGGTAGTGCGGAGGATGAGGGGAGTGGGGATACACATCGCACCCTCTGAGCAGACGACGGCCAACTATGGTTTCGACACATTTCTATCTCCATAAGCTGTTTAATGTCTGGTCTCATGAGGATTCGGGCTGGGATGGCAGGATGGAGGGTAATATTTGTGCAGTGGTTGTGAATGTCTCATAGCTTGGACTCTGTTAGACAATGCCCCCTTGGTACTGTTCTACAACGATGATGTATTGTCTTGCTATAACCTGCACTGCATTGTATGTTCTTGTTGGCCTCAACTTTTAAAACTCAATAAAAACAGTTTAAAATATATGTATTCATTTACAGTTTTGACTATTTAAAATTATTTAATTCAATTTAAAAATATTTCCTATGGAGTTTTATTTTAAGTCCCTAACTCCATTTCTTTCCATAGCAAGGTGTTGCAGTAGCTGGCTGTGTATGATGTTGGAGTTACTAATGTGCCTTTTTTTGGCAGTAATACCTCACATATGTAGATTTGGCTCCCTATGCTTTATCAGTGGGTAGAGATGTGTAAGTCTATAATTTTGGGTAACTTTACACTCAGATTTCGTGAACAGACAAAAGTAGTAAAGTTATCAACATCATAAGAGTAAATTGCACATCTGAAATACCTACAAGCGTAAGTTACCTTGTGAATATCCCCATTGATGACTTTGTTTCCCTGTGAGCAATTTTGTGCCACACCTGCGAGGGTGCAATATGCAGACTACAAACCCGGTGTGCACCAATTTGACACGCTTAGGTGAAATGGTTTAACAGTTTTATAAGGCGGGTTCCAAAAAGAACCAGCAGAGTAGATTTTTATGTTTTCTTCCTATCTACAAACACCCCCGGTAGTATGGCTGTAAAACAGTCGCACTACTAGATATATTAGGTGACTTCCGTAATTATGTCTTTTCCTCCTGTGCAGAGTTCTTTATGGAGAAATGAAGCCCTCTTTCTACTGGAGAAACGCCTTCAACAAAACTCTCATCAAATCAGGGAGTGATCAATTCTCCTTTCAATCTAAGAAAGGGAGCTACTCGAATCCTTTGCTGAAATATATCTCTGACCACCTCCAGAGTGGAAAGGGGGTGGAGAGGAGTTTGGAAATGCACAAAGCCTCTTTGTTAATTCTAGTCAGGCGTAACAGAGAGAAAACCATTCCTTTGTGAATAGATCCCTTATATGAAGTGATTGTTCAAGACTTAGAAAATTGGACCCATATTTATACTTTTTTAGCGCCGCATTTGCGCCGCTTTTTTGACGCAAAACCGGCGCAAACTTACAAAATACTATTGGGGCATATTTATACTCCGTTTGCGCCGAATGTGCGTCACAAATGTTGACGCACTTTCAGCGCAAACGTTGCCCCATATTTAAACCCTGACGCCCGATCCAGCGCACCAGGAAAATGGCGCTATGTGTGCCAGTTTTTGGAAGCGGCACCCCGCCCTGCGTTAATGACATGCAGGGTAGGCGTTCCCGCCCAAAAACCGACGCACCTAGCGGTGCGTCGTATTTATGCTTCCGGGCAAAAATCACTCCCGCGCGGCAGGCGGCGCAAAAAAATCACGCAAAGCACGAATATCGTGAAATTTTAACGCCTGGGTCAGGGCAGGCGTTAAAATGGGGCAAACACACCTGTACTTAATCAGAACACACAGAACAAACAACAGAGCAGCAGAGCAGCAGAGCAGCAACAGGGAGACATGGAGGTGCTTTTTCTTCAGCGTGCACGTAGACGCAGAGCCCTGCAGCAACAACAGCAGCCACAACAACAACAGCAGGGACCCCAAAGACAGCGCAGAAGGCAGGAGAGGATATTCCGCCCAAGAACAACCCTGCATGGCCTCAGGGAACGAGACATCATCCAGAGGTACCGGTTGAACTGGCAGGCCATTCAGCAGCTGCTGACAAATATTGAACAGCAATTGGCCCCCACTTTAGTGACTCCACGTACTATCCCAACAGAAACAAAGCTGCTTGCCGTACTTCACATGCTGGCAAGTCGCTCCTTTCAGACAACTGGTGCCCTGGTTGGTGGAATCTCACAACCATCTTTCTCCGCATTCCTGCCTAAAGTACTGGATGCCATCATTGGACTGCCCCCCCGCCACATCTGCTTCCCTAACACAGTGCAGAAGCAGCAGGAAACTAAACAGGGGTTCTACGCCTTCAGTGGCTTTCCGCACGTCCTTGGTGCAATTGACTGCACACACGTACGCCTTGTGCCACCTGCTGCGAGTGAACACCTCTACCGCAACAGGAAGCACACACATTCCATCAACGTGCAGGCCATAGTCGATCACCAAGGACTGATCAGCAACATTGTGGCTAAATATCCTGGGAGTGTACATGACGCATTCATCTTCCGTCACTGCACCATCAACCAACACTTCCAGGATGGACGGTATGGCAATGGACTACTTGTTGGTAAGGACAAAAATCTACTTATATACTCACTGCACAGAAACCCTCTAGGATAAACAACCCATACACCACAATAGCAACACCTAGACAGGAACACACTGAGGTACTCACATCACTAGCCATGTTTCACAAGTCACCATTGAACCTCTCACACATTGGAATTTACTCTACAGCTTAGTGTGAAGACATTCATGACTGTGGTTGCCTAAATGTCACCTTGCAAATTGGAAGTCTCACAATAACCTGTACACTAATACAATGCATAAGTTTTAAGGGATGGGATGGCCTGGGTATGTTCAATTGAACGTTTCTAATACACTTTCATGTTTCAACTCTGCATGGAACTATCATCACACCCCCAGTGAGGACACACGGACACCTGTGTCACAAGTCACAATGCAAGGGAGGGCACACTGTACTTGAGAAACCAATACATCCTGCTGACAAACAGTTAGCCAACAAACACTTGCTCAGCCAAGGAAAAAAAACAATGCCAAAGTTTCCACCAACAACCATAGGTTGTCACATTAGTACACAAAATAGTCACAGACAACACAACACAACTACTTCCATCAAAGATACGTACAACAGTGCCTCCTACATCTAATTGATACCATTCTGTGTTTCTCTTTCAGCTGATCAGGGGTATGGCATCCAGCCTTGGATAATGACACCATATGGGAACCCAAATACTGCTGTGAGCGGGCATACAATGACGCCCACAAGAGGACACGCAGCATTATGGAGCGGACCTTTGGGATCCTAAAGTCAAGGTTCCGCTGCCTTGACATTACTGGCGGTAGCCTACTATACTCCCCAGAGATGGTCTGTAAGATCATACTCACTTGTGCCATATTACACAATATTTGTGTAAAAAGGAACATTCCCCTCCTTGAACCGGACCCAGACATGCCTGAGGATGGTGATGAGGAGGATGCTGGCCTGCAACAGGAGGGGGAACAACCTAACACGGCAGCAGGAGTGCATAGGCGCCAACAGCTTGTGAACAATTTTTTTACTTAAGTTATTATAATCACTTGTATTTCACACTTGTAAATAAACACAGATAACAAACACCACATCATGCTTTGGCCTATTCATTTCTGACCACCTTTAGTTTGAAATAGCTGAAGATGAATGTCGTCTCATTGATCAAGAATGCCATTAAAATTCATCACACCAAAAATAAACATCACAACTGTATGCACAGAGGGTAGGATGTGACATGATACATTACCATACACAGAGCCCAACAAGAGTACAAATGTGACAATTACACATGCCGGATCCAAACAACTGAAACAGTCTCTCATCCAGCCCAAAATTGGAGATCATTTGAAAGTCACATTACACGTGTTCAGAGACTGGGTGGGACCATCCATGTGTACGTGACCATGTCATCAATGGCTACTCTCAAGTGTGTGATATGAGCAATACACAATAGCTACAACATCAGCTGCCACTAACTCAGGAGGAGACCTTGAAGTTACAGTGACAACATACACCCAGACAGGTGATAGTGGATCCACATTCCCACACACATGTACACATATGTCATACAATCAATCTAATATTTGAAAGTAGACCATCACAGTTGTGTCCCAGTTTGAACCTAGCAGGAAGATTGTAACATGACACTAAACCAGTTTATGCAGAAAGGGACACAGACAACCAAAATATTCTTCTCATTATCACATCGGGAACGCTGAGAGTCTTGCAAACATAGTCATAGGAAAATGGTATGCAAGTTAGCTCCAATTCATCATTACTGCAAACGTCAAATGGGCTAATGAGATCAATGAATGGTCAACAGTCATTCATACCATATGGCCTTACATTAGCCCGCTGCTGCAGGTTTGCCATGATATAATAAATATACTCCATGGATACAGTAGCTATTCTGGATGGTCAAATCCTAGGGTGCTGGGGGCCTAAATCCACCTCTACCGCCCCCAAAACATACAAGAATCATGTACTTGTGAACTAAACACATGCATAAGGCACATGTGTGGCCTCCATGTCACAAGTCCAACACAAATCTGAAACACAAAATCATAATGGGACATGCTCAGCCCCATAAAAACTGAAAGTGACTCTCCCACTCCCTGTTAGGACTACAGATAAAAGCATCACCATCATAAATGTGGACACATTTTGGAGACGGAATACATAATGGTATCCCATCCATCATTTCAAAATAGCCATCAGCAATTACACCAAATATGTCGTCAAATATGGTCAATACATTAGTTAACGTATCCCAAACATTACAGTGTGAATGCCTTCTATACATAAAACAACGGACATGTGTCATATACAAACACAAATGTGTATCACATCGCACCGTTTGACCATGACAAATCACCTTTCCAAAGCTAAAAACATGAAGACATAAGGATAAATTTGCTCCATATTCTACGCATACAGCATGGCCGTCATAATTTGTTCACGTACATGAGTGCACACAATGCAGAGTCAAATACAAATGTATCCAAAAGTGTCTTAATATTTCGCCTTCAAAGTATAATTTACATCCACAATATTTTTGACTCTGCATCATGTGCACTACTGTACGTGTAAAAAAAATGACGCCCATGCTGTATGCGTGGTAAAATTGACGCTACATGGACAATATGTTGGTCATCTCATGTACATTATAAATTATTAATATTCATATCATATTTTTTCACTCCGCATCATGTGCACTACTGTACGTGTAAAAAAAATGACGCCCATGCTGTATGCGTGGTAAAATTGACGCTACATGGACAATATGTTGGTCATCTCATGTACATTATAAATTATTAATATTCATATCATATTTTTTCACTCCGCATCATGTGCACTACTGTACGTGTAAAAAAAATGACGCCCATGCTGTATGCGTGGTAAAATTGACGCTACATGGACAATATGTTGGTCATCTCATGTACATTATAAATTATTAATATTCATATCATATTTTTTCACTCCGCATCATGTGCACTACTGTACGTGTAAAAAAAATGACGCCCATGCTGTAAGCGTGGTAAAATTGACGCTACATGGACAATATGTTGGTCATCTCATGTACATTATAAATTATTAATATTCATATCATATTTTTTCACTCCGCATCATGTGCACTGTAATGCGTCAACAAAAAATGACGCACAACTGTGTATGCATGAAAATATGACGCATAACGGGAAAATAAAAACGGCGGCCATTTTCTGCAGGAAGTGATGTAATAGGATATCCTGTTTACAAAATCTGTACTGGGAGTTAACTTTCACTTTCACTTTGCAGTCTCAGATTTATCTAGACTGTGTGGTTGTGTGAAAGGTGTTGTCCTGTGTTTTACTGCTTTTGTGTCCTGTGTGCCTTGTATTTTGTCTTAGTGTCAATCTATTATTGTTGTATAACATTGTCTCAGTCTGTTTAGTGTTATTTTGTCTATACCTGTGATAGTTTGTATTGTCAGTGGGAGTCTGTTGTGGGTAGCATAGTTTGGGGGGTTAGTTGGGCTATTTTTCTCCTTCTTCTTTTTCTTTCACACCTCTACCTTTCCCCATTTCCCACTTTTACTTTCATATTTATTTTGTCCATTATTAGTCCTCTCAATATGTCAGGTAGGCCTCGCCTGTCCAGGATGGGTGAAGACGAATTGGGGGGGTTCATATGGCTAGTAAGCCATTTCCTCCCACTAATGCTGGAAGCTGGGGGCCGTGTGATACAGGGGTATCACACGGAGGCGAGGAAAATCCGGTGGGAGAAGGTGCGCCATCACCTGGTCCGGGTCTACGGGAGTCAGAGAAATGTACACCAACTCAAGCACCGCTGGGCAGATCTGATCACCAGGGAACAGGACCTGCTGGACCACCTGGGACTCCAGATTGGTGCCCATGTTGGTGAGTAAAAATCAATTAAATGGGAATGATAGAAATCTGTGTGTGAACATGTGATGATTGTTAGCCAATCTGCAAAATAAGTAGCTGACTGTGTGTAATGCTAGGGAAACCTAGGCCCATAGTTATACACATAAATCCCCATATTTTGCAACACATGTACACGCAATAACAGCATTAAAATCCAACATCTATTTGTATTTTGCTAAGTCGCCCCCTCTCTGCGTCACAAAATGTTGCAAATGCTGCGCTACAAAGGTATACATATGTGTCCTAATGTGTATTTGTTGCAGAATGTGTATGAAGACCTATGCTACCAGTCCGATGGCTCATTTTTGCAACACATACCAGATGCCTGTAGCTGCATGTAATGTAGTGTTGCATTTGTGTCAGAAAAGCAACACGTGAACTGCTCTATTTGTACTCCACTGGTCATAATGGCCAGTGAGTACGTCATGTAGAAACAACATACCTACATATGCAGACGCCATAGCTAGACAGAAAATTGGAAACACATGATGATGCTATACATGTGTGTTGCCTTCACGTCACATGAAGTTAGTCATGTTATTCACACATATGTCACATGTGTGTCTGGTTGCTGTGTGTTGAACCTGTCCACATAGCCTGTTTGATTGTGAGTGGTCATGCAGTCCTCATGGAACCAGTTTTGGAATGTCTCTCTGGGATGCACATGCTGAGATGTATGGTTAACATTATTGTTGGGGCATACTAATGGAGGATTAACTTGGACTACACATGACTGTCCTGGCCACTGCATGAGTGTAGTAGGGTGTGACACTGGAGCAGGAGACTCATCCAATGATAATGTTGAATACAAAGTCATCCATGCAGGATGAGCATGTGTGAAAGTCTATCATTACCATGTCATATTCACACAGTGTCATTGTAACAGAAATTATTTGTCCGTTCACCCAGTCTGAGTATAATCTTTGTTTCATGCTTTACAGGTGGACCAGCCCCGTACACCGTGGGAGAGGTGGCCCATTTTGACGACCCCGATACCTACAGTGAGTGTCGCCTGAGTGCTATTTACATTGTTTGGTAATGAAGCATGATGGATTACTGTGTGTTCAAGAGAATTCATGATTTGATGTGCTGGCCGTTCATTGGCTTTGTTGTTTTAGTGTGATATCAAAATTGAATAATGTTTCTGTAAAGCAAGACCTAGTCATCTCTCAGATTGAGGGGTTGTAGCTCATTCAATTAGGGCGGCAATTGGGAATGGTATGACTCATTTGGAATACACTGGTCAATGTTAGACTTGGTCAGGGACTTGCCATCAACTGAGTCTGCATATCAGACTGACAGTCTCCCAGATAGCTTAGGCACATGGCTTTGATGACAAGTGTTTCTTCCTAGTTGAGGATGGACTGTGTACACTGTAGGTCGGATCTTCCGGGGCCATGTAATTCCACAAGGTGAACTCGAAGTGTATGTGACTTGAGTGCAATGGCCTAGGTGTTCAGTTGAATCATGTGAATGGGTGTTCTACCTCCTCTGTGTGTGTTGTTAAACATGCCTCACTAATAGTATGTTATGTTGGGCTAAGTCATATCATTTTGTCATGTGTGGACCTGGGATGTGACAAGGTTGGGCTGACTACAACGTGTTGCTAGCCCTTCATAGGTGTTGTGTGTGAAGGCACATACTTGTTGAACTTTCTGTACACTCCTGGGTGTGCATTGAACATGGGATTGTTGGTTGTTCTTCCCACACCACCCACAAAGACTGGGATGTTACTGTGAAACAGGGTACCTAGGACTGTAGCAACCAGTATGTTACACGTACTTAACACCTTTTGTGACTTGAGTTAGTACCTAGGGCCAGAGTGAGAAAAATGTCTGCACGTTGCAAATGGCATAAATATGTTTGTGATTTGCAAACGTCTGTTTCCTATTCCAAAATGTATTTGGTGGTCATGTACATATTAGGAAAATGCTTTTCAAAATGGAAATGATAAAGGGGTTTACCAGACCTACTTGCAAATCACAGTGGTAGGCAATCCCATTTGCAACCGAGTACGTGGTTGCAAAGTGAGTAGCTGTTATCATCCACTTGAAGTGGATGGTAACCAACTTGCTGACTGAAAGGGGTCCTCATTGTAAACCTTCACCTTTGTGAGTGGACCAAAATAATCCTGCACAAAACAGCCAGTGGTCTAAGGGACCAATAATTACTGTGAAAATTTCCAAGTTGAATTGTTGTGTTTTTAAACTAATTGCAGCTCATTTTCCTTTTAGGTAAACGGCCTACACTTGGGGAAAAATTACTTGCTTCATTTAAAAGCAGTCACGTCTATGGATTTCTGCTGGTCCCAGCAGGCCTCCATCCCCGTGAGTGCCCATAGTCGCTACGGTGGGGCACCTTGAAACCCACATCATTGATGTTCAGGAGGTGGGTTTTCGGGACCCCATAGCGACTCGCAGACGGTGTCAGAGACACCTTTCTGCTTTGCATAATCGCTAGTTGTTATTTCAAGAGTCCTACATCTGACCCCTAGTGTGGACATATGATTCTGGGCCAGGGGTTCAATCTTAGCACACAACTAATTCCAAATGCCATTGAGTGAGGAGTGTGATTGTTATCACATAGAATGACATATGTAGTGAAGTCAGTATGCGGAAGACCTGGTGCCATAATGTCTCATGCCTTAGGTATGATTTGGTTGAGTAGTTTAGGGTGATTTCATCCATCATGTAGAGACATGTATATGCTAGGTGTGATATGCCCTTAGGTATGCAGGATTCACATGTACTTCCTCTGAGCCTTTCCGTGAACTATGTTGTAACAATTGCTGCCAAAAATACATTTCTAGTAATGGACAAATGACCCATGGTGGTATTCAACCCACTGTAAATTCAATGCTCAATATTTCCCTTTTCTCTTCACAGCTGCAAACCTGAGTGCCGCAGAGCGCAACCATTTCGAGCGCCGTGCAATGAGGTACAGGCACATCCTGCAGGTGCAGTGTGGGCATCGGAGGATGGCCCGCAGAAATAATTCGGATCGGGCCTCCGGGGCGTGGTATGCCACACCACAGGCTCCCCCAACGGTGCCACCAACAACCACCGCCACTACATCCACCAGGTCTGCCCAAGGGGACACAGCAACGGACCAGGCATCTTCATCCAGACCTGGACCCAGCCGTGTGTTGGGAGCAGGGCTGTCCCGTGGCCACTCCACTCCAGCAACAACCTCCACCTCCACCGGCACCCAGACCAGCACTGACCCTCCTATTGACCCTGCAGCCTTCCAGGCATTGTCCAGAAAATTGGACAGGTTGATCCGCAAGGTTGACAACCTTGCGGAGGACATGAATGAGGTGAAGAAGAAGGTGCGCTCCATCCGGCGCACACTACAGAGGGCAAATCTGTAGTCATTTTGCCCTCCTGAACTTTTACCCCTCCCCTCACACCTCTTTCCTTTTTCATACTGTTAGTTGGGTTTGGGGGGTTAGTTATAGGATAAGTATAGGAAATTAGCTTAGTTAGTGTTAGGTAAGAGGGTGGGGGGTCCTTATTCTTTCTATCTAATATTTTTGTGTGGGTGGGTGGGTGGGGGGCAATGTTGGGATTCCTGTTTAATTTAAAAAAAAAAAAAAAATTATAAAACAAAAAAATACAAAAAAATATATGTTTGTTTAGGATAGTATAGTATGTGTGTAGGTTAGTAAGTGTTGTCCTGCATGTGTCTTGTCTCTTAATGGTGGGTGGGGGGTTGATGTTTAGATCGTTTCGTTACATGTGTAGAGTAAGTTTAGCTTAGGTTAGTTAGGGACAGTTGTGGGTTAGTAGTAGTCAGGTTAGATTAGTGTAGGTTTACCTTTCCCTTAGTTGCCTCTTTTATTACTACTTAGAAATAAAAATTTTGTTAACCCTTTACCTGATGCGTTAGTTGCTACCTTTTCATAGCCTTGACATCAGTGTAGCAGAAAGTTTTAGTATGACATTTGTGTTCCATGCTCGCTATCCCCAGGCTAATGAGGTTTAACATGCCAGCTACCCGTGTGCTAACTTGGTAAGTATCCACCATGTGGGAGAGCCAACATTGGTAGTGTGCATTGATCATCAAGGTTTGGGGTTGGTATGTATCCTACTTCACAAAGAGTGCTTCCCGACTTGTTATTGTAGGTAAATAGATAGGTAGGACAGCATTGTGAAGTTCAGGGAGAGCTTTGTAGATGAGGATTTGTTCACACTCTTGTCTTGTTGCTGTCATTGCTGACCTACATCATGTGTGTACTGATTCAGCATGACTTTCCTTCATGGAAGTATACGCCGTAAGGGTGATTGATGCAGTGTAATTTGTTTATCATTCCTTTCATTTTACAGCATAATTTCCAATTTTAGTATCGCATGGTGCCTACATTTCTCAGCCACCATTAGTTGTCTAGAATAGCTGTAGATGGTGCATCATTCTGTCCAACACAGCATGATTGTGTGTGCTTAGTCCCTTCATCAGTTATTTTCCTCAGTATAGTAAAGCTATGATGCAATCCTGGCCACTGCACAGATGTTTCAGTATACATGAAATCAGGACAGTAGTATAGAGAATCGACATGGTTGCCACACAGCCACTTTGGAGTTATCTACTGCACAGTTGAAGTGTGAAATGACACAGAGACACAATAGGTGTGCAAGTGATATTTATTTGTAGGTGGTGTAATGCAAAATGTCCATTCACAATGTTAGCTGAGTCCGTTCTGGTGCATTCTTACATGGTGATCCTACAGACGGGGTGTGGATGATGCTCCTGACATGCTGGGGTGAGGTCACAGACGGTGCAGAGGAACATGAATTGCCAAATGGTAGGAGAGAAACATTCACTGCCAATGGGGACAAGTCATACAGTGGATTGCCGAACAGTCATTGAGGGTAGTTGTAGTGAGACTGGCATGTGTCAAAACGTAGGACCTTGGTCAGAGTAGGCCATGGTGCAGGGACTAGGGCTTCCGGGTACTCTTGCGTGTGAATGTTATCTGTTCCATGTCTTCTTCTTCTGATGTGTGTGTTGCCTGGTGTATCCTTGTTGTTGTTGGTTGTGAAGGGGCAACACACACCTCAGTGTTAGAAGACATGGAGGCAGACATCCCGGGGGCTGATCCCTGTCGAGTAATGAAGGGCAGTACTGCAGCAAGGAGGGCCTGCTGGTTTTTCAGAATGGCAGCCACATCCCGATGGTAGGCAGCCAGGTCGGCCCTGAGGGGTTCTATGTTGCATTCGTGCACACGTTGACTGGCTTGCAGTTGGAGTTGTTGTGTCAACTGGATGACAGCTGTGCAGATTTCCTTCTGTGTTTTTAAAAGTTCCTCCAAGAGCGATGTTCTGGCTTGCATTGCAGCTGCCTGATCAGCAGTTGACAACATGCACGAACGCACCCCCTCAAGGCTGGCTGCCATAGTTTGCATCCCCACCCGCACCTCCTTGGCCAGCTCCCGCTGGACCCCAACGACAGTTCTTTCGAAGCTGGTGCCAGTGTCGTCAGAGTCCTCAGCTGTGTTGGAGCTGGCAGGTCTTACAATTGGGGTGGCGGGTGGTTCTACTGTGGTGGCTGCTTCTTCTGTGCTCCTCCTTGTGACTGAAGGTGGGGTTTGGAGGCTTTCAAGGACCATGTCAAGGGTCTCTTGTGGGAGGTTGATGGTCTCGTCATCCATGTCATCAGGGAACTCATGGACAGGCAGATCGGCAGGAGATCCGTGTTCCTCTGCAATGAAACAGGGTACAATTAGTGTGTCTGTGTTGTGACAATTTTGCTTTAAGATACAAGCCTTTGGATGCCTTAACTTTGTACTCTGTGTTTGTCTTGGTATCTGCTGTCCGTCATAGGGCATTGTTGTAGGCCTATGGCCCACCTGTGTGTCACATGTATGATATGGATCTTTCAGACATGTCTGCCAGGTCGCCTTTAGGTGTTGCTTTGTAATTATTTAGAAATAGGCGTTTTTTTGTCCTACTCCTCACTCGGTGTTTCACTATTGTTATGGAGGGACATTTTGTTGGGTGGGCTCTCATTATCCTACATGTGATTCTTGGCTTTCTAGGCAGCAGGATAGCTAATGGTGTGGGGGACTAAGTTTGATCCACTTGTATATAACTCTGTCACCCAGATATTCAATTTAGCTCAGACTAACTAGCAGTGCCTCTGGTCTCCCACATCAAAGGAATGTTTAGACATCCAAGCGCATGACATCTTTGGAACTTCGCAGGGAAGTGGTGGTCACTCAGGTCCTACACATTTCTATCTTTTCCGGTATGTTCCCATACACAAATGACAAAGACAGTATTTGTTTGATATGAAGTTTCATTGTACAACTGACTTGTAGGAATTTAGGTGTGAGCCCCAATAACCCAAACAATACACACTGTTAGAATTGAAATAGTCCTCAGGAGACTAATACATTAGTACACAACTATCATGGTGCCTAACAGTTTCTACTCTCCCTCTGCTTGTTCTATGTATAGCACAGCATGTTAAGTTTGGAGCTTGCCTGTCTGAATCACAGGGGAGACATCATCCCTCATATCAGAGGAATGGGCTGGGATCTGGTTGTGCATCAGCAGCAAGGCAGGCAGCATCTAGTTGTGAATTTCTGTTTGGAAACTCCCCCATGCGTGTCTTGGGACGAGGAAGTGAATTTAAAAGACATATGTCATGGTGATGACAAGGTTTCCCTACGCAGGAATGCCAAACCTTCAACCCTACCACATCTATCAGCAACGTACCAGACGGTATCCTTGACTGGGGCACAGAGTGAATATGTTCTGGCAAACTCCAGTGCAGAAGTAGGCAAAACGGGGTGATTTGACTAATTAACAACACCCTAGGACTGACTATTTGCTACATTAACTGATAGGAAGGGCAATGAGAATCATTTAGTGCAAAGTGCTCTGAGGCTCTTAGATGTGAGCAAATGAGTATTAGTACATTCAGGGTAAGATGCACAAAGGCCTCCAGCCTGAGGCTAATGCGCAAAGTATACGTTTCACTTGCCACACTACACTTTGACTGACTGTGGGTGTTGTGACTGCCCTGCCAGCACACTTGCCTCTCAGGCCCTGCCCCATACACTTTTTATTCACATTGCATGAACTGTACATGTTACGTGGCATTACCTATGCATGTCAATGTTAGGATGTGGTATGGATGTAAACATTGTTGATGTTTGTATATGATGGGGTATAATGTGTGTCTTACTGGATTGGCCTGTTTATCGTATGAATCTCCTATTTTTTTGTAAGACTGTGCAGATGTGTCTCAGTGACCAGTTGCCTGTGTCCCCTCCTCAATGTTGTTGTCTGAGCAGTATGACATTAGTGATGTAGCCTTGTTAGCCAGGCACGTGAGGGACCCTGACGTATGCAGCATGTGTGTGTCGTTAGTGCTGTGTGGCTCCTATTGCTGTTTACTTAGGGTTATGTATGTGTCAGTTATGGACATTCGGCATTTGAGTGTACTGGTACCTTTGTCTTATTTCTAGGAGTAATTGCAGATGTCATCCTCACCCCCTATTTTAGGTATGTATGTGCCAGGGTGGGGTTCCTGCCATTTGGTACTATAGCTGCACAGAGATGAGAGGTGTTATTGTCAACTGTGGTGGCAGTTAAGTTGCAGTTGTTGTATTTGCTACAGCATTATAGGTAGGGACCTAGTTGATGGGGAATAGATTTAGCAAGACAAGTGCCTGGATGTGGATTTGAGGTAGTGTCCTTCCCACCTGTCACTGCTTTCCCTTGGCTCTCTTGTTGTAATTACAGGATGTCCCCGTGGGACTGTTGTTGTTGCTGTATTTTGTCGTGCCCCAGCTTCGGTCAGTACTGGGCATGCCCCCCTGCCGTGCCCCTTTCCCCATGCCACTTCATATATGTGCTGACTTACATGCATTGTGTAGTAGGTATCCCCCCCTGCTTACAATCCTCATTATTGCATTTGAATTCCCCATGCGACTTACCCTGCATGTGCGTTGTGTCGTGGTAGTCTGCGCTGTCCAGTCCTTGAATCCATGTGACGATCTCCTCCGGGATGACGGCTGCGACCATCTCCTCCATGTGGTCCAGGGCCTCCTGTTGTGCTGGACTCCCCCCTCCAGTCTGCATTGCTGCCTTCCTGTTCCTGGCCATTTTCTCTTTGGTCCTACGTTTGCAGTCATGCCAGCGTTTCTTACACTCGGTGACTGTCCGGCGTTCTTCAGCCACACTGTTAATCTTGTCCACAATTTGTTTCCAGATGGCCTCTCTCCTACTGAGTGGCAATTTTGAGGAGATGAAAAGTTGGTGCTGGTGTTCCGTCACCTCTTTCACCAGGATTTCCTGCTCCTCTGCACTGAAGCGACACTTTCTTTTTTTTTTTTAAATGTCCTGGTTCCTGTATGCTTCCTCCTGGCTGGTTCCTGGTCTGCTCTCATCCTCCTGGGGTCTGTTGGGGCATCTAGGATCCATTTTGGGTCTCCTCTCCTGAAAGGGCAGTTTTCGCGCAAAAATGTAACGCAATAGCGTGAAAAAAAACGGCGTTTTCACGATTGCGCTGTCGTAAATCGACCCACAGTGATGTGCGTCGCATTTATGTTGGTTTCCTTTACGACAGACCGACGCTGTGTGCCTCACGAAATAATGACTCCCACCTGTTGGTTGCGCCGCCGTACGTCAAAGTATAAATTTGACGCCCGCATGGCGCTTCCAAATGGCGTTAGACGGCGCAATTTTTTTTGACGCAAAACTGCGTTGGGGCAGTTTTGTGTCAAAAAGTATAAATATGGCCCTATTGTATTTTGTAAGTTTGCGCCGTTTTTGCGTCAAAAAATGACGCAAATGCGGCGCTAAAAAAAATATAAACATGGGCCTTGGTTGGGCCAAAGGCTAAGTCGTGCACACCGTATCTACTGTGCACGACAGTACCCTGTGTGGAGTGGATTTGCAGTGAGTTTTGAGGTCATCTGGACTGGGTATGCACAACATGGTCAGAAGGCAAGCCCTGTCTCCAGTATACTTTGTGCATGGCTTTCAGCTTGGAGTAGGGGGTTTGGGTCAATTTGGACATGGTATAGGGGGATGCATTCATGTCATGCCCTGTGCACTGATCTCCCTGCACATTACCAGATATTCTTTGCAACTCATTCTCTGGACATTTTGACTGGCCATGGCATGTGGTCAAAGATAACATCATGCAAAAGTGCCCTATGCACACAGCGCAGCTGTAGCATTGGTCTGGACACAGAACGTAGCCAATAGGCACTCTTTGCATCCAGAACTCACTGTTCACAGTTTTTGTCCATTTATTCTCTCCTCTGCAACTAAAGGTACTGGGACAGAACTTGCTGAACGGCCATACTCTGCAGATTCTGAGGTCAAGAAAAATGTGCCTGCCGAAAGCTATCCACGGAGGCAAAGGGCTGCGTGCTCAGTCAGTTTTGGGATCAAATGGATGGGATGCAGAGTTTCAGTATGTTTGGGTTTGTAGTTGTTAAGTGGTAAATGAATAGATCTTTTCAATTCTTCGTTGAGTGGCATTACTGACTATTGCAAATGATATATCACTGATCATTTTGTTCATGAATTTAAGTTTATCGGGTTTAATATGAGCTGCTGATGAACAGTACATTTTAGTTAATTGTAATCTTAGGTTCAAATTAATTATTGCTTCATGAATGAAATCATAAATTACATCGTAGATGGTTCTATTGTGATGCCATATATGATATGATTTGTGATGTGATCTGTGAGATGGTCGTGATCAGTACATGGTGGAGTGAAACTTATGCTTGGAAACCTTGCCATAAATGACATATTTCAATGGTTCATGTGATTTAGAGCATAACCAAAATCTCACTTCAACATAAGTTTCTTTTCATATCTGTAGTACTGTTTGTTCACTGCTACAGCAAAAACCAACAGTCCTCCACTTTTCAACTTTATATGAAGACGATACTTCATTTGGAATAGACCGTTTTTTAATTTATCATTTCGTGCTCTTTTAAAAAAGAATATTAGTATTGAAACATGTTGGATGGGATTCAAAGGGTTAAAAAATTTTACAAGCTTATATTTAAATGAGTGGATTCACAACCCTTGCATGGATGAGAAAGCACCCAGATGGGCAATGACTCACTGGCTGCTTTATCCTGCTGCCACAGGATAGATATCCTTGAACTGCTGTGAAATCCACGAATTACCTCCTGAAGAACGTTTTCTTGATAATGTAGGGAGGTAGGGTGTGCTTGTGGACACCGCAAACCGGGCAGGAATTTGTGGTGAAAAATTGACTTTTCCTCTAGGATAACATGGCACACATTTAACTGAGGAATCTGCGAACAGCTGACGGAAAATTGGCAAACAGTTTCTGTCTCTCTATTTTCCTTTATCTAGCCAATTACTGCAACCACAGGCCTAACTCTACCACTAACTCCAACCTTAACTCTACATTCTTGTGTTTTCCATTGATATTCCTTTCAGAATGAGTAATAATTGGGAATGCTAGCATGGCTGCACAGTCTGACTGTAGGCCGCACCTTGGGACCACAGCCATAGCAAAGGCTTCATTTGGTGGCCAAAGAGGGCAGAGTGGACAAATGCATGTCCCTGTACCTAGTACCCACTCGGAGCAACTGAATTCTCCGATCAGTGAGAAATAGGGGTGTCAGTACAGGAAGTAACACATGGTCAGGTACGCCATCCCCTACCCCATGTGTTCTGAGGTTGGAGAAGCTGTATGTCGGGCATGGCCAAGGGCATGTATCCATGGGGGCTTGTTATTGGGTGGAGGCCTTGGCCATGTCATATGCTCATTACTTGCTGCAAGGGGCAAAAGGACACGACTTCCAGTCACTCCTAATGCGAAGAATGGATACAGTGTGTGGCCAAATGTCTCATTCTGAATCCAATGCATTCTGGGATGTGGCAATGGATGCAGGATATGGCTGAAGGGTGTCCATGGTCCCTAGAGTTTTTTGAGAATGAACAAATGGGCAAATGCCATTCCCTTTTGTCGAGGAACTGTACAGAGTGTGGCTGAATTCCATGAACTGAACCCACTCGACAGATCCAAAGGCCATTTCTTGAGGTTTCTGAGAAAGGCTGAACTGGTCACATGACACGGTCAGAGGCCATGCCTTGTTGACCCTTCAAGCACAATGACTGGGATTTGGGCATAGCCATGCCCTGTGTCCAGTGCTTACTGAGCATGGTTGACGTTCATGCTCAGTGTCTGCCAGAGGCCAAGGGATTGGATGCTGGATGTTGTGCATAGTCTACATTCTGAGCCCTCCATCGACTATCCAAAGCGTAAAGATACAGCCTTTTGGCTTTGAAAACCAGTAGGTCTGTAGGCTTTTTGAAATGCATTCCTGAAGGCCACACATTGCACCCAGAGCTCACTGGCCATGCTCAAAAGTTGTTCTCTGCAAGCACTAGTGGCCTGATTACTAGGCACACGGATTGCTTAAGTGGCATGCACTATTCATAGCTGTAGGCCAGAAGTAATGTTACTAGCGCAGATGAGCTGGGACAACATTATGGCCAAATCCATGCCCTACACTCCAGGGGTGGCACATTTACAATGGCGAAGGAGCGTCGCCCCTCTGGCTAAGCCAGGAGCTGTAAGATAAAACGACATTTCATTATCGTTTTATCTTACAGGTGCTGGCTCAGCCAGCAGCATGTGAAGGGAGGGGTTGGATGGACCATGTGAGGTGGGATGGGGAGGAGGAGAGAGTGCACCTAAGTGTGCATGTATGTTGGCGGGCAGGCCAGCCAACCACGCATGCACACTTAGGCTTCTACAGCCCGGCTGTGTTGAACAGCAGGGCTGGAGAAAGTGCACAAACCCAAGGGTTGTTTCTGAGCGGCAGTCCAAGCCACTCAGACCAATTCTGATGCTGCTTTCAGGCTAGATTCAGCATGAAAGCAGCACCAGGATTGCTAGGGAGCCTGAGCTGGTGTCCCAGTGAATGCTGGGACACCACATCAAGGGAAGAGGAGCAAGGCAGCATGAGGCGGCGGCGACGGCAAAAGGTATGTCTTTAAAAAAAAAATGTATTCCCCCATCCTTCTCCCCACCCGCCCATCCCTTGAGATTTGTGACAGCCGCCACTGCTACACTCAGATTCTGCTGTTGAAGGCCCTAGGTCTTGCACAGTGGGGCTGTGGGAGCATGATCGATTTACACAGGAAATGCCCACAGGCTATACTTTACACCCAGAGCCTACTGTGTACAGCCAATGCTGTGAACCATGAACTGTGGAGACGGGGTTAAAGTGCACAGAGAGGGCCCAAAGTACATGGTCTGTGAATTGAGCATGGTGTATATCGCCAAAGCTCATGCCTAGTGTGTTTTGGGGAGGAGCATCAGAGACAGGAGCACTGGGTGAAAGGCATAGCCAAAGGCTCATCTTTAGCCCTGAAAACGGTGACCAGATTTTCAGAAAGAAAAAACCGGGATGGGCACAGACATAGAATAGGACTATATGACTAAATATTCTATCAGGTCATAGGGCATCACATATATAGCTAACCTACTAGCAGTCACAAGTAAGTAGTTATAATTAGGACCTAGTTTCTATAGGAAAATCATTTTTTGTTTTGCCAATAACTTTGGCGCCACTTGACAAATCTTCATAACATTTTCAAAACTAGTTTTCCACTCTCTTCAGCTGTTGTGTTGAAAGTTTCGGGTGATCGATCAAGTGGAACTGAGAAGAGGTAGGGTACCTAAATGTGTTTTCCCCATACAATTTCCCATAGGGATTTTGAACACGACTACAGCCGAATCACTGGATGGAATTATACTAAGTTTGGCAGAACAGTAGCTCCTGGTCCAGAAAGATTTGGTGCAACTCTGTTCTATAGGTTTTTTTTAATATTAAAGGAAAAAGAAATATAGATATCTAGGGACATGGAGCTCTGTGGATCCAACAGTCTCTGTGCTGATATCTCATTGGCTGCCAACACTTCAACCAGGAAGTGTTGGCAACCATTTTGGGACATGAATTCAGTCAAGTCCCAAAAACATGCAAAAATAAAGAAAATGGGGCAGGGTAGAATATCCTGACCCCCTAGCCCTGGTGCAGGGGTCCCCCTGGGACCTCGCTGGGGGCCAAAAAACATTTTTTTTTATTTTGCCATGAAATCAAGGAGTTATCTGCAAATCCACTGCAAAATTGAAAAAACAAATAGCAAGCATGGTCTCCTGTGCGTGTTTACAGTTTACCCTTGGGTAGCCAGGTCCCGGGGGCATGAGGCACAAAAACAAAGTATGGAGAGGGGCGCATTGAGCCCTGGGGACCACCACTTCCCAGGCTTTATTTAAGTATTGAATGTGGCCACACAGTACCCTCCTCCATTGGCTCTTTTGAGCCCTGGGGACGACTAACTCCCCCAGGCTCAATTTAAAAAATTGGAAGGGGGGCATGTGGACCCCCCTCCTGTGCTGGGAATACCCCCAGGACCACCACCTCCACAGGGCTTGAGTAATTTATTGGAGCGGGCAGCGTGGATCCCCCTCCATAGCCCAATTGGGCCCCAGAGACACCTCCTCCCTGGGGCCATAAATCCAAATAAAGGGGAGGGGGACTATGCAGTTCCCACCCAGGCCACATACAGCCCAGGGGACAACCACCTCCCTGTGGCTGGTCTGTGTAAACTGAAAGGAGGGGGGCTGCATGCCCCCCCTTCCTGAAGCCATTAATGGCCCTGGGGATTACCACTCTCCAGGCCCGGCTCCCTATCTCCCAAGGTGGCCACCCTTGGGAGGTAGAAGCTTGTTTTCACTTGGCAGGATCTTTGACAGCTTCTGCCAAGCAAGAGCAAACTGTTAGTCCTCTCCCAGTGAAAACAAAGCTGGCTCCCGCTGGAGGTAGGGAGCCGGCAGGGACTGTGGGGACTTTGAGTTTTCCCCAATTATCCCCATCTAAAATTCTTCTTGGAGGTCTTTACATTGTTGTTCGTTTGAGCACAATATCTTATGTACTGACTGTGACAAGTGGGTTCTTTTTTATCATCTCCTGTTGAGAACAGTTTAGACGTTCTCCCTTTTAACCACAACGAGTACGTAAAATGACCTAAAAACCATATCGGTTTGGTCCTGCCACATATACGTTAGTGGTATGCAACTTCTTCCCACCTTTTTCCAGGATGATGGACAGCTTACCAAAAGATCCCCTCAGCACCTTTCACACTGATTTTGGAGATGCATTCTTAATGCAGAAGAATATGAGCATCTCTCCAACAAACAAAGAAGCAAGGAAAGACCCTTGTTTGGTGGAGATTCAACTCTTTGTAGTCTTGTTTTCTTCTCTACTTGAGGATTCATGTTATTGCATATTTCTGTATGAAGATGCTGGAGGAACAATCACATTGGCAAAATTACAAACACACAAGGTCACTGGAGACCTTACCTTGTGGCCCTTTACACAGCTGTAGTGTAGGAGATGCACTATACGTTTACCCAACAAGGTAGCACTTACTAATAAGGCAGTAGAAAGTACTCCAGTTGCGTTGACATTTTGCACAAAACTGTGGCCTCTTCTGGGATAAATAAGCGGGTCAGGTTGCATCTGGCACCAATGCTTCTGTTCAAGTGCTTATCTCACAGAAATTAAACCTGAATGGAAAACACTTACAAATATTAAGATAGCAGGTGCCCCGGCTGAAGCTCCACTTACAGGCCCTGCAACCAACCTCTGCCGTGCATAGACGGTTGGATGCCTATGGGGGGAGTTGACCAAGCCTTATGGCCAACACCCTGCTGTGAAAAACTAGAAATTCACTGAAAAAAATCAAAGGTTACAGGGACTTTATAGTTAGAAATTAGCATTTAAAAAACCTTAAAAGTTCAATGAAAAAAATGAAGGTTAGAGGGACGTTATAGTTTGGTTCTGAATTTACACCGACTAGACCATAGAAATTCAGTTATAGTTAGAGTTATTTTAAGTAACTATAACTCGCACCTTAAGGTAACTATAACTTGCACCCTCGCAATGCACAGCCAATTACCCCACATATTACATAATTGATTACATCTTCTATGGCATCATTGATATTACCACTGAAACATTTTCAAAAAATGATTAAAGAGAAAACTGTACATGGACTGGGGCTGAGTTACAGTTACCTTAGGGCACGAGTTATAGATACTTGAAATAACTCTAACAGCTGAGTTTCTATGGTCTTGCATGTGTAAATTCAGAACCTAACTATAATATCGATCTAACCTTTCTTTTTTTCAGACAATATATATATATATATATATATTTGTAAATATATGTTGCTCCTTCTTTGCAGAAAGAAGACTCAGAAACACACTCTTGTTGGTTGAATGATGTGTTTTATTCTTCTGAGACTCGTGGAAAAGCCCCGACGTGTTTCAGTCTTGGGACCTTGATCACAGGATACCGTCAATACCGAACCAACCCTGTTTTTATTTACGAACAGTCTTTTTCTGTTTACATATGTGAAACACCCATTGTTCCAACGAGCTTTCAAAAGTCCACCTTGTGTTTTCACTCCGTAGTGCACATTACTATTTCAAAGTTCTCAAATGTGCCATGTGAATTTTTATGTGCAAAGTATAGTTCACTAATGTTACAGGCAACGAAGTGAAACAGCAGTTTATTACACCAATTTGCAGTTTCTTCATTCTGTTTCCTTTCCTGCCAAAATAAATAAATAGTTAATCACTTTCCTGATCATATTCTACTACCTCTTGCAGAGCCTGCCCAACTCCTGCAATTACTACTGCTAGGGGTCTTGATGGCAGAGGAGCATGAGACAACAGTTCTGATTTGATGTGGTCTTGCTCTTGTGCCCATGTAGGGACTGGGGTTTCAATTGGGTTTAACAGCACAAAGGGCAGATGGAGCCCTCTCCCCCGTTCCCAAACTGGTCACAACTTCAGCTGCAGCAGCCCAGACTGGACAGCGTACAACCTCAGTAGTCGCATCCCATGCATGGTCTGATCATTTTGGCAGTTTCGGCAAACCACAGGCTGAACACCACTGGGGTAGCTGCGATCCCCCACATGCTGATCTTTGACTTGACAGTTGCTGCACACCACAAGCTAATCACAACTTGAACAGACATGGTAATACACAGGCTGATCTTTCACTTGCCAGTTATTACCATGCCAAGGCCAAGCAGAACACACAATCGCAGCACCGGCCAGACCTCAGCAATTGTGGTCTCAGTTCTCCAGACGCTGGCACGGAGAATCTGCAGGCCCTAAGACACTCACTCTCCAGCAGTCCTCTATTCTGGGCACCCCACATACCCCAGGGACCTACTGCACCTCACTCCTTCCCAGACAGACACTCCTCCTACAGGGTTGGCAGGCTTCTTCCCTCTCTCATCAGGGAGGCTTTTTGGCACTTAAGGCCAAGTATGCAGAGCTCCTCCAGCAAGAGATACAGACCTCAGGTGATGTCCCCTCACCTCTGGGAGAGTCGACAAGGCTCTCCCAAATCGGGAGAACTGACTGTTATGGCGTTGGCAATGTGGGCATCCCGAGGTTGCCAGGACCGGGCTTGAGGGGGAGTGGCCACTCCTACGTCATGAGGGTGCAGAAGGTAGCTGCTGCTCTAAGTCAGCCCTTTTAGGAGGCATCAGGGGCAACCACACACATGGGGGAGAAGTCAGAAGGGGATAATACTTGGACTTTCACAAAAGGTCATAATCTAGAGCCCTGGGGATGTTCAACATTAGGAACTGCTGCTCCTTCTGTGGCCTTCTATCACATCCTGGGTCCAAGTGTTTCAAAAGGTCAAAAGAAAGTAGGCCCAAGAAGCATGAATTAACATCCCCTGTTGGTCAAGGTACCCTCTTCAATGAATTGGCAGACAATGATGACATGGTTGAATGCAAAGCGCAACACTGCATCCGCACAGTCACTGTATGAAGGTTTTAACAATGGTTTCAGAATCCCTGCAGATGGCTGTATAGGGGTTCCATTTTGCAAACAGCAACAGTCATTGCAAGCCAATCCTGAGGTTGCCAGGAAGAAGATCCAGAAAAAAAGAGCCTAGAGAGGATAGCGGGTCCATTTGACTCCATCCCTCTGGAGGATTTTGTGTGTTCTCCTATTGGGTAGTGCTGAAAAAAGATCCAGGGGAGTATTGCTTGATCCATAATCTGTCAGCACCTAGGGGGACAGTCTCAAATGAGGCCATTGATGAGTCACTATGCTCAGTCTAGTGCGCCTAGCTAGATCAGGTCATCGAGATGATCCAGAGGCTGGGACCTGGAATGTTGCTTGCAAAGGCAGATATATAGTCAGATTTAGGCTGCTGCCGGTTCATCCAGACGGCTTTCATTTGTTAGGTTTTCATTTGAGGGCTCCATTTACTTTGACAAATGCATGCAGCTGTCTCCTCTCGTGCACTTACTTTGAGAGGATTAGCCCCTTCTTGGAGTGGGTTTTCCAGCACAGGACTGGGCACCAGTAATCTAGACTAGTAGGTACTGCCTTATCTTGATGATTTCCTTTTTCTGGGGCCCTCAGACACAACAGGGTGTGGGGAGGCCTTAGAGGCATTTCACGAGTTAATGGACGTTTTGGGGTGCTTTTATCTCAGGTGAAAACATATGGCCCAGTCACAAATATTGAATTTCTTTTGATAGAGCTGAATTCCAAGGCGGGGGTGTCTAGGTTTCCTCTGGAAAATGCATTCTTAAGGCATTGAAATAGTGTCTTGAAGTCAAGAAAGTGATGTTCCATCAATTGCAGGTTGTAGTGGGCAGCTGAATTTTGCATTGCATATCATATCCATGGGCCACCCATATCCCAGGTCCATAACACAGGCCATGTCTGGTTTGAAACAAACACCATCACACCAGGTTATCGAGCGAGGTGCAACAGAACATGAGAATTTGGGAGGCATTTGTGAAAGACTTCAATGGCTCTGTGGTGTAGCTAAGCCCCGATAAGACCAATGGGGAGTTCGTTTTATTTACAGACTCTGCAGGCAGCAAAGGTTTTGGCCCAATCCTCTGTGCTTCTTGGTGCGCCCAACATTAGCCAGGGGACTAAGTGGAATCAAGTCTGGTGGTAAACATATATTTCTTGGAATTCTTTCCCATCCTAGTAGCTATCTAGCCAGATCAGTTTCACAACCAGTCAGTGATATTCTGGTCAGACAAAAAGACTGTAGCAGAATGCATTAACCGGCAAGCAGCAAAATGTAAGCTGATCATCAGATTGTTGAAAGAAATCATACTGCTATGTTTAAGACTGAATGTCAATTTTAAACCCAAACACCTGCACCTGGCATATTGAACAATTCAGCAGATGCTCTGTCATATTTTAAGATGCAGGCTTTCAGGTAACACCACCCAGAAGCAGCGGAGATCCCTTCAGTGGTCCTGGAGGAACAGGTGGCTTGGTGCCCCAGCCTACCCGACCTCGTGGCTGCTAGTTTAGCACACAAGGCAAGGTGTGCTTATGAGGGGGCACTTTGCACTTACTGCAGATTTCATGAAAAAAGATGGGGTGGAGGCATGGTTTTCACTGGCGTCTATAATTTCAGTTTTGGGGTTTGTAAGGGAGGAAGGGAGGCCAGTGTTGTTTGATGGGCAGCACACCACAGCAATTTCCTTGATCGCAAGAATGCAGAGGCACTCCAATCGGGCCAAAGTTTTCCTTGTGCAAGGAGAAACAAGAGGCTGACAGAGACTAGAGGGGATCAAGCAAGATATTAGGCATAGACCTACTAAAACTGGGGAAGATCATTTCCGGCCTACAGAGAGTGTGCAGATCCCCTACCAAGATAAGCCTTTTCAGTGCAGCTTTCGGCTTGGCATTTAGGGTAGGAGAGTTAGTGGCAAAATGTAAGAAAGACAAACATGGTGGTTTGCAGGTGGAGGATATTGAATAGCCAAATTGCTCCATGGCAGTAACCATCATTCGCTCAAAGACTGGCCATATGGGTAGGGGTGACCATGTTCTGCTGCACAGGGCTAGGGAAATGAGTGGTGCCTGCTGGGGAACCTGGAGACATATATAACGAATCACCCAAAGGCGGCAGGAGGTACGCCATTCCTTCGTGAAGATGCAACACTCCTCACTAAGTTTCAGTTTGCCAAAGTCCTCGATATGCCTCTGACTTTGGCGGATGTAGACCCTCCAGGGTACAGCCCTCACTCAATTCAGATCAGAGCAGTTACTGCTGCTGTGGGCCTAGGACTGGGGTGACATGTGGTCCAAAAGATGGGGAGGTGGAATTTGATTGTTACAAGTGGTAACATGAGATTGAACATGTTGAGATGAACTGACATTAATCCTTTGCCATTCCTTTTAAAGCACCCTCCTGTCATTGCAGGTGGAAGACATGTTGAAGAGATGTGGTTGCCTGATCGTTTGTACTCTCCTGTCAACCGGGGAGCAAGATGTGCTAAGGAAGTGCTGGTGTTGGGTAATTCCTATGTTTTGCAGGCAAGGAACTGGTATGCAGCTGGGGATTATGCAGCAAGTCTCAGAAGCCTGGATTTCATATAACCTTCTGTGGGCAAGGAGGGCTATGCTTGATCGACCTGAAGTCCTGGCTTGATAGATTACTGGCATGGAGGCTTCCGACCCAGAGGTGGTAATTGTAAATTTAGGATGCAATGATTTGACTAACCGAGGGCGCAAAGAGTGGTTTGAGTTGATAATCCCAGAGGTGGGTTGGCTCTCAAGAAGGTTCCCTGGATGTATGATAGCATGGTCTCATGTTGTTCCGAGAATTAATTGGAGAGGTGGTAAGTCTGTCAGGGCCCTCTGCTAAATGTCTAAACAAGAAAGTAACTAAACTACTGAATACAGACAGTTTGTCTTCAATACCTCATGGTTACACCAAGGGGAGCGGTTTTGCTTAAAGGATAGTGGTCCAAGGAAGGTAAAGCAATATTTATAGAGAATTGACTGGCATGGCTGTGCCAATGCACCCAGAAGGTGGGGTGAGGGCCAGATAGTAGGTGAACTATGCTGGCCTGTGATGGGTGGGGTCATAATTGGTGGGGACTCTTCGGGCCCCCTGTGTCATCTTTTTTTCAGAAAGACAGTGGGTCAAACATCAGCACCACAGGAACCTCAAAGGGTTGCTGGAAGTAAGGTGTAAAGAAGTTGCAGAGGCGTGGGGGGCTCTGGCATTTGCTGACATGCAGTCTTTACCTGTCAAATGCAGGCACTGTGGGCACAACCAAGCACAGGCCCTTTGGGGGTAAAAAGAAATTGGGTGTAGGGGGTGCCCAAGATAGGTATCCTAGGGGCAGCTGGGCCAGATGCACAAAAGCTCCTGAGAAGGAAAGTGGGGCCCTCCCATAAGGATGCTTCCACCCTCTGGGCTGTGGGGGTGGAAAAGGAAGAGTCCCGGAGGCAGTCATGATCTCACTTAGGATCTGTTTTTCAGTTTTTTGGTTGCACAAGAACAAACTAATTATGGTTAGGTGACTCTAATGTATTAGAGGCTCTGTTAAGGATGTGGTTCACTTGTGACAAACATTTAACTAGGAAAGTCATTACTGTTCAAATGATGTTGTGTAAGAAATTGTTTTGTGTATGTAATGAAAGATGGCCTGGATCTTTTGATCTCAACTTCAAAAGTGGTCTCAGGCTAAGTCATTACTGGCCGCTTGGCGGGCATGGGCAGAGTGGAGGGTCACATTTATTCCGGGAACCTCTGTGGCTCCCTGGCCAGCTCGGGAGAGTTGCCCATCATAGCAGGGGTGACAGGGATCGGATGGGCGTGGTTGCGCAGCCCAGGCCCTTGGGCCGGGCCTGTGGGGGTGGGGGCGTGGCTGCTCAGCAGTCACCTCTGGAAGGGCAGAGTTCTTCCAGGGTGGCAGGGATTTTCTGTCGGCCAGCGGTATGGGGGCCCCACCTTTAAAAAGGGCATTGCAGCATGGAGCTGGCCTCTTTGCTCCACTCCAGGTCGCAGCCTCAGTGTGACGCCCACCTCATGAACACGAAGCTCTAACGGGCCTCTCGACTCTGCCCTCTAGCAGTTGCATGGGCTGAGTGCTAGTTTCCCCACCCACCAGCCTCCGAGCAAGGGACATAGGAATGTGCTGTATCACTAGGAAGGTTAAATGTATTGTAAGTGGGTCTGTGTACTGTATTGCGGTATGTTGACGTTTTCTTTTCAGGTGTGTAAAATCAAGATTATTTTGTGTGCATCATCTGGAATTTTCTTGTCGAACACCTTTCTCGGGTTCTCAAGCTAAGAGTGTTATTTTGATGTAGATTTGTTGTATTTTATGTGGGGTGAGGCCATGATTGACAAGGACTCTTCAGGTCTCCTGCGTCATCCTTTTTTTCTAGAAAAACAATGGGCCAAACATGAGAATCACGGGAACTTCAAACGGGTCTGGCAACAAGGCGTAAAGAAGTTGCAGTGGCAAGGGGGATGGGGGCATCACTGGCATGCAGACCTTACCTGTCAACCACGCACTTAGGCGCAGGGTACAACCTACCACAGGTCCTTCGGGGGATAAAGTTATTGGGTGCAGGGGGTACCGAAGGGAGATATCTGAGGGGCAGCAGGGACCCCTATGCAAGAGCTCCCAGAGAAGGAAGGTAGCGCCCTCCCATAAGGAAGCTTCCACCTGCTGGACTGGGGAGGGGGGGGTGGTGGTAGAAAAGGAAGAATCCAGGAGCCAGTCATGACATCACGCAGGAACCGTTTTTCTGTTTGTGAGGTGACTTCAATGCATTAGAGGCTCCGTTATAGACGGTTTGCACCTGTAACAAACATGTAAATAATAATGTGGTTACTGTGCAAATTATGTTGTGTAAGAAATTATGTTTGTGTGTGTAATAAAATACAGACAGAGATATTATGATCTAAACTTCAAAAGTGGCCTCAGTCTAAGTCATTAGTGGGTGCCAGGTAGGCATGGGCAGGGCAGAGGGTCACTCTTATCCTGGGAACCTCTGTGATTTCTGGCCATATGTCTATCAGGCAAGCACCATCCCTGGTTCCACTGCATCCACTGACTACGGAGCACTCCCTTCCTTCGCAATAGAGGACTTGGACCTGAAACAACAAGCAGTGTAGTGGGCTCCCGTTTTTATACTCATTACACAGACAGGAGATGTGGATCCACTATTGGAAACTGTAGAACCTTGTTAAAGTGGTTGTCATTCAAGTTTCTTTCCTGGGCTGTTCTTAAGATGCAGCTTTTTGTGAAGTGATACTTGTCACACCAGGAGTGGAGTCCACTAAACAGAAGCTGAAAGGGGTGTGAGATGTCTGCACCTGGCTGTCATCAGCACACTGAAGAGCAAATAGGGAAAAACAAAAGGGCAGATTCCACCTAAAGGGCTCCTCGCCTTGCACAACAGAGCCTGCAGTCCACCAAACGGCAGTGTTCAGGAAGAGTAAACACCAGCTCCTTGCTAAGCAAAGGGATTAATTAAAATTCTAACGGAACCTTGTCTCCACTCCCCTCACTTCAGTGTCTAGGTCCTCACCCTCTAGCTTCGGGAATGAGAGCAATACACTTCCATTGTTTTGGAACACACTCCTCACCTCCATCTCATGCAGAGGCAGTCCAAGGAAACTTGCTACACTGCCTTAAGTTGAGTAAAAGGGTTAGAGCAGAAAGGCTCCATACTTACAAAGATGTGGAACATTTTTCCTTTTTCCTAGCACTGGCACACGGGCGGTCATGACAACCTCAGCGGTCTTTTAACAAGACCGCCGAGGGACCGCTGTGCGGAATACCGCCAGTAGTGGCAGTTTGCCGCTCGGCGTATTATGACTGTCGGCTGCTCTCCGTCCTTTGTACGACGGAGAGCCGCCAACAGCCATACTGGGGGTCGGTGGGGAAGTGGAGGTTGCTCCACCTCCACCGCCACGCCAACAGAACACCGCCCAGCGAATCACGTCCTGTGATTCGCCGTGGCGGTGTTCTGTTGGCGGTGTGGTGTCGGCAGAGCAGCCCCCATGGCTCCCGTGTCCTCCCGGAGGATAGACGGACAAGGTAAGTCGATCGTCCGTTAGGGGAGGGGGATGGGGGAGTGTTGTGTGTTGTGTGGGTGCATGGGGGTGTGCTTCTGTGTATGTAGAGGGGGGTGTGAGTGCGTGGATGCTTGCGGGTGTGTTGCTTGTGTTGGGAATGAGTGCGTGTATGTCTGTATGTATGTCTGTATGGATGTGTGCGTGTATGTCTGTATATGGGTGTGCGTGTCTGACTGAGTGTGTGGATGTAGACATGTATGTTGGTGTGTGTGCGTGTATGTGTGTTGGTGGTGCATGCGTGCGTGTCGTGTGTGTGTGAGTTCTGTGATGTTGGGGGTCGGGGTGGGAGGGGGGCCCTGCCACCTTTGGGGGGGTGGCAGGGGTGGTGGGGGGTGTAGGGGAGGGAGTCGGAGGGGGTGAGGGGTGGGGGAGACCCCTATCAGTGCCAGGGAAGGAATTCCCTGGCACTGATAGGGCTTACCGCCATGGATTTCATGGCGGTTCTTACCGCTGGAAATCCACGGCGGTAAGCCGGGTCGAAATACCGTCGGCGGTATTGTGACGGCCGCCGGGCTGGAGACCCAGGTCTCCAGCCCAGCGGGAGGAACGGTGAAGCGGCGGATGACCATGGCGGTAACCGCCATGGTCATATTACTAAAAAAAAGACCGCCAGCCTGTTGGCGGTCTTACCTCCGCTTTAACACCATCCGACAGGGTTGTAATGACCCCCACTGTGTGCTTCCTAGAGCCGACTAAGGCAACCTTGCACCATAGTGGGTGCCTGCCTTATGGGCAGGATTGTTTTTGTGCAGGAAGTGATATCTTCCTGCATAAAAGCAATGCAAAGAGGCATTTTTATCTTTCTATGTGTGATACAGAATGCATCACAAATAGAGAAAAAAACAATTCTCCTAGTTACGCCATTCTCTGGTAGGCATACCATTTTGGGGCAATCGCTGGCTTAAGAAAATGTAATCCAAAATTACATCAAACCCATGGGTGGATGCAAGAGGATGCCCATGCTCCACCCATGGTACGCCGCAGCTTGAAATGTATTATGACACCGCGCAGCAGCTTCATTGCATTAAATTTCTTTACAAAGCCATGCAAGGCAGCGCAATTTGTCCTGAACGTGGTTTTGTAAACCTGAATTAGGAAGTTGAGCTGCTTTGCATCACATTGAGTTATGCACCAAAATCAAATCAAGAATTTATAGATCGCAACTGCTCCCCCGTAGGGGTCTGAAGGCGCTGAGGGGGTTTCTTCTCTGAGCTTCAGTTGAAGAGCCAGGTTTTGAGGTCCTTCCTGAACTGATGCAGTGATGGTGACTGCCAAAGGTGCAGGGGCAGGTTGTTCCAGCTCTTTGCCGTGAAGAAGGCAAAGGATCTTCCACCAGCCGAGATCTTCGGTATGCGGGGCACGGTGGCTAGTGCTTTTTGAGCGGAGATGAGAGGTCTGGTGGGGGAGTAGAAGGTGAAGTGGTGCTTGAGCTAGGCGGGTCCTAGGTTGTGGAGGGCCTTATGTGCGTGTACAAGGAGTTTGAAGTTAATTATTTTCTCCATTGGAAGCCAGTGGAGGTCACTTAGGTGATTGGAGATGTGTTCACAGTGGGGAATGTCCAGGATGAGTCTGGCAGAGGCACTTGGGATGTGCTGTAGTTTCTTCAGGTTCTTCTGGGTGGTGCCGGCGTAGAGGGTGTTGCCATAGTCAAGTCTGCTGGTAACCAGGGCATGGGTTACGGTTCTGTGGCAGCCCTTTGGAATCCATTTGTAGATCTTCTGGAGCAGTCGGAGAGTGTAAAAACAGGACGATGCGACTGAATTGACTTGGCGGGTCATGGTGAGCGATGAGTCCAGGATAACGCTGATGTTGCGTGCGTGGTTTGCAGGGGTGTGAAGGTGCAGAGGGTGGATGGTCACCAGGACGCTTCCCAGGCTGATGGGGAGGGACCCTGTATGAGGACCTTGGTCTTGTCAGAGTTGAGCTTGAGGCAGCTATCCTTCATCCAGGCAGCGATGGCTTCCATCCTGTTGTGGAAATTCTTCTTGACAGTTTTGGGGATTTTGGTCAGTGAGATGATCAGCTGGGTGTCGTCAGCATGGGAGACCATGTTCAGCCTTTGGTTCCTGATGATGGATGCGAGTGGTGCCATGTAGATGTTGAAGAGTGTGGGGCTCTGGGATCAGACCTGTAGAACTCCTCAGCTGATCTCCGTATGTTCTGACAGGTAAGGCGGGAATCTGACTCTCTGGGTTCTGCCAGACAAGAAAGAGCGTATTCATTATAGGGAATTTCTGCGGATGCCAGCCTCATGGAGTCTGGAACAGAGGGTGAGGTACAAAACTGTGTTGAATGTGGCTGATAGTTCCAGAAGGATGAGGTCTGCTGTATTGCCGTGGGTGAAGAGCAAGCGGATGTCATCTGTGGTGATGAGGAGGGCAGTCTCCATGCTGTGGTTGCTCCTGAAACCTGATTGGGAGATGTCTAGGATGTTGTTGTCCTTGATGTGCTTACGGAGCTGAGTGTTGATGGCATTTTTGATGACCTTGGATGGGAAAGGCAGCAGAGAGATGAGGTGATGATTCTTGGGGTCCAGAGGGTCCGCCATGGGTTTCTTCAGGAGCTGGCAGATCGCAACGTGCTTCCAGTCCTTTGGGAAGGTGGCTGTATCTATGGAGCAGTTAATTGTGTGGCGGAGCTCTGGTGCAATGGAGGTGTTGGCTTTGTTAAAAATTTGGTGAGGACAGAGGTCTGTAGGGGCGCCGGAGTGGATGCTGCTCATGATAGTGCAGGTCTCGTCAGTGGTGAGGGTGGTCCAGCAGTGCAGTGCAGGATCTGTGACGGTTCAGGGGGTCAGAGCTGGGGGGTTGTTGGAGGGCGCGGTGGGCCTTGGGTCTGAAACACGGACAATGCAGCTCATTAATAAAACTTCTCCATGGGCTAAGCTCAGGACAGGGACAGTCCACTGTCAGTAAATGAGGTTACACCTGGGGTACTCCTCCAGGTCACAGGACAAGCTCAGGACCTAATAATGTCAGGACCAGACAAAAAGGCCTCTCTGCACATCAGTGCTTAATTTGTGCCAGTGTTTTCTGGTGCTCAGCACCAGCAAGTATTTGTAGGCACTGGTGCATATTTCTGAGAAGCCACCACATGGTGGCGCTTTGTGTGTATTATTAAGCAACGTTCATTAGAGGAGCATTAAACTACTTAATATAGCTTTAAAAAAATGATAAATCTTGAATTTAAACCTGCAATTAAAAAGAAACGTGGGTTGTGCCAGCTGAAGTGGACCAGTGAGTAATACCTTGGGCCCTGGCACTTAATATTTTTTCAAGTTAAGCACTGCTGCACAGGCTCGATTAGCATCCTGCCAGGGCCTAAAATCAAAAGACAGGATACCCGATTCATGCACTTGGTCACTCGGGCAGGGAAACACATCAGTGCAACAAGCAAGGGACATTCTTGACCCAACACACATGAACTCTGAATTTTCGCCGGCAGAACATAGGATAACATTCGCCTGATGGTAGCATGGGTGTTGTCGAACGACTGACAGTCGATTTTTGTTAGGGATACTATTACTCCACGGCGGTGAGGAAGCGGCCACAGATATAACTAGCCTGCTGGTTACTGGTGGTCCTGCGGTTGAATTAGTAGGGGGGGTTAGTTGGGGAAAGATGCACCTGCCTCAGGGTATGTTAGGCCTCCACTTTTGACAGTGAAGAAATTGATTGCCCGTCTTTTGGGTAAAAAGCCCCCAAGTAACTTCCGTGGGTCAACAGGAAATGGTCTGTTCTCTCACTGGAAGAGATAACGTTCTCCTGGAGCAGATCACCGAGACCATTCACGTGCAAGCAGGGTCCTTACCATTGACTGAAGGCCAACGACAGCAAAGAGCTGACGTCCTGCCCAAATGAGAACCCTCTCTATGTTCTTTTAAATAATACAGTGAAAGTGGTTGTGACTGGACGTCGGGGTTATTCTTTTCGAATTGATGAATAGTCCTGATACTTGTTAATGGGAGCTATTTTACAAAATTACAAACAAACAAATCAACTAAAAGGACATTCTGGTTACAATAGAATTCTTAAAAACAACTGCTACAGTTTGCTATTCAATTACAACTGTTCTATGCACTTCTCCTGACCTCGCACACGTCCCAGATTACATAATTTGTTATTGACGTCAATGGTGACATTATATATAACATCTCAAATAATATGATTGGTGAAACCATTGAAGTAGCAAATTGTTGCTGTAGAATGCAGCTATCGGCTGGTAGATTAATCGCAGCCTTATTTCTGCATCCACCATCTTCTGTTGGCAATAGTTTTTCACACGCAACACTAGTTTCTATTATTCGCGAGAATTACATCATACACCTGAATTATGGCCCTCAACCAATGATATACCTAGAAAATTCACAATAAAAATGCTTTGAAGTAAATAAAATCATCTGTCATGTCATCCATTACAATATGTCTAATGAGCACTATTCCCATAGAAAGTAAACAATTCCTAAATGTTTCACGGATTCGCTGCTTCTTGTTACATAAACATTAAAAAAACGTTAATGCCAAACCCCCTCACTCAGCAGCACAACTGTATTTTTTTAAGTACCTTCATTTAAAGACCGCCTAACCAATAACAAAAAGGGCCTATCTATCTGTTTTACTACAGAAAATAGGCAAATCAATATATTACAGTTTTAACCTACTGTTTCCAATAACAGCATTCGATAATAAAAAATCCAACTAAATCAGCATGCAGGTAGTTAAACAAAAAAAAAAAAAACATAAACGTAAACAGGTTATGGTCCAGTATTGTCCTCTCCGTTCAAATGCTCGTGGTTTATAATTATCACATCAACAAAAACCCGTGGGTAGTTTTGGAGGCTCGCAGTGTCTGGTTACAGCATTCGTTGAAGTCTGCAATGCCAGTGACATTAAATATGACGTTCTAAAGGCATGTTATTTACAACAAGCAGCCCTGGGCTTTCACAGCCGGCTGCCAAGGGCTCCAGCTTGAACGTTCATTAAAATAAAAGACCTGTCCAACCCTGCACTCATGTCGGTAGTGGTGAAAAATATCATAGGACCCGGAGGCCTCCATGCGACCCCCACTCCCCCCTCCGAAATACACAATTTGACAACTAATAAACGTTGGAAGATTTTATTCAAACTTCAAGCATCTCATAACTTTTCAAGCATATCAAATTTTACATCTATACGTCATGAGCATTATTGTGACCATAAATCAAATTCTGACAGGATCCCTTCCTGTCCTGAACCACCATTGGACCACACAGGTGACCCATCTATCACCTGTATCCCTAGGAGGGGCGGTTACCCTGTCTACAACACTGTACCTTGTCCTCATGCTTCGGGTTCCGCCCCCTCCTCCAAACACCAATCAGACTCGGGGTGTAATGGGGCGGCCAAGGGCTGGAGCCCCATGTTCCCCCCAGCGATCTGAGCTCCCTTACCCCTTGATCTGGTGTGTACATCCGTTGGTTGGCTCAGAACTTCAGGATCCCATCCCAGGTGTCCTCCCGGGGGCCCCACCTTGGGGACCCCCCCTGTTGCTTCTAGTCACATCTCAATTTCCGCATGCCTACTGCCTAATAACAAGGAGAGGGTGGGTGGGTCAATCGCGGGACCCCGCTCCCGTCCGGCCGCCGCGAAATCTAGAAGAAGGACTTGCCTTCTTGGGGGGGCTGTTAAATAGCCCCCCCACCAGTTCGCGGCGGCCAGAACCGGTCGGGGCCCAACGTGGACCCAACGTTCGTCGAGGGGAAGACTTCCGCCCCCGGGCCTCGCGAGGCCCGGGGGCGGAAGTCCGCCCGGCAAACTGCGCACCCTAGGTGCGCAACAGAGGGGAGTGCCGGGGCCACGTAGCCCCCGACTCCTAACGGGCCGCGCCCCCCCACTTTGGCGGGGGCGCTTTACCCTAGGACCCGGAGGCCTCCATGCGACCCCCACTCCCCCCTCCGAAATACACAATTTGACAACTAATAAACGTTGGAAGATTTTATTCAAACTTCAAGCATCTCATAACTTTTCAAGCATATCAAATTTTACATCTATACGTCATGAGCATTATTGTGACCATAAATCAAATTCTGACAGGATCCCTTCCTGTCCTGAACCACCATTGGACCACACAGGTGACCCATCTATCACCTGTATCCCTAGGAGGGGCGGTTACCCTGCCTACAACACTGTACCTTGTCCTCATGCTTCGGGTTCCGCCCCCTCCTCCAAACACCAATCAGACTCGGGGTGTAATGGGGCGGCCAAGGGCTGGAGCCCCATGTTCCCCCCAGCGATCTGAGCTCCCTTACCCCTTGATCTGGTGTGTACATCCGTTGGTTGGCTCAGAACTTCAGGATCCCATCCCAGGTGTCCTCCCGGGGGCCCCACCTTGGGGACCCCCCCTGTTGCTTCTAGTCACATCTCAATCTCCGCCACGAGGGCGACCAGGGCCCAAAAGGTCCTTCGCCCTCCCCACCATAAAACAAACCACGCGCAAAAGCCCACATGTCGTAAATGAATTGATCGGTCCCTGCATCAGATAGGTGTACCTGGTCCTGGTGGAACATGTGTGAGCCCTTTAATAGTTTGTGGGGGATGTTCCATAGTCGCCCCTGGCCCGGGCAAAGTTTTGCCATCTCGGCGTTCAGCCGTCGTACCGACACGTTGATAGTTCTTGACTTGATCCCTGCACCCCATTTCCGACGTGGCACCATGTGTGACCATGCAATCGCAGCATTTGGGAATACCTTTGCCAATTTAGTAATCTCTAAAAATACTGTTTCTCTTAGCGTCTTGCGGCCCAACTGCACCAAGTCGTTGCCTCCTAAGTGAATAATGACAAGATCCGGGGACTGCAGCCCCGCGGATCCCTTTGCCTCATTGACCAACTGTTGTAGCTGAGTGATGCCCGCACCGCCAATTCCACACCAGCGGAACGCCACACCTTGAACCATCGCCGGATTCGACCCACGGAGCTGTTGCACCCGGTGCGCCGCCCGACGAATAAATGAATGCCCCAGTACCCAAACTACACGTTGAGACATTGTACTGAAATGAAAAGAAAAGAGTGTGAGGCATTCATATACAAGCACAGTGCTACCTTTAGACCAATTCCGGCCTAATATACCGTTTGTAACACTCAGAAGACCACCGGCCGATGCCTTTCACTGTGGTGGCCCCCAATCCAGCACCTGCCGCTAATGTGGCTGCCCCTATTCTAAAAGAATGGGAGGAGTAACCAGATTGTTCAACGCCTAAAGACTTCAGAGCCAACTTGAAGATCATCAAGAATTGGTAACGCGATAAGCAATCCCCGTTGATGTGTAAGAACAAGGCGGACGAGCTAGCCCGCGGGCGGACCTGGAGGTAATTATTTATAAGCAGTACTGGGCATAATGATGACCCAGGTGCGGCCCTGAGTGAGATACGCGCCCCCTTCTGCAGCTGGTCCGTTTTTGATTTGCGCAAGACTATTGAAAGGAACCCAGCGCCGGACGTAATGTCGCCCCATTGTAGCCCACCCGCATGGTCGCCCTTGGCTGCGCCCACCAATTCGCTGATTCGGAAGGCCCCGTAAAAAACCACCGCGAAAGCCGCGGAGAATAAAGCAGCCTCTGCGGGGGACGAGCATATGCCTGGAAGTGCGCCCAGTATGTTCCCGAGCAGGGGTGCGGTAATGGGGCGCCTAGAATCCGCTCGAACACGAGCCACCCTGGCCCAACCTGCTAAGGCCCTATTTATAATAAATGTATTCAAGGGTGCCTCGAGTTGTCTGATCTTTGCGAAGAAGCGTATCGCCGACAAATAAGCCTTTGCGCACGATACTGGCCGGCCTTGGGTTTTTAGATGTGAGAGGAAGGCACAAACCGCGAACTCAGTGAATGGTTCAGAGATCTGCTGTGACTGTAAGAAACGCCTGTAATTATAAAATTCATTCTCGTAAGCTTTCTTAGTACGTGGTGCTAGAGATGTTGCTACTAAGTCGGGGAGGGCGGGGCACCAATTCTCCACAGAGATTCTGGGAACTCCGACATCTTCTCCATCGCCTGGGGGTGATACCGCAGAAATTCCTGCATTAATGAGCGAGACAGAGCGTCAGCAGCGTTGTTATGAACCCCTGGCACATGTTTAGCTCTGAAAGTAATGTTGTGTTGTAAGCATGATAAGATCAGGTGCTTCAACAGGCGTAGGACCAGCGGGCATGAAGCCCCTTGGCGGTTAATGACTTCTACTACTGCCATGTTGTCAGACCAAAAGATTACCACCCTGTTTTTCAATATCTCCGCCCAGATATTTACCGCTACCACGATAGGGAATAACTCCAAGAAGGCTATGTTCTTGGTCCATCCTTTGCTAACCCAATCATCGGGCCAATCCGCTCTGCACCACCGGGGGCCCAGGATTGCTCCAAAACCTACGCTACCAGCTGAATCAGTGTACAAACCCAGTGTTGGGCTGGAGATTGCCTTTTTGGGCCAAATGACCGCGCCATTGAAATTTTTTAGAAAAAACTTCCACAACCTCAGGTCTCCCCTAACTTCCGCAGATAGCCGGGTGTGGTGATGTTTTTCAACCAGCCCGGACATTGAACGTGCAATGGATCTGGAAAAGGGGCGGGCCATGGGGATGATTCTCAATGCGAAATTTAGCTGGCCTACCAGCACCTGAAGCTGGTGTAGGGTAACTCTCTCTTGCGACGACATCACATGGATGGATTCCTTGAAAGCTACCAACTTCTCCTGAGGCAAACGACACTCCCCGGCCACTGAATCGATTTCAATTCCCAGGAAAGTGATGCACGTAGTGGGACCAGCTGTCTTCTCGGGGGCCAAAGGAACCCCGAATTCCTCAAACATTGCGATCAACGCCTGGAGTGCCCACCCGCATTTGTCAGACCCAGGGGGACCCAAGATTAGGAAATCATCCAAATAATGAATGACATCGCGGTGACCAGTGCGAAGTGAGAAAGCCCATTGGAGAAAGGTGCTGAATTGTTCAAAGTAGCTACATGATACACTACAACCCATGGGCATGCATTTATCATAGAATGTGTCTCTAAAAATAACACAGAATATTGTTCTTGTGCCAAGTGTGTATTTGAAGTTAACAGAGCCTTTGCTAAACCTGGTTGCTGAAACCTGACCATGCAACGAGTTTAGAAGCAGGCTCCGGGTTTCCTCGTGTTGTCACCGGAACTTGATTATTTCTAAATAACACCGTTTTGACCGTGGCCAAGAGGCCCAGTTTGCTCCTATCACTGAGCTCCTACCTATATTGTGCATGTTCAATACCGATACCTATAAAATTGCCAATTTATACAGACCCAGCACAGGCGTAGCAACCTGCAAGACAGAGCCAAACCTCTGCTGCCGGAGTCCCTCTCACGTGCACATCGAGCCTACCAAGGAAGCCGCCTCGCACCTTCCCCAAATTAAAGCCCGGGGCGCTTATGGCACGGGGGAGATCCAAACCCCTGATTGTGGATAGCCTAAGACACCAAAAGAGGTAGAACAACCCTCTGCCTTACAGCTCCTTACGGAAAAGCGACGTGGCATTCTGCAGCTAATACAGCCAGAAACTGGTTTCCATAGTTGGGTAGAGGTGGGCACGTTGAGCTGCACCTGTGTCGCTCCTCAAACGATCCGATGCCGTGGGTGGGGACTCACCAAGTTCAGGAATACTACTTTTTAAGAAAGTACTTGCCACTACAGCTTCCAGTTTTTCTCGGAATTACATGCCCAGCCTTAGGATTACCCTACGACTTGTTCCTAGTATTATGACCTAAACTTCAAGGGTGAAAATTCACCCCAGTTTTGTAGGGAAAACGTATTGAGTAGAGTGGGTACCAACACACCGACATGCTGAGCCAATGCAGTGACCTGCCAATACATTGTAACATACTCCCATAGGGATCACCACCTGTGTGGCACATGGCAAATTTGAGTAATCTCCAGTCATAAATAAAGTGGGTCTATTCTGGCTCATTAAAAGCACTCAACAGCTGGGACTGATTTATGTCTAAAGTTTGTCCTGGGTCTAAAGTACCAAAATAGCGCCGTTGTTTAACCAGAACTGAAACCCTAGGAGAGTGGAAACGAGTCAAATGGGGTTAAAAGCAGTGCCATAGACACGCTGCGTCGCTCGCATTCATTTCCATTTTGGCCACTCTCGATGTTTTCGCATGGTTCCGCCTTTTTTTTTTTTTTTAATCATACCGTTACAGACCTGGGAAGAATTGGGGTTGTCGGTTCCTACAAGCCCACCCCTCCCCCATTAAGAAAGGTACCTGCTAATGTAGGGAGGGCTCGAAATTTAGATGCAACACTGACTTTCACTCAGACCCAAAAACCTTCGAAAGTGTGTGCGTGCGTCCCACCCAACTGTACCACATACCTTGTAAGTCATCGGTACCCCGTGGTTCCGAGGAGGGGGTAAACGATGGACACAGGTACAGCTACGGCGCAGAGAGAGTTAAATTAGCATAGCAAAAAGGGAAAGAACAGCCAAGGCAACCTAAACACTCTCACGCGTACGCTGGTAGTGCTCCATGCCGATATCCGGCAATCACATGTTTTTGGCCTATGAACAACTCCCTCATCCCACCAGCATTGCTGCTGAGGTAGTTAACCCACTTGATTAAATGAAAACAATACATGGTAGAGTGGGTGAGAGAACAATGCGATCAATGTATAAAGACTCTGATTGCCAATTGATTAGGGTGTGTGGAGTGTGAGTTGATGTACTCACGTAGCTGCTAACCATCATATTATTTGAATCCACATGACCGTACATGTGGAGAAATAGACATACCCCGCATAAACCTTCCATACATAGCACATTGCTAGCCTATGTGCCTACGCCTGCCTATGACACATAAGCATGCGCACCCAAAAGATGCGGACGTGCCTCTGTGCGCATGTCCCCATTTAGATATGTGTCTTTTATTGATATATAATATGATATACCAGATGCCACTTGAACAACTGATCTCGTGAAACTACTTACAAGTAAAGAAAACCAAGCTTGAGTAATCTACATTAGGTGGACCTTAGAGTGAATAGCCGTAAAAAATCCCTCATTTCCCTGAGCAAATAATTCTCTCAACAAACATATGCAACATCGGTATACAGTGTAGTTTTAAAACCCCCACAGGCCTTTCTCACTATGAACTCGGGAATTGAAGCTACATTCTCGGGTCCCGCTAACCCTATTCCAATTTCAGTGCGGGTGGCCAGCACCTCTTTAAGAGGACGACAACACCATGCAGCCCCAGCCCACTTTTCACTCGGATATGCTGACAATAAGAGAATTTCTGTTTAAGCCTAATTAACTCATGTCCGAAAAAGGGACAGGTAATTTGCCCACGTCCACAAAGCAGTAGCGGGGCTCCGGTGATATTTTCAAAATTTTAGTGCATTGTCTATGCGTTAACGATCAGCGAAGCCAACCCAGGAACTGGGGAACCAGGCTCCAGTCACGACGCCAGCTAAACATTACGTGAAAACTCACACAAAGCGACACTGCTGTTTCACAGGGAAAGTGCAGCGCGGGCGCCAACACCCCTCCCCTGCACAATAGTGTAAAGGTGCTTGCTGGCTAAAAGAGTCGCACCCCCTCTCCCCCGTGCGTGTAGTGTACACGGCTGAATACCTGAATCCCGGCGCCGCAGATGCGATGAGCCCGGCCTGGAATGTGCCCCTCTCCTGTCGGAAGCCGGATCCCTTCCAAGGAGAATGTGGTCAGAGGCTCAGGGGCCAGCCAAGGAGGAAGCCCGAGGCTCTGGAGGGGGAAGCCAGGCCATCCTCTTGAAGCCGATCCCGGTCGCGCCACCCACACCTCAATCGCGGGACCCCGCTCCCCTCAATCGCGGGACCCCGCTCCCGTCCGGCCGCCGCGAAATCTAGAAGAAGGACTTGCCTTCTTGGGGGGGCTGTTAAATAGCCCCCCCACCAGTTCGCGGCGGCCAGAACCGGTCGGGGCCCAACGTGGACCCAACGTTCGTCGAGGGGAAGACTTCCGCCCCCGGGCCTCGCGAGGCCCGGGGGCGGAAGTCCGCCCGGCAAACTGCGCACCCTAGGTGCGCAACAGAGGGGAGTGCCGGGGCCACGTAGCCCCCGACTCCTAACGGGCCGTGCCCCCCCACTTTGGCGGGGGCGCTTTACCCTAGTACGCTCTGCACTTTAGTAGATACTGAGGGCCATATTTATACTTTTTGACGCAAAACTGCGCCAACGCAGTTTTGCGCCAAAAAAATTGGCGCCGGCTAACGCCATTCTGAAGCGCCATGCGGGCGCCGTATTTATTGAATGACGTTAGCCGGCGTTAGCCGCCTGCGCTGTCTGGTGTGCGTTAAAAAAAACGACGTACACCAGGCAGCGCCGGCGTAGGGGGAAAATGGAGTATGGGCGTCCACAAATGGTGCAAGTCAGGCTGAGGCAAAAAAATCGCCTCAACCCGATTTGCGCCATTTTTTTACGACTCCCAACCCCCATTGAAATTACTCCTGTCTTAGCAAAGACAGGAGTCATGCCCCCTTGCCCAATGGCCATGCCCAGGGGACTTCTGTCCCCTGGGCATTGTCATTGGGCATAGTGGCATGTAGGGGGGTACAAATCAGGCCCCCCTATGGCACAAAAAAAAAAATATATATATACTTACCTGAACTTACCTTAATGTCCCTGGGGTGGCTCCCTCCATCCTTGGGTGTCCTCCTGGGGTGGGCAAGGGTGGCAGGGGGTGTCCCTGGGGGCAGGGGAGGGCACCTCTGGGCTCATTCTGAGCCCACAGGTCCCTTAACGCCTGCCCTGACCCAGGCGCTAAAATCCGGCGCTAATGCGGGTTTTTTAGACCCGCCCACTCCCGGGCGTTATTTTTGCCCGGGAGTATAAATACGACGCATATGCATCGGAGTCATTTTTTAAGACGGGAACGCCTACCTTGCATATCATTAACGCAAGGAAGGTGTTCACGCAAAAAAATGACGCTAACTCCATGAACTTTGGCGCTAGACGCGTCGAACGCCAAAGTATAAATATGGAGTTAGTTTTGCGTCGAATTTGCGTCGAAAAAAACGACGCAAATTCGGCGCAAACGGAGTATAAATATGCCCCTGAATACCAGACGCGTGAATCTCGGTGGCTATCAATAGGGAAGCCCTTTTTTAAAAAGAAACTTATTTAAAAGAAACTGACTGAGATGCGTTTTGGTCTTCGGAGCGAGACGCTTATTTCAGAATTCTGCCCAGTAGGGGTCGCTGCTTACACACAGATGCAGTTAAATACCGTCTGCTCCTGCTCTGCCACAACGGACGTGCTCGTCTGATGGGCACGAGCTATTTATTGATGGTCGGCTGTAAGAGCACACAGAAAACTGAAAGTACCTTACCTCACAACAAGGATAAAACTCATGGCAAAACACACACTCCAGCTAAATGTGCAGAAAATATTTCTGAAAAAACATACGCCAGGCAATGAATGACCAGGGTATATTTCTTGTAATTACAGCGCAGTATCCAAATCCGAGAAGTGTAAATTGAGGAGTTATTTTCTTGTAACTTACAGAGCTGTTTTTAAAGACTTTGTCAGCTTTTCGTGTTTCTCCTTTAGGCCTCCTACTTCTGTTTATAATTCCCATTTTCTTCAATCCTAAATTATGAAAGAGTCTTAAAAAATATATACAAAAATGTATATTGTTACGGTTTATTCCATTCGTTTTTCTTATTGATGTGCTGAACACATTTGTACAATTGGTTTTCACGCTAAAAAGGGACATACCTACACTAAATGTGCATTTGCACGTAAATTTGAAAAAATATCCTGCACCCTTGACTGGCCAGTGAAATAATAAGAACAATAAAAAGTTTACAAATATATATTTTTTTCTCCTTAGTTATTTCAACCTCTCATATAATAGACTTGAAGGCGGATTGGAGATGTGCATTTTTAAACATAACAAAAACAGGCGTCCAAGGCCCTTGTGCTTCTTAGTAGACTCAGTCACAAATCGTTGGCATTTTTTTTAAGTCATCTGTTTCTTTATTTAGGGAGATTGGCATCGCTCTCCGGCCTCGTTCGCCTGGCAGCCGGCTCCGCATATATATTTATTCATAAAGCGCCTCTGTAATCAGATGATAAGGGCGCTCTGCTGTCGCCGCGATGTGCAAGATAACAGCTCAAACAAGGGCCGGTACTTCAGTGCAGACCCGGCTCGAAAATAGTCATTTCTCTTTTGTTTCCATAGAGCCGAAATTTCCTTAAATATACAAAAAGGACAATATAAGGGGAAAATAGACGCCCTGTCGGTTTATTCCGAGAGGTACATTTATTTATTTTGATTAACAACGCACAGGCTTGAAAATTGTGTGTGTGCGTGTGCACACACACAAGCGCTCGTGTGAGGGACATTCACACCTCTGGTAGTTAGTGATATAACCCTGGGGTCTCACAAGAAGGGCAGAGAAATAAACCTGTCTCAAGAATGATGACCAAAAAAATTAAACCTGTGTGTGCCAAGTCCATGAGCGATGGGAATATTATTCCAGTGTATAGAGGTTACGTATAAAATATATGCGGATGTGCTGCCTAAACACTCATGCACATGTGCAAATGTAAACATAATTGTAAATGCGAGTCAATATTTCTGTCTCTGAAAACAAACATTCTTTCACAAGATCCATTCATTCATCAGCGCCTCCTCACTCCTCAGGGGTGATATAAATACTAATGATTTATCACACCGTTGTACCTTCTTTAATCTCTATATTACCATTAATACATTTTTATAAATCATTAAAAAGTAATGCCTCGCCTATGCTGGTAAAAACTACGTCTGAAATGCTTCGAATTTGTACGTGTGAAATTAGCGAACACTGGTCAGGAATTTTAAATGTGAGATCACGGTGTTAAGGTCAATGTGGGTTGATTTGAAACACGAAATCCTCCACAGAACACGTCGTCAACATCAAATTTCACTAAACATCGCGTTCATTTATAAATACAGATTTTTTTTTTTAAAGTGTGAACAATCATCAGTTTCAAGAAAACACAATGATTAGGTGAATGTATAATGAGGGTGTGCGAAGACGAGAGGCAGCGGAGAGTGCTCTGTACAGAGACAGGGGGTGCGCGGTGCTCCCCGAGACATTCCGAGTGGTGACAGTGTCAAACCCAGGTGACTGCGTGCAGCACGAGACACGAGCCCCACGCCGGCGCGCGCCCACCGAGGCAGCTACATTTCCACTGACAGGTGAACTTTCACCCCAGCACCGTGAGGCGGGCGCACTCTCCCCGTAGAAGGGCGTTCAGACTGTCAGGTGCGCTGAGAGATGTCTGTAAAGAGCACATCATGTATTAACCCATCTTGATTTTAAGAAAAAGAACGTTGCAAATCAGCAGCATTAAAGAAAGGTCGAAAGTATATTTCGTCTTTCGAATAAATGCATTATGTGCACTTTGAAAGGCTATTCGCTCGCTTAAAAAGGACATTAATTGAAATATATATACTCGATTGGATTGATGACTACAAAGAAATTACAGCCCTCAAAACGATACAATATTGAAATACTGAATCACTAAATGTATGAGTTTAGAGTTGACCCACGTGTCACAATTCAGAATTAAGCGCGATATGAGTGTTTGTAAAGCGCTTTGACGTTGCTTTTAAGGTACGGTAATTTGGTTCATATCTGTGAAGCGCTGGGCCTGCGTTAAAACCGTGTTTTAACGTGAATGTGGCATGTTTCTCAACGATGTGGTAAATCCGGGGTTACCGCAGGTGTTATAGCTCTCGCGTGTTGTATGGTGATAGCACCACCTCGAAAAGCGAAGTTAGTGCATCTGCCGGGTTTGCATTGCCACAAATATCTATGGCGGGTTTACTGGGTTTTGTTGGTGTTGTAGACTTCACCATCAGCAGTATTAACTCCCGTCCAACATTTTCTTCCTTTCAAGTACGCAACATAAGGATTTATCATATAGAATGATTCACATTTTAGGGCGGTCTTTAAGAGCTCAAGTGTATCTCTCGCTTCAGAAGAAAACCTTAAATGTAAGCCCTGGTTCAATATAGCGCCTTGTGGTGCTGTCCAAGACTGGAAGAGCCGCCCGGACAGAGGACGCGCACTATATAAGGGGGGTCGGGTGTGGGTGAAGGGAGGGCAGAAAATAATTCAGCACCCCTTCCCCACTTCGGCTGTGCCACTCTAACCCCCCGTGGGTCAGCTCATTCCACAGTGCAGCCAGGCACCACCTCCCCGGGGGCTCCTATTCAACAGTCAAGTGCCCACCCTGGTCCAGTCAGCATGGGCACACGGTGCCACCTCTGTGCTTCGATAGTGCCACCTGCATGCCCAATGAACTTTACCACCTCGTGCTGCAGACTGTTCCCACCAGATGATCCCACCAGAGTCCCTCCCCTACTGCAACTGCACCCCTCTCCGGTTCCGCCGCCGTCGCCCCCTGGTTCAGCTGGCTCCTTCCCGGTCCGGCCCTGCCTGCCTCTTGTGGGACAGTCACCCTCCCCGAGGCAGCAGCCCTCCCCGTGTACCCTCTGACTGATAAACATCCCTGGTCATGTGCCCTCCTTGTGATGCCGGTGGCCTCTCCCCCTCCCCCATTACAGCTGTCCCTCACCCCGTGGCACGTGTCCCGCTCCCTGGTGCAGCTGCCCCCCTGCCCCGCTGCACAGGTCCCTCACCTCGTGAACGAATCTTTCTGCCTGGTGCATGGTCCATGTGTCTCCCCCGGTACAGCTAATCTCTGCCCCCTTTCCTCCCCCCCCCCTCCCCCCGCCCGCTGGAGGTGCCCATCTCCCTGGTGCATGATAAATGTCCCCCTCTCCCTGGTGCAACGGATTACTCTTCCTTCCTGGTGCATCTGTCACGCCCTTCCTAATGCACCAGGTCGCTTTCCATTCCTGGTGCACCAGGTCCTCCTCCCTTCCTGGTACAGCAGGTCCCCCTCCCTTCCTGGTACATCAGTCGCTCTCCCTTCCTGGTACACCAGTCACTCATCCTTCGTAATGCACCTGTCACGCCCTTCCTAATGCACCAGGTCGCTTTCCATTCCTGGTGCACCAGGTCCCCCTCCCTTCCTGGTACATCAGTCGCTCTCCCTTCCTGGTACACCAGTCACTCCTCCTTCGTAGTGCACCTGTTACGCCCTTCCTGGTGCACCAGTCGCTCTTCCGCCCTGATTCACCAGTCACTCTCCCTTCCTGGTGCACGGTGTCGCTCTCCCTTCCTTGTGTCCTCCTCCCTTCCTCTTACATCAGTCACTCTTCCTTCCTAGTGCACCCGTCACTCTCCCTCTGTGGTGCTCCACTCAATCTCTCTTCCTGGTGCCCTCCTCCCTTGTATACCAGTCACTCTCCCTTCCTGGTGCACCAGTCAATGTTCGTCCCTGGTGCACTAAGTCGCTCGCACTTCCAGGTTCACCAGACACTCACTCTTTCTGGTGCACCAGTCGGTCTCCCTTCCTGGTGCACCAGTCACTAACAGGAGCACGGGCCGCTTTTCCTGGTTCAGCAGGTTCTCCCGTACGAGTCACTTCCCTTGTACGTCTCATGTGAGCCCCAGTGCAGAAAGCGCAGTCTCTGTGCTCTCCCCCCCCCCCCCCCCCCGGGTGGCCCATGCTGGTGTCCCTCTCGCCAGTGAAAGTGTTTCTGTCCCTGAGACAGGTTTCCCTCGTGCCCGTGAAAGTGTGTTTCATCCCGAAGCTGGAGTCCCTCTTCCGCATGCATCAGCCTCCCTCAAACTGGCGCAGGTCTTCCTCACTCTAAGGCAGAGGTCCCTCCCCAGGAACAGCCCCCACCCCTCTGGGAATGGGGCCCTCTCTCTGGTGCAGCAGCCCCTACCCCGGGGGCAGGTCTCCCGTGCCCCCCTGGAAATGGGCCCCTCTCTCTGCGACAGGACCCCTCACCCGGAACAGGGCTCCCCTCCATCCCCTGCGGCCCTCTCTCTGGTGCAGCAGCCCCTACCCCGAGGCAGGTCTGCCCGCCCTCCCCCCGAGAATGCACCACGCTCTCTGGTGCAGCACCCCTCTCCCCGCAGCAGCAGTCCCTCCTCCATGTCTAGCACTCAGTCACACCGCCGCTTTATGCCCCGGCACGGCTCGGCCCCGGCCTCTGAGATCATTTACACGCACTTTATGGCTCTGCTGGGCCGGGCGCATGAATTACCATACATTACCAACTTAATATGCTTTTAAAGGCTTTAGAGCACGGTTAAACCTATTTATCGTTATTTAGGACTCATATAACGAATTAAATCATGTAACTTACTGCTCGGAGGGCCCGATAATACACCCCTCCCCACCGCATGCAAGAACCTGGCTGTGTAACTCGTCACAGAGCAGCATTGCTACATTTAACAAAACCAGGAGAAACAAAATGAAAAGTGCACACTGTGCGGAGGCAGATTACACTAGCAAAGAGACCAAAGGCCAAGACAACCCGTGGGACCGAGTCTGTGTCAATCTACTCCCCCCCCCCCCCCCCCCCCCCCCCCCACACACACACACACACACCTAAGCAGGGACCAAGGACTTCAAGTAAGTGGTTAATTCAATTGCGGTCCAAGCGTGACGTGACCGAAGACTCGAATTACAGAATTCCCAGCGAAATCCGAGTTTACTTAAGGAGATCAGAGGCGTGATAATAAATAAAAAAAACACACGCACTCAATATTTCGCTTATGCATCGGGGTTTTTAAATCCCCCCAGTTTTTCCAGCCACGGGAAAATGTTCCCTTTCTTGAAAATAATATGAAAACATGAAAACAGTGGGATGTCATCATTTGATTTGAAACTCTGATTATATCCCAGTCCCCTAAACTGTGTGTCTGTTTGGTGGTGGTGGGGGGGGGGGGGGGGGGGGGGGGGGAGGGGGGTCGTTACACAATGGGCTACAAATAATCTCAATCCACATTTCTAGCCCTAATCTCCCCCATATTTGGATATTGCACAACATCTCTCGCCTTGAATTGTGCTTCTTTCTCGACCCTTTGTCAGCACATTAAGGATGAGCAGCTGAGTCGCACCCCTAATCCCCATCCCCTCCTAAATCTCCCTGCAATGGATTCAGCTACAGCATGGCTCCTAGAAGCGCGTAGAAAAGTCCGGGTGACGGAAGCAGCCTCCCGGTGTGTTTGTGTGTACCCTGCCCGCCGCCCGCCTCCTGCTCCACAAGCCTCCCTGCTGCCGGCCGCAGTTAATGTTCAAGCGGCCCACCACCCCTGCTGCCCCAGCACCGCCGGCCAGGAGCGAGCGCTTCGACACGGCGGCCTCTAAATATCCTTTTAATGACTTGATTGTGTCTCGGGATAGTGCGCTCCTCTCGAGGCACGTCGGTGACACGTCAGCCCTCGTGCAATGTGTGCCCCCTCCCTGCACACAGAGATATTCGGTCGTAGGGGCAGACACACACACACACAGATACTCACACGTAGACACATGTACAGAGACACACAGACGGACCAACAGGCGTTCACACACACACATGCACACAAAGGCGCAGATAGACACAGGCACATGTCCATAGCACATGTACACACAAGCATGTACATACATATACTCGAACACACAGAAGTACACACACAAACATACGCGCACAAACATGATTCACTAAGGTGCTTTCGGAGGTGACTGAAACTAACGACCCAAAATATATCATTTTCTACTGACGCGTGTGTTCGCAGGGCCTCAGAGGTGCCCGAAACACCATTTCTAGTCACTGAAGTTTACATACAATTAATATAGACTCTGAAATGTTGGTATTTTTCTTTTTAGATGGGCGAGATGTACATCATTAAATCGCGTGTGTACAAGGTGCGAGATGTGATTGAACTCGCGGCCTTAGTGGATATGGGAGTTTTGTTATTTGTGTTATTTTTTTCGTAATAGTGTATACAGATATAAACCATCGTGTGACTCATGCAGAGGTGTGTATATATATATATATATATACAAACACACACATTTTCTCTCTCTCAATAAGGAAAGCGTTTCCTGCCCCTCCTGAAAATACAAAAATACATAAAAATAATGCTTGTGTAAGCTTGCGCTGTGGTTTCTCTGGCACCTGTCTCGGGTCTCGGGCCTGTTGGTCTCTGCGGCACTTGTCTCTGGACAAGTGACACGGTCTCTGGGAAGTGCCTGGCCCCTGTCTCTGGTCCGGTGACACCGTCTCTGAGGCGTCTCAGTCTCTCTGGCCCCTGTCTCGGGTCTTGTGCTGCAGTCGCTGAGGCCTGACTGCCTCGCTGCCCCTGGGTCTGGTCTGGGTCTCTCTTGCCCCTATCTGTTCTGTTGACACGGTCTCTGAGGCGCTGGCGTCTCTATGGCCTCTGTCTCCGCTGAGCTGTCGGCCTCTCTGCGTCCTTGCCTCGGTCCTGGGGACCTGACGGTGTTTGAGGACCGAGATCACTGTCCCAGAGCTCCCTTTCTACGGCTCTCCGCTACCCCCTCAGAACGAAAAAAACATAAATGCAAATACCAAAAGACGGGTGAATGAGAGACAGAGAGAAAAAAAAAAAAAAAACAGTGTAATCCCTGTAAGGGAAATATCAAACATTTCAAAAACAGTTATACAAGAAAGTGGAAACAACAGAGGAACGAATGAAACGGGATGTCTGCTTCCTTGTTTTACCAGACAGGAGGCGGTGCCTGTGAGGGTGCAATATTATCACCGTTACTATAATAATAATACTACTAATCATTATTATTATTATTATTATTATTATCATTGTTATCATCCCCCTCGTAGCAGGGTCCAGCGCCCGCGCGCAGCGCACAGGCACACAGACGTGTCCTGCGCACTGTGTGATCTGCGGGCTGGTGTCGCGGCTCGCGCTGGCTCGGGCAGCGCCCCTCTCCTGGCACCAATGCCTGCCTCGGATATATTACACAGTCTCCCGAATAGATTTAAAACAGGTCAGGGTTTTATCACTAATTGCAAACGTAAGAAAACACCTGCTGCTGATTTACTTTGGAAGCCAGCAATAGGCCAAAGGGCAAAAACACGAGTCTGATGAGAGGTAATGACGTTTTATCCAGCAGTAAACAGCAAGCAGCGCCAAGCAGTGTTAATGACAGGCGTCGTGAAGCCGCGGGCTCGAGAGCCCCAGGGGCCGGGATGGAAGAGCCGGGGCTGGGAGAGCTGCTGGGGATCCGGTAGAGCCGGGGCTTAGAGAGCGTCAGGGCTGAGATACCCAGGGCTGGGGAACCCAGTGGCTGGGAGAGTCAGGGCTGGGAGAGCTGCTGAGGAGCCGGTAGAGCCGGGGCTTAGAGAGCGTCAGGGCTGAGATACCCAGGGCTGGGGAACCCAGTGGCTGGGAGAGTCAGGGCTGGGAGAGCTGCTGAGGAGCCGGTAGAGCCGGGGCTTAGAGAGCGTCAGGGCTGAGATACCCAGGGCTGGGGAACCCAGTGGCTGGGAGAGTCAGGGCTGGGAGAGCTGCTGAGGAGCCGGTAGAGCCGGGGCTTAGAGAGAGGTAGAGCTTTGGGGGAGAGTCGGGGCTGGAGAGCCCAGTGGCTGGGAGAGGCAGGGCTGGGAAAGTTGGCGGGGAGCCTTGTAGAGCAAGGACTAGGAGAGGCAGTGCCTGGGAGAGGAAGAGCTATAAGAATACTGCAGAAGCAGGGATTGGGAGCTCGGTGGAGCTGGGGAGAGCTGCTGCGAATTCGGGACATAGAGAGAGTCAGGGCTGGGAGAGAGTCAGGGCTGGGAGCCCAGTGGCTGGGAGAGGCAGGGCTGTGAGAGGTAGGGCTGGGTGAGCTGGTGGGGAGCCTTGTAGAGCCAGGACTAAGAGAGGCAGGGCTGGGCTGGGAGCTCAGTGGCTGGGAGAGCCAGGGCTGGGAGAGTTGCTGGGCAGCTGGTAGTTAGCCAGGGCTTAGAGAGAGAGTCAGGGCTGGGGAGCCCAGTGGCTGGGAGAGGCAGGGCTGGGAGAGGCAATGCTGGGAGGGCTCGTGGGGAGTGTAGAACCAGGACTAGGAGAGGCAGGGCTGGGGGGCCCAGTGCATGGGAGAGTCAGAGCTGTAAGAACATTGCAGAAGCAGGGATTGGGATTCTGGTGGAGCCGGGGCTGGGAGAGCCAAGGCGGAGCAAGCTGCTGGTATAACCCGGAGAGGGATGAGGAGCTGAAGGGACCAGGACTGGGCGGTAAACCGGCCGGAAGAGCGCGGGGAGAGGGTCAGGGCTAGGAGAACTGCCGGGGTAAGAGTGGGCTCAAGACCCCGGGGAGAAGCTGCTCTACCAGTGACTGGCTCATTCACGCTGCACCCCTCGGAACCTGGCGTGAGCTGAGGCCTCTCAGAGCAGAGTCACGCTGCACCCCTCGGAACCTGGCGTGAGCTGAGGCCTCTTAGAGCAGAGTCACGCTGCACCCCTCGAAACCTGGCGTGAGCTGAGGCCTCTCGGAGCAGAGTGTGACGCCACAGACAGCTGCATCTCTGTCTATCTCGGCCTTTAACCCTATCGATATCTGTCGATATCTGTCAGTATATCTGTCTTTAGGTGTGGGCCAGGGACTCACTCGCGGATTCTGCAGCCGTATACCCGCGTCTGGAATCCTGGCCCAAGGCCTTGCACACAAACCATGCGATTATACAAATAGCCTTTTCTCTCTGTGAACAACGTGATGCATATTTGTAAAGTGAATAAGTGATTGTATTTGTGTGTATGTGCACACAATAACTATGCACAGAGCGTTGCTTAGCAGTGCCCCAAGTCATGATCTTACTGCCTCCCCATAGGTCTGACCGGACGTCCTACACGGTACTGCGCTGTATATAGCGCCTCGAGCTGTTATAACGCAGTAAGCGCTCTTCCTGAGCACAGCCTCTTGGGTTTAAATAACTGGAGCTAGGTTCAAATTTCACCCGCTTCTGCTACGCTTTGGTCGACCACAGAGGACTAGGGGCGAATACACTAAAATATGCCAACTAATTTAACCCCAGGGTCACTCAACACTAATGTAGTGGTGCCTGACCCCAGATACGAATAATCTGTTTTGTAGGTTTTATTAGGCATGTTCAGGGGATCTCAGAATGTATAGCGTGTTACATCCGGCCACTATAGGTTAGCAACCTCAGCTCACCCTCCAACCTGCATCCCTCTCGCTGACACCAACCCCCTCGCCCCCGGCTGCTTCTAGCTACCAGCCCTTTCATTTGAAATATCACCCCCATATGTACAAGCAAAGGAAACAATGACAGCATTCAGATGGCTGATTTATTTTTTGAAGGTGACACTATGACCCTTCAACTGTGCACTCTTGTAGCGCCCACATCTCCATCTTCACTACTGCAATATTAGAAAACGGTATTATGCAATTGAACGAACTCTGACAACGATCTGTGACTTACACGGATTACACCAGTCACAGTACAGCGAGTTCACTGCGGCACAAGGGTCCCCCCTTGAGCACGAGCGCAGTGGATCTCAGTTTTCAGCAAGCATCAAACCCAGAGGAACGCTCCGGAGCCGTCCATGCTGGTGACGCGGTGCTGGATAAAAATATATAACTCTTGTTTAAAGCAGTGGCTAAATCCATCTTTTCCGCACAAGACTGCGACCTCCTGTTCCCTCTTTAATCAAGTCCCACATAATTCCTGATCATTATTTTTTTATGTAGCACATTCTCGCTTTCTTAGCGCTGCAAATAACAGACGATACCACTATCCAAATTCAGTGGCACCCGACTAACGACTTGCAAAGGGCGGGCAGTGGAGGGCCCTTTCCGCGTCTTGTGCCTTAAGGATCCTGCCGATGTCAAAGACCAGCGTTAACTGAGCCTCATTTCAGGATTGCTCCCAGACCCCGCCTTCCGGCACCCCACCTCTCATTCCCCAATATCCCGGGCCATTACTCCCCTGTTTCTGTCAGTGGCGGAATAAAGGTAAAAGCATCCTTGGACACCGTGTTCATAACATCTCCCTGGTGCACCGTGCGAGTGTAGAGAGGGTCCCCGACAGTCCCCTGGAGGATGGGGTGTCGCGGTGGGAGGGGTCTCTGTGCCTATCTACAAGAAAATTGTGTTCCAGGCCTCACAGTTGGCGATCCGTCCACCCACCCACAGCTCTAAGCACCCACTGGTCCTCAGCCCACGGGTGAGGGGAGGGAGGGGAGAGAGGTGGGGGTTGGGGAGAGTCCGTCTGTTCCTTGTGGTCTACTCTGGACCTTTTTAGCTCATGCTCTGTTATTTGACTCGGACACGGACCCTGCTGCCGGTCCTTCCAGTGCCCCGCCCCTTTTGTTTCCTCATGTTGCCCCCTCTTCATCACCTACGCATCGAGAAACCAACAAAAGTCCAGAATGAAAGGCCTTTCACAACTTTAACACACTCGGGAAATAATTCAGTGACAGCTGATTAAGTGTAAAAGGTCATTTATTAGGACAGGATTGCATAATTTACATAACCATTAACTTTTAAACATAACCGTAACTTTAATAAAGCCCTCCCATTAACATCTCCTGGCTCATCCTTCCCCTTCAAACCCTTATCTCGTTTCCATTCCCCTACGCGCTCCCCTTTTCCTTTCATGCCCCATTTGGTTCGCGCGTACCCCCACTCAGAGCCTTCACCTGCTTGTTTATTCCCTGGAAGGGTGGCCAAGCCCGCATCTGACTCACCACCCTCCCCCATCTACTGCACGCTCGCCCTTGCAACCTGCCCTAACTGACAATTAACCTCCCCCTTAGCTAATTGACCCTAAACTTCCGTCCTTCCAGTCGCCCTTCTAATTGCCGGGTGGGTGGGAGGCCAAACTAAAACCGCGCGATGGGAACGCGGAAAGAGGCCGGTCCCTCCACCCCCAACCCCTTTTATTCCCTCCCCTTAAACCCACCCCCACTTACCTATCTCCCCAATCCCTGTCCTCTTCGCCGTCACTTCCTTCCCGAAAAGTTCCGCGGGAAGACTAGAGCGTTGCTCTGCTTCCCGCGGGCCCCTCCATCGGGAAATAATTCAGTGACAGCTGATTAAGTGTAAAAGGTCATTTATTAGGACAGGATTGCATAATTTACATAACCATTAACTTTTAAACATAACCGTAACTTTAATAAAGCCCTCCCATTAACATCTCCTGGCTCATCCTTCCCCTTCAAACCCTTATCTCGTTTCCATTCCCCTACGCGCTCCCCTTTTCCTTTCATGCCCCATTTGGTTCGCGCGTACCCCCACTCAGAGCCTTCACCTGCTTGTTTATTCCCTGGAAGGGTGGCCAAGCCCGCATCTGACTCACCACCCTCCCCCATCTACTGCACGCTCGCCCTTGCAACCTGCCCTAACTGACAATTAACCTCCCCCTTAGCTAATTGACCCTAAACTTCCGTCCTTCCAGTCGCCCTTCTAATTGCCGGGTGGGTGGGAGGCCAAACTAAAACCGCGCGATGGGAACGCGGAAAGAGGCCGGTCCCTCCACCCCCAACCCCTTTTATTCCCTCCCCTTAAACCCACCCCCACTTACCTATCTCCCCAATCCCTGTCCTCTTCGCCGTCACTTCCTTCCCGAAAAGTTCCGCGGGAAGACTAGAGCGTTGCTCTGCTTCCCGCGGGCCCCTCCATCGGGAAATAATTCAGTGACAGCTGATTAAGTGTAAAAGGTCATTTATTAGGACAGGATTGCATAATTTACATAACCATTAACTTTTAAACATAACCGTAACTTTAATAAAGCCCTCCCATTAACATCTCCTGGCTCATCCTTCCCCTTCAAACCCTTATCTCGTTTCCATTCCCCTACGCGCTCCCCTTTTCCTTTCATGCCCCATTTGGTTCGCGCGTACCCCCACTCAGAGCCTTCACCTGCTTGTTTATTCCCTGGAAGGGTGGCCAAGCCCGCATCTGACTCACCACCCTCCCCCATCTACTGCCAACCAGCAGAAACCCATTTGGCGTTTTGCTGCCCCACCCCCCTTAAGGCCACGCTACTGCGACCAGTACTTCTCATTTCTCGTTTGCAATTCACAATTTCTCTCCCCACAACTCTTCAAAAACACAGTCTCAGATCTGTCAAATAGTATGCATTTCCCACTGTGGACAGGTGAACACCATGGTCCCTGAAAAGTGCAACCTCCTGCTCTGTAATGTTCCCATATTTCAATATTTTGCTCCCTTGCGCCCCGCAAAAAGCCCTCATGGCTCTGTTAAGTTTCCTTCGAGCCCGCTTCATGGCTCCATGCTTCACTGCCCCTCTCCACACTCTACGTGGAACCAAATCTGTCCACCCCAAGCATGTACTATGCGTTTTTTTTTTTTTTTTTTTTTTTTTTTTTAAACTCCAAAAACCCTCTGCATGTATTGCAGTAGCATGAGACCTGACCGTTTCACAAGATCATTCTCTCCCAAATGTATGATTAACAAATCTGCACATCCCCCGCTCAGTAAGTTAGCAGTGATGAAAGAAGCAGTTTCCCCACCGCATTCTGCTCTTTTCCCACCGTAGCACCTCGTGCCGTCTGCTGGATAGTCCCCAGGCCCGACCAAATATCTGTTCCTCCGCGGACTTCGCCGCCCCGTGGACAATTTAATGGCCGACCAGCCATGTAACCATCTTGCCCTGCGCTGGACCAAACTCGTCTCCTGCAATGGAAAAACAACTGTAACATTTTTTTTTTATTTTTTTTTTATTATAACAAACCTCTCCCCCTTTTACCAAAAAAAACCCTTACAGCTGTTTCTCCCCACCTTTCAGCGTCTAACGTAACGTTCGCAAAACTTCGATCGCCCGTGGCCTATCGCCCTGATCTTAGCCCAGTCCCAACCCGAAAATGCGCCGCAGCCGTAGCTACCCCAATCCTAAACGGATGCGTACCAAAAAACCCAACGGCCCGGCGACCCACACGTCCCAAACACCATCCTTAAACCTCGTAAAAGCTGAAATCTATTAAGCTTGGACCCTGATCTGTGTACAACAAACCCCTGCTTCCTTGTTTGACATCCGTGAGGATTGAAACTTGCTCCATTCTGTGACTGGGCAAGTCAATACATTGCCCCCTTCCTCTAACTGTACCCACTTCCTTTTGCCTAGCTGATTGGTTTCCGACCGTCTAAGTCATGACCCCCCAATCGATCGCCGTGCACACCACCTCCTTGTATCGCATCCCAGCTGCTGCCCCCCCCAAACCAATCTGACACTCCAAAAGCTCCAAAAAACCTCCACCCATGCATGCGCGGAAAAGTGCTAGTTCGCATTCGTCTGCGCAACTTCCCGGCCGTACGCGTAAACCACTTTAGTGACAAATCAAAATCAACGGGTTTCCTGGCCGTTCTACCCTCTACCGCTCTGATTCTGCCCCAAAACATTCCACATTCTTCTCAACGTTCATTTCTTGCCTGGTCGTGATCAAAACAATTTCCCATACAAAGATACACCCGCCAGTTTACCCCTGATCTTGGCCGCTGATAAACCTCTTCGAATCATGCACAGCCCAAAATGCAACGCCTGATGCTCTAGCTGTTATTCACTCTGTCCCCAAAAATTTCCTGTAGCCGCTCCAAAGCTGAAAAAACCAACCATGGCAAACGAAAACATTGCTGAGTGGATTCCGCTAAGGACATCTCCACCCATCCTGTGATCATCATTCCCCCCATACCCAAATGTCTGCCGGGTCCGCTGTCTTGGGCCACGCCTCTGCGCACCATCTATCCTCCCAGAAAAAACCCCCAAAACATGCGCACCAGCCATACTGTCTCTTCCTCAGAGAAACACGTGGATACCGTTGCATTGGTCCAGAACTGTTTCCCAACTTTAACCTCTCCTCTGAGTCCAACTGACCCTCCTATTCTGTGGTGTGTCAAAAGCTGCACCCAAACGAACAACCTAGCCGCCTGCAAAAACGTCCTCTCCCCCTAACTGCCCTACAAGCAAAGTTAAAGTGCCCCGACAGCTTCTGGGCTGTTCTCCAATCTATTTTTCATGCCTCCCGCACCGTGGCCGAGAAAAACCAGCATCTCCGTTACTTCCTGTGCCGGTAATCTGGCCGTCATTGTACTGGAGTCTAACTCAAATACCCAGCAAGGTGATAAACGATGAGGGTCCTTCGGTCTTTCCGAGTGCTCCAGCACTCCCATCTGCTGTGCCATGTCCTGAGTTTTTTTTTTTTTTTTTTTTATATAGCCGTCCGGCATTCCCCTGCATCTTTACTTCCTACAAAAAAGGGGGCGTCATTCAAAAATAGTGGGTCACCACCTAAATGCCCACTGCTCTTAACAAAAAACCCACCGCATGAAGGTGTTAAGGCTTCGAACCAGTCACATGAAATCGCACAAAAAACCCATGGGCAGGACCCTGTCCGCATGGCTCGCTCCTCCAAACTGCATCTCCACCAAATAAAAAATCCCTTGGATGTATCGGCAATAGCCTGCACGCTGATTGTATATCGCGTTTTGCCAGTTCTGCCCCATGGCCACATGCCCTGACCAATTTTATAGCATCCTCCACATATACATACACCACCTTGGTGTCTTCCGCTGCCATGAAATCGTTAACATATGTGCCCTCCAGCCATGAGAGGTGACGTTTCAACCTGAAATCACCCGGGCCTTCTTCGGCACGACTCCCCATGTAGATATCCTCCAATTCTGCCTTGGCCATTCATAAAATGGGCCCACAATTCTGCCCAATGCCCGTTCCTTGTCCAAATTTTTCCTTTACCACCTGTGGTGTTTCCTTTGCAGACCGCAATTGTCCGCCCAACGTCTCACTCGTGGGCCTTGGTAGCTGACCCTGCAACCTTCTTGTAAACCTTCTGTTAACCTAAAACAGCTGCCCTATACCGTGCATATACTCAGCCATGGGAAAATAAAGTCTAACCCGACTGGCGTAGGCCCCTTTGAGGCCGTGGCGCCCAGTGTCCCTCTGCCTTTAGCAGCCCTCCCTTGTTCAGAGGGACTGAAAAGTGAAAAACATTGTGTGCCTAGGTGACGGCCCCCGCTCTTGAAGCAGTCATGGTAACCTCTGCAAAGATGTCTGGAGCAGAAACCCCTGTTGAAGTTCCAGCACGCTCCTGTCGTGTTAGGTGTTGTTCTTATGTCCCACACCCGCCCCCCTTGGGGCGGGACGTGCCTGAAAACGTCTTATATACTACTGGTAACCCACTGGCCGTATGTGTCGCTGCTGCAGATTGTGATGAATTCATCCACTGCATCCCTAATTCTGGGTCTATGGCCCCCCATGGCTTATCTGTACTAATGCTCACTCAAGCTCTGAACTCCTCGTCCAAAATCAGCCAGGCTAAACCCCCAAAATGCATCTGCACCTCCCTAATGATGCCCCTGTATTTAAATAGTGCTATAGCCCTGTCAAGGTATCTCTCGCCATAAATGCTTGCAAAGATTAAAAACGCTGATGTCCCATTGCCCATATTACTTGGCACCCTCGGCCTACAGGCCAACTCCCACTCCTCTTCCTTATGACCTTTCTTTGGCTTGCTTGTCCCTATGTAACAGTTTAAAACGTCTACGTACTCGTGTTTCCATATTCTGTCCTTTGCTTCATCCGCTATGTGTGAGCCAATGGCATAGCCAGACCCATATAGGGTAGCCTTTTATATGTTCTCCCCCTTCCTACTCATCTTTGCCTGAATTCTCTCCTGCAGCCTTGTCCCCGCCTTCAGTTGTACCTCTGGCTTGCAGCTCTGTGCCATTTTCCCCTCGCTGCTTATCTTTTCCTGTTAGTGTGTCAAATATCGAAACTTCCCTTACCCCAATGGACTTGTAATTGGAGTGTTGTCCCCTTTTGCACTGTCCCCCCCAAACCGACCACCTTTGCCCGTTACCTCTGCCATTCGTAGCCACCGGCCGCAAAAACCTTCCGGGCCCCTCGGCCCCATGCTTGTTCTTGCTTTCTTTCCTGTTGGCCACTAGTGTTGTCCCGCTCCTGCAAAAACGGAAAAACAGAGAGAGGGGTTGCGCCGCTCATGCGTCCCTTTCCCCTCCCCCTTGTGCCATGCCCTCCGTTTCCTTGATCTCCCCCTCTTCCCATTCTTCCAGATCCTCTTCCCAGTCAAGTTCCAGCACACCCTCTACGCACACATCCATCCGTTTTTTTTACCACTCCCACTCCTCATCATGTAGCTATTAGACATGTCATCGTGACCCACATGGCGTCCGCCATCTCTGTGTTGTCCCCGATCCTGCGGAGTAGAGAAGGCCGCCGGAGGCCCCTCTAGCGCTTCTGACCAACGCGCTGGGGCCGTCTTGCGCCCCGTTGGTATGGCTTCCTTTCTGCCAACCTCTTACGTTGGCATTAACCTTCCGCAAGCCGCATGGCCGTATGCGCCACTGGCTCCCATCACGCTGCCTAAACCACTATCCTCCCCGACTTCTTGTCCCCTTCCGCTCAGGCCCCATACCAAATGCAAAGCGCCGCTTGTGCCACCTCTACGACGCGGCTGTTTGCCGCGGCGCCGAGGCGGAGTTCATACCCGGCCTTGCCTGCCTGTACCCCCCTGCTGCGGGCCCAAAGGTGCGTTGAGAGAGCTGCATGGGCCCTGCCTAACTTGGTGCCTCCCCGGGTCCTGCGTAGAGCCTGGCACGGGGGGGGGGGGTCCCGCTAGGGCGTTGGTTGTGCCTTGTGTAACAGCCACCTTGTGCCGAAACTTTTTTTTTTTTTTTTTTTTTTTTTTTGGGGGGGGGGGGGATGGGGCCTGTATTGCCCCTTGCTCACCTAATTGGGCCTTCAGGGCCGGTGGCGAGGGCCCCACACTGTAATGAGGTGGGCTCCCCCACCTAGACACACACAGCCGCCCAGCCCGAGTCCGCCGCGCAGCACCATCTCCATGTTTATATATCCTTCCACTCCCCCATTGTTAGCAGGATTCATTCATTTTATCCATTCTCCATTTTTTCCTTCCTTTCCCTTGGGCCCCACGCGGTCGGGGCCAGTGCAATCCGCCGCCACAGCAATAGCCTGTTGGCCCCTAGGCAAAAAGGGGCCCGCTGGCAGGGCCCCCCGGATCCGCGGCGACTCAAAAAACCCCCACCCACCCTCTCCCGCGGCCGCGACGCCGCAAGTGCGGCCGGCTGGCCAACAAGACCCGTGCCCCTGTTCCTGCCAAAACGAGGGGGAGGGGCGGCCGCTCGAACGGGAGCGCTGGCCGCCTCCCGTAGACATGAGGAAAGGAGGAGGGGGGGCGCGGGCTGAAAACGCGCCCCCGACCTACTGCATAAAGGAAAACAGGGGGGGGGTACCCGTATACCCCTTTACCTGCCACCCTACCTGCAACCCAGAAAAGAAAGGGGGTCCCGCCGATACAAAGACCCCAGGGACCGGCCACTCCAAACTAAAACCGCGCGATGGGAACGCGGAAAGAGGCCGGTCCCTCCACCCCCAACCCCTTTTATTCCCTCCCCTTAAACCCACCCCCACTTACCTATCTCCCCAATCACTGTCCTCTTCGCCGTCACTTCCTTCCCGAAAAGTCCCGCGGGAAGACTAGAGCGTTGCTCTGCTTCCCGCGGGCCCCTCCATTCTCTAATATTTCAGTACTCTTCGGGTAACATACTCGACGTTTTTAACACATAAGAAATACTAATTGGTCGTGGGAATAACTCCTACTGGCAGTTTGATTAGCGCCCATCGCGAACAGAATCGCCTCTTGACGCTTGGTACTGGCTGGTATTAATGTGATTCACTTGGTAGGCTTTTCTCTACTCCCTTTTGTAGATTTGCAGACTAAAGTAAGGGTAAGCCACACAGTGAGACTGATTGGATGCCGGCAAGGCTAAAACTACCCCCTGCTTTGACTCCAAAGGCCCAGGCTGGGAGGAGAGCAGAGGAAAGTGACAGGGAAGGGAGTAGAGGGTGACCTGTGGAGGGCGGCTCTCCATGGGTGATGGGTATGGTGCCTTTGCGGTAAGGTACCATATGGCCCGGTACCACCGAGGCCGCCCTCCAATCCCAGAGCTTCCTTCCCACATGTCCCGTCACACATTAGTCAATAAAGCACACTTTTTTGAGTTAGGGACCGTAAAGCCCCGTTTGTATTTTATTGTTAAAAAACAACAACATTTTTGTAAGTCAATCATCATTCCAACATTTATTCGCAGTAACCCTTAATATTTACAACTTAATTTACAGGTGTAGATGTCTAGTTCTAACAGAGACTCAAATACATCTGGTTTCCTAACACTATCTAAAATCTGTGGCTATGTTTCCCAATTCATTGGCTGCAGTTGAGATAATGACTGGCCCCAGTGGTGACTCCTAATCCCAGATCCAGCCCTTTCGATAGGTGACTGGAGTTGGTCACTCCATAAGGGAGGACCTCACCCCCCTGCAACACCTCTGGGTGCACACTTCGTGCAGACGGCCCGTCAGCCTACAAGAATACCTGCCTCGGACCCCCCTCTTGCCCTCACCCCAAGGGCCAGTGCTAGCTTCGCACCCATTACGCATGCACGGGTGGTTGACTCTAAGGACCAGTTGCCAGTGATAGCTTACAACCCCATGCCCCTGGATGTTCCCTTTGTTTCCCCACCAGCACCCCTTGGAAGGTCCCATGACATTGCTCAAGTACGAAAGGTAAACCGAATTTCCCCACCAATCATGATCTTACCCAGCCATAGTACATTTATTTAATAAAATACGACATAAAACATACTTTCACAATGGTGGCTTCCGACCTTCCAGGAAACAAAAGGAGTTAGCACAAAATTTACAAGCTACAGACAAGCCAAACCTAGACCACGAATAGCAGTTGTACCCATTGCCTTAGGAAAGGTGAGTGGGTCTAAACTTGTAGCACAGCAAGCACATCAGCTGGTGAGTGCCCTGTCTGTCTGTGATCCGCAAGCAGGAGAAAAGACCCACTCGCCGACCGCAACCCCTTTTATGGGTGGGGCCAACATACATATAACGGTACGCTTCCAGTGCCTCAGGATGAGCAATATCATGACATGCGAAGCGCCAGTTACTGCAATATGTTATCATGAAGTGCTTCCTTGCGTTAATTTTTGACGCAAGGGTACATTTCACACAAAAAAATAGCAAAAAAACACAAGAGCAGTTAGCAACAAGTGCTTGCCTTCTAGCCTGTTGGATTGTTTCTGAGTGCCTGTGGTAAAATTTTGCGCAAATAGCATTCAATGCCTTAATTTAGTGAATTTTGCATAACAAGCATAAAGTCAAATGACCAAAATTGTGCCAATTCTGATGGTGTACTTAAAATTTTAACTGACCATGAGTGACCCACCATTATTTCAGAGCACCAATTTTCATACTAGTTAATGAAGCTCAGTTTGGATTTTGCCAGGAACACATATAACAAATAGGTTAGCCCAGGATTTTAGGTGGAAGCGAAGACCCTGCTAGGTGCAGATATAGTTGGCCTAGTTTGTTTTTAATTTCTGGCACATCTTCAATCGATTACAGCTGGCACACCCTGGATCAGCTGTAGTGGGCATTGTGTGCAGCTATTGGCACAGCTTGGACCAAGAATCATTTAAGTGACTTGGTTCATTTTCATTTGGCATGGACTGGCTCCATTTTCTTCTCAGACGCATGCACAGTCTGCTTCAGTTGTAGTTCGCATACATTTGTGCTGACGCAGTTGGTACAGCTTGTTCCAGAAGGAGTTGGTAAGCCTAGGCTTAATGATAGCTGCCATTGATTCTTTCGACTTTTGTTGGGATGGAAATGTTCCTTGCATGGCTCTGAAGGGAAAACAGCCTTTGCCACACAGTCCTTACCATGCATATGCCTTTATCACACATGCCTTTACCACACAAAGTATAGTTAAGGTAAATATAAATAAATATATATATATATATATATATATATATATATATATATATATATATATATATACATATATATATATATATATATATATATATATATGGGTATTTTTATGGTTCTATTGGTAGCTGGGGTAGAGGGTGGTAAGGGTGATTTTAGAGTTTAGGAGTGTGTAGTGGCGTAGATTGGAAGGGATATTTTTAGAGTTTAGTGGCGGGTAAGGGCATAGGGTGATAAGGGTGCTTTACTCTACTGAACCCAGGAATTTATCTAGGTATTCTTTAAAGTGGAAGGCTCAATTGAATGGAGGGCTTAACTGACGCTGCACAAGTTCATTACCAGAGGAGAAGGGCCTGGAAGACTCCTTAATTTTCCCTTGAAGTGCTAGTCTAGCTGGGTTTTGATTGCTCGTGGAAGGGGGTGCCATATCCTCTCAGCTGTTGATTGAGAGGATGTTTGGAAAAAAATTAGTTTTTAATATCGGAATACAGAAAGAGCAGAAACAAAATAATGTGATGAAGAAATATTGTGATGCAGAAATATCATTGTTAAGAATACCCTTTTTTTAGGTAACTAATATCATCAACAATAATATCATTGTTAATATTATTTTTAAAAATATAGTTGTAAAGAACATCCTTTTAAAATTATTTTAATGTGTTTTAGTTTCTATATTAATTGTGTGTTATTATTGTTTGTATAACTGTTATTCATTTTTTAAATATAGTTTGTAAATTTAAATGATTTAGAATTTTTAATGTAAATGTTGATAGTAATTTATAGCGCCATAGCAGGTTGTTTGGGTGTGGGGGCGGTAGGATGGGAAGTTAATTAACTAATAATTCATTATTAATTCAGTAATAATTTTTAAGTAAGTATGTGATTTATATCAATTGTGTATGTTATGTAATATGATTTAATTATTTATATTGTAGTTGTGGGTTACTATGTTTGTGGGGGCATACGGTTGGATGTCAATTAGGTAATAATTCATAATTAATTTGTAATATATTATTAATTATTTAATTGCTTATTAATTGTCTACATTATGTAATAACCAGTCATTTTAGTTGAAATTTTAGGTGAGGTGTAGGGCTATAGGGTAAAATGTTAATTGGGCAGTAGTTAACCAACAATTAATTAATAAATTAATATTAATTAAATGGTTATTAATTATGTAAATTGTGTAGTATTTATATTTTTTGTTACATCTTGGGTATGGGTTGCTGGGTTTGTAGGGGTATATGATGGAAAGTAAATTAAGCAATAATTAACAATGATTTATTAATTTATTATTTAATATTTGATTATTTTTTATTTTGTAACTTGTGTAATAACTTTATATTTTAGTTATATTGTAGGGGTGGGCTATTGGGTTTGTAGGGAAATAGGGTAGAAAGGAAATTAACTAAAAATGAATTTGCAATTATTTATTTATTTATCGTTAATTATTTAATTGATAATTGCTTATTTATATTATGTAACACTGATTTATTTTAGGTATATTTTAGTTACAGGTTGCTAGTTTTGTAGGATTATAGAGTAAGGCATTAAGTAATAATTAACAAATTATTATGCATTATTAATTAATTAGTTATTTGATTATGAGTTATGTAAATTGGGTTATACTTATTTATTATAATTATCATTTAAGTGTGGGCTGCTAGGTTTGTAGAGGTATACAAACATTTTTTATTTGATTATTAATGATTACATTGTTTAATAATCATGTAAATTGTTTAATTGTTTTTTATTTTTTCATATAGAATTTGTTAGTTAATCATGCTCATATTAAGAGTTATATATGTTCTAAATTAATAGGGTTATTCAAATATGTAATGGGTTTGAAGTGCAGTACTTTACCTGTTTTTGCTTAGACTGGAATGAGAATAGTAAGTTTAACCCATCTGAAGTCCAACACTTTTCCTACTGTTGTACAGACTGAAGTAAATTTCCCTCCGAAGTCCAACACCATACCTACTGTTGTGTAGACTGGAGTGGGGATAGCAAATATTACACCTCTAAAGTCCAAAGCTTTCCCTAACGATGCACAGACTGGGGTAGGAATAGTATATCTATTAGTGTTAGATTCCACTACTTTTCCTAATAATGTTTAAATACATCTATTATAAGTATTTGTTTATTTTTTTTACATTTGTTTTTAAATTACATTTTTATAGTATTTTAAGTAAATGTCTTTTTTATATTTTATTAATTTGGTAATTTATTTAATGTTTTGCAATTGATTTGTTAATATTTTTTATGTTTCATATATATAATATATATGTTTTATCATAGTACATTTAAAAAAATCAAAAAACGTAATATAATGTAAAATATGTTTTTAATAATATTTTTACTTTATATATCTATATATATAAATATACACATATATGCATGTGTGTGTTTTTATGCAAGTATACATTTTTATATAGTATGAAATATTATTTAAATTTAATTTACATTACATTGATGTTATATATTAAAATATTCAAGATTCGCTGTTTTAAACCACATATATATATATATATATATATATATATATGTATATTAAAGACAATATTTGTGTATGTTTGTAACAATATTAATGTGAAACTATAGCTTGCTTTGATATTTTTGTACTTACTATTATAAGTAAAAAAACTATATTTTTGTAATCAATATTTTTGACACAATATTTTTCTTCCACTATATTGTTGGTTCTGATATTATGTCAGTAATCCAATTAAGAGCAGGCCCTGTTACCTTCCTGTCTCCATCCCCATGACAGGCACAGTATTCGGGTTTCAAGAGCTAGTGGGTTTGGACTTTTGAAGTGTAGCCTTCTATTTCCTGTCAATGCACTCCCAGCTTCACCTACTCTTCTTGCTGCATCTGCGTGATAGAAACTATAGGGCCAATTAAAAGTTCGGTGGACGGGAAGCCCCGTCTGCCGAACTTCTGATGGGGAGGTTGCCGTCTTACTGGCTACCTCCTCACTGGCCCCATTACAACTTTCCCGCTGGGCTGACGGGCACAAACCAAGGTTTCAACCAGTCAGCCCAGAGGGAAAGTGGCGGCAGCATTGTCATTGGCTTGTAATCAAGCTGGCTGCAATGCTGCCGCCCACAGGGGGCACCAGCACTCTCGGGCATGGGCAGTGCAGGGGTCCCCCTTGTCCCCCTGCACCTGTTCTCTGCCAGCCTTTTTATGGCGGTGAAATCACCATGAAAAGGCTGGCAGAGAACCAGGTTGTAATAAGCAGGGCAGCACTGAGTTCAGCGTGCTCTGGCTGATTCCAACCTGCAATGCCATTAGCCCATTGGGAACATTGGTCCCAGCGGAGACAGCGGTTGTTTGACGGTCCGACCGCCAAACTCTTAATTTGACGGTCGGACCACCACACTGGCAGCGGTCATGACTGCCACTGCGAGTCTGGCGGTCTGTTGACCACCAGACTTGTAATGAGCACCTATGACTGGACCAGTCAGGGATCACTGAACAAAAAAGGCAGCAAGAGCTTGAAGCCATCTCCTGAGAAAGACTCCTGAAAATCATATCTATTTCTGCAAGATCTGATTGGAGGAGTCACCCAACATGTTAAGAAGGCAAAAACAATGATTGACCACTCTTAGCAGAATTATGAGTCTGATGCTTTGCTCAGAGTGTCAGGGATTCACATGACAAGGGGAAAAATGGTGTCTTGATCGATGGCTTCTTTTCATGTTGGGTATAAATCTGAAACAAAACCTCTGCAAGAAAAGATGTAGACTTCCCGGAGAGGGAGAACTGACTGCTGAGAAATGGGAGTGCTGGACCATATCTCGTGAGGAAGGCTTGTCTTGTAGAGTCATCAGCCAAACTTCCTGGTGGCTAGGACCAATGGAAGTCTCTTGGGTCCTAAACCCTACTGAAATTGCTGGCTGGATCTCTCTTTAAAGAAGAAGGCAATTTGCTATAAAGAGGTACTGGAAGATCGACACTGACTAGAAGATGATACCACAGCTGTACAGAAAACACAAACTAATATCATCCACTGCAAGGACGTACCTTAGGGGCCCATTGAACCCTGACAGTCCTATATTTTACTACCCCAGCAGCAGTTAAAGATGCCATTTCCCTTGTTTGCACCAGGGCCTATGGAATACTTGGTGTGCAACTCACCCACTGGGAGGTCCCCGGGGGAGGATCAGCTCTACAAAGTTCTTTGGTGAGCCCTCTCTGTCACTGACCCCAGTGCTTGACACTAGTAGCCTCTATGTGATATTGAGCTAATTGGTTGTCCTTCCTGGCATGGAAGTAGTTGTTGGCGTTTGCCAGGCTACGCTAAACTGATTATATCACCAAACACATGTGTAAATCTGACCAGTAATTGCAGAGCTATTCCTCCTCAAAGCCCAACATCTTCTGAGACTTTATGCACCCTGCAATTCTTTCTGCACTCTGTGGGTGGCTTTTGTGAAGGAAAAAAATACTCATTTGTGGGCTAACAGGTAAGGCCCCTGAAGTGTGTTGGCACTGAAATATTTCAACTGCAGTTAGCATTTTACGAGATATGGGCCATTGAAGTATGTCATATTCTAAATCTTCTGACAACACCCTGATATATTTTCTTTTTAGGTCGAATGTTACCAGACATGGCAGCTGTCTGGTTTGCTAACAACATCTTTGGGAGATTCAGAAAGCTTACCTGGACATGCATGCCACCCACTGCTTACCATTGGCTTTGTGGTTTGTAATTCACATTTGCGTGCTTTCTATTTGCTAGCTTTGTTTTAGGCTGTCAAGTTTGAGTTCGTCCCTACTGTTGCCCAAACCCTATTTACTGTATTCTTCCACCAGTGCTTGATTTCTGCAAACAGGCTTTTAAATCTTGTTCTTATCTTGTCACTTTTGCTGTGCATTTAATGACAGAAGTCAAATATCACGCTGTGTCTTCCAGGGATCTTGGTGTTTACTTTTTTTCTGAGTTTAAAGTGAGAGGATTTAAGTGACAATCATGCTGATCACCGGGGGGGGGGGGGAGGAAGGGGGTGCTCGAGGAAAGCTTTACAATGTTATTTTTTTAAAGCACACAACAAAATGTAAATGTTTGTAAATGAGCTGTGCAGATATTTCAGAATATATCAGAATTAGAAATGCACAAATAAAGCAAATTTTTTGGTAATTCTGAAGTGTGGTGGAATACGATCAAAATAAATCAGTACACTAGGTATTAGATACTAGATGATATTTCAAACACATTACTGTTTGGTTCTATACACTTTTATCTATTAAACTGTATGTCTGTATAAATGTAATGGCCATATCAATTGAAAATGTATTGTCCGTAATGGCAGTACGCTACTACATCATGCATACTTCAGTTTACCCCACTCCACTCTAATCTGCACCAATCCATGTCACTTCAATTCACTCTGCATCACTCCACACTACATCACTCCACTCCATGCCACTCCACACTGTCACTGCACTCTACTCTATGCCAATACACCCTACCCCACACTACTCTACTATGCAGCACTCCACTTTTAGCAACTGCACTCCTCACCACTCCACTCTACATCACTCCACTCTACTCTGCAACACAGCACGCTGTGTCATTGCACTGTACGCTACTGCACTTTACTCTGTTCCTTTCTACTCTACACCAGTGCTCTCTATGCCAATCCAATCCATGCCACTCTAACCTAATCTGTACTCTACACCACTCTACTCAATGCCACTCTACTTTACCTTTGCACTACTCTACTCTGAAACAATATGCTCAACACTACTCTACTCTGTGCCACTCCACTCTAAAACAATCTACTCTGCTCTACACCACTCTACTCTATACCCCTCTACCCCACTGTATGCAACACAGTTTATGCCACTCAGCTCTGCTCTACACCACTCAACTGCACTCTGTGCTACTCCACTCTACTACATGCTGACACTCTACTCCACTCAACTCTATGCCCTTCTACTCTACGATACTCTACTCCCTCCACAACACTCCACAACATTCTACACTGCTCCACGCCACTCCATGGAGCTCCATAACACTTCACTCTACTCCACATTACAACACTGCACTCTATGCCATTCTCCTTTAATCCACTAATGTTTACCTAAGCTGAACAGCAGCCATGCTGACATACAACATGGCTAAAACATATTGCCAAAGCCAAGAGCTCTTGCATAGGCGAGGCCTACTGGCTTTGCCAACAATGCCTGTTTTGGTTGTGATCTCCTTTCATTTTTGTGGCTCGGGAATTCCAGTGTGCAAGCACAGGAGTACATCTTTAGTCTCCCAGCTGGACTTCCAATCACCGAGTGTGCCCCCTTTCTAATTGCTCCCTCCGCACATTACCACAGAAGGTAATCTCCCTTAGACGCTCAACATGTTCGTGCCCGCCACAGGAAGTCTCTGTCTTTGATGTGAGACGCCTCCAAACCACGTGGATACTCTGTCAGCAAGCAGCAAGTCTTCTAACGACCATGAGCATTGTAAGCCCCAACCTAGACTTAAAGTTCATTGATATTTCCGCTTTGTGAGCAATGTTGTTGCCCTGTGGCCGATAATTTACCTAATTCGGTCCTTCTGACCTCAGGCTGAGGTATATTCAGCTCCCACCGCAAGTAGCACTGTCTCCACCCTCCCCCTCCACCACCCACAGGGGAGCAAGGGGCCGAGCATGCGGCAGGGTGGGTAGTTTCTTCCAGTTGCGACTGGTGAGCAAGATTGGCAAGCAGGATTCGCGGGGATACTGGCTCTTCTCAACTTTGGAAGACCGGTAATGGATATGGACTGGGATTTTATTTGGAAGCTTAAAGCATAGAGAGTACTTACTGAAATACTCCTGAAACAAGAGGTGGAGCCGTGGTTGTTGCAATCCATTTCTGAGAGGAGGTAGGTATAATTCTGTGGGTATATTCTTGCTTAATTTAATTGGTGGTATAAATCCGCAGTACCACACTTTATTTTCCTCTCCACATTCCTTTTACAAATATTCATAATTTTATTGACCTTCTTTATAAAAAGTAGGTGGTAAAGTGAAAAAATAAATGGTTTTCTGGACTGGTTCTGCTTGAACACCATGTGGATACATCAGCACGCCCTCTTTGATAAGTATTTGGACAGGACATCTGTCAGAAACCATAACTATTTATTTAAGGTGATCTCTCACAATTTACCTTCTCAAATGCCTAGAATACTCTGTGTGCAATTTCAGTTTCATCGTTTTTTCTTTAATTTTACAACGGCTGACTTTGACTTTTTGATCAATATTACCTCCTGCTGCTCCTGTGTCTCTAGGATTTTCTCAAGCAACTTTCGGTGACCACTACAAACCACTATAATCGCTAAATGCAACTGAAAAGGCAATCATCAAGGCAAAGAGTAAATGGAGGGCAGATAAATCAATTTATATTGGTTCTTTAGAAGATTTAAACCCAATTCCTACATTCTTTCCAAAGATGAGTGGTTCAGAACTAAAGCCATCAACCAATAAAAAATAAATGAAGCAATGAAGAGCCACTGAAACCAGAAAAACACCATATATTGAAAATGGAAAGGGTCAGCGATATGGAAATATTGTCTCCTGTAGCCAACAAAAACAGCCGATGGACATTGAAATAGCCTATTGAAAAATCAATGGTATTGATCCCTATGGAGTACACCTTGCCTGTTATTGATTCTGGTAGTCTAATCCCACAAATAAATAAAAAGTTGTAAAAGACACATTGGAACTCTTCAACATAACACCAATTAATGACAACCTAAATACTGATGATCTCTCAAACACACCTGAGTTCCCTTTGAAAATGTCATCTCATTCCCCAAACGACTATGTCCAGGTGTCACAAACCCTACAAACCTTACAGAGAATCATAGAATCTGTTTTGTCATTAGCGGATAAGACAACAAAGTTGAATCATTCTTTGATATGTTAACAATAGTATTAAAATCCCTTACCAGTACTAGTAACACTGTTTTATCAGGGTGTCGTAGGCTGGCCAATATCAAGCACACAGGACTAGTTTAGTCTATAGGTAAGTAGTGTTTATTTGAGTTACATAACACTTTCTGGTGAAGTAAGTCTTTGATATTAGGCTTCTGTTCCTCGGACGCCTCCTCCAGCCTTGGTTGACTAATCTCGTCTTCTTCTTTCTGCTTTCTCCACAGGCCTCTCGGGAAGCATGTGTGGACAGAAGAAGAATAGGCACGGTAAGTGGTTGAGCAAATATTTTCTCTTCTTCTCTTCTCTTACTTTCTCTCTCTCTTTTATTCTCTCTCTGCATTTTCCTTTTCTCTTCTGGCCTAATTCCCTATTCTTTAAAGGTGGGTGGAAAAACGGACCGGATAAAATAAACCACGAAACAAACAAAACAAGACTAAAATAAAATATGTTTCCTTGTCCCTTGTTTCTGCTCTTTCCTTTCTTCTCCTGTCTTCTGTCTTACTCAGATCTGTCCGGTCGTGTTTGATTCTGGCTTTTATTTATTCCTTTCCTGTATGTTCTTTTCTCTTTCTTTTCTCCATTTTCTCTTGAGTCTCCTTCCTTATCGTTGTATTTTCTTTCTTCTTATTTCCTGTCAGTAACTGGAACCTGTTCTCTTCCTGGTAATCTCTTTCTGTGCTTTCTGTGCTCCCCGTTCCCGTCCTCCCTAATCCTTATCGGTTTACCTCCCGCCCCTGGTGACCGTGCCTTGCAATATCATCCCTCCCGTCCTCCCTAACCCTCCCCGTCCACAGCCCCGTACCTGACTTAGCCACGCTTCTCCTGAAGCGTGGCGGGTCCTAAGGTTCTGCTTCCCGGGGCCGGCTGTCTTCGTCCCTGGTTGGGACCGCGGTGATTCCTTGCTCCGCTCTTGCTCTGTTCTCGAGGGGTGCCGATAGCCCTAGGAGTCTTCTCGACCCCTGGAGCCTCACAAGTCTTCGGGGTGGGTCCTCTGTAGCCTCCTTTATGAATCCTCTATGACCATCCGCCGTCCTCTCCCCCAACTCCGCGACCTGGCCTTTTGACTTCCCAGGTTCCCGCGGAGAGAGTCCTGAGCCTATCGGATGGGATGACCTCGGAGGCCCATGTAGCGTCAGCACCAGTCGAGATTGTGTGCGGGTTGGCCCGATCCGACCTGTCACAGACACTCCCCCTAGAGAGCGGCAGCCGATGACGCTCAGGGGTAGGGTAGAGAGACAAGAAGTCAGCATTCAACATGTGGCGGCCCGGAGAGTGCCGAATCTGGAAGGAGAAGGGCTGCAAAGAGAGAAAACACCTTAGAACACGAACGTTTGAGTCTTTGTTGCGAGCAAGCCAGGTGAGAGGTGCATGATCCGTAAGAAGTGTAAAAGTTCGCCCACTGAGATAATAGCGCAATGCCTCAATAGCCCATTTAATAGCCAAACATTATTTCTCAATGGTGGGATAGTGAGTCTCTCTAGGGAGGAGTTTCCTACTAATATACAGTATAGGGTGGATGGACCCATCCGTCTGGGTTTGAGATAACACCGGCCCAAGTCCTAAATCAGATGCGTCCGTTTGTAAAAAAAAAAGGTTTTGGGAAATCCGGACAGCATAACACAGGGTTGGTGGATAGGGCGTTTTTCAGACGGTTAAAGCTTCGGGAAGCGAGAATAAAGTTTTGGGAGTAGACTTCTTGAGCAAGTTGGTGAGAGGTTCTGCTACTGTCGAAAATTGCGGAATAAACCGCCGGTAGTACCCAACAAGACCGAGAAAAGCACGTACGTCCTTCTTTGACCTTGGTAGGGGTATTTGTTGGATGGCATCTACTTTCTCTATCTGGGGACGAACCAGTCCTTCCCCTAACACATAGCCTAGGTATCTAATTTTTGTAAACCCTAACTTACATTTCTCAGGGTTAGCTGTTAAATGGGCTTCCCTTAATGCCTGTAAGACCGCCCCCAAGTGTTCTAGATGTTCTGTCCATGTCTTGCTGTATATCACTATATCGTCTAGATACGCAGCCGCATATGGCTGATGGGGACGTAGTACCATGTCCATGAGTCTTTGAAACGTGGCCGGGGCCCCATGCAGCCCAAAGGGGAGAACTGTAAATTGGTAAAGACCGGATGGGGCTGCAATGGCGGTTTTTTCCTTATCTGCTGCTCTCAAGGGGATTTGCCAATACCCCTTTGTGAGATCTAGGGTGGACATGAACCTGGCTTGTCCCAGTTTTTCAAGGAGTTCATCAATGCGTGGCATCGGGTAAGCATCAAAATAGGTCAGTTCATTGACCCGTCTATAATCCACGCAAAACCGAGTAATCCCATCCGGTTTTGGGACCAATACTACCGGAGAACACCAGGGACTGTTGGAGGGTTCTATGATTCCTGCTCCTAACATTGTTTGGACCTCTTGTTCTATTATGATTCTTTTAGCTTCTGGGATGCGGTAGGGTCTTTGTCAGGATATGGACTCATTTTTGGTTCGAATCGGGTGTTCAGCTAACTGGGTACATCCGGGCTGTTTGGAAAAAACATCCCGATACAACTCAAAAACGTGTAAGAGGGGAAAAAGCTGTGTATCTGGAAGGGTTGCATTGGTTTGAGGCCTAGACTCCTCAGGACAGTGTGGCAAGGGAAGGGATAGGAATGGGATGTCCTCTGTACTGTTATTTGTGATATACCGGACTGGTTGGACACTCACGGGTTCTTGCCATTTTTTAAAGATGTTTATGTGATATATTTGTTCCCTACCATGGCCGTGGGGTAGAGCCGGTTTATAGGTAGTGGGGCTAATTTGTTCGAGCACCTCGTATGGTCCTTGCCACCGAGCCAATAGTTTGTTCTCACGACTGGGAAGGAGTACTAATGCCTTGTCCCCTACTTTTAGACTACGGAGCACACTCCTAGTGTCATACCCTTTTTTCTGTTTCTCTTGGGATTCTCGTAAGGTATTGTGGGCTTTTTCCCATATGGAATGTAGGGTCTCTCTCAACTCCCTGGTGTATGTTAGGAGATCCTTAATCTCATTGTCTGACTCTTCTCATTGTTCAGCTAGCATCTCGAGAAGGGTTCGGGGTGGTCGCCCAAACAACAATTCGAAAGGACTATGGCCTAGAGAAGACTGAACATGTGTGCGAATCGCATACAATACAAGGGGTAATTTCTTTTCCCAATCTCTACCATCTTCGGTAATACTCTTTCTGAGTAAGGACTTAATAGTCCGGTTATATCTTTCCACAAAACCATCAGTTTGTGGATGATATACTGATGTTCTGATCTGTTTTACTCCTAAGGTCTTGCTTACTTCGGCCATGAGTCTGGACATAAAGGGTGTGCCTTGGTCGGTTAAGATTTCCTTAGGGAACCCTACCCTGGAAAAAAACTCAATCATGGCTTGTGCAATTACTTTCGTATGCATGCTGGGGAGGGGAATAGCTTCTGGATACCGGGTGGCGTAATCTACCAACACCAAGACATATTACCGACCCTTACTGGATGGGTTGAGGGGGGCGATAATATTCATGCCCACTCGGGAAAAAGGGGTCTCTATGATTGGTAAAGGCTGTAATGGAGCTGGAGGGTGTGCAGCGGGATTATACAATTGACATTTCAGACAATTCGAACAATGTCTACGAATATCCCCGAAAACCCTGGGCCAATAGAACCGCCTGAGTACGGCCTCCTCGGTCTTCTCCCTACCTAGATGCCCTTCCCCCTTGTCCCCATGAGCAAGATGCAGGACCTGTTGTCTGTGACTACTAGGCACTGTCAATTGTTTTTGCCTTCCATCTTCGGCATGTGGAATTCTATATAAGAGTTGGTTCTGTATGAGGAAATTTGGACCTACCACATGTTCCTCGTGATTCAAGGCTTGCTGCCATTCATTCTTTAAGGAGGGATCGTCACGTTGACTCTGTCTGAAATCTCCTGCCACAGTATACACTTTGCCTGTGACTCCTGGGCCCAGCCTGGTGGTTTCATTGGGTTTTTGTGCATATTGTTGTCGTTGTATCCTTTTCTGTCGTTTGCTTAGAGGGTCTCTAGGATTCCAGCTTATTCCCTCCCCGGCGTCATATGGGACTTCCTTCCACCACATTTTCAGAGTGTGCTCCTGTCCTGCTTTTGTCAACAAAAGGGAAAAGGCTGCATAGTCAGTTCCAATAATAATGTCCTCATCCAGGTGAGGTAACACTCCCACCTTGAGTGTTTCTTTTTCTTCTCTCCACTGGAAGTTGATGACAGCAACTGGATAATATCTTTCATCCCCATGGACACAGGCGATCAACACTGGTGCCTGGGGTAGCCCTTGACCGGGTTCAATCAATTCCTGGCGGATGACGCTCTGGCTGCATCCGGAGTCAACCAGTGCCACCCCTTTCATTCCATTGAGAAGGATAGGGAGTGTGTATGTGGGTTTATTTTCCCCGGCCCAAAAAACTCTTCCCTTTGCAACTCGAATCTCCATTGGTTCTTCCATGTCCTTTTTCTGGGGGCAATATCGGGCTATATGACCCCACTCTGAACAGTGATAACACTGAGGACCCGTAGTGGGAAAAGTTGCTTGTGGAGGATGGTGTATCCTTATACGCTCTGGGTCTTGAGTCCCCATTGGCCTTGGGGCTGCTCCTTTTCCTATGGTGGGGTGCACAGGGGAAGGGACTGGGGTTCTACTAGAGGTAGCTCTGAAGTCTGGACTCCTGTGAAAGGCACAAGCAAGGTCAATGGCTGTTTCATTAGTCAATCCTGGGTGTTGTCGAACCCAATTACGGGTTGTGTTTGGAAGGGCGTCTAAAAATTGTTCCAAGACGATTATGTCAAACATCTCTTCTCGGGTTTTTTCGGTGGGATGTATCCATCGACCGGCAGCATGTTGCACCCTGTAGTAGAGGGTGCGAGGATTTTCCTGTGGTTGCCACTTAGTTTGGCGAAATTTGGACCGGTAGCTCTCACTGTCAAGCCCTACCCTTTCTAAGATGGTCTTCTTGATTTCTTTATATCGGAGAGTACCACTAGGATTGATTGCTTGGTATGTAGCTAGGAGATGCCCCGTCAGTAAAGGGGCGATGTACTGCCCCCACTTGTCCTCAGGCCAACTAGCCGTTCTTGCCACTCTTTCGAAATTGAGGAAAAAGGAGTCAGGATCTTCCTGGTCCTGATATTTTTGTGAGACGCTGCTTGGTACATTGGGATGCACTTTCGTGTGGGCTATGGTGTCCGTAAGCTTTCCTAGGGTGGTTTCATGGACTAGTTGGTTGTTTGCCATGATTGTGGCCTGGCTCTTAAGGGCAGTCTGTAGGGCCTCGCGTTCGTCTCTTGCTTCCTTCATCTGTTATTTCCACATTAGTTAAAGGTGGCATTGTCCCTCCGCTAACTGTGCAATAAAGTCCGCCATGGTGGGTTTGTCCTCCATTATAGAAGTCTTCCCGTGATCCCACTTCTGACACCACTTTGTCGTAGGCTGGCCGATATCAAGCACACAGAACTAGTTGAGTTTATAGGTAAGTAGTGTTTATTTGAGTTCCATAACACTTTCTGGTGAAGTAAGTCTTTGATATAAGGCTTCTGTTCCTCGGACGTCTCCTCCAGCCTTGGTTGACTAATCTCGTCTTCTTCTTTCTGCTTTCTCCATAGGCCTCTCGGGAAGCATGTGTGGACAGAAGAAGAATAGGCACGGTAAGTGGTTGAGCAAATATTTTCTCTTCTTCTCTTACTCTCTCTCTCTCTTTTTCTCTCTCTGCCTTTTCCTTTTCTCTTCTGGCCTAATTCCCTATTCTTTAAAGGTGGGTGGAAAAACGGACCGGATAAAATAAACCACGAAACAAACAAAACAAGACTAAAATAAAATATGTTTCCTTGTCCCTTGTTTCTGCTCTTTCCTTTCTTCTCCTGTCTTCTGTCTTACTCAGATCTGTCCGGTCATGTTTGATTGTGGCTTTTCTTTATTTCCTTTCCTGTATGTTCTTTTCTCTTTCTTTTCTCTATTTTCTCTTGAGTCTCCTTCCTTATCGTTGTATTTTCTTTCTTCTTATTTCCTGTCAGTAACTGGAACCTGTTCTCTTCCTGGTAATCTCTTTCTGTGCTTTCTGTGCTCCCCGTTCCCGTCCTCCCTAATCCTTATCGGTTTACCTCCCGCCCCTGGTGACCGTGCCTTGCAATATCATCCCTCCCGTCCTCCCTAACCCTCCCCGTCCACAGCCCCGTACCTGACTTAGCCACGCTTCTCCTGAAGCGTGGCGGGTCCTAAGGTTCTGCTTCCCGGGGCCGGCTGTCTTCGTCCCTGGTTGGGACCGCGGTGATTCCTTGCTCCGCTCTTGCTCTGTTCTCGAGGGGTGCCGATAGCCCTAGGAGTCTTCTCGACCCCTGGAGCCTCACAAGTCTTCGGGGTGGGTCCTCTGTAGCCTCCTTTACGAATCCTCTATGACCATCCGCCGTCCTCTCCCCCAACTCCGCGACCTGGCCTTTTGACTTCCCAGGTTCCCGCGGAAAGAGTCCTGAGCCTATCGGATGGGATGACCTCGGAGGCCCATGTAGCGTCAGCACCAGTCGAGATTGTGTGCGGGTTGGCCCGATCCGACCTGTCACAGACACTCCCCCTAGAGAGCGGTAGCCGATGACGCTCAGGGGTAGGGTAGAGAGACAAGAAGTCAGCATTCAACATGTGGCGGCCCGGAGAGTGCCGAATCTGGAAGGAGAAGGGCTGCAAAGAGAGAAACCACCTTAGAACACGAACGTTTGAGTCTTTGTTGCGAGCAAGCCAGGTGAGAGGTGCATGATCCGTAAGAAGTGTAAAAGTTCGCCCACTGAGATAATAGCGCAATGCCTCAATAGCCCATTTAATAGCCAAACATTATTTCTCAATGGTGGGATAGTGAGTCTCTCTAGGGAGGAGTTTCCTACTAATATACAGTATAGGGTGGATGGACCCATCCGTCTGGGTTTGAGATAACACCGGCCCAAGTCCTACATCAGATGCGTCCGTTTGTAAAAAAAAAAAGGTTTTGGGAAATCCGGACAGCATAACACAGGGTTGGTGGATAGGGCGTTTTTCAGACGGTTAAAGCTGTGGCGTGCAGCTTCGGGAAGCGAGAATAAAGTTTTGCGAGTAGACTTCTTGAGCAAGTTGGTGAGAGGTTCTGCTACTGTCGAAAATTGCGGAATAAACCGCTGGTAGTACCCAACAAGACCGAGAAAAGCACGTACGTCCTCCTTTGACCTTGGTAGGGGTATCTGTTGGATGGCATCTACTTTCTCTATCTAGGGACGAACCAGTCCTTCCCCTAACACATAGCCTAGGTATCTGATTTTTGTAAACCCTAACTTACATTTCTCAGGGTTAGCTGTTAAATGGGCTTCCCTTAATGCCTGTAAGACCGCCCCCAAGTGTTCTAGATGTTCTGTCCATGTCTTGCTGTATATCACTATATCGTCTAGATACGCAGCCGCATATGGCTGATCTGGACGTAGTGCCATGTCCATGAGTCTTTGAAACGTGGCCGGGGCCCCATGCAGCCCAAAGGGGAGAACTGTAAATTGGTAAAGACCGGATGGGGCTGCAATGGCGGTTTTTTCCTTATCTGCTGCTCTCAAGGGGATTTGCCAATACCCCTTTGTGAGATCTAGGGTGGACATGAACCTGGCTTGTCCCAGTTTTTCAAGAAGTTCATCAATGAGTGGCATCGGGTAAGCATCAAAATAGGTCAGTTCATTGACCCGTCTATAATCCACGCAAAACCGAGTAATCCCATCCGGTTTTGGGACCAATACTACCAGAGAACACCAGGGACTGTTGGAGGGTTCTATGATTCCTGCTCCTAACATTGTTTGGACCTCTTGTTCTATTATGATTCTTTTAGCTTCTGGGATGCGGTAGGGTCTTTGTCAGGATATGGACTCATTTTTGGTTCGAATCGGGTGTTCAGCTAACTGGGTACATCCGGGCTGTTTGGAAAAAAACATCCCGATACAACTCAAAAACGTGTAAGAGGGGAACAAGCTGTGTATCTGGAAGGGTTGCATTGGTTTGAGGCCTAGACTCCTCAGGACAGTGTGGCAAGAGAAGGGATAGGAATGGGATGTCCTCTGTACTGTTATTTGTGATATACCGGACTGGTTGGACACTCACGGGTTCAACGGCTGACTTTGACTTTTTGATCAATATTACCTCCTGCTGCTCCTGTGTCTCTAGGATTTTCTCAAGCAACTTTCGGTGACCACTACAAACCACTATAATCGCTCCATGCAACTGAAAAGGCAATCATCAAGGCAAAGAGTAAATGGAGGGCAGATAAATCAATTTATATTGGTTCTTTAGAAGATTTAAACCCAATTCCTACATTCTTTCCAAAGATGAGTGGTTCAGAACTAAAGCCATCAACCAATAAAAAATAAATGAAGCAATGAAGAGCCACTGAAACCAGAAAAACACCATATATTGAAAATGGAAAGGGTCAGCGATATGGAAATATTGTCTCCTGTAGCCAACAAAAACAGCCGATGGACATTGAAATAGCCTATTGAAAAATCAATGGTATTGATCCCCATGGAGTACACCTTGCCTGTTATTGATTCTGGTAGTCTAATCCCACAAATAAATAAAAAGTTGTAAAAGACACATTGGAACTCTTCAACATAACACCAATTAATGACAACCTAAATACTGATGATCTCTCAAACACACCTGAGTTCCCTTTGAAAATGTCATCTCATTACCCAAACGACTATGTCCAGGTGTCACAAACCCAACAAACCTTACAGAGAATCATAGAATCTGTTTTGTCATTAGCGGATAAGACAACAAAGTTGAATCATTCTTTGATATGTTAACAATAGTATTAAAATCCCTTACCAGTACTAGTAACACTGTTTTATCAGGGTGTCGTAGGCTGGCCAATATCAAGCACACAGCACTAGTTTAGTCTATAGGTAAGTAGTGTTTATTTGAGTTACATAACACTTTCTGGTGAAGTAAGTCTTTGATATTAGGCTTCTGTTCCTCGGACGCCTCCTCCAGCCTTGGTTGACTAATCTCGTCTTCTTCTTTCTGCTTTCTCCACAGGCCTCTCGGGAAGCAAGTGTGGACAGAAGAAGAATAGGCACGGTAAGTGGTTGAGCAAATATTTTCTCTTCTTCTCTTCTCTTACTTTCTCTCTCTCTTTTATTCTCTCTCTGCCTTTTCCTTTTCTCTTCTGGCCTAATTCCCTATTCTTTAAAGGTGGGTGGAAAAACGGACCGGATAAAATAAACCACGAAACAAACAAAACCAGACTAACATAAAATATGTTTCCTTGTCCCTTGTTTCTGCTCTTTCCTTTCTTCTCCTGTCTTCTGTCTTACTCAGATCTGTCCGGTCGTGTTTGATTCTGGCTTTTATTTATTTCCTTTCCTGTATGTTCTTTTCTCTTTCTTTTCTCTATTTTCTCTTGAGTCTCCTTCCTTATCGTTGTATTTTCTTTCTTCTTATTTCCTGTCAGTAACTGGAACCTGTTCTCTTCCTGGTAATCTCTTTCTGTGCTTTCTGTGCTCCCCGTTCCAGTCCTCCCTAATCCTTATCGGTTTACCTCCCGCCCCTGGTGACCGTGCCCTGCAATATCCTCCCTCCCGTCCTCCCTAACCCTGCCCGTCCACAGCCCCGTACCTGACTTAGCCATGCTTCTCCTGAAGCTGTCTTCGTCCCGGGTTGGGACCGCGGTGATTCCTTGCTCCGCTCTTGCTCTGTTCTCGAGGGGTGCCGATAGCCCTAGGAGTCTTCTCGACCCCTGGGGCCTCACGAGTCTTCGGAGTGGGTCCTCTGTAGCCTCCGTTAGGAATCCTCTTCGACCATCCGCCGTCCTCTCCCCCAACTCCGTGACCTGGCCTTTTGACTTCCCAGGTTCCCGCGGAGAGAGTCCTGATCCTATCGGATGGGGTGACCTCGGAGGCACTTCCGGGTCATCCCATGTAGCGTCAGCACCAGTCGAGATTGTGTGCGGGTCGGCTCGATCCGACCCGTCACACAGGGCTATCACAAGATTTATATAGGAGTAGTAATGAGAATCTCGATTTTCATCAAGTGAAAGTTCAAAAATGAAAATTGTATACTAGGGTAGATCAAGGAATCAAGGCATCTCATGCTGGTAAATCAAATGTAGGTGGAGTAAGAATCAAAAAATATCTGATACAGAGAAGGAGTTTTATATCAGAAAACCTTTTCCAGAAGAATTTGTAAGTGAACAGGCATCAGAAAATGTACATTCTTGTTCTTCCATATCTTGCTTCCTGATTTTTAGTAAACAAACCAGAAAAGATTCCAAGCCTTTACAATTAGAATCACAGAAAGAACTACCAGAGGACGAAGAACTTTAACCTAACCGGAAAAAAATAAGAGAATAAGGAAAGAGGTTAACTGACAAATTACAAAAAAGCGTCTAAGGTGCATTAGATGCCGTTCACATTCAGTGGTGAACAATCCCTCTATAATTAATGAAGATAACAAACTGGTGCTAATTTAAATGAAATACAACAGATAAGCCCATCACAAAAAACATAATTTTATCAACTAAGGCCACAGAAGATCTTAGTCAGGAATCAAACCCTTAAGCACCAGAATTTATGATTCTCTACACATCTAAAGAGAAAACTGCCATTCCATCTAACATCAATGTTGGCAACAACCATATAAACGTGTCATTCCCTCATACAAAAACGAGGTCTTTTGTATCAATTAACTATTTAAATTATAGATCTTTTTCATAGAAATTGAAGCCCATTAAAGAGATGAACAATTCTGTGTCTGTTACATACTTATCCACACCTGTGATTCTTATCTTTAGCAGAAATTAAGTTAGTTTATTTCCCTAAAAACAGGATCCATCCATTGTGACAATTGAATTCTGGTCAAAATTAGTTTAAAAAATAATTGTAATTAATTGAGATCTACCTTGCACGAGTGGATTCAATGGATCGTCCATCTAACAGCAACTTGTACTGATTACTTATGTTGTCCAAAATACACGCTACATCATACAGTACCAAACTAACCCATACAGATAATAACTACAGGACCATAAACTCAGTGGTTATCCAGGATAACTCTGAAGGTAGAAAAGTAAACACCTGTGATCTACCAACCCACAAAACAACCAATAAAGTGATATCTTGAACACGGCTTTCTGGAAAGCTAAGCAAAAATAGGCTGAACTGGGATTTCAAGTTACCTTTTTAACAACAACAACTTCTCCCTTGGAATTTACCAGGTCTGAAAGATAGAAAAATCAATTATCTACCAGGTTTAGAAACGTTACTCATCTGTTTTCACGTGATATTGTAGGAGGCTGGCCTGGCTTGTAGTGGGTACCAGAGGTACTTACACCTTTTGCCAGGTCCAGTTATCCCTTATTAGTGTAGAAGAGGTGTTTCTAGCAGCTTAGGCTGATAGAAGGTAGCTATGGCAAAGCAGCTTAGGCTGAACTAGGAGACATGTAAAGCTCCTACTATACCACTGGTGTCATATGCACAATATCATAAGAAAACACAATACACCGAATTACTAAAAATAAAGGTACTTTATTTTTATGACAATATGCCAAAAGTATATCAGTGAGTACCTTCAGTATGATGATAAGTGATATAAACAAGATATATGTACACAAACCAAAATTAGGTAAGTAATAGCAAGAAAAGTAATGCAAGCAGTGTAGAATTACAGAAGATTGCAATAGGAGCATATAGGTATAGGGGCAACACAAACCATATACTCCAAAAGTGGAATGCGAACCACGAATGGACCCCAAACCTATGTGAGCTTGTAGAGGGTCACTGGGACTGTAAGAAAACAGTGAGGGTTAGAAAAATAGGCCACCCCAAGACCCTGAAAGGTAGGTGTAAAGTGCACCTACTACACCCAGAGAGCACAGAAGTCGTGATAGGGGGATTCTGCAGGAAGAACAAACACCAGCAATGCAACAATAGTGGATTTCCAGAGCTGAGTACCTGTAAGACAAGGGGACCAAGTCCAATAGTCGCGACAGTGTCGATAGTGGGCAGGAGCCCAGGAAAAGCCAGCTGAGGGTGCAAGGAAGCTGCCACTGGATGGAAGAAGCTTGGAGTTCTGCAAGAAAGAAGAGAGCTAGGGACTTCTCCTTTGGAAGACGGATGTCCCACGTCGCGATGAATCTTGCAGAGGTGTTCCCACGCAGAAGGACCACAGAAGGACCGCAAACAAGCCTTGCTAGCTGCAAGGGTTGCAGTGAAGGTTTTTGGATGCTGCTGTGGCCCAGAAGGGACCAGGATGTCGCCACTTGGAGGAGGAGACAGCGGGGGTGCCCAGCAACTCAGGGAACCCTCACAGAAGCAGGCAGCACACGCAAAAGTACCTAAACAGGCACTTAGAAGGAAAGTGAACCGGAGCCTACGTGAAGTCACAAAAGGGAGTCCCACGATGCCGGAGGACAACTCAGAAGGTTGTGCACTGCAGTAAGGAGTGTCGGGGACCCAGGCTTGGCTGTGCACGAAGGAAATCCTGGAAGAGTGCACAGGAGCCAGAGCAGCTGCAAATCATGCAGTACTCAGCAATACAGTCTAGCGTGGGGAGGCAAGGACTTACCTCCACCAAACTTGGACTGAAGAGTCATTGGACTGTGGGAGTCACTTGCACAGAGTTGCTGAGTTCCAGGGACCACGCTCGTCAGGATGAGAGGGGACCCAGAGGACCAGTGTTGCAGTCTTTTGGTACCTGCGTTAGAATGGGGAAGATTCCGTCGACCCACGGGAGATTTCTTCGGAGCTTCTGGTGCAGGGTGAAGGCAGGCTATCCCCAGAGCATGCACCACCTGGAAACAGTCGAGAAAGCCGGCAGGATGAGGCGATACAAGGTTGCTAGTAGTCATCTTGCTACTTTGTTGCGGTTTTGCAGGCGTCCTGAGCAGTCAGCGGTCGATCCTTTGGTAGAAGGTGAAGAGGGAGATGCATAGGAACTCTGATGAGCTCTTGCATTCATTATCTAAAGAATTCTCCAAAGAAGAAACTCTAAATAGCCAGAAAAGGAGGTTTGGCTACCTAGGAAGGAGGATTGGCTACCAAGAGAGGTAAGAGCCTATCAGAAGGAGCCTCTGACGTCACCTGCTGGCACTGGCCACTCAGAGCAGTCCAGTGTGCCCCCAATACCTCTGTTTCCAAGATGGCAGAGGTCTGGGACACACTGGAGGAGCTCTGGGCACCTCCCCTGGGAGGTTCAGGTCAGGGGAGTGGTCACTCCCCTTTCCTTTGTCCAGTTTCGCGCCAGAGCAGGGCTGGGGGATCCCTGAACCGGTGTAGACTGGCTTATGCAGAGATGGGCACCATCTGTGCCCATCAAAGCATTTCCAGAGGCTGGGGGAGGCTACTCCTCCCCAGCCCTCACACCTATTTCCAAAGGGAGAGGGTGTTACACCCTCTCTCAGAGGAAGTCCTTTGTTCTGCCTTCCTGGGCCAGGGCTGCCTGGACCCCAGGAGGTCAGAAACCTGTCTGAGGGGTTTCCAGCAGCTGCAGTGGAGACCCCGGAAAGGCAGTTTGGCAGTACCCGGGTACTGTGCTAGAGACCCGGGGGAGAATGGAATTGACAATTCCATGATCTTAGACATGTTACATGGCCATGTTCGGAGTTACCATTGTGATGCTATACATAGGTAGTGACCTATGTATAATGCACGCGTGTAATGGTGTCCCCACACTCACAAAGTCCGGGTAATTTGCCGTGAACGATGTGGGGGCACCTTGGCTAGTGCCAGGGTGCCCACACACTAAGTAACTTTGCACCCAACCTTCATCAGGTGAAGGTTAGAAATATAGGTGACTTATAAGTTACTTAAGTGCAGTGGTAAATGGCTGTGAAATAACGTGGACGTTATTTCACGCAGGCTGCACTGGCAGGCCTGTGTAAGAATTGTCAGAGCTCCCTATGGGTGGCAAAAGAAATGCTGCAGCCCATAGGGATCTCCTGGAACCCCAATACCCTGGGTACCTCAGTACCATATACTAGGGAATTATATGGGTGTACCAGTATGCCAATGTGAATTGGTAAATTTAGTCACTAGCCTGTTAGTGACAAATCTGGAAAGCAGAGAGCGTATAACCACTGAGGTTCTGGTTAGCAGAGCCTCAGTGAGACAGTTAGGCATCACACAGGGAACACATACAGGGCACATACTTATGAGCAGTGGGGCCCTGCCTGGCAGGGTCCGGGTGACACATACAACTAAAACAACATATATACAGTGAAATATGGGGGTAACATGCCAGGCAAGATGGTACTTTCCTACAGATATTGTCCACAAAAACTTCTCTTCACACAATTATAGATGATGGGTAACATTGCTCTTGGCTCCAGCAAAGGTCACACAAAAGGAGGTTTAGCTATGTCAATATTAATAGATCAGTAGTGGGACTACAAGGTTTTAACTTATCGCCCAGCAATAACATACACACCATCTCCTAAAGTAAACTTTCTGGTCTAAAGTTTCTCAGAACAATTCTTTCCTCTTGTTTCATGTGTTCATACTCCCAGGTGAGCAAAACAACTTGATATTATTTAGAACATTGGTACTCACAAACATTGTTTCAGGGGCCGCAAAGTTTAGTCTGTGATGCGACGAGGGCCGCATTGATGCCAGCAAAGTGGCAGTCTTGGAGTGGGGGGAGGAGGGGAGGCGGTAAGGTGGGTTATTGTTCATGTCTAATAGGAATCCAGGCCACCCTATGAGTGCAAATAACAACTGCCCTGCCTCTTAGTTCACTATTGGCAATGTTGTCAGTGTGTGGAGAAGACTTCAATCAACCTTTAAAGAAATACTTGCCTGTTTTTTTATTTTTTTATGTAAGTGCCGAATCGAGTGAACAGCTGCCTTGTGCTGCTGTTGATCAGGGGGCCTCATATAAAGGTCAAGAGGCCGTACTTTGAGTATCACTGATTTAGAACATTCACATTAATTGAAAATACAGTGGAAAATGAACTAAATACACAGTTGTTGATAATAGGAAACTTTAACCCAAAGATATTCAATAACAGGTTGAGTACCTACGGATACAAATAGCTAGAAGAACCATGGAATCTTCCGAAATCATAAAGCTGATAAATGCAGCAGACAACGCGAGTTTCACAAGATACTAGGTGGAGGCTTAATCACTGGAAGAGTAGAGTCGGATATGGCCAGACCTGCTAGAACAAGTATTACAGGATCATTAACAAATAGTTATATAATTCCAAGTCTTAAATTATTTAGTCTAATCTCTGAAATACACATGTTATATCTCAATCATAGTAACCACACGATTAACTAAATTCCCATCAAGTTTCTGCAATCACATCCCTCTGATTGGTCCTTGGAGATCGCCCATGGTGACATCAATGTCAAACAAAAACATGGACGACTACACTGGAACGCCATGAATATAAATAAACACCCTTAATAATATGAAAATTGCACGTTTCTACCTATCGGAGGTAGCTGGGATCAATAAGATATTTGAGTATATTATTTGTAGCAAAGGCGGAGGAAAGAAAATAAACTGCAAAAAAGAGTGCAAAATATTGCAAAAGACTGCATATCCCAAACTGTCTGTGCATGTAAATTGGCTTGTAAGGAAACAGTTCCTGCCTCAGTTCATAACTGGTAACAAAGAAATTTAGGACTTCGTGAAAAAATACGAAATACATCGAATTGCTCACAGGAAGGTAAATTACCAAAATTGGCTCGGTCTTCATTAAGTTGCTTTCAGTAAAAACTCAAGACAATTTTGGAGATTAGTAGCACTGAATTGTGGGACAAAAATAAGTCTGCTATTGTCTTTAGTCCACCTCAGGCATGGATAGGCTACATTACCAAATTATACACAGGAAGTAGATCTAATCAAGCTGATGAGTTCATTTTTGATTTCTCTTCGACTCAGAAGCAACACTCTGAGGAGATAGCCCCACCTATGTGCAAATAGCAAATTACATAAATAGACTCAGAGCTTCTGGAGCCATGAGAGCAGACCAAATTGAAATGGGGTAAAATACTAGCTCCCTTATACTCCCACTGCTACAAATCAGGTCATATACATAGCTCCTGGAAAGGGAGCATTGTGGCACATCTGTTTAAAAAAAGAAGGACATTCTAATACTAGTAAATACAGACTAATTGCTCTCCTTGATACAATAGGAAAGATCTTCGCCAGAAGTGTTTTGAAACATTTGCATGACTGTGCACACGGGAAGGCAATCATTCCTCACTAGATGCAAATGCTTAGTAATGGATACAATTTGTATGATACAAACATTAATCAATACACATTACATTTAAACCTCAAATAATTTATGCCACTTTTATCGATTTGTCCACATCTTTTGGTAGAGTAGACAGACCAGCGCTGTGGAGAAAAGTACTGAGCTAGGCGTTCCTCCCAACTTATTAAAATTGATAATTGCAATACATACTTCAACATGGTGTAGAGTATTGATAGGAGGATAACAGCAGAGTTAAAAGCTTGGAATGGCTTAAAACTGGGTTCCATACTGGCACCATTTTGTTCTCCTTCTTTTTACATGATTTACCATCTCAGTTCTCCCGTGTCAAATACTTTCCCCCAAGACTAAGCTCCTAAACAGTACATTTGCTGATGTCTGTGGATGATGTGTGGCCATATTTGACCTAACCTCAACAGGCCTGCAGCAGAACTTAAAGGCACTTCATGCTTACATCGTAAAACATTCCCTTAAAATTAAAATACCAAGATTGGAGCCTTGGAGAGCTGGAAGCAATACAAATCATTTTGCTGGTCCTTAGGGGCCAAGACATTAAAAAAGGGTAAGTCATATATTTATCTTGGAAGAACATTTTCCCAAAATCTTAATAATAAACAACACTTCTACTCTAAAGTATGCTTTAGAATACACCCGCATAGTAAAGTGGTCCCATTTGAATGTCCATGAAAGCAATATTCTGAAGACATTTAGTACAGTTAGTTCAGGCATTCCTTTGCAGGAATTGCGCCTGGAATTCAGCTTGGCTACTTCATATGCCCAAGCAAATTAAAAAATAGTTCAATAGGCCTATTTTATAATACATGCATCAAAGGGCTCTCTAAGAGAGTTGCTAAAATATGAAAACCTTAAAGCCACAAATACGAATCACACTTTTCCAGTAAACTTACAATTTGTACTAGATTAACTAGAATGCAAAATTGCATTTTTTGACACATTATCACTCAGACAACTGCAATTATTCTTCAAAATGGTATCCCAAGTCAAAGTTTTACATTAGATGAATATTGTGCTAACTTCAAAATGTATAAATCCTTTCCCGATAAAGTACTGTATAAAAAGCCTCAAGGATACCTATTTCTATCTCTGGAACATGGTGTTTAAAGGTTAAAAATACTGATACGGTTAGGTAGCTTATGTCTTAAGTTCTGTATTGGAAAATAGGCAGACTAGGGAATTGACCCATTTATGTATCATCTCTGTTATGTACTATGTATACAAAAAAAGTGATGGCTGTAATGCTTGAATTAATCTTAGTCATTGGTAGTCACTCGGACCTCATCCCAGTCCATCATTATTTTGCACACCATGTCACCTTAGCTTGGACCCAGGCATTTGCAAATCCGTCTTGACCCTGTTCCAGTGGAAACACTTAAGCCCGAACTGCCAAAGCAGATCCTCTCTGAACAGGAACACAAGCAAACCAGCCATACACTGAATTGTGTTTGGAAGTTGTGGGCATGTCTTTGAGCAGTTTGAATGTCTGGCCATTTGCAGCATAACAAGAAGTTCTGTCTAGATTGTCTATAGTTCAGTTTTATTTGGCGTAGCCTGGTTCAATTTTACTTTAAACAACTTGGCTTATCTACATTTGGCAGAGATTTCTTAAGTTACAATCAACACAGTTTGTTTGTACTTGGCAGAACTCAGTTGCACTTGGCACAAATACTATGAATTACATGTGCCAGAGTTCTGTTTAGTCGTACTTACGACATTTAGTTATGCCATTTGTTGCAGTCAGTTGAGTTGTACTTGGTACAGCTTGATTCAAGTGTGTTTGTCATGAATTGGTTAAGCTTTACCTGTCTCAATCTCTTTCAGCCCTACTTGTAACAGTCCAGGTCATCTGGAGTCTGCTTAGATCCTGTAATTACATCCAGCATGCCTTAATTAAGTGGCAAAATTATCTTACGTTGTATTAGCCATGTCTTAGTTAAGTTGCACTTGGCATAACTCGGGTTGAATATATTTGACACAGCTTGGTTACATGATACGTGGCACCTCCTAGATCATTTTTATGTGGTACAGGTTGGGTAAGCTTTATTTGGTACATCTTAGTTGAGTTAAATTATGTCAAACATACAAAAGAAGATGAGAGTATTGCTTGCAAATAGCCTAAACTCCTTGCAATTGCTCTTGGAAGCAGTCCAGCCCATTGTTTTTCACCCACTGTGTCACTCCTTGACAGAGCGCCACCTTATGCAACCCAATACTGACCCTTTTCTTCATGGGGGAAGTTCATCCCAAACTGTCTCCCGAAGGGAACACAAGCAATCTCAAACCACTTTCAGTTTGTTAGGCCGGTCTGGTATAGTAAGGATCATGTGGCACAATGAGCAAGGGATTCAAGCTGTATTAGACCCAGCCAGGTCCTGATCAACTGACACATCTTAGTTCAGCTGTAAATTAGTTAAGTTGTACCTGCATAACTCCATTCAATCACACTTAGCACAGATTGCTGTATTTTGACTTAGAAAACTTGCTTGCATTTCACTTGAAACAGATGGTTTAAGCTTTAACAGTGTGCTTCCTGTGACTTTGAGAAAGATTGGTTAAATTGTACTTAGCACAACCCGGTACAGATACAATTTGCACTGCTCAGTTTAATTGTACTTGACTACATTCAATTTGACACAGTTTGGTTCGATTGTATTTCCACATCTCGGATAGCTTAGTTCATCTCACACACAGAACAAAAAAGAACAGAGGAATGCTAGATCGAGCGCCCCTCACCCTCTTGCTGGAGATTACATAGGTAGCACTTACCCATAATTCCTCCTGGACTATCAAGCCCTCAAACACATGAAGGTCAGCAGCCCAGGAGGGGGCATGATGAATGGGACGAGGACATTAGGACCAGGAGTAATGAAGATTATCGGTAAGTAATAGAGATTAGCCTCAGGCCCACTGCCCTCATCCCCTTCATCACTAGTGGAATACAAAGCAGCCTCCCAGACCTTCGTATAAACCTGAATAAGAAAAAGTGGAAAAAACACACCAGATACCAGCCGAATAATGCAGCACCATAAGTGATTTATTCAAGACAGAAAGGAAGGGAAATCAAGACACAACAGAATGCAGCACCCCTAACCCAAAGTTGGTATCATTACATAACACAGTCTACAGCCTGTAATGTCTCCCAAAAGTATTAGGGGAAGTCTTTGAAATGGACACCTTCTTAGTTCTGCCCAGGGGACTGCAAGCCCCCTGGTAGACCAGCCCTGAACCCCCACCAAACGAGGAGCTTCCAGCACACAATAAGCAAAAGCAATCAACTGCTTGATCCAGTGGCTGATAAACAAAGGGGAAGACCTTTTCACCTTGGGAGAGGAATCAAACAAAACAAACAAAGAATCAGTCTTATGAAAAGACTTTGGGCCTCATTATGAGGTGGCGATCGGACCGCCGCAGTCCAGGCTGTCTGATCACCACATTACAACCCTGGTGGTCGGACTATGTCAAGACTGCTGTCCCCGAAAGAAACATTGTTCCTGATGGGCAGATGGCAGTCAGATTCACAGTCAGCCACGGTGATGCTGAACTCATTGCCACCGTGCTGATCATGACTCCACTTTACGCCAGCCTTTTAATGGTGGTGAGACCAGTGTCGGGGACCACAGAAAGGCCCCTGCACTTCCCACGAACATGTCATGGGCTATGCAGGGGTCCTCCTGCCCAGCACCCTCAGAATGTGCACTATCTAGTTTGTAGACAGTGCGCATTCCGAGGGTGCTGTTGTGCTACTGTATTGGCTCTTAAGGGAACGTTGTAATACAATGCCACTACTGATCAGCCCAGCTGGAACATTGTAAAATGATGGGTGGGTGGGATGCCGCCAACATGATGGCAGCGTCCTCCCCGCAGCATTGGTGGTCCTGTGGTGGGACCGTTAAAGTCATAATGAGGCCCTTTGTCCTGTCTAAGTAAACCAACAGGGCATGATGAACATCCAACAGGGACCACTGAGGCTCCGAATCAGACTCAGAACCATCCCTCAAAACTGGGAGAATCACTGCCTGGGACTGATGAAAGTGGGAGTCCACCTTAGGAACAAAAAAGGGACCCAACCTGAGAACCACACCATCCGCAGAGAAAGACAGGTAAGGCTATGATGCCATCAAATCGCCAGCTCCCCAATTCTGCTGCCAAAGGTTATGGGCACCAAAAACACAACCGTGAGCATGAGAAACTTTATGTTCACCAACTCCAAGCGTTCAAAAGGAAAAGAAACGAACACACTCAGAACCAAAGGCAAATCACAAAGAGGAAACCAGGGCTTCACTAAAGGCATATCCAGGGAGATATTGCACAACAAACGAACCACCAAGTCCTCAGCATCTGTCAAAATTCCCCAAGGAGACTTGAAAGCACATAGAGCAGCCCATTGGGCCCCAAAAATGGAGACTGCAAGGCGTTTCTCAAAACCTTCCCACAAAAACTGCAAAACATTACTCAACTGACAGTCCAGTGGAGACAGCTGGAGAGGCGTGCACCAACACTGGAAACTACCCCAATGCCGCTCATAGGAACACAAAATGGAAGGAGTGCTAGAATTTTAAAGTCACCACTGTTAAGTTCCGGGACAATCCTTTTTCCTGCGAACACCACCTTTCAACTTCTAGGCCGACAGATGGAGTCACTGAGGAGACAGGAAGGAGGTGGACTGAGAGGGGAAGGGGAGCATGGGATCATCCAGGGACCCTGGATTGCCAAGAGCTTGAGCCAAGGAAACCACGACCTCTGGGGCCAAAAAAGGACCACCACAATCATCACCCTGTCCTCCTCGACAACCTGGCCAACAGAGGAGAGATCAATGGCACCGGAGGAGGGTCATACAGGAGATGATCTGACCATGGGAGAGTCAATGAACCCACCCCCCAAGCTCTCTCCATTAGACCTCAAGAACAAAAACTGGCAACCTGGGCATTGAGTTGGGAAGCAAAGAGGTTGAGAAAAGGCACACCAAACTTCTTGCGCAATAGATAAAACACCTCTCTGGTCAATTACAGTTCCTGAGAAGGAGGAAACAACCTGCTGAGGGAGTCTGCCACCCCATTGTCCACCCCTCTGGCATGTACCACCAGAAGCGCCTGCAGGAAGCGTTCCACTCACTGAAAAATCAAGGTAGCCTCTGCATTGAGGGACCATGACCGAATACCTCATTGGTTGTTAAGATAAGCCAACATTTACGTTACCTGATTGCCTGATCTGACCACCAAGTTGAAACTCACCAAAGTAGACCTAAACCACAACATAGCCCTGTACACGGCCATGAGTTCCCTCCAATTTGAAGAGCACCACAGTCCTGGAATGACCACCTCATCTGAAGTGACCTGTCCCCCAGCATAGATCCCACCTGAGGGAGCTGGCATAAGTTGTAAGCACCAAAGGAGGGTCCTGCTGAAGAACCATCCCCCTGATCAGGGTGGCAGGCCTGGTCCACCACCGCCAGACTTCCACTGCCCCGTTGGTCACCGGAACCACACAATTAAAATCCCCAGATGCAGGACCTCAAAAAGTGTGAAGATGAGACCACAGGGAATGGAGGTGGAAGTGAGCCCAGGGCACCATCCACACTGCTGCTGCCATAAACCCCAACAGCCTCAACCACTGCCGTACAGGTAGGGGTTGACAACCCATGGTGTGCAAGGCAATAGACCTCAGGACTGCTGCCCTCAGTCTCGGAAGGAACACTTGGTTGATGTCTGTCCTAGACAGATAAAAGGGCCTGTCCCTTCACTGTGATCTATACCGTCACCAACATTAGTCTCGCAAAGTCCAGGTAGAGAGGCTGTAACCATTCTCTGAAAGAGGGTGCACTTTGGATGTTCTCTTGACATCACAGACATGCTCTGTGGTCTCAAACTAATTATCAGAGAGACTCACGTCATAGTGAGCATAGTGAGGGAAGGCAACTTTTCTCCTTTTCGGGTGTGAGCAGAGAACAAAATCTGCTCCCGCACAGACAGAAGCAAAGTAATGGAGCCGCTTCCTCCAGCACACAGTATGGTGCTGGCCTGGGAGCGAGCTGGGGCTGAGGGGGCCATAGGGATATCCCCACAGCCCCAAACGAGGGGCACATTGTGGGTAGACACCAGAGCACCCACCAATAATGTAATGGCTGGCTCCTGGCAGGAGTGCCCACAGGAGCTGTGGGGGGCCTGAGACTCCCTCTGCATCACCCAGTGAAAACAGAGTTGTGGGTACCATGAATGGGCACCTTGGTACCCAATTAACAAAAATAGTTGGTTTCCGCTGACATCCACTACGGGTGCTAACTGGGGAGCCAGTCAGTAAGGGCCTTGGGCCTCCCCCTCACCACCCCAACTATTAAAAACAGTGTGGCTGCCCTGGGTGGGCACTCACAACTTTGAAAAAAAGATTAAAAATAACTGCAGCAGGAGCCGCTCATTTATTATTCACAGCTCCTGCAAGGAGCACTCCATAATGTCCTAGGGCATTAATAAATTATATATGTTTTTGCTGGTTGCTTTCCTAGCAAGGTCAGGGTCACCTCCATACATTTAGGTCAATGTTCTGGGGGGCTGCAGAGAATACAGCAGCCCCCAACAACATTAAAAGAACTTCTGTAAGTCTCCTGGGTCATTGAATTCATGACCCCAGAAAGGCCTACCATATTTCTTAAAGCACTCCAAGCAGGAGTGCAGGGACCTTTAGTGGTTTACTCTATGGCTGCACTTTGTGGTCTGAAAAATGTTTTTAAAAAACCGAAAGGCATGTCTGCTTTCTTTATTTTTTTATGTACAATATTGTATCACACTCACTATTATTAAACATTTCTATGTTGTATTTACTAAATATACATTTGATTGTGGTTATTGTTGATGGGCTGACCATTTGATAAAGCTAATAAGCCCTACCACTATTAGTTTGGTATTTTCGGGCTTTGACAAAGCCAACAGGTCTGTCTTATTTAAAACTACATCATAACCAGCCTTGCACAGCGGCAGGAGGGTTTGGGTGATTGCAGGGGCTGAGTGCAAGGCCTACTTGCTGGTCAGACCCTGTACCCAACCCCATGCTGTGCACTGCCAAAATCCATATGCAGGGTTATAGGCCAGACCCTGAGCCTAACCTCACGTCATGCATGCTGATGGACATCTTACTTTATATTATTTTTAAACAGAAATTCACAGAAAACACAAAGGTTAAAGGGATGTTATAGTTAGGTGAGGTTATAGTCATTTTTAGTCACCATTACAGATGATAACACTGTGCATCACGGGGGTTTGAGTTATGTTTACTTTAGGGCACTAGTTATAGTTACTTAAGATAACTATAACTGGTGAGATTCAGTTGTTTTATTGGTTTAAAATAGTATGTTTTAGCTGGCATTTTCACCTTCCCACTTAACTATAATATCCCTTTACCTTTTGACTTTTTCATCGAATTTAAAGGAATTTTATATATAAGAGAATATATAATAATCAGTGATGGCTCCTCCGTTTGGGCGGGGGAGCGTTGTCCCCCTCCAGCAGCGGCAGCTGCAAAAAAATAAACTTTGTGATTGTTTTCTGGTAAAGGGGGCGGGGCCACGGGGGATGAGCAGTGAGGCGGATCGCATAGTACTCCCCCTCAGAGCGCATGTGTGTTTGGTTGGCAGTCTCGGGCTGACCAAACATACATGCACACAGGGCTCTCTCCAGCCCAGCAACATAGTTGCTGGGCTGGAGAGAGCCTGCACAGGCTCCCAGTCTGCCTGGGAGCACCCTGGCAGGGCGCTCCCAGCCAATCCTGACGCTGCTCTGAGCAGCATCAGGATTGACACAGGGCAGGCTGGGAGCCTGTGCCTGCAGCGCCCGGTGATGGAGAGGAGCGGCGCGGAGGCGAGGAAAGGTGAGAGAAAAAGCCATATACATTTGAGGCACAGTGACGTTTACCACTGTGTAGTTATAGCAGGGTCAGAGTTTCCTTAAGAAGAACATTTTTTGTTGTGCTAATAACTTTGACATTGTTTGTCAAATCTTCACAAAACTTTCTAAAAAATGTTTATCCACCTCAGCTCCTTTCTGGAAAATTTTGGAGTTATTTATTGAATGGTGGCAGAGAAAAAAGGAGCTCCCAAAATGTAATTTCCATATGTTAATTTCCATAGGAAATACTGGGCACGGATATAGAAAAACAACTGAACGGAAAAACTCAAAATTTAGCGGAAAGTTAGAATTGCAATCAGAAAGGGTACTTTTTGTGTTTTGCTGTAAATCCATTTTGCCATGTTCAAAAAATTTGTGTTAAAAGAGATGCTCGGGCGTGGCTTGAAAAAGGTAAAAACATAGGTGTAGTTGGACTGTTGGTCCAGTGGTAGTCACGTGATATTGTAAATTTAAAACATAAGGGTTTCTGAATGACTGAAAGAGCTTTTTCTCCTGTTGGCCTTTCCCGTCCAGTAGGACCAATACCTGTCTTGCAGGACTGAACATTGTGATTTTTTTGGGCTCAACTTGAAGACAAATATTGTGGTCAGCATTACAGGAGATGGTGACTCAGTCCGAGGTCCTGAGCAGGCCTGGTTCTAGCGGGTGGGTCAGGTCCACCCAAACATGACCTTTGGCCCGGCCAGTTGGCAGAAGAGGCCTAAGAGAACGTACCTAACAATTCCTCCCTGGATGTGGGCGGTCAAACCTTGTGATGTTTTTTCACTTTGTTTACATTAATTATCAGTCAGGGGCAAGTGTGCCCCCTTTCCAAAAGAAATCACATGACTCTTCTGTCTGTATTTACTTTATTTGTTCGCAGGAATCTTTGCAGCTCTAAAACACATTCAAGTGTTTTTATTTATATTTGCTATTTGAGTTAAGTACAGATAAGGGCTAAAAATACAGACTTTATTTGATTTTGCTTATTTTTATACCCGCCTGGACATTAAAATAATATTGGTGCTGGTAGAAAACCAGCCAGGTGGCAAACCTAATCAGGGGCATTAAGGGTCCTCTTGTAAATATTTTAAAGTGCATTGTTTTTATGAATACTGTTTTGAGATTGCACTGCAGAGGGAATAAATTCCGGCTTTGGTGGATTTTATTCTATTTTTGTAGTGGCTGAGACATTAAAATACTCATGTCAGAAACAAATTGGCCCCGTGGCAACCCTAGCTCGTGTCTGAGGCAAACTGCAGGTGGGCGGTGTGTATTGGGGGAGTGGGGACAAGGTGTTACCTGCCAATGATGCAGCAGGTGCAGTGGTACCAGGGCCCAGGGCTGTGAGCGTCCTTCTGAGTCTCAATTATGTCTGTTTCTGTGTGGGAATTCTGAGGGTGTATATGTATTTTAGTCTGCGTGTGATGGGCACAGTAATATATTATAGGGTGCAATATACACACACAGTGGAATTAATGCTAATTATCCATACTTACTTCAGAGCTAAATAATTTATTCCACACGTATATTTTAAAATGGACAGGTTTTGCCACAAACACAATATGATTTTCAGATAAATTAAAAGTTGCTGTTTACATTTCAGCATACACTTTATACAGCTATATTAAAACCATATCGACAATTTTAAGGCAACATTTCATCTATTCTATTTGGTCAGATTTCCTAACTTACTTTTTACATTTCACAGCATAGGGCTAGCTTTGGTAAGACACTATGTTACAATGCGAGGTCACACAGCTGATGATCCATGCACAGAAGCTGCAGAGGGTGTGGACCTTCAACCTTCAGCGGCTAAAACTGCACCCCATACACATTAAGAAAATACATGTTGCGTGTTTTCCTATGTTCCACATTCGTAATACAGGGCGGGCACACAGGTAGAGGGATTCCCTCATTTGCATGGGGCCAATATAGCAGCAGTGCTATATTTTAGTAGGTATGACTCTACAATGCTATCTTCCCCTAGTGCAGCATAGCAACTTTGGTTGCTGTGCTGCATGTTGCTATTTGTTTTTTAGTAAATGTTCCTCTAAGTGTCAGTGAGTATGAGTGAGTCAGTGAGTGAGAATGTGAGTGAGAAAAAGAGTGACTTCAAAAAGGTGAGAGCATATGGGTGAAAATTAATGAGCATGAGTGTGAAAAAGAATGAGTGAGAGTGAGTAGCAATGAGTGAGCACAGCTGTGAGTGAGAATGAATGAGTGCAAGTTAGTGATAATGAATGAGAGTGTGATTGTGGATAAGTGAATACACGTGAGCATGAGTGAGAATGTGACTTTATGCTTGTAAGTGTGCCGTTGACCCTGGCACACTGAAAGTAATTCTTGAGTTAGTGAGGCATCCATGATAGAATTTTGGCACTGGCATTCTGGAAGCAGTTCTTTCTATGACATGCACCTGTGAAAAATGCTAGAAAACGAGGGCACACTAGATTTTATACTTAGCATATGGGGACACCGCTGACAAAATGCTGGAATCAGCACACTGGATGTAATTTGTAACATAGGGGCAACTTTGGAAAATTGCTGGCTTGCTGAAGAAAAGTCTTGGTACAGGGGCCACACATGTCACAGTGCTGACACATTGAAGGTAATATTTGACATAAAGGAGGATAACCATGGTATACTGGAGAGGGGTGCAATTAGGACAAAGTGCTAGCCCTGACATACTAGAGATAATTGTTTATGTTAGGGCCAGCCATAATTTACAGATGGACCCAATGGCAAAATGCTGGCAGTGGCATATTATATGTAATTTTTGGAGTTAAGCTTCACATATGACATATGTGGACATTCATGACAATATTCTGTATTTGGCCCAACGGAGGTACGTTTTGTCTTATGGGAGCACCTATACCACATTTTGGGGAAAAATGGGATGAACTCTTGGGATTATCAGGTTAAATTGGCATAACACATCATGAAAGACTTGAATATTTAATGAGTGCAGAGCCTATGGCTTTTTAGAATATGTATGTGAAAAACCTGCTTCAAAATGCACTATTAGTCCCATTGTTTAAAATGTTCATCCCCGGTACCCTCTTCAGACTCACTCGCTTCACTTTCTACAATTCAGGGCAAGTATTACCACCACTTTAAAAATCTCCAGCCGTGACTCCAAAAAAAGTGGACAAACAGTGTCTTCATGAGCACTGTTTACTTTGTACAGCTTCCCCTGGGACTGTGATATCACACTGTAGGTTTTAATAAAATAATAAATTCATCAGTGCAGTGTGCACTCTTCTGATTTAATACAAAAAACCCTAAAAAACTCACTTATTAAAAAAAATTGTCACGTTTCATTATTGTGAATACATGAAAAAACCTCACCTCTGCTTCACATGAGTGATTTAACCTTCCAGATGATCTTAAATCAAAATGTATTAACAGTAAATAATAATTTATGCCAATAATATAGTTTACATTCAATATATGGTCAACATGTGGTCAGAACTACTATTGTTTTATTTAATCCTTTTTGTCTCTTCCGATGATTTAGCAATACATTTCTCATTGCAGTATACAGTAGGGAAGCTATTAAATAATAACAGTTTTTTTCAAGGAGACCAGATCCTCAGGGCTTGCGCATGTTCCCAACATGTCCACCTCTTGGCAGCTCCAAACTCCACTAGTTATGTAGCACAGAGTTAAAGAATGGCCATGTGGGAGAATGGGTTTTGGGTTGGGAACAGCGGGGAAGGAGACCTGTGGAAGCAAGAGTTAAACAACACAATTGCAAGATTAATCACAATGACTTTCAATAAGTTTTGTTTCAAATAAACACTTATGCTGAAAACATGAATGGCCTAAGGCTACACTATAAATAGGCCCCAAGAATCTAGGAATCTGGAAATCAAGAAAGGTTATGCAAGGTTTTCTTACCAACATTCCAGAATTAACATATTATATTTTGAAAAATAAACTCTCTCCAAATACTTCTTAGAATAATATCTGCATTGTAGCAAGAATCAAAGAGCACATGGTTTTTTTCTCTGCATGAATGAACTGTACTAGAACCATGAATAACACTGCTACGTCACTCTCTGATTAAGAGTTTCAAGACTCAAATGCTCAGGGAATATTATGCACCTTAATCAAACTACACATCTAGATTTCAATGTCTAGAAATGAGCGCGCACTCTGCCGATCTGTATTTCAAAAGTTAAACACCAGGAATGAATCGCGCACCTTGTTGCTGATTCGAACATTGAGATTCACTTGCAATGAAAAGATTGCGCACACTTCCGATCTGTGATTCAAGATTTTAATGCCGGGAAAGAATCACGCACACTGTTGCTGATTCTGTAATCAAAAACCAAATGCCATGAAAGGATCGCACGCACAGCCGATCTGAATGCCAAGAAGTAAATGCCTGGAATGAATCGCGCACACTGTTGCCGATTTGGAATTCACGATACAAATGCCATGAAATGATCACGTGCACTGCCGATCTGAATGCCAAGAAGTAAATGCCTGGAATGAATCATGCACACTGTTGCCGATTCTGAATTCATGATACAAATGCCATGAAATAATCGCACACACTGCGGATCAAAATACCAAGAAGTAAATGCCAGGATTGAATCGCGCACACTGTTGTCAATTCGGAATTCACAATACAAATGCCATGAAATGATCGCGCGCACTGCCGATCTGAATGCCAAGAAGTAAATGCCTGGAATGAATCGCACACACTGTTGCCGATTCGGAATTCATGATACAAATGCCATGAAAACAATCGCACACGAGATTTTAAGTTTAGCCCAAAACTCGAGTATCACTGGAAAACAGAGTCGGGGGGCCTAACCCGACCTCCGCCTTACCACCCTGCTTGAAGATCACCAAATAAACAAGGGCAGGACTGGAAATGTCTGGATAGGCCTCGGGGAAAGGAAAATGCTGCTGCTCTGCACTGGGACCTCTGAATCGTGAGAACGTGGAGCTGGGCTGGCTCCCTTATATAGAGCCAAGCCCGCCCACAAGCCACACCCAACCATGCTGCAAGAAAGGCTTCTAGAAAGTCTTAGAATAAAGGACCACACCCTGTAGTCCTGCAAACAAGACTTGCAAATGAACAATGAATTACAAACAGCATTAGTGACTTTTTAAGGTAAAATCTCTGCAATGCGAAAGGTTAACATACTGCATAGAAACACAATGCATGAAATATGACTTTGCATAAGGACTGGGTTTTTGTATTTACGTCGCCCGTAGAGCGTGCACTGTCCTGATGGTGACATGTTTGCGGTATAAAACATATAGGCTCCAAGTTGTGTTGTGTGTTTTATGCTACCCTATCCTCTTCAGATGAACAGTTGATTTTTCATGTAATACTAAGAGAAACAATTAATGATCTCCTTGCATATCACATCAGCAACCTAATACAAGTGGTATCCAAAACAGACATTTCTCTGTGTTGTGTTATTATATTAGGCAAACATTAATTATGGCTTTTATTATAACTTCAGCAATATCATTTATTGTGATGTCATCAAGGTTAAGGTCTTGTAATATCACTTCGTAGGAACAGTGAGTCAAAAGTCATATGATGTTATTTCCTGTGATGTCATTAAGGTCATGGATATGAAATGTAATTTATGTTGCCTGTGACATTTTGGCGAATCAACGTCCATGTGTAAATCTAGGGCTCCAGAATTAACATAAATTGGGCCCGCCTTGGTCCACCTGAATGCAACCTTGGTCCATCCATATAAAAATTCCTGGAACCGGGCCTGGTCCTAAAGTATTACAAAAATAAGAATATAAGGGATTAGGGTAGGGACACTATGACCTCCTGGCCCTCACTGGTTGAACCAGAGGGACTGCTCAAGGGATAAAAATAAAAACAATACATTTTCATACCATAGTTACTGGGGGGCTCCGGAAAGACCCAGCATGGCCCTTATGTGAGGTACTGTGGTATTCATATTGGAGTTGCACCACAGGACTGTACAAGCTTCAATTAGTGAAGCTTGCCCAATGTACCAGGGATGTGACGCTTGATTGTGGTACAGCAGGAATACTGCATTACCATGGAAAAATAAAACAAAAAATTGAAAGATACTTGTCAGATGGAGGCTGTGGGGTATTGGTGCCCTTCAGTTTGGGCTGTGGCATGCCCAGAGGACACACCCTGCGCCCAACCACAGACACAGCAAAAAGGACAAGCGAACTAGGGAGTTGGCCACCTACAGGGGGTTGGGTGCAAGGCCTGGCTGCATGCCAAGTCCTGCAGCCAATCCCATGCAGTCCATATCTGAAGGTTATGCGTGGCAGGGGTTGAATGCCCATGGGGGGGGGGAGGTTGGTCAAATGGCCTGGCTAAAGTCCAGGCTCTGTGGACAACTCCGCACTGTGAATGGCCAAAGGTTGTGCTTGGTAGGGGTGTTGAATGCACAGAAGGGGCGGTGTGCATATCCAAAGGCTGTGCATGGCGCTGAGTGCCTGTAAAGAATGGCCACAGGCCAGGCCCCGCATCCAACCCCACTCCATGCAGCAGCAGAAAGCCTTGCACTATGGTGGGTTCACCTCCCACGAGGACTATGAGCCAGGTCCTACGGACAACCTCATGATGTACACTGCCATAGTACAAGGCATGGACTGCTTAGTTTAGGTTCCTGCAGGTGTTAAGCACAGGGCCTGGCTGCAGATATGGTCCAGCAACCAACCCCATGCCGTACATGGTCAAGTGCTGTGCCTGTTTGGGGTTGGCCACCCACAGAGGGTTGTGTGCAGGGCCTAGCCAAAGGCCAAGCCCTGTATGGGCGATGTATGAAAATGAGAGATGTATGAAAATGATCAAACGGTACCAGAAATTCACTGAAAAACAAACAACAAAGTGACATTATAGTTAGGTTTGGTACTAAGTTCTTCTCTTATGTTATGAAAACCTCTAAAATTCACTTAAAAAAGCAACTGTTAAAGTGACGATATAGATAGGTATAATAATAAAATTGTTGCTTATTTTTAAAAATAAACCTTAGATTTTCATTTTAAAAATCAATGTTTAAAGTGGTGTCATAGTCAGGTGGTGAAATGACACAAAAATTAACGTTTAAAACCCCCAAAAAAATCTCAAGCCAGCACTCAAGCCCCCAGATTTGAAGAAATGGCGAGTAACCTCTGACTAAGAAGTCCCTTTGTGACCTGTGGTCACGCACTGTCCTCAACTCCCTTTTGGTAGCCAAATTCTTTCTGTGCACTGCCTTTGGACTCTTAAAGGATTCCCTAGGGACCACCTTTCAATTTATCTCTATTTTTGTAACCTTAATTTCTACAAAACTAATGAATTCAAGTAATCAGATTCAGTGCCTGTGTACTGAAAATTAAAAAATAAGGTAGTAGAGCGCAATGGCCTTTGGGGATACGGGGGCTCAGAGTGCAGGAACTCTGTGGCCGGATGGATAAAGGCCATGCATGGCAGAGGATGCTGCTCAGGGTATGTGGGGTGCTTTGGTGTAATGATGTGAAATTTTGGCAAAATTATGATAAATTACACATAATTACGTGAAAAACAAATCTGTCATTACACGCTACATTTTAAGTGCCACTGCATCAATTTTTGGTGTGAGGATGCATTTAAGCAAGCACTGGGAACTACAGCCACTCTCATTCTGCTGTTGGTGAACGTTTGGTGTATATTTCTTCCACAAATAGTCTGTTTCACAGTCAATTTTTACCATGCATACCTTATAACTATGTGAAGTGGGGTAACAGCATAAATTTGGAAAGTTTGGATAAAAAGTGGAACGAGGAATTCCTGAAATTAGGCAAATTACTCCTGGTACCTGAGGGTTTCTAACCTTCTTTAATCAGTTAGTGCACTTCAGTTCATTTGGACAACCAGTCGGTGAGTTAGAGCTCTGTGTCAGAGCAGTAGCCAGAACTGGCACACAAACCCTTTCTCAGCATTCCAAGTCATTGGCTTCCATTATCTACTCCATCCAAGTGGGAAGTTGTTAAGGACCACAACTGGTGACTCATTCAGTTTCTAAGAACTGAGTTTCATCCTCATGAACATGCCTTACAGGTATAGAAGAAACACAGTCCACTCGTGCTCTGGTGAGTGATATTGGCTGAAAAATAATCTGCAATTCCAATGGCTTTTTGAAATCCTTTAATGCTGGTGAATAAACTCCTCTTATGTCTAAGGACTAATGGTCATGAACACCCCAATGTAGGATGGAACCTACCTCCAGTGTCCAAAAGGGGGAAGGAAGTTCATCAATCTCATTACCCTCAAGTTTGCACAGAGATAGACCCTTAGACTAAGCCCTCGTCTGACTTGTCTCTGGTTGCTCTTGAACAACGCTCCAGCGAGGGAAATAGTTCCAGGGCCTTTTTGTCCCCTACCCTAGCCCTGATGCTGGATCCACCATAGATCCAGTGATACTGAGGCATTATGGTAATCCCCTAGGAGGCTGACTTGTCTCTCCTGCTGAAGTCCCGTCTTCACAAGGATCTACATTTTGGAACTGTTCTTCCTCTCCACAGAGGGTACACGAAGCAGTTTTTTCTATGCAGGGGTCTTGTGATCAAACTGATCAGCCGGTATCATACATTGATGGGAACTATCTCTACAAAGGAGTTCTCCTTTCACAGGCTGTTAGCACGGACACAATTCTCAGTTCTCTTGGACCTCCAGTGAATCTTGAGGCAACCAACTCATAAGTCAACCTCAAAGCACACTCTGTCATCTCAGGTATCTTTCCTTGAGACAGTGCACTTGCTTTTGACAATGGGACTTCTAGGGGTGCAGGACCATGAACCTTTGGGATGCAACACTTCAGAACTCAAGGAGGGTGTGACCCTCAGTATAACCTGTCACTCCAAGGGAAATCTGAACCTGGCAAACCTTCTGGATACCCCACAAGTAAAGTATCCTTCTTTCACCTTACCAAGCCTCTCTCAGGACTGTCTTCAAGCAGACAGAAACTTCTGCTGCCCTTGCAGTGACCCAAATTTAAACATATGATCTACTTCGGGATGCTCATCCTTCTCTCCTTCTGGAGCAGGAAGCACAAGCACTAAAGCTTGTGCCTTCTCAGAGTCTGTCGATGACTCTTGATTTGACCTAGTTCCTTCTCCCACAGAGTTTTGCAGGCTTCATCCTTCCCTGAGCCCCCAGCAACTGATGTTATTAGAAGTGTTGATTAGTCCGTTAGAGGAAGTGTTGTTGGTTTCACCCACAACACAGTTTTCTCCGTGTCCAGGTCAGGTTCACTGATGGGCCTTGTAAGCTCCTTTGGGCCTGGATCAACTTATTCCTTTTTCCTGCACCCACCTACTGTGCACTGGCCCTGTGACAACCACCTGAGGCCCATAAAGATGGAACACACTTTCTGCATCTCACAGAATTCTCTCTAGATATGTATTCCAGCGACTAGCAAACCTTGCATTTCTAGAAGATACCCAGACTCCAGTACTGTTTTCCATAGTGTGGTTTACTCCGTTCTAACTGGAGGAGGGGTCTGTATGACCTGAACTGGTACAACCCTGGGATCCGCGCTAGACTTCTGCTTTGACCATCTATTGATAGGACTGACGCGGGTGATGTGGGCCTTGGGCTTGGTCCAGAGTGACCCCTTCACTCCATCCCATTACGGACACTGTCTCCATTCCTGAACTTTTCGCCCAGAATTTAGGGGTGGGCATAAGTTGCGTAATTTTGTGTAGAATAATGAAGCAAAATTATTGCAAATTTATGCGAAATTACCTGAACTGTCTATTCATGTACAAATTCAACTTGAAAGTGTAATTTTGAGTTGATTTCTGGTTCCTTGTATTCAAAACACTGCAGCTCACGGTGTATTCTTGTAGTTTTGCCCTCAAATGCTACCCAAACGGTCTGCTCTAGTAAAAAATCTAAATAAAATGTTTGTTGACCACCCACATTAAAGAACTGCTGCCCGCATTCCAAACACTACTGTTTGTGTTTGGATTTGTAGTTTAATTGTTGGATTTGTAATTACCTGAATTGTTCACTTGGATGGAAATATCTACCTCAGTGCTGCTCGTCTTTAAAAAGAAATAACCTGAATGGTAAATCTCTTGTTAAAATGTATCCCTGAAATTACACAGTGTAGCATAAAGGTATCATCTTGGTATATTTTGTTATGCAAAAATCACCAAAATTACACCAATTACTCTGTCTTAAATAACAGTTTGCCCATGTCTGCTACAAATCACAGTTTTCAAATAATTTAATTAGTTCAATAACTGGGTCCAATTAGACTGGTCAGGGTTAGAAAACCTATCTGAACAAATCCGAGTATATTATGGCCTGTGACAAGGATGCTTATTAGGTCCTTTACTATTCAGTTTGTTTATCTCTGATCTACCAAAGGTGCTTTCTGAGGTGAATTCATTTTCTCCTAACATTGGTGAATCGCATCTTCCATGCTTAATGTATGCAGACGATTTAGCCCTAATGTGGTCAAGTGGTATTTAATGATGCACGACTCGATCAAGTACTGCTCCATAAATACCTAGGTCTATATGTTACCATTAACTTTATATGGAATTAACACTTAGAGATTTTAAAAACAACCCTATGGCTACAAACCAATGACCATAAAAGGTTTGATTCACAATTTTCGAGGTCCACCTGTAGAACCTTTAAAGAAAACATTGCTGGGCACACTAATCCTTCGGGCACTATATGGAGCTGGATGTTATCCATCGATAGTAGGGTGAGTTGGCCGAAGCTGGAGGGTCTCGTCTGAAAGAGATTATTCAATGCACTGATGAATGTAATGATACAGGTGCGAGGAATCAAAATGGGATCACTATCCTGGGACTTGATAGTGCACTCATGTGTCCTGCGCTTCCTATTCTCGCTTAGAAAGGCACTCATCAGCGATAAATGTTTGAACCAGTTGTTACAAGAAATGGAGTGTCGTTTTGGTTATAGCTCAAGTTGTATTTGTAATTCCATTTTATATCCCTCTCTTGGCATTGGCATTAACATGCTGGCAGGCAACATCTCCATGGTCACCTTAAAGGGCAAGTTTTAAGTCTAGAGAGGGACAGACGCTATTTATCTTCAAAGAAAAAGCTTAGCATTCCCTAGAATACATGGGTAATGAAAGGGGTTTTCCTTATCTGACAAAGCTCCCAGATAAAGAGATGCACAAAATAATGTAGTGGGTCGGATAGGGATCAACCCTGGATTGAAGAATTGAAGAAATCTGGTTTAAAAGCAAGGATTAGGTTAAACCAAGATTGTTCTATCTGATACATGGGAGTAACTTCAGTATATTTCATCTTTTCTTTGATTGTCTACTATATTTGGAGGACAGGAAAAATCTACTCTGCCCAATTTTCAAGAGATTTGTTATCTCTTGCCATACTGTACCTCTAGCCACTTTATTTGTAATGGAATGTCTCGGGATTGCCAGATACATTGGGTTCATATAACGAAAGTCTTTTATTATTTTACAATGCCATGAGTAAAACAATGCTATTATAAACTGGGGTGGTTGCCATGTTAGTTATTTTATTATTTATCATTGTGGTCAGGTTAATTACATTTTTAAATGTGACAATGAAATGAAAAGGCTTTTTAGCTATTTCCTTGGCTGTACCTTAAAGGAGATATTAAATGACAGAGTTTGAGATCTAGGGAAGGACAGATGCTACCTATCCTCGAAAAAAGTATTTTGCATTCATTAGAATATCTGGGAAAATAAAGTTTTTTTTCTCTATCTGACTAAGCTCTCGCATAAAAGACATGTACAAAGAAATGTTGTGATGCTGTATAGGGATTGCCCTTGATGGAGGATATCTGGTTTAAAAGCAAGGATTAGGCTACACTATGATTGTTGTATCTGTGGCATGGGGGTAATCAATGTATACCTCATCTTTTCTTTGATGCCAACTATTTTTGAAAGAGAGAAAAAAGCTATTCTGACCATTTTTCAAGAGATTTGGTTTCTCCAGCCATAGTGAAGCTCTTGCTATTTTACGTGGTCCTGTGCTCACTGTGCCGCTGGAATTAAGCTATACCTGGCTGATGAGCTGAAAACAGTGGTGAAACTGGTCCTGGGTTGCTTGTGTTCTGGTTCAGGGAGGACCTGGCCTGACAATTTGGAATGGACTGTTCCTAATGGAGTAGGGTCAAGGCTGATTTGCATGTGGCTGGGTCCAAACTGAGGTGACATGGTGAGCGAAAAACAATGGATTGGGATTTGGCCCAAGCGATTGCCAGTTGCTGAGATTAATTCAATCATTCCATACATCACTTTGCTTTTGGAAGGAAAAACTAGAAGCATCTCTTCCCTCAGGGTGAAAGGTAAAAAGTGATGTTCTTTCACTATAGATCAATGCTGCCATGATTACTTTCAGTGTAGTCAATAGATAGTAATGACTTTCTCTATAAGATGTGTATATTGATAGCCACTGAAGACCATTTGCATCTTAATCCATTTACAGGGGAGGTATTCAGTGAACTTGTGTGATTGTCATATTCATGGAGGACAAAATCAAAACCCACATGCAACATTCAGGGCCTGGTTACGAGTGTGGCGGTCCATACCGCTGCACTCGCGGTGGTGGTATGCACAGCCGCGGATGCGGCAGTCCGACCGTCACATAACAACCCTGGCGCTAAGACCACCAGGGAACCCCCAGCTTCACCAGGATCTTGGATACAGGCGGTCTGGCGGTGGCGGAGATCCTAATCTGCCAGGGTAGCGCTGCAAAGAGCGATGGCCAGGGGATTACAACCTCGTTCTCCATCAGCCGTTTCATGGCGGTAACACCGTCATGAAAAGGCTTGCAGAGAACAGGTGCAGGACCCCCCCCACCACCCAGCACCATTGCAGTGTTCACTGTCTGCTTTGCAGACAGTGAACATTGGGAGGGTGCTGGTGCACCTTGCTCGCTGCAACATTGCAGCCGACTCGATTACGAGCCAATGAAAAATGCTGTAGCCTGTTTCCCGTTAAGTCAGCGGGCGGAATCTTAGGTTTGTGGCCGCCAATTTAGCTTGGAACCCTTAATAACTCTATCAGGGAGGTCACAGTGTAGGTGGCAGCCACCCTGTCAGGAGATTGGCAGAGTTTTCTGTCCACCAAATTCAAAATGACCCCCTTACTGGCTTTACCAGCAGTCTAGTGCCTAATTTGTAAAATAATAAGTGGTGGGCCCCAATTTGTCTCAGAAGCCCATCACCAGTGTTGAGAAATGCCCATATATCTGAAAGCCAAGGCTATCTAGCCTTGATTTTACCTCATGCCTCTTTCGTCCACCACGATACACTCAATGTCTCTTTATCTCACTTTTGTTGATCCTTTTTCATCTCTGCTTTCTCCTTTTGTGACTGTTTTCATGTCTTTCTCTTCCTCCCCTATTCCCTCTCTTCTGTCTTTAGATGTTGCTCTGGGTCAAAGGTTGATGATGAAAAGTAAGCTTAGGTCCTAATAAATGAGTGCCAGTGAGCCACACCTTCTACTACGGATCATCTTAAGTACCGAACATATTGTAGGGATGCCCTCTTCAGAGCCATGCAATGGACAATTTTGCCCCAGCGTTCACTTTTTAAGTGGCTTGACTCAACTCAATGGCTCACATACATATAGCTATGATGCAATTAAAATGTATCAGTTCTACTCCATTTAGCTTTGTTGAATTACATGACATGACTAGATTTGCTCAATGTCACTTTGTGTGCAAACAGCAGGCTTCTTAATACTTGCATGTTTCTTCTTTCGTAATGTTACCGCAGTAGAATTTTGGTACCACTGGGAAGCTAATAGTAATGGCAGGGATGAATTATACATTGGGCTTACTCCCCTCTTTAACTTTATCCCTTGATCTCTTAAGGCATTTAAACTCGGGGTGGGAAGGATGCCCACAAAATGAACAGGAGTGCCTGAATTTGCACGTCCCGGTGGGGCGTGAACATATCTTTCTGTTGAACGCCCAACATAAGCCTTTTTTGTCATTCGCGTACTGTGCTCGAAAGGGCTGCTTGGTGGGTAACTTGTTATTCACGCACTCTAACCAAACATTCACTTCCGTCTGGTCCCACCCTATCGCTGGGTCCTCCACCTTTGCCCACCTGAAGTCCCTGTCATATTCTAGCCAAGCGTTCCCTCCATACGCATGGTGAGCCTTTAATATTTTGTTCCCATAGAATATCATAGCGATCCCAATTTCTGGCTTTTTCTCTAGCATAACTGACATAAACACATTGTAACCGAACAACCAATTCGTAATGTTCTCCTCAATCTTCTGTTTTTTCTCGCCAAATGCAGAGGATTTTGCATCCTTTTCTTTTGTTTCTACTTCCCTTCTCTTAGCCCTAACCAGGCTAAAAATATCTACAAATTCCCTTTTCCATATTTTCTCTTTTATCTCGGGAGCCACGTGCGCGGCTAACTTCCCTGGCCTGGACAGCAAAGTGTCCACCCCTGACCCTTCAGCAGAAGCAAGTGGTTTTGTGGCACTAACGCCTTGTTCGTTGCCCTTACCATGCTCTTTTTCCACCTGCGGAGTCTGAGTGAGCGAGCCCGGTGCCAGGCTTACACAGGGGCTGGCTGTCGACACCTGCAAAGAAGGAACAACACGCGCCGTCGCCAAAGCTTCAACCTGGCGCTTAAGATCTTGCACTGAACTCTGAAATGAATCGCTAGCCCATGGAGTTGTGGGGCGAGGTGGAGGGGCGGGAGGTGCACTCAGCTTGGATAACATCTGTGATACTTCCAATAGGGCTTGGGTTGTTGGGTCTTGAGACGCTCCCGGGGGGTTTGGCTCACTCCGCCCCTGCTCTGATGCTGTGCCCCCCACTGGTGTCACCCCCTGGGTACTGTGGGATGCGTGGACAGGTAACCCCTTGGTTGGGGCTGCTAATACTGCTAAAGATCGCCCTATGTCAGCCAGCATGGAATCCACCCCTAATGCAGGGCCTGAAACATCTATCACCTCGCTTGGGTGAAGCACTGGATTAACCCCTGTGAGTGATGTAGGCATGGGGGCTCCCAGGGGGACTGGATCAACTGTAGGAGGTGGAAGGGGGGGGCTGCCTGTGTTGCACTTGTTTGTTGGACCGCTGCGACCTGCTTTTTACTCCTACGTTTGACTGGAGGGAAAGCTGCGTGCGGGCCACGTGTGCTCCACAGGGGCGGGAAGGCCCTTCCCCGCCATCATCTCCCTCTAAAGGGACGTCCCCCCATCTGAGTCACCGTCACCCAATTTTGCTAAAACTAATTTTAATAGCTGGGCCAACTCTGGGTCAGTTCCCTTCCTCTTACCCAACCTCACCCTAGTGGATGCCATAATTTAAAAGTAAGGTGAGAAACCCAGTGAAAACAAGTATGCAGCAGCCGCAATACACTTGTAACAGACAGATACCCTGCAAGTAAATTCTTTCTTAAAACAATCACCGAGTTAAATTGCAACTTATTTCGGTTTGTAATTATTAACAATCCTGTAAGACCTGAAATAAATTGTGTTAATCAACACCAGCAAAATTAACAAACTTGCTGCATACACTTTTTAAAACCAATGGCGAAGTCTTTGATGTCAATAACATTCAACTTGAACAGCATACACAATTAATAACAAATTAGTGAAAGGGAACAAACACGAACGCGCTGCTCAGTAGGTAAATTGCAATGCTACCCCAAAGAAAAGCTGTAACAACCGCGACAATCCTTTCTTAACGCTGACTGAAGAACTTGACCTGGCTCAATGAGCTTATTGCTGTAACATACACACACACGGCTAATAAACTGAACCACTGGGGCTCAAACACCCCACACACGTTTACGCGCCGCAATCAGTGTTTTACCGGCACCCCAGAAAGGAAATTCCTGCCTTTCACTACACCGAAAGTTTCTTGGGGGAACCCCTAACAGGTGAGCGCGCGCACAGTTAAACACCACTCCTAAACACGGAGCCCTGTCACCGTGCGCTCACTCACCTCTTTTCCCCGCAAATTGGGCCGAGACCCGCCGCCTGCTCCTTCGTGAACTCTCCTTTCAACTGGTCCCTCTGCGCGCCTGAAGAACTCCTGCAAGTAGAGAATCAGCTTGCTCCATGATGAAAAGTTGAAGACGAAGATGAAGCCCGAACGTCCGGGCCGCCGCGCCAACAAGAAGAAGGCCGTGCCTTCAGTGGGGGTGCTTTTAAGCCCCCCACTGGCTTGCGGCGGCCCAGACCGGTTCGGCCCGCACGTCGGCCCGACGTTCCTCCTAAGAGGCATTTCCGCTCCCACGCCTCGCGAGGCGTGAGAGCGGAAGCCTCGGCCAGCCTGCGCACAACTAGTGCGAGGGTTCGGCCCCGGCGTCCCCGACCCCTAAGGGGTCGCTCTCCCCCCATGTTGGGGGGGGCGCTTTTCCAATAGTAATGGGAGTTCCATCAAAATATGGATGGAACCCTCTCTGCCCTCTTCCACATTCCACCGACTGCTTTGGATGGCTGAAGGCAGCCTTCAAGATGATGGTGCTCCATCAACTCATGTGAGAAATCTAGAAGCTATTGAAAATAATAATGGACCTGACACCCGATTTAATTTTGCCGACTGTCTCCATTATCAATGTGTCTACTCTGTGAAAGGTCTATTGCAAGGAACATGAAAGTGTGACTGATGCACTGGGAGAAACATCCAACTACTCAAGGACACTTGTCCTATGGGTATTGTCAGTCTACTACATATAAGGGCTTCCTCACAAGAGGGGAGAGAGTTCCTTAAGATCTATTCTTTTGTCCTCCCTACAAACGTATGTACTCATAAAAAGAAGAATAGGGCTACTCTGTAAATGCCTGTTTGGGACAGATGTGCCAGAACAACACTTGTGGTCAAGTAGTCTTCAGTAACTCAACCAAATTATTTAGTAATGGTTACTTTACGTTGCTTAATATATTACATAATTGTTAGAAGCGATGGATAGGGTCTCTTCGTACCCTATCCTTTGAAAGGGTCTGCATGTTTCAACTGTCTCCCTTGAGCCCAAAATGGACCTTATGACTTTCTTCAGGGCCTATGCTAGTCTCTGGCCCCCACATAAGGGGCACATTGCCAGTACCATTACAAACAAATGGCTAACTCCAGTGGGACTTGGACAGATTGGAGTTGCATGGTTTAGCTCGGTTAGGGTTTCATTACTTAGCTTGTGAAGATGTTGCTCAGCTGCAGTGACACTGTTTTTCACAATTGCAATAGTATATCTTAAATATCTTAAATCCATTTCAAATCAGTAGCTATGCTTAGTTACTCGTGGACCTGTAGCATGGCTTAGGCTGGTTACACAATTTTTGTAGCCTCTGAATGGCTCTTTGCTCAGTTCAGCTTGATTGCGCTCAAGCAGTTACATTACTGTGTTTTCTTCAGTTTCACTTGGGGTAGATGCCTTTACAATGAAATTGACATGCCAAAACCAAGTTGCATTGTACATGGATCCAATACTCCCCTGCACTTAATGTGCTTGAAGTTGGTAGTGTTCAGGTTTGTTGCACTCTCCTACTTAGTTGCACTTGAAATGGCTCTGCTCAATGGGATCTGATTAATAGCACTTGGAACGTCAAAACTCTTCTGCACTTAATTGCATTTGCACTTGGACTGGATCATTTATTTTCCATTTGAGCTTATCCTTAGCATAGCTCCTCTTGCTTGAATTTGAAATGGCCGAAAGTTGAAAGGTTATGATTGGTATGATTCAATACGGTTGCCATTTGCAAATGTACACTTGGTATAGCTAAGTCCTTTTGCACTTTCTTTAGTTGTAATTGCCTTGACAAATCTCTGTTGGACATTAATTACATATAATTTCCAATGCAACTGACATAGTTGCATTTGAATGGCTCTTGTGCACTTGACCTAGCCTTAACTCAGCTTAGCTCAGTTTGATTTAATTTAGCAATACTCATCAGGTAAAAGTTGCTTGCGCTTGGCATAGCTCAACTCGATGGATTTTACTGACTAACACTGCATGGCTATTTGTGGCGTGGCACAGCTAATACTGTGAATGTATTAAGTGTAATATGGCTTGGATGTGTTGCACTTAACCCCGTGCATTTAGCATTATTTGGCTCTGTCACATCGTATTTACTCTTGATGAGGCAAAGCTGCCTTAAGTTAGTTGCACTTGGCTGGATTCAGCTCTCTTGGTCTAGACTAGTCTCCCTGGATTTCATATCCTTTCAGTTGCTAATCTCTGCCACACTTACTTTTCATCTATATCATTTGGGATGGTAGCAGACTGTTGTGAGCTAAACGCAGTCTTACATAAAAGTGTGTCAAAAATATCGTCTACAACATCATGCCATTCACTGGAGAAACCTACTCCGAATGGAGTGATATTTTGTTAACGATAGGGCGTGACATTTATGTCAGATAGTCATTTTTTTATATAATTATTCTGACATACAACTGAATCTTTTTGCCCTATTTTGCATTTTTAGCTAATTTGCATTAGGCTCCGTTGAAGTTGACATATGTCAGATTCTCTTACACTGGATGGCCATTGATTGAATATGCAAAGCTTCAGTTGGACTAGTTGTAGGGCTGTACAAACCAGTAATCACCCATTATTCTTGTTAAATTACCCAAATTATTTACATTATTCAGGGTTTGGCCTAGACTATCCTACTACTACAGGACTAAACATAAAGACCCCATTTACTAGTTACTTCTTAATTCTGATGGCACTGGTATCCTTTCGGAATTACAAGTTTTTTACTTTCACCTGGAGTTACTCAAGGTGGAAGTCTGACCCAAAATGAGGAATTAGAATGGCATTCTACCCGGAATTACCAAACCCTCTGGCAATTCTTCATTCTTAGAGGACTCTCAGGGTCCAACTCATAATGGTCTTAATTTTCCCTACCCGAAGTTAATGGTACTTTTGGCATCAGTCGTTCCAAAAGTGAAAAAATCGGGCCTATTTCTCAGTGGACCTGTATTGAGGGCTGTAGTGTCTACCTACTCAGAGTTCTAGGAGGAAGATAAGACTGTCTGCCTAAACGCTTCAAGTCTAGAATTTCACACTGCTCCTCTTTATGCAGTGGGAGTCCTCCAGGACATTCCACAACTTCCAAATCTATTATTCTTTGGACATATCAAATGTTCTGCAGATGTTCCCCAGAGTCTGTGATCTGTGCTAAGAAAGTGTTTTCTGTTAAACACCCTACTGGTGCATGTTCACTCCCAAGTGGCATGACTGTGCTTACTTTCAGTTTGCACCTTTGACCTAGACTAGCTGGTTTCTAGTACCCTGTTGCCCTACAGTGGCTTCGTTGTTTAACCCTAGCTTACTGTTGTTTGTTGAAACGCTTCGGGTCTAACTCAGCTTTACTTGATTCCCTTAGACATGTCTCTTGTGAGCTCTGTTGCATTTGGCATGCATTCACTTTAGCCGAGTGTTCCCAATATGGTTATGCGTAACCTTTTAACACTTCTCCATCCTTTGAAGCATTCTATTTGTGCCTATCCTTTTATGCCTCATCTGATTTTTATTTAGCTTGGCTGCACTTGGCATTGTTTTGCTCAGTTGTATTTGGCATTACTTGTATACACTGAGTTTGGCAAGTTTGCTCTTGGCAAAGATCCTTTCAATTGCCTTTGACACAACCCTGCTTCATTTAAATTAACTAGAATTATATAATATTGTATCCTTTTATATCACTTCTGACCTTTAACTTGGCAATGATCTTCTGCCTTGCAGTTTTGTCATTTGCAAATGGCTTGTTTTTCTCCCTTCCGCTTAGCTCGCGGTGGGAACTGCTTGAGTTCGCTTAGTTGTCTTTGGACCATCTGTATTTGGCTCTGATGCACTTGAAAAGCTAATTACATTGTATTTGTTTCTGTTCCACTCAGCTCGCTTGCACTTGGCGTAACTCTGTTGCCCTGCTCATGGCACTGCTTTTATATATTGACCTTGTCTCAGTTGCACCTGACATCGCCCTGGTACCATTTATCTCTCAATTGCAAGATTTTGCCCATAAATCCTCAATGCACTTGGCACAGCTTCAGTGGGTCTTAAGACTTGCAGTCTCCTCGTATGCACTTAGCCTACCTACACTTGGCTTGTTGGTCAGGGTGCACTCAGCGTGGTTGAACTTTGCTTGGTTTCACATGCACTGCTCCTCCCCATTGCATTGCTCTGGATTTGCACCTGGGTTGGGCCCAAACTGATTAAATAGGCAGTGGACCTTGTAAGACTTCATACCTAGTTCACAGAGGAAGAATGCACAGACAACTCATAAATTATACCATATTTATTACAAAGTCCATACTTATTGATCACAAAAACTATCAATTCAAATAGAATGTGAGCATTGGCACTTCCCAGAGCATTGCGTAATACTCAGGGCTCAATTGTACTTGGCTTGTTTGCATTTGCCTCGGTTTCAGCATTGACTCAGTCCACTCTACTATGCTCAGATACACCTGCCTCGATTGCACTTCGCTCAGCTCGTGCATTCTAGTTGCACTTAGCTTCATTACACTGCGCACAGCTACTCTCCATTGCATTTGGCAGGATTGCATTTTCCTAATCTCTGCTTTGTTGAACGTGTTGTTTACACTTAGTATAAATGCAGTTGCTTATCCCGCTTGCTTTCGACATTGTTGCACTGAGCTCCGTTGCGCTTAACAAGGCTTCTACATTAGACTTAGTTTGATGGCGTGTGCCTTAATATACTTGGCAAGGCTACTATGTGCACTTTTCCCACATGTACCTGGAGCAGATGCTCTGGCACAGATTGAACTTTGGTTGTTCTTGGTATGGCTGCATTTGGCTCGGCTTCACTTGGCACGGCTCCTCGCCACTGCTCTTAGCTCACATGCACTTGACTTTGCTGCACTTGCCGAGCTCCCTGGAGTGTGCACCTCCGCCCTCTGACCCTTTCCCCGGTGCTCACACACTCTCTCCTCCCTCTATACAGGCTTCAAGCCTCCGGGAATCCCGGGCTCCGTAGTGCACGTCACCGCCCCGCCCAGCTGAAGCACTCCGGTAGGCCAATGGGCGCGCGCTGGCCCGAGGGACACCGCCCACGTGACGGGGCCCTGGATGAAGGAGGCCGAGCCCAGGCGCGCGCGGCACAAGGAAGGTGAGCGCGAGCCCCGGAACGGGCACAGGAGCGGCGGCAGCACTACTGCAACGCCAACAGCTGCAATCAGCACCCGCGAACTACAGAACCAGGGATCTGAGTCGGCTGCTGGGGGAGGAGTTCGGCTGTCACCCCCGGAACTGGAGGGGAGTGGAAAGCAGCTGGAGCCTGCCCAGCTGCACAGTGTGCAGAAGCAATCACAGCAGAGCCGCAGCCCGGACCCTGCCGCTGTCTGTCCGCGAGGGGTACCAGCCTCTGACAGTCTGCACGCGCCGCCTGCCGGTGCAACCCGTGCCAAGCCTACAGTGCAGCAGCTGCACTTCCTGCGGATTCCGCGCACTTCGGCCAGATGTAGGTGCGTCCACCGGGCTCTCCTGCACCTTCCCCGGGTTCGGTCCGGTTCTCCTGCGCTTTCCTCGGCTCTGACACACTTATTCCAGGCTCTGACCAGCATTTGCTGTCCGCCCTCTGGTTCTGTTCTACTTCTCCCAAGTTGGGACCCGGCTCTGCTGCACTTCCTCGTCCACTGCTCGTCGATCCGGCTCTGCCGCACTTCCTCAGGCACTGATCGCCCGCCCTTGCACCAGCCTCGGTCCTGCCGCACTTCCTCCTGCACGGGCCGGCTCTGCCGCACTTCCACAACTCCGGAGCGCTCCCCTGCACTTCGTTCGCCTTCTCTCGCTTTTCCTCCAGGTTTTGAGCGCGTCGCTCTGCACTCCCGCGGTTCCTGTTGCTGAGATCGGGCAGGAGAGGCCCCCTGACCCCCTCCCCTCCCCCGGAGGAGGGGTGTGCCGGGTGCAGCCGCCTCCGGGGTGCAGCATGTTCCAGCCGGCGCCCAAGCGCTGCTTCACCATCGAGTCCCTGGTGGCCAAGGACACGCCGTCGCCCGAGGAGCCTTCGCCGATCCGACCGGCAGCGCTCAGCTATGCGGGGCCCCCCATGCACCCCTTCTTGCAGGGCTTCCACCACCCGCACCCCGGGAGCCACGGGGAACTGCTCTTCCCCCCGGAGGCCGGCAGCCAGTCGGTGCAGGGCCCCCCAGCGCACCACCCCCACCACCAGCACCCCGGCCTGGCCGCACACCACCACCACCTGCCCGGGGCCCCGCTCTTCGCCTCCGCCCAGCAGCGAGGGGACCCGGCCAGCTTCTACCCCTGGCTGCTGCACCGCTACCGCTACCTGGGCCACCGCTTCCAAGGTAAGGGCCGGGACTGGCACCTGAGGTGAATGTGGGACAGAGCGAGAGAAAGAAACTACGGGGGAGAATGGGTGATGAGAAATAAAGGGGAGAGGGTGAAACGGGACGAGTGGAAGAGTGAATGCGAAAATTGGTAGAAATAATAAAAACAGTGTGCGTTTGGGAGAAACAAGCGAGAGAGCTTGGGCGGCGAAGGAAAGGGAAAACACTATACTGAGGAACTTAAAACGGTTAAAAGAAGGGAAACGACGAAAAATATAATTGTGGGGAGAATGCAACAAAGGCAGAAGAACCACACCAACGAGAGACAGTAAGGAAAGAATGAAAATAAGAGGCAAATAAAATAAATAATAAAAAGGAAGACAAAGGTGAACTAGAAAACGAGTCGAGGGGAGAGAGAGAACGTTCGAAAAGAACGGACAGAAACTGGCGGCCTGAGAAGGAAAGAGGAAGAACAAATTCCAAAACATATTTTAGAAGTGGGAGGAAGGGGTCGCGGTCAAAAACTGGAGAAAACGATCGAAATGAGTAAAAAGTCAAACAAAATTTAAGGTCATTGGTGGGGCGTGGTGTTGAGAGAAATAGAGAAAAATCACTTTTAGGTATAAAAGAGCGTAGACACCCAACGAGGTGTGTGACTCAGCCTTACAAATGTGGGGCCAACGAGTGAGACTAAATAATACAGATATTGGAAACACGAGTAAAAAAGAGTATTGAATAAAGCGTGCCGCAGAATAGTGAAATGTTAATATGGGCGAAAAATATGGCTCCAGGCACATACGGAAAGTCAGAAAAAGGTGGTTACAAATGCGAGATTAGAGTGAGATCAGCGAAGAGACGGAAACCAAAGGAGCTAAAGAAAGGAGAAACGGAGCGAGTACGCGAATGAAGGGAGGATTTAAAGGAAATTTTTAAAAAACCGAAAGGTCGGAAAGACGGGCATCTAGAAAAGTTGCGAAGGAAACAACGAATGGAAAGGCCCAGGCTGACATGTCAAGTAGAACACAAGCATCTAGGCGCTAGAGGAGGGAAGAAAGCGCAAGAGGTTAGAAGAATGAGGCAGCCAGGCTCGGGGGTGGCTCAGTCCGCCGCACCGAGGCTGTGATCCTCGGGGCCCGGCCTGCCACTGGAGCACGCACGGCCTACTGCTTCCAACTAATTGTAGAACATTTCCAAACGAATGCTGTTGATAGCTTTAATTGAGATGCAGCCCCTCAGCCTATTTAGCCCTGGCGTATATCCACTGTCTCCTTGACAGGGAAAGAAACCATTGTACAAAGTAAAAATAAAACGTATTTCAAAGACGTCTAACAGTAAACAATTGTCTGTTTTGGCGCGCCGTGTTTTACTTGCGCTTTCTTCGGGGAGAAACTCTGTTTCTAATTCTGAAAGGTATTGTGTTAAAAAAGCACACATCTGAACAGAGAAGTCCACTGAAGTCAAACGGATTTATCGATCCGTGTATGGGGCGTGTATGCAGCCGGCTCGTGGTTCTGTCAGTGCTCCTGTGTGAAGCTACAGGTGAGAGGGCTGCACCCTAGACGTATACACGTATATTCCTGTAAATAAGCAGGCGTGTGCCATGCAAATATACACGTACTTACTATCTAGATAATGCACATATAATGTATATTCTTCCACGGATTGAGTGGGAGCGCTGATCATTATGTTCCTTGAGTAAAAAGTTCACGCTTTGTCGGTGACTCGGTCAAGAAAGGCGCCTGTTTCCGCTTTCGTTTAACCCTTCCTGTCAGCACAGTTGGCGTTGCCCCCCTCTCCCCCCCCCCCCCCCTTTGAAACAATTAGTCTGCATCAATGGCCGCTTTTAATTGTGTTGTCGTTAAATTAGCGGCAGTTGTGTTATCTGGAGCGCTTCAAGGGCGGACTGGTAAATGGTTCACGTCGAGGGAAAACACACAAGTCGGGGGTTCCGCAAGCACTCCAGCCGCTCCCTGTTTACAGCTGAAAAACAGAAAAGGGGTGCGAGACCCAAAGTATGTCTAATGAACGCGCGTCTCTAAGGTGAATGAATGACAACAGTGGGTACCTCAGTCCGATGGGGGAGGCGAATGAATGACAACCCGAGCCCTCCACGGTGTCAGGAGAGAATTATAAAAAGTGACACGTTTGGGAGATATGTGGCCAGGCCCTTACATACAAGTGCCCGGAACGGCTTAAATGGAGGATGTATATACACCGCATAGAAGCGGCTGTTTAGTTAAGCGCCGCGAAGCCATATGAATTTAACAATGTGCGCTGTATAAACGTCACCTACAATTTACTCAATGACAAGTGCGTAAAATAAACTGCTGAAAACGAATTCTCAGCATTGGAAGTGGCTTCTTATGGGACCGTGGTGTGAGACAGTCAATACCCTGTCGGTGTCAGAGGCCCTCACCTGTCTGCCCTCTCCCTCTCCAGAGAGTCAGTCAGTTCAGAAATCGCTCTAAACCTTTGCGCTAATCCTCGATGTTGGTGCACAAATAGCATTGAGTGACGCGGTCATTATCTGCACGGGTCGATGGTCTGAACTTGAATTGGGTGGGTCTGTAGCGGGGAGTGTGATCCGAAATGGATCTCGGTGTCTCGCGAGAGTGGGGGTGAAGGGGTGCAAGTCGTTAGCAGGATCATTGACCGACAGAAGAGTCTCGCCCCCCCCCCCCCCCCCCGACTAACTCTAGTCGTGTAGCTGCTCGGTGCAGAAGGGGCGGCTGTGTTTTTATTTACCTTGTAAGCGCAGTGTATGTCAACTGGGGGTTCGTCAAGCTCAAGGTGTCCCCATAAATCCTGCGGCCAGGAGTGGCTGGTGTGGTGTGCTGTGAATAGGGCGATTGGTATACGTGTAATACAAATTAAAACAACGCTGCACCCACATGACTGGTTCCTGTGTCGGCCATTCCAGTGACCCCTTAAAACAAACAATGATGGGGTTCTCCTGTGACTCTGTACATCGAGGCAGGTGTGGGTGTAAATTAACAATAACAATGTGGTCAGTTGAAGTCGACTTGTACTGCTTCCCTGGGATGTGTTTAACTGTCCTACGTTTAGCTTATTTTTTCCGAGTTAAACAGTTTGTGAGCGCTGGGAACTTGTCAGTTTGACCCACGCCGACAAAGGCTTAAAACTCAGTCGCGCTCTGTGTATGTGTTGGTGGGGGGTGATTTCCTGCATTTCAACGCGGTGTGTTCTGAGTGTGTTTTGGGTGTGCTGTGCCTTGCGCTGTAACTGTGTGCTCTGTCCCTTCTGCAGGCGCACTGTCTAGAGCTCCTTGGGGAGACTTCCTTATTTTAGCGCGTTGGCCCTGAGGTGTGGTTTGGGTGTTTTGTGCCTTGCGCTGTAAGTGTGGCCTCTGTCCCCTTCTCCGGCGCACTGTGTATAGGTGCTCGGGTGACTTGCACTATTTTAGCGCGGTGCTGCTGAGGTGCTGTGACTGTTTGGGGTATGTTGTGCCGTGCGCTGTAAGTGTGTGCGTTCTCTCCTCTGCAGGCGGTGACACGAGTCCCGAGAGCTTCCTCCTGCACAACGCCCTGGCCAGGAAGCCCAAGCGGATCCGCACGGCCTTCTCGCCCTCCCAGCTGCTGAGGCTGGAGCACGCCTTCGAGAAGAACCACTACGTGGTGGGCGCCGAGAGGAAGCAGCTGGCGCACAGCCTCAGCCTCACGGAAACTCAGGTGAGGGGCCCTCTGCACCCCAGTTATGGATGTCCCCCAGTTATGTGTGTCTCTTTACTACTCCGTATGGGGAGAGGGCACTGCGCCCCAGTTGTGTGTCTCTTTACCAGGCACGTGGGGCCGCAGAGCACCCCAGTTACTGCTCAGCATGGGAGCAGAGTCCCCGTTTTGCCTGTTTGCGCCAGGCCACTCTTGGTGCGCCACTGCGGAGGGACGTGCGCTGCGAGGCCCACTCGGGACAAAGAAAGACGAGCTAACGGGCCTTGGCGTGGGGTCTGCTTGCGCCCCTGGTGGTTGGGGACTCTAAGAATGTAAACAAACTTTTTTTTTAATTGGCAGTATGTGCCAATGGAGTGGAGTGTGGTGGCGCTGTGGTAAAGATACCGGTGGAGAAGTCGAGCTTTCTCGCGCTCCTTCACCCGGGTTAAAAATCAGTCAGTTGTTTTATATAGCACCAAAGAGCAATCGTTCTTAGCTAAACGCTGTGCTTGTTTAAGAGGCCTTCAGAAATAAGTGTTTCCAATGTCTTTCTGAAACATTATATTTCTTAACTGCGATGAACCATTTTACCAGCAATTGTTCCTGAGCATATTCCGCATGATCTGACCACTTAGCTGGCATAGACGGGAGCGCTTAGACAGCAGGCTTGGCGCCTACATTTGGCATTGAATAATAATTGGATTCGGTCGGGCATTAGAGGCTGTGTTCTGTGTTTACATTTGACTTTCTCGGTACGTGATATTGGTTATAGAATCAGGGAGTCCTCGTATTTGTACGTCCAATCCACACCCTGGGTGAGCTGGGAAAATGCGTCTCTGGGCCTTTAGCAGAAGCGTCGGGGGCCTTATTCCCTGTACATGTCCGAAATGCACGGAGCAGGTGCCCCGAGACTGCAGGCTTTGCGCGTCCACATTTCTGGAATCTAGATCACAAGACGTTTGGGCAGTGTGTGAATTCACACATCCACCGGCCCCAAAGTGTGGGGTGCAAACTGCTGCCGGTTCTTCACTGTGGAGTCAACGGTGCGTCTGGCCCCACACCTCGGCATGCACGCTGCCGCCGGTCCCACAGTGTGGAGTGCAAACTGCTGCGGCCCTACCGAGTGCAGAGCGCGGCTGCTTCCGGTCCTACAGTCTGGACTTCAGGCTGTCCCGTGCTTAGGTTTATCTGTCTAAGTTGTTGTGGTTGCTTGCTCTTCCGGCCACAGTCGCCAGGCTGTTTTATTATTTACGGACTCTGGGCTCCTCAGCGGCGACGTGCTTTCGTGTCCTTAGGGCCTGTTTGTTTTTGGGGTGCATTTAAAAAAAAAGACTAGCCTTAGCCAACTTGGGCAGTTTCTGGCGTATACAAATATCTGTTGATATCCTGCATACATCACAGTAAGTATATTGCCGTAAATGGTTACATTCTCCCCTGAACTAGCACAACATAGCGCCGTACTGTGATCGGCGTTTCCCTCGGTGCTCGAAGCGCTCGCAGCCCCGGACACGGCGGTGTTTTTCGGGTCGTGTGAGTGTAGCTCTGCCGCGCTGACGCGGGCTGTTGTTTTCTGTTCAGGGCTTTGCAGATGTTTTACAGATGTTGTCATTGCACACAGCCCACTAAAGGATAGAGCTCAAAACGGGAACACAACTGTGGTCTAAATCTCAGGGCATTTTTGCTTGTTAGAGTGAAAGTGAGAGGTCGTGCGGAGGAACCGTGAGTGACCTCCGGGGCGTGAACGCTGGGGGTAACACACAGTGCACTGGCCACGATTGTGCTCATTAACAGGCACGCTCGTGTGTGTGCACGCACACAGCATCCTGCATTCCTTCGTATACATCATATGCACTATATAGCGTACGCGTAAACACTGTGTTTTCTGTCTATACAGACACGTGCTTGTACGTAAATACATTCTACAGGTTCGGGTGCTTTAATTGCACACAATGACGTGTTGTACAATTTATCATGGAACAGTGAGGTACGGGACATATTTCCCAGTTCCCATTGGAACCTGGGTTTCATATTCATAATGACAGCCTCCCCACCACTCTGCAGATTTTCTTTTTACAGTTGTCAGGATTATTGTGATTATGTGGCTTCGAGGATGACATTATCTAAATGATACTATGGTGTCAAGTTATGCGCAAAACATGCGGCCCTTTCTCTGTAAGCATTTACAATGATTTACAGTAGAAACAACTTGTTTTGTGAAATCTGCAAAATAAGGAAATCATGGCAAGTTATTTAACGAATGCGCTACATCAATAATTATATGGTAAACAATGCAGCCACTGTATGGCAGAACTCCACGTGCTCGCACCATTGTCCATCATTGTAGTAGAAACACCCCAATGGAAGGTGAATACAACCTCAAACATCTAGTTCCAGAAAATGGCCATTGCTAGCTGCAGTTTTACCCAGTCAGCTTTCTCAGGCCAACCACCCCAAAACTAACATGTAATGTGAAAAACACATAATGGCTAACTTGTAGTGTGGTTCTGTATTTGCAGCTTGTGGTTCTGGTGACATTTACGTATCTATCTATCTATCTATCTATCTATCTATCTATCTATCTATCTATCTATCTATCTATCTATCTATCTATCTATCTATCCCAGGAAACACACGTATAATTTTGTTTCTAGACCTAGCTTAACTGTGCCTCAGCAAAGAGCACTGTTCTGCTGTTTATTAAAAGTTGATGTATAAAGTGTTTTAACGTTATGAAATGGTCGCAGGACAGTGAAGAGAGTAGGAGGCAATCGGCAACAAGCTACCCAGAGTGCAATCTGTTGTATCTGCTAAGGCCTGCTACTTGGGCATCTCAGAATGTGAAAGTAAGCTCCTTGAAGGGGGAATGCTGAGCTGCGTTAAGTATATATATATATATATATATATATATATATATATATATATATATATATACACACAGAGCAATTTCTAAATGGTTAAAAAATAGAAATCATTATGTACTTTGTGGCAGTTTTGAGAAAATAGTTTTTTTCCAAACCCGGAAATGTTCCTTTAAAATAATAAGTGAAATATTTCCTATACTGTTTAGTTTTCGAGTTTTCGGCCTGTGTGAAAAATATAACAATTATTTATGTGTTTAACAATGTAGAATTTTAGAATTCAAGTGCCCTTTATACTGTTGAAAAACACAGATTTCCTTGGACACCATGGTGGAGCTAACCACAAACTAACTGCTTAGGTTTTCTTTAACTTTCGTGAGTACATTGTTGATAACAGAATGGACAGAGGTCGATACCAGTGAATTATGAGATCCTGTGACTGTGTGTTTACTACCTATGAAATTACTGCACTTCCACTTAATTTGTACCTCTTTTCTAGATGCAAAAAATGTTTATAGCTTTGATTAAATTCGCGCAGTCAGGGAACGCGCTTCCTAAGTGACCTGAATTTGCAACACAGTTTAGATCACCCTGCCACATAATTTGGCTCTAAATTACCATATAATCCTATCTGTCTTCACACTGATAACGCTCCGCAAAGTAGTCCTCTGTCATTATGATATTGAACTAGTATTTCATGGGGGCTGGGGGAGAAGCATTTTCAATATTTCCTTGGTCCTCTGGGATTAGGCTGTAACGCTGTTTTTACGTGCTTTGGTCGTAATACGAGGGTCGCTCTTTTTATTGTAAAAGTCCAACTAAATGAAAACCTGAGAGATAAATCGATCAGTTTCTATGTGTTTCCAGCAAGAGCCTACGGAGGCTCCTTTGAATCACGTCCAGGGGGACAAGCTCCCTTTCAAAGGTGCTCTTTGTGTTGCGGGGTTTTTGGGGTGGGGGTGGCTTTTGTGCTGGTGTCAGCCGCAGTCTCCCCCGGGACCAGTTCCCTGCGGCCGAACAACGCGGACAAGTGAACCGTCCTCCCCCTCAATTAGTGCACTAAAAAGCGAATTAAAAGTCACCCCCTATTCGCTGCCATGACCGCTTAACAAAGCAGGGGGCATTGGGGGTGAGGATCTGATCTGAAATAAAAGGGGGCTGGTTGCCAGCTCTCGGATCTGAGCGGTTTATCACTAAACCGTCTGTCTTTAAAAATCGGCGTTCCCCAGAAGGAGCTTAACTTTATCTGCTGGTTACAGACGGGAAAGAGTCGGGGCGGGGAAAAGGCGCACTCTTTTAACTAAAAAAACAGCAGATCTGGACAGGGGGCAGCTGCCGCGGCGCGCAGTCGGCCGAGCTCTCCCGGTTTGTCGGGTGTTTCGTTCAAAAAAGCGGTTTATTGTTGGTGTCCACTTTGGGATCGGTGGGCCTTGTCACCTGCGAGCGTTGGTAGAGGGCCCTGGGCCTCTCGGGGGCCGGGTGTAATGATCCATAGAGGCTCCGTGCGCCGCCATAGGGGGTTCTCGAAGCGCTTACACGTCCTTCGCAGGCAGAGAGCGCTCTACTGTCCGCAGGTGGGGCTTTTCTGAGCACAGCGGTCTGCCTGTCTGCCTCTCGCAGAGGGTGCCGCGTAGCTGGACTTACATAGGTTAGGTGTCCTGTCGTGTCGGTTCAAGTAATATACATCATACTGTAATAAAATATAAACTCGGAGAGCTGTGATATTAAATTTCCCTAGTCATGGCTGGAAGGGTCCTTGTTATTCGGGTAAAAGGTAATACGCCAATTTGAGGTCTTAGAATTTTTCTTCCATGTGGCACCAGCTGCAGCTGATTTTGTAAAAATAAATAACTAGAAATATATATATATATATATATATATATATATATATATATATATATATATATATGTATATATATATATATATATAGACACACACACACTTGTGTGTATGTTTATATATTTATATCGTTCCCTATATACATATGTTTGGCATTTGCGCGTTTTCTCAAAACCACTGACCTGTGTCTTTAAAAAATAAAAAATGAAACCATTCCTTCTGACTGAAAAAGCCTGGGTGTCTTCGCGAAGCACCGCTCCGGCCCCCTTGTCACCCCTAAAATGCGAGAAGTGTGTTTTCGTTGGATTCTCCGGAGCGGCGAGCGTCGAGCGAGGTGGAGTGAATTTGTGAACCGGGTTTAACTTTGTGCTTCTAGGGTCCTTTGGTGGCCAGGGCACGAGTGCCTGGCTAAACCCCCTTGCCTCAAACCTGCCATCCTGGGTGACATCAAACTCATGGCATGGCATCAGGGGCGCGGCCCCTCCACACGCGCCTGACGGGAAAGAGTCGTCAAAACTCTACGAAAAGCCAAGCCGACGGGCCGGCCGATGAAAACAACCACGTCACTTTTAATTCACCGTGTGTCCTACAGAATAACGCACGGGTAGGCCTCTGCCTGGTACACTCTACCGCACGTAGCCTCGCGGGTGCCAATTTCATGCGTCCCCGGGTTTTTTTACCTGCATCACAGCTGCTTGAACGTGTTTGTAGTAGAATACTGCAGTATTTTTATACAAGCGGTTCTGAGTAATAACTAGAAGCGGCGTGTTTTATTTTGAAGCATGCTGTTTTGTGCTCGCTGGTGCATTGTACCACAGTGTGCTGTTGATGCTGCGCTCCATTATCTCTTTTGCTGCCTTGTGTATTTTGTTTCTCTGCAACTTTGTGCCCCGTGAAGCAGTGGCATATTTTGTGGCAGTGCCACCTTGTGTTTTATGTGGTATTTGTGTTTGGGGTATTTTGTTGTAGCTACATTTTGTGCATGTTTTTGCCGTGCAACTTTGTACATATTGTAACAGTGCTGTTTATTGTGTTTTATTTCTGTTCTGCTTTGTGTACTTATTTGGTTGAACTGCTGCTATGTGTTTTGTTGCAACGACGCTTAAAGTATTTTGTGGCAGCGCGAGAGGGTATTTTGTGGCAATATTATTGGATAGTAGTTGCAGTATCGCGTTGAACATTTTCGTTGTACCTTTGTAAATATTGTGACAGTTCTGCTTTGCATACTGCCGGTAGCGCAGCTTCGATTATTGTATAATTTGGGTTTTGGTGGAAGCGCTGTTCGTGTGTTGAGTTGCATTGTTCCTTTCTACCCTTTGTAGTAACGCTGCTTTGTGCATTTTATTCCATTTATGTTTTGTGTATTCTGTTGCCTTGGACTTTGTGCATTTTATAGTATTGTTTAGCTGGGCTATTGGGTGCCATTGCTTAATTGTATATTTTCCAGCACGGCCGTTGGGAGTATTTAGTGGCAGTGGTGCTCGAGTTATCCTGCAGTGGATGATTTGTAGGACGGATGCTTGAAATAGTTTCTATCAAAACACGTACTTCGGGTATTTTACATTGTCACTTGATGTGAGGCACGCCATGCTGTGCAGCGAATAGTGTAATAATGCTGCTTGCTTTTTTTTGTAGTAGTGTTTGCTACGATATGGTGTCAGTCGTGTTCTGTGTGTGCTGGGAGCATCGCTGCTTTGTGTTTGGCCACAGTGATCGGTTGGGGGTTTATGTCAGCGGTGTCCGGCTCAGGGTGTTTTGTATCGCCTCTAGATCGGGTTCTTTGCGGGAGTGCTGCTTGGGTTATGGCGTGGTGGCGCTGCATTGTGCGGTGCCTCAGTGGTGCTTGGGTGTAAGGCAGCAGTGCTCCGTTCTGCGTTTTGTATGAGTGCCGCTTTGTGAAGTGTGTTGCTGAAGTGCTTGGGGCACTTTGCAGCAGTGATGCTTCATTCGCGCGGCAGCTTTGCTCCATGTGTTTTGTGGCAGTGCTGCGATGTACGTTTTGTTTCATTTGTGCTTAGTGTTATTTGAGGTAAAGCTGTCTTGTGTATTTTATAACAACGATGCTTACTGGAATGATCAGCCGTTCTGTCTTGTGAATTTTGTAGCTGTTGTGAGTTAGTGTAATTTTCAGCAGTGTTGTCTTGGGAACTATATAACAGCAGTGTTAGTGTAATCAGCAGCAGTGCTGTCTTGTGTATTTTACAGCATCTGTTCTTATTGGATTTAGCGGCAGTGCGATCTTGTGTATTTCAGCAGCGGTGTTTAGTGTAGTCAGCAGCAGTGCTGTCTTGTGTATTTTATTGCAGCGATGCATATTGGAATTAGCGACGGTGCTTGGTGTAATTAGGAGAAGTGCTGTCTTGGGTATTTTAGAGCAGCGGTTTTTTATAGCAGCCGTGCTGTCTTTGGTATTTTATAGCAGCAGTTCTGTCTTGTGCATTTTATGGCAGCGGTGCTTAGTGCAATTAGCAGCATTGCTGTCTTGGGTATTGTATAGCTGCAGTGCAGCCTTGTGTATTTTATAGCAGCGGTTTTGTTAGGAGCAACGCTGTCTTGGGTATTTTAAAGCAGCAGTGCTTACTGCAGTTAATAGCAGTGCTATCCTGTGTATTTTATAGCAGCGGTGCTTACTGGAACTAGCAGCAGTGTTGCCCTGCGTATGATATAGCAGCATTGCTTAGTGTAATCAGCAGCATGCTCTCCTGGGTATTTTATAGCAACGATGCTTGATTAATTAGCAGCAGTGCCGACTTATGAATTTTAGGGCGTCACTGCTTAATGTAGTTAGCAGCAGTGCCGCCTTGTCTATTTCATAGCAGAAGTATTTAGTGTAATTAGCAGCAGTCAAATATTTGCTAGCAGCGCTGCTTAGTATATTTAGCAGTGGTGCTGTCCTGTGTATTTAGTAACAGCGGTGCTTTGTATATTTGCAGCAGTGTCTTGTGTATTCAGTAGCGGCGCTGTCCTGTGTATTTAGTAGCAGCTGTGCTCAGTATATTTAGCAGCAGTGCAGTCCTGTGTGTTTAGCAGCAGTGCTGTCCTGTGTATTTAGCAGCAGTGCAGTCCTGTGTATTTAGTAGCAGCGGCGCTTAGTATATTTAGCAGCAGTGCAGTCCTGTGTATTTAGCAGCAGAGCAGTCCTGTGTATTTAGTAGCAGCGGTGCTTAGTATATTTAGCAGCAGTGCTGTCCTGTGTCTTTAGTAGCAGCTGTGCTCAGTATATTTAGCAGCAGTGCCTTATGTATTCAGTAGCAGCGCTGTCCTGTGAACTTAGTACCAGCGGTACTTAGTAAATTTAGTAGTGGTGCTATCTTGTGTATTGAGTACCAGCAGTGATTAGTATATTTAGCTGCAGTGTCTTGTGTATTCAGTAGCAGCGCTGTCCTATATATTTAGTAGCAGCTGTGCTCAGTATATTTAGCAGCAGTGCAGTCCTGTGTGTTTAGCAGCAGTGCAGTCCTGTGTATTTAGCAGCAGTGCAGTACTGTGTATTTAGTAGCAGCGGCGCTTAGTATATTTAGCAGCAGTGCAGTCCTGTGTATTTAGCAGCAGTGCAGTCCTGTGTATTTAGTAGCAGCGGTGCTTAGTATATTTAGCAGCAGTGCTGTCCTGTGTCTTTAGTAGCAGCTGTGCTCAGTATATTTAGCAGCAGTGCCTTATGTATTCAGTAGCAGCGCTGTCCTGTGTACTTAGTACCAGCGGTACTTAGTAAATTTAGTAGTGGTGCTATCTTGTGTATTGAGTACCAGCAGTGATTAGTATATTTAGCTGCAGTGTCTTGTGTATTCAGTAGCAGCGCTGTCCTATATATTTAGTAGCAGCGGTGCTTAGTATATTTAGCAGCAGCGCTGTCCTGTTTATTTAGTAGCAGCGCTGCTTAGTATATTTAGCAGCAGCGCTGTCCTGTTTATTTAGTAGCAGCGGTGCTTAGTATATTTAGCAGCAGTGCTGTCCCGTGTGTTTACTAGCAGCGGTGCTTTATATATTTAGCAGCAGCGTTGTCCTATATATTTAGTAGCAGCGCGGTCCTGTTTATTTTGTAGCAGCTGCGCTTAGTATATTTAGCAGCATTGCTCTTCTGTGTATTTAGTAGCAGCGGTGCTTAGTATATTTAGCAGCAGTGCTGTCCTGTATATTTAGTAGCAGCGGTGCTTTGTATATTTAGCAGCAGTGCTCTCCTGTGTATTTAGTAGCAGCGGTGCTTAGTATATTTAGCAGCAGTGCTGTCCTGTATATTTAGTAGCAGCGGTGCTTTGTATATTTGGCATCAGTGCTGAAGTGCGTTTTATTGCAGCGGTGCTTACTTTAATTAGCAGCAGGCTTGTCTTGTGTATTTCATAGCAGAGCTACTTAGCGTAATTAGCATCAGTCATACATTTTCTAGAAGCAGCGCTGCCTGTGTATTTAGTAGCAGTGTTACTTAGTATATTTAGTAGCAGTGCTGTCCTGTGTATTTAGTAGCAGCGGTGCTTAGTATATTTAGTAGCAGCGCTGTCCTCTGTATTTAGTAGCAGCGCTGCTTAGTATATTTAGCAGCAGCGCTGTCCTGTGTATTTAGTAGCAGCGGTGCTTAGTATATTTAGCAGCAGCGCTGTCCTGCGTATTTAGTAGCAACGGTGCTTAGTATATTTAGCAGCAGTGATGTCCTCTGTATTTAGTAGCAGCGCTGCTTAGTATTTTAGCAGCAGCGCTGTCCTGTGTATTTAGTAGCAGCGGTGCTTGGTATATTTAGCAGCAGCGCTGTCCTGTGTATTTAGTAGCAGCGGTGCTTAGTATATTTAGCAGCAGCGCTGTCCTGCGTATTTAGTAGCAGCGGTGCTTAGTATATTTAGCAGCAGCGCTGTCCTGCGTATTTAGTAGCAACGGTGCTTAGTATATTTAGCAGCAGCGCTGTCCTGCGTGTTTCGTAGCAACGGTGCTTAGTATATTTAGCAGCAGCGCTGTCCTCTGTATTTAGTAGCAGCGGTGCTTAGCATATTTAGCAGCAGCGCTGACCTCTGTATTTAGTAGCAGCGGTGCTTAGCATATTTAGCAGCAGCGCTGACCTCTGTATTTAGTAGCAGCGGTGCTTAGTATATTTAGCAGCAGCGCTGTCCTGTGTATTTAGTAGCAGCGGTGCTTAGCATATTTAGCAGCAGCCCTGTCCTCTGTATTTAGTAGCAGCAGTGTTTAAGATAATTAAAAGAGCACAAGCAGGTTGTGCAGCAGCGGTGCTTAGTGCAGTCAGCAGCAGTGCTCCCTTGTGTGTTTTAGAGCAGTGGTGCTCCGTGTAATTAAAGCAGCGCTGCTTTGTGTATTGTGTGGCGGCGGCGATTATAGCAGAGGTGCTTAGTGTCATTTACAGCAGCAGCGCTGTATTCTATCAGTGGCGCTTTGTGTTTCCGACGTGTAGGAATGGTGTTTAGTGGAGTTTGTCGATGTGCCCCTTTGTCTGCTCTCTTGTACTTTCACAATTTATAGTTTGCTCCAGCGATGCTCTGGACAGCATGTTCACTAGCCGCTTTGCTGTTCCGAAGGTGATTCTCGCGGCGGTGCTTCCCACTGTTACTTTCTGTAGTTTTCGGCAGTGCACGTTACAGTGGGCAGGTCTCGAGCATCGCACAGGGCACTCGCTGGTCCTGGCTGGTGTCGGGTGGCCCGAGCTGAGTTGGGGTTTGGATAATAATCCCGAGGGAGGGGAGGGAACGTCATGGGGTCAGAGTGACGTGCTAGGGATCTAAAAGGGGTGACCTGAGTGTCGACTTCTGCTCCGTGCGGGTGGTTGGGGGGGGGGGGGGGAGGTTTGGGGTCAGCAGGTGCAACCTGCGTCCTGGGCAGGGTCAGACTGGCCCACAGGGCAATCAAGTGGTGTCAGAAGCGCTGGTCTGATAGGTCTGTGCGCGCTTTTTTTATTTTTTTATTTTTTTTAAGGCGGCTGTTTGTGGGCCAGTTTCACGGTCTGGTCAGTTGATTTCCCTGATATTACCACAAACATTGCCTGCAGTGAACAAAACGCATGCACTCGCCTATATATTACAAAATACCCACACTGCGTGCCTTCGCAAGTTCAAAACTGGCCTGATTTGCAAATGTGGGCCCCTTTTTAGCTGTCTGGACTGCTAATGGGGGCACTTCGATTTTGAGGCTGGGGCCTCATGTTTGCCCCAGTCGGATCCTGGCGTTGAGGAGTCTGCGGGGTTGAGCTGGGTGATGGGGGGTGTAATTACCCGAATGGGTGAAAGGTGAACAGCTCTGGTCATGAGGGGTGCGAGCTTGGTCTAGGGGAGTCTTTTACAGGTAGTGGCAGGACACCAAGGGGCTTCTGTCTGCAGGTTGGGGTGGGTGGGGGCGCTTGCCTGGGGCCTACGCTGGGAAAGTCTGCACAGGGCTGAGCGGGGCTGGTCTCCTGCCTGTGGCTTCTCCTTCTAACCCTTAATCTTCTCCCTCCCCAGGTGAAAGTCTGGTTCCAGAACAGGCGGACCAAGTTCAAGCGCCAGAAGCTGGAGGAGGAGGGCTCGGACTCCTCCCAAAAGAAGAAGGGCACGCACCACATCAACAGGTGGCGAATAGCCACCAAGCAGGCTAGCCCCGAAGAGATAGACGTGACCTCCGACGACTGAGCCCTCCGGGCTACCGAGGACGTACTGTACGTGCCGCCGCAGACACTGGGAAGAGAACGGGGCGCCCGAGATCACACAGCGCGGCTGTGCGCTGGGAATACTAGGGGGAAGCAAAACTATGTTTTCTAGAAAAACAAAACAAAACCAAACAAAAAAGGGCACGGGACAACCAGGGAGAGAGGCCCGGAGCAAGGTAGTAGCGCTCAAGGATGGGTGGCAGGCGCACATGCCAAGCAAGTCACCGACCCAAGGGATGGCCATCAGTCAATGTCTGACATTACACACCACCTCCGTACATTTTGCACTTGCCAGTTTTCCCATATGCTGAACGAAAACAAACAACTTAAAATCAGAAACCCTCAATTTCAGAAACTTGAATTGCACGGGAGGTGAAAAAAGAAACATTTCAATATTGTTTTTATTTGCGCTAGGTTACATGTTCTTTCATTTTTCAGTACGTATTCGGTTTGACCAGAAATGCAGCATATAGTATGAATATTCACTCGATAGGCTGAGGGCAGAAGGGACGTGCATTTTCCTCAAAAGTATGTAGGGGACAGAAAATGAGAATGGAATATGGATTTTGGCTTCTAGGTTTATAAAGGACACTCGTTGTAAAGTTGCCTTTTCTTGGAGCATCGAATGGGTAGGCTACCCTGTGGAGTTAAAAAAAACCTGAACATTATGCCCGGCGACCCCCCAGCACTGAACGTGTAATTTCAAAGACTCATGAGTTTCTCAACCGTGAAAAACACGAACTGTTTTCTTAAATGTATTCTATACCAGAATGTAAATATTTTTGTGTTTGTGTTAATTTGTTAGAATTCTAACACACTATATACTTCCAAGAAGTATGTTATTGTCAATAAAGATTTATCAGTATGCTCGCAGAGTACAAACCTCTGTTTTGACCAGTTGCGTTTTTTAGTTTCCAGGGTGTGCAAGGCGCTGCTGTGCTGCAGTTGTCGGGTTTTGTCGGCCCGCTGGCTGCGGACCGTGCGTTACTCCCGCGCACTGCAGGCTGGCGGTTCTGCTCGCCTGGGCCCCGCCGGCAGAGGTGCTCTCCCTCCTGTCCACCTCTGTCTGGCGGGATTTCAGGTTACCGACCGCCTGCACTGCCCGGACCCGGGAAATTCTGCGTCATCAGCACACTTCGAGGTGCTTGTCTCAACTGCACCATTGCTTTCATCTGTGGTGGCTTGCTGAAGTGCGGCATACGACTATAATAATTGTGCTTCTGTGTTTATTGTGATACGGTGTGGCACTGATGTTGGTACATGCGAGTGTGTGTGTGGGTAGGCGTGATTATGTGTATTGGGATCAATAAAGACGTGTACATGTATGTATACGCACTTTCTGTTAGTATATGACCGTGTGTATTCACATATACATACGGTTACACACACCTATGCACACGCCCATGCGCGAGAAGGCATGTTGATATGTGCGAGGCAGCGGAGTTAGAAATATCACCCTCTACCCAAACTTGCCCATCACATCCATTCTCGGGAAAATTTGGAAATCAGTATACCAAGGTCATCTAATTCTCACCAAATCTGGCACAAATCTGAGGGGTATTAGACTCTGATTTATGTTTTAATTCGATGTATATATTTATCTATTTGCGCACTTTTCGAAATCAAAAGTATGTCCACACACCCATTCACATGGACTCCCTCAAACGCGTAACTGTACACGCACTTACATTCATACGCATGGACACACACACACAATCGCTTTTTCACACTCGCACACACAGTCACACAGTCTTACTCCACCCCTTACACAGTCCCCTGAGTCGGTAATACCACGGTCCGGGACTACCACAGCTCTGAGGAACTCATTCACTGGCGCGCCCGGTGCGTGGTGCCCCCACCCTTGGCACTGTGGCCCTCCGCTGTGGGTGACACTTCCCCCTGTTATAGCCTCGCGTGCTCTGCCCTCGGGTGCCGGGCCAGGGCTGCAGAGCTAAAATACGGCCTGGCGCTGCCCCGAAGGCGGACGACCGACAAAAGGCCCCATTTTGAAGTCCGCAGCTAGTTTCAGGGGCAGCCCGGTGTTTGTTCACGGTCCGCTCGCTCTTTCCCCCATAGGCCGTTTAATCAGGTTTCTGCCCATTGATAGTCGGGCCCTGCCTGCTCTGTGCAGCTACAAAGCCCCCTGGCCGCCTTTGTGCGAGTGCAAATCAGGCCTGCCAATTACCATACCGGGGACCCGTCACCCCCTCTTTTAATCTCTTAATCCCTGCGTCCAGGGGGGCTGCTCGGACATAATTTAGGACAATCTGACTACTTCGTGCCCTGTGATAAGGGTCCCGCTACAATGGCTTTGAACTAAAATAAAATACACGCTTTGTTAGGCGAGCAGCCATGCAGGCCTCAGATCAGCCGGGCCTTACACGTGTTGGCGCTATAGGGCGCTGGGGCCGTTTAAAGCGACCCCACCGCTGCCCAGCCACCGAGGGCTGTTCTCTCTGGAAGATACACGCAGGCCGGCTGCGTTTAAAGGGTGCCAGCCCCAGGGAAAGGACGTGGACGTAAAACCGAGACCACTACACAGCTTTCCTGAGCGCGAGCACAACGGGGCTTCGGAAACTAAATACAACCGGAAAAATGTAATCAGTTTCCATAGCGCCCACTACATTCGTCAATAAATACTCGACTCTTCATTAATATGGAATCTGTGTAACAAAGCGCGGAATTTCTAGTTTCCAACATATAGTCACTGTACTGAAAAGCAGGCATTATGCGACGCTGTGGTTTCCTTACTGCAAAAGTAGAAACGAAACATTCGTTTTTGTCTGACCTGTATTTAATTTTTAATTCGTTTACTATATATGTCACATCAACACAACCTACTGTCAATGCCATTCGTTGCGGGAGTACGTTAAATAAATTAGGTTTTTACTAATTCCAATTTTCTGACAAGAACAAATGTGACTTTAATGTTAACATTTCGGCTTTGGTCCGTTCTTTCCCGTACACAATGCCACCTATGTATATTTAATCGCCAAGAAATAATTTATTGTGCGGTGTCCGCCATATACATTAAAGTATCGTATTAACTGGAACGGAGGCACTTACGACTTTTGTGTGGAGAATGCCGTCTCTTCTACCGCATACTGATGCCAAATAGTTGTGTTGGACTTTACTGTGCGCTGGGGACCAACGCGAATTACTTTCTTGCGCATCCGATTATTTGGACCCGTGTATTGTGTTCTTGCAGATTCTTTCGAGGCGCCCCCAGGGCTGAAGATGGATCCAGTTTAGCGGCTCTTTTTCATACTTGCCGTCGGTGCCATAAAAGCTCTCACGCTCACAAGATGCAGCGATTGTCACAAAAACACCCACACGGGCCCGACACAAATACTTTTTAATTCATTAAAACATGCACATTTTTAAAGAGATTTCACCCTAAACAGGCCCATTTCCCTAAATAGGACGGAGTGTTCCCCTTCTCGATAAGGAGCTTATTTCTCGGGAGCGCGGAGCACAAGGGGGTTCCTCGGTTTTGGTTAATCGTCCCGTGCGCCGAAAACAGGCTTCAGAGGATGCTATTAGCTTTGGGGGGAGCAGAAGAAGGGGAGACCCTCCCTAAAAGCTTTATTACAGGCCGGGCTTTGAAAGTGGGGGATTAGCCGGCTGAAAGGCCCCCAGAATGGCGGGAAGAAAGGGGCTCATGCTAATGAGGTTAATGCGCTATGTATGCGGGCGCAGCGCAGCGTCATTAGGCGCCCTATCTGGCGCTGCCTGGGCCCCTCCCGAGCAGTGCGCGGCCGCCCCGCCAGCTCTGCGCGCCGCAGATAATCATATCTTTTCAAGATAAAGAAAGTGAGGCCCGGGCGGCGCGCCTTGATCCGCTGCAAACACGCTGGAGGACTTTCCAGCCCCCCTCCCCCTTATGCAAAGAGCTCGGCTCTGGAAACACTAGTATTACTTATAATGGTAATAATAGTGACGACTCGTTCTTTTAGGTAGCGCTGTGCACCGCACTTCGGCTGGTTCTAAGCGCTGGTACCCGCAGCTGTTACTATTACCCCCTTTTATGGGACTTCGTTTACCCTTCTCGGATGGATATGGCTTGATACTCGACGTATGAATCAAAGTGATACCCTACCTGGTAATACATTAGAAAATAACATCGAATCCTCTGCACCTGTGTGCGTGTGTTTTTTTTAATATATATATATATATATATACACATACATACATACATATATACTGTAGATATATATATATATATATATATATATATGTACAAAATAATTTTCTGGGATAACTCGTATCTGCACTTAGCAAGGACGATTTTCCTCTCACAAAGTGTGTGAGCATAGTGTGGTGATTATATACAGACACACACCGCACACACACGTGGTTGCTCACTGTTAAAGTGAGGTTATAGTTAGCAAAAAGTGTCAATTAAAAACACCACTTTAAACAAAGAACAATGAATTTGACCAGTTATACTTACTTGAATTAACTATATCTCATTTACTAGCCCGGCACAGAGTTGTTATTAAAGATACCACTTTCAGATGACATTTGTGATGTTGTCAATGATGTCATAAAGCAAGTAATTAATCATTTAATATGTGATGTCATAAGCAGTGCATGCAATTGTGCACCTTATAGCTACTTCAGTTAGCTATAACTGATCAATTTCAGTGTTATTTTGAGTTTCAAATGGTATTTTTAATTGAGCTTTACACCTAACTATAGGGCCACCTTACATTTTTGTTTTTTAGTGATTTAAAAAAAAAAATAACTTTAAAGAAGGCTTTACCATGTCTAACTAGAAAGTCACTTTAACGTTTCCTTGTTTGTCAGTGAATTTTAAGTTTTTGTAACATGAAGTAAGATTTTAATACCATACCTGACTCTCCCAAGCCACTGCAGTGTACAGACTTTTACCATGTACGTCGGGTTTGGGCGAGGCCCTGTGCTTAATCCTCAATGTATACCCAACCTCCACGGGTGCTGAACTCCCTACAGGCAGCCAACCCCCCTTATTGCTTGTCAGCCACCCCTATGGTCACTCAACACCCCATGGACACCCACTCACCTTTTTTTTGTTGCTTTTTTTCTGGGCTTCACAGTAATCTCAGGGTAATCTTGCAGTGATTTTGTGGTATTCCAGTGAATTTTTATGAAGCTGGTTGGGGGCGCTTAGGACAACTTGTCCGAGCGAGACAAAAAGAAATGCACTTTGACTTTGCCTCCTTAGTACCCCCTCACCCCATGAAGTTGGGAAGTAAGAGTAACCCTATGCCCCCTTATATGTTGCTTTATTTGAGCTTTCATGCACAGGGATTGCTCCCCAAGTCCAAAAATGGCAACCACAACATTTCACTTAATTTTGTGGTCAGCCCATCACAGTGCTCGGTCTCGCAGGACTGGTCTAAATCCTGCAAGACAAGACAATCAGAATATTTCTTTTGGCTTTTTTTCCTTCAGTACTACTGCATTGCAAGATATCTTTATATTTTGAAGCTTAATTTCTCTCAAACGATTGGACAGATTTTCACCAAATCACAAAAAGCATGCTTTCTGGGTAAAGATCTAGCTTCCTGCCAAAACTGTAATTGGCACCTGAACGGTGTAATTCAGTTCAGGTGTCTTGGCAGTAGCATTGCCTAAAATTCATACAGGAAATTGCACGGGGAAAATGTATTTTGGGGCCCTTCTTTTTCTTGGCCCTTGCTTGATGGATTACCCCAAAACTATCCAGGAAGGAGCTGAGGTCGATGGACCTCTTTTTTTGGACAGGTTCATGAAGATTTGTCAAATGGCACCAAAGAAATTAGCAAAACAAAAAATCAGTTTTCTATGGAAACGTGGTCCTGGCTATTACTACACAGTAGCAACCTTCACTGTGCTCTAAATATATATATATATATATATATATATATATATATATATATACACACACACACATTCACAAATACATAAATAATTGTGCAATATCCATCTTTCTCAAATATAAAAAAGATTGCTAGATTTACAGACACACGTGCACACACATATCAAAAAGATTGCTAGACTTTACAGACCCACACACACACACACAGTATGTAGATTTGCAGAGTGTAATAAGCTAGTTATTACTTCATTCTGTGCATCTGCATTTATGGATATTGCCATGGCATTTTTCGGTGTACATTTGTTTAAAACAAGGGATTAAAACAAAATAAGGAAACAAGGATGCAAGGAGTTAAATTCGTGTAGTGAGGCTAAAAACACTTAGAAGGGATCCTATGAGTATTATTACACTTGCAAACTATGACATTTGGCCTCATGGTTTGTACCATGTTATCCAAGTTAACTGTTATGCATGTTTTATATTGCATGCTTATTTTGGTGTAGTTAATATTAACAAGCTATTTTCTTCATAGTGCAGCTAATAAGAGGCACTGACTGGCGTTAGAATGTTTATGTTTTGTTTACCTTTTCTGAACAGTCATTAAACTAATGGGCATGGTGAGGGTGACTGGATTTAAGTGATTTTATGATAGCAGCATTTACCCCATAATTAAAGTTTGTTATATTTGCCACATAATTTACCACATTTGGAATTTTCACCAATAATGTTGTTTCTGGTTCAAGTGGATGAAAATAACACCCCCAGAGAATGTTCTGCTTAATGTTGAATGATTCCAGCATAATTTGCATAACATTGCACACAATTTGGGCCTCCAGTCCACATAATCCTAGTGGGCGTGACAACATGAAAGCTGTCCTGAGTAGTTTTGGGGCTGTTCCTATGATGATGAAATCTGTATTTCACAGTCAACTGTGAAATATTTTTTATATTTCTTAATTGTCTGTGATACATGGGTTTTAATATCACCGTTTTTTTTGTGCACTTAAATCACCAAAACATGCTGTTATAAAGTGGCGATTGCCACTGTGCAGTTAAAGTTAGGTCAGATTTTCCGCAGAAAGAGTGTTTTTTTGTTTTGCTAATAGCTCTGGTCCTATTTGACAAATCTATTGGACCTATTTACATGAAACTGTTAAAAACAGGTTCATCCCCCTCATCTCTGTCATGAAAAGTTTTGCTTTGTTCTGTCAAGAAGGAGACAAGAGAAAGGGGTGGGGTGACAAACGTGGAGATTCACATAAGAATTCCTAGAGGAAGCTTTGCTCCCAAATACATAAAAAAATTAGTCCAGTGGTACTAACAAAAAAATAATGTGGGCTTCTTATTGGCTGAAAGAGCTTTTTCTCCTGTTGGCCATTTCGGTATGTACTGAACAAAATGTTCGGTTGTCTGCAACTGTGAACTAAAGTTATGGCCGCCATTACAGGTCTCCCAAAGTCTCCCAAAGTCCTAATAACAATAGGAAAAGCACATTAGGTGGCATGCTCCGACACATAGGGCCATGTGTTGGAGAAAGGGATGTCATTTGAGATGTCATCAGTGATGCCACTTAACACTTCATGAGTGAACTAATATGCAAAGTCATAAGCAGTGCATGGCGGGGGCGCAAGTTATACCCAGCTATACTTGTGAATTTCAGTAGTTGTTTGCTTTATAGAAATTAGTTTTTAGCTTATTTAGACGCCTAATTAAACATCACCTTAACCTTTGTTTGTTTTGAAAAAACTAAAAAATCTATCTATCTATCTATCTATCTATCTATCTATCTATCTATCTATCTATCTATCTATCTATCTATCTAGAGAGAGAGAGAGATAGATAAATAACTTTCACTCAGTTGTCACTGAAACAATGCTGAACTCCTTTTACGAATGGGTGTTCCTTCGTGGAAGTGGACCCACATATTTAATCTCAACAACACTCCTCACAGAGCATATCAGAGCACTCAGCAGGTTTCCAGACTTTCCATGTTTAATAACCAAACAGATGGCATTTTCAACATTTTCATTGTTGGTTACATAAAGAATTGTCAGTAACAGATGTTTAAATGCGCCATGAATCATTTCCATTGGATGGTAGATCATAGTCATCAACGACGGACTGTTCATTATACCTGAGTCTCTTGGCCAGCACACCACCATTCTTGCATGTTTAATGATTGAATAGTTCATCGTAAAGTTAGCACTTGCGGGCACATTGTCTCTTCAGCAGATGTCATAAACTGCACGTTGACTAGTTGCATATGATTCTGCCGTACTTGCCCAAAAGGGTGATAATTACTTTCAGTTTTTATCTGCACCCTCGTTCAGCCGCTAGTGCCTTTTGTCATGCACCACATACCAGTTTTGACATACGTTTATGATATCCACTGAAGAGACAATGTGCCTGCATGTACTTGTTACTCCTTCTACACCCACTCAGCAACCATTTGAAACACTTCTATCCTAAAATCTCTTCAATAGATTTACACCAAGTCAACAAAAGCACATTTTGTGTGCACATTTCTAGTTTTATGACAATTTTGGTAAAAAACAATTCAGCCATTTTGGCTGTAGTCATGAGAAAAATTACCAATGGAAGATAAAATTAAAAAAGAAAACTCATATTGTTGCATCTCCTTATATTTTTCCTCTACAGGGATCTCTATGAAAAATAGTGAGACTTTAACTGAGTACCCCCAACTATGGCCAATTGTGATGCACATTTCTTCAAAAGTTACAGCAAATAGCATTTTATCCTGCCTTCCCTTTCGGATACTCCATTCCAGAGTAAGAATTGAAGATGGAAGGGATATGAATGACTGCTGAAAGAAAAAACTTTCTCTTGCATTGGCCATACCAGGTCACGAGGCTTGTCCTCGCATCCTGAAGAAAACTTTGAGGGCTAAATAAAGGGCAGGATGAGCAGACCCTGACCCCGGGGCCATAGTGTGGCATCTTTCAAAGGGGCCCTTTCGGTTAAATAAAAAAAACCATATGAAATGAGCTGTGGGATTTGCAATACCTTTTCAGGACTTGTGGATCTCCCTACACCGAAAATAGTAGCTGGGACCGCAGTACTGAGACAAGTACTGGGGACCATCTGCATTTTATGGGTCAGGGAGAGAGCCAGGCACTTCAGATCCAGGCCAGGTTGGGTACAGGGTCTGACTGAAAGACAACATCTGCAGTGGGGCTTGGCTGCACACAGTGGCTTGGGAGCAGGGTCTGTCTATAGGCCAGGCCCTGTGGTCAATCTCTGCTGCACACCGCCAAAGGCGGTGCACGGTGCTTGTTGGACATTAAGTACATTATAAAAAAAAAATGAACTGAAAATAACACAATTTAAAACTACTTTATGGTTCTGGAACAAAAAAAAAAAAAACTAATGAAATTCCTAGTTATGGTTGATAATGCACACAATTAGTCAAACATTTATAGAGAGCCACGGATCACCCGTGAGGGTCTCGAGGCACTGGAGCTGTATGCTGCTGCGTGTGGAATGACCATTCAAACATCAGGTCTTTAGTTCCCTTCTGAATCACTGGAGTGACGGTGCGGTCCTGAGGTGCAGGGGGAGGTTGTTCCAGGCCTCGGGTGCCAGGTGCGAGAAGAAGCAACCTCTGCTTTTGGCACAACGGATCGATGGGGTGTCTCCGAGAGAGAGAGAAGCTGATCTTAGGTGTCTGGAAAGTTGGTGGAAGATCAGGCATTTATTGATGTATGCTGACCTTCGTTGTGCCAACAAGCCTTAAGTCATTTAACCTGGCATGCTCACAACACCAAAAGCGTCAGCACCACAGACCACAGAAACATAGAAACAAGCTGTTAAGAGAACATATCGAGCGTTGCTATTTATGCTTGTTGAGTGAGTTGGTAACAATAACTGGCATATTTCATTGGTTTTGCATATTTGAGCCAGAAACGTAACTCAGTTTTTAACTGTGTTGTTCCCAGCAGAACTTTATGTATTTCTTTTGTGTACACACAAGCACTAACACACATTCTCAAATATATTCATGGTACATGTGCAGAGTGTAACATGTTACTTATTACCATTGAATGTGTGGGAAGGGGGCCATGACTCATGAGAGGTGAACCATAGCATGGACAGTGGGCCCCATATTGGTATTAAATAGCATTACTTTCAACACAATACATTCTGCTCTTCTGAATATGTGGTTTATGCCATTGCATGTTTTAGTTTTAATTAATGAAAACAGAGATGTAATTAACACGAGGAAGCAAGGGTTTGAATCTGTGCAGTATGATACAATTATATTGAAGATGGCTTGTGACCATCAGAATGGTTTCTGTGTGTAAAGCAAACGTAATTTGGAATGCATGAGGAAGTAAGCAGTGTTTTTATGAAGTTAAGTTGGGTCTACTCTGGTAATAAGCAGCAGTTTAAGCTCTGTACTGCCCTAACAAATGTGTTGAATGAATGTACATTTATTAGTACAGTTGCTTGAAATCACGTGTTATATATATATATATATGCATATATATATATAAAGAGAGAGAGAGAGAGAGAGAGAAACAAAGTTTAAAGTATTAAGTATCAGTTTTCTTGGGTGACGAAGTCACACAAGATCTAATGTTCTAAATTAAAATACTGACATTTTCCAGTTACAGTTCAGTGATCCTTTATCCTTTTTTAAGAAGAAGATACTGCTTACATTCGAATCTTTAAAATTATGTAAGGGTTTATAGAGTTATTTTAGTGATGTCATCAATTATGCCATTTGATATATCACCAGTGATGTCATCGGTTATGTCATTTAACATGTCATAAGTGATAAGAACATAGGAAGTGTATGGTGAAAGTTATAGTTGGCACATCTAACTGGTGAATTTCATTTTTTTTCTGTTTTGTTTAAGAGATAATTTTTATCTTATTTAAACACCTAATTATAACATCACTTTCAGCTTTGTTTTGCTCAGTGAATTTCTGAGGTTATTTGATCATATTCTGCATTCAAGATGTGTAACTCATTTTTGAAGTGTGGAGAACCTCTGCAGATTGCATACTGCCATATGCACTACAGGATTGGGCAAAATGATTAATATTTGGCCAGACATTGTATCCATCTATGTGAAATCAACCAAACTCACCCTGTCTACACACAAACTCTGGTTGTTTGTAGAAGAGATTGAATACAGTGTTTGTTTTACTTCTATTTTTTTCCGTTTTTGTGATGTTTCATACTTTTTAGGTTATTTGTATTTTCTGTTTAAATTTTTTACAGTTTAGAACTACAGATGTTTAAAGCTATTTATCTTTTCACACACTGTTTTAACATCATTTTCTATTTCTTTAGTTTTTTTCCACAGTCTTTGCGTTTTTGTGGGGATGGTCGTCCTAGGCCCTGGAAAACATTATTTTATTTGTTTCCACAGAGGCCACTTCTTTAAGGCAATGCTTGCAGTACATTGCAAAATACTCCATGTTCTCATCACTTTCCTCAAGTTGTTGATACAGCACTGTCTATGGAGAAGTATTTTCTCCTCCAACAGTTTGATTCGTCTGCATCTCAGCACAGCTATGCTCTTTTGATGCTTAGCCCTCAGTGCTTCCACAACCTACTGGTTCCCATGGAATGTTGTCCATTTGTCCTCTATGCAGCACCTGGTTGCACAAAGTGCACCTAACCTCTTGAGTATTTATTTTTTGTAGGCAGCTTGAAGGTCAAAAAACGTCCACACCACTGTTTCTTTCTCAGGCCTCAGTTGTTGCTGAAGAAGGAAATGGAATAACAATAATGTTGTCACCTTTTGATGCTGCATATGTGATAGACCTGGCAATTGGTGTGTCTTTTTTTGACCAGATTCGCCTGGGGCCGTAATAGACTATAATTGCATTTACACCAAACTACCTTTCTTAAAAAACACTCTGTTGGCAGTGTTCACGAAAATCATTTGAGGGTCTTTCTAAAGGTTGTGGGCTTATTGTTTTAGTAATGTACTCCAAGTGGCCAATCAGATGGCTGCTTTCATTAGTTTTTTTGTTGGTGTGCTCTAGGTCTTGCAGAGTCAATTACAGAGGGCTGCGGCACTCCCACAGGACCTTTACTTAACTTTTCCGGGGCCCATTGGAGTCCTGAGGACTCATAAGGTTTTTGAAAAGAGTTGTGTTCACTATAAAGGGGTCATTTTATTTTAACTCTGAGTCTAAGACAGTGGTTCCCAAACCTTTTAGGACCAAGACCCACTTTTCATAAAGACAAATATTGACGACTCAACTACCTTTAATGGACATGAGGGGTGATTCTTGAATGCAATTAAAGCGTCACTTTATAGCGCACTGTCATTCACAGATACCTCATTTCCCATTGAAAGGGTCACTAATTTTGCACAGAAATATACCTATTTTTGTTTTCCTAAATGCTGAATGCATACAATTCATTTACAGGTAATTGCATTTAAAAATAGGACATCCTAAAATTGTCATATAATTCACTTCAAAAACTCATAACTTTGCAGTCAGAGAAAGAAAAGTAAACATGAATCCCATGTTGAATGCATGAATAGCAGTTTGTCTGAAGACGTAGCCAGACGTCTGGCTTTTGTTAAGCCCTGTAAATGTGACAGAATAAACATAGAATTTAAAGACATCTTGATTTATTGCTTGGACATTCGTGACCCACTAAAAATCGCCTCAGGACCCACCAGTAGGTTGTAACCGACAGTTTAGGAAACACTGACCTAGAGGAGCTTCGTCCTAGGTACAAATAACCAAGATCCCTTGTAATTTTTAGTAAAATGTGTGCATTTTTAGATGCTGCAGGTCCTGAAAATGGTGCAGCTGTACCAGAGACTCGCCATGAAACTATATTTCACTTCCTGATGTTAATATATTGATCTATTTTGAAGGAGTTCCTGCCTAATTACTGCTCTTAAGGAGTGCCACTTTAGTGGCTTGTGGCCAGGCCCTGCACCCAACCCTATGACGGCCATCCAAACCCGAACTATGCCGAGCCTTCAACCTTGTGCAGTAGTGGTTTGCCTTAGGACCAGGCCTCCAGCCAGACCCTACACCCAACTCTGCCATGGTCATTCAACAAGCTGCTGTATTGGCCTTTGGCAGAGCGCAGCTATGGGGGAATGGGCCCACCCCAAGCGACTGCCAGGGGTTAGACTGATTGCAAGCATTCCTCTGTCCCTTTGTGTGTGTTTGATATAACACCCTAAGTGGCCAAGGGCATATCCAGGCATGGATCCCATGCTCACTGTGCACTCAAACCAAGCTACCTGAATGAAAAGACCTAGTTATGCCACAACTGGTCTTTGGTTGTTTGTGTTCCAGTTCAAAGATTGGAAATTAGGACTGGGTTGTTCCTTTTAGAGCAGTTCCAATCCAATCCAGAGCATCCAATCCGATCCAGTCAATTTGCATATGGCTAGATTTAATCTGCGGTGGTATGGAAGGCAAAAGAACAATGGATTTGAAGGCTATTCTTAGCGATTGCTTGTGGTTAGATTTCGAATTCCTCCCTTCATCATTTGTGTGTTTGAGGTTGACCACCAGACCTGATATCTTGCCAAGCCCTGCACCTAATCCCACCACTGCACGGCTCGGCCTTCGGCACAGTAGGTGGCCAGCTGCCTGCTGCAGACGGCCTTCCATCCGCAACACGTGGTTGGCTACAGGACTTGGTCTCTGGTCAGGCCCTGTGTCCATCCTTGCGGCGGGAGGCCAACCACTGTCTCTTTGGTCATGTCAAGCAAGGGTTGACCGCAGGGCCTCACCTCCCAGCACTGGTATTCAACCCCCCCCTGCTCACTCCCTTCGACCATGTGCAGTGGGGCTGGCCCAGGATCTGGCCTGACCTACTGAGGGCACCTAGCCTACATTTTCTTTTCTTTCTGTTCCCAAGTTTTTTTTCAGTACAACAGTACTCTAGTGGTACCTGTCACTCACGTTTCCACCTCATATTACCATGGTATCATGTCTGATTCTATGGGGTGGAATATTGTACACTGACTCCCACTGTGCCACTGTACTTCATAGGTCCCACAAAGTAAAGTAAGTAAAGTAAAGTAAATGGAAATCTGATAGAATGGATGTACAAACAGATTTGTTGGATGAAAGGCTTTATTTATGGAAGGTGTGAACGATGTATGGGTCAACGGATATTTAGATGATTGGATATATGGATGGATGGATGTGTGAACAGATGGATGGATGAACTGGCCAATTGATGGATGGAAAAGTGAAAGATTGAATGAAAATGATGGATATCAACGGGTAGCTGGAAGGGTGAAAAGATGAATGGATAGGTGCTTGTATGAAAGAGAAAGGGAGCTCTTCTAGGGAGGTTGTGACTCACTTGCTTTGTACCATTAGACCTTTGGTTCCAAGTGGGGGGTATATTACATTTCTGGTTACTCTGTTTTCGTGAGTAATATTCAAAGTGCAGTCATTAGGGAGTTGCCTAATCAAGTTGTTCACCAACCCTTATTATACATCTTCTCTTTTAAGAGCTACCTTCATATTCAGTATTTTGATTATACTTTTTCAACTTTGTTGAAGGGTGTGAAGTTCGCAAACATCTTTTCGTGTTTTTAATAAAATAATGTTTACGAACATTGAAGGCAATAACTATTGGAGTCCAATCTCAACTATTTTTGTACCAATTGGTGACCCAAGGATGTGCCTTTCAAATGGGCTGTGAAGTGAAACAGATAATAAAAAAAGAGAAGACAGAGACCACCCAAGGCAGTTACTTTAATGCACTGCAAAAGTGGTCTTAATGGTAGAGCGTCCCCCCAAATGTAGGGGCGTGGCTCTTAGATTACGGGGCTACCGTGGCCTGAGTCCTGTGCACTAGTCGTGCGTTGGCTGGCCTTGGGCACTTCTGCCCTCTCACCTCGCGAGGTCGGAAGTGCTTGATACAGGGGTTGCGCGGGCCACGTAATTTCTGGGTCCAGCCGCCGGCGGCGCATCTGACGGGGGGTACTTAAGTGCCCCCCCAGAAAGGGCCTGGACTTTTCGTGGATGTGGCATTGGTGGATGGGTGCCTGGAACAACGTTGAGGGAGCAGCAAGCGCGACGTCGAGGGAGCAGCACCTGCCGCGTCCGAGAGCAATCAGCGCTGGTGATCCCCTCCCGGGGCCTCACGCCTCATTGGGGCCTTCTTCTGCACGGCAGCAATTTGGAACCCTCGCCGGGGCCCGCAGCACTCTACAGCTTAGAGGGCCTCATCTGGGCCCCCCCTCGTCTCCTGCTTGGTTCGTCGCAGGATAGGGGCAATTTTTCGGAAGCCCTGCCTGGCCCGACATTCACCCCGGGTCACTGAACGGAGGCATTTTCTGACAGCCTCCCGTGGTGCCCTCCTGCGCCGCATTTTTGGCTCCAGGGCATTTACAAACCAAAGGGTTTGCGGAGCCTCCCGGGGGCTTTCCGGCCAGGATTTGTTGTGTGCCACCGATTTCAGGCCCCACTTGACCCCTTCTTGATCGGGGGCATTTTAGTAGGCCTTATCTGGGCTTTCCCCTTCAGCCCATTCCCTGCTCGCCTTCCCTCCCCTACCAAAGAAGTTAGTTATTTGCCCTCAAGGTTAAAGCAATCCCTAGATCACCCCCGCCTTCCTGGCCTGGCTGGGTGGCCCACCAGCACTGGCATTTCTGCGACTAAAGTCTGCCAGTTCCGGGCCAGGAATGCTCTTCAGGATCTGGGGTAAGTGCATATTTACGGGGAGGGGAAAAGTTACTATTGTCTTTATATACAGTTTATACATTGTAGATATATAATAGTTGTCTGTGCATTTGGCAAGTTCATTGGCTAATTAATTCATTGTTGTAACACAATTGTAGTGTGTGCATTTGATGTCATGGCTTCAAGTCGCAGTAGAGTCTGAAAGAGAAAAGGGAAGGACCCTGAATTGTCGCAATTGTTCAAATTAGTCTCGGTCAAATTAGGGGAAGGGGAACCTGACAGCGGAGACTCTGCATCAGACAGGGCAAACACTGGGGCAGAGGGTGACCGACCTGGGCGCTCTCATGTCCGCCCCGCGCTGCTTTCCCCCACTGTAAAGCGCAGAGCTAGGAAACAGGTTCAAGCCATTCCTGTGGGAGGATCTACGAGTGCAGTGCAGCATGTTTCCATTGTTCCTTCAGTCCCTGCTAATGCTGCTCAGTCACCACGAGGGGACCCTTTGCAGAGGGCCCAGCCTCAGCCCAGTAGCCCCGGTAGAAGTGAGGGACATTCCTGCATCTGATCAGGGGGTCATGTCCATTTTAACAGATATACAGTAGGCATTGTCAGCTTTATCAACACCCTCTGCCACGCAAGGGGTGAAGACAACAGCCCAACCGGTCCTTACTCCCGCCTTCCAGGCGCAGGGCAGTGCATCCCTTCCCACACCCTTCACTGCTCAGGCACCTACACAGGATGCGAACACGCAGGCATTGCTGTCAGCGGTTCAGCTATTGTCTGCCCTGGATACCCTGCCTTCCTCTGTCCCACCAAATGCCCTGTGGGCCGCTACAGATACTGTAAAAAATACCTTAGCAGAACCCAAGGGCCAGATCACGGCAATTGTAGCAGCACGCATCAATAGGCCATTGGTTGCTGGTACTGTAGGCTCGGGTGACACCCCGTCACCGGGCGTGCAGTCCCCTCCCACCATCAGCGTGGAGAAAGGTAAGGTCACTGACAGCAACACAACCAAGTCAGGGGGTATTGGTTTGTTGACGAGCACTGGCCAAGACACATTATTATCCGGGCCAGGAAAGCTCGCGTCGCACGTCCCTACAGAAGTCAAAGAAAACTTTTGGAAAGGGGAGTTTATTGACATCTTTTCACTCATCAGGGCTAAGAGAAGAGAGGTGGACATGAAGAATAAGGAGGGGAAGGCCTCTTCTACCAATGATAAAAAACCCAGAGTAGAAGAGAATAACAAACTGGATATTTGGGTTTAATGTTTACATGTCTGTCATGTTTGAAAAGTAACCGGATCTGGCAACCTCTATGATTTTCTATTTTAATAAGATATTGAAAGCCTACCACATGTATGGAGGTAATGCATGGCTGGAGTACGATAGGGACTTCAGGTGGGCTAAGGTTGAGGACCCAGATATAGGCTGAGATCAGACCGAGGTAAATGTGTGGCTGAATAGTAAGCTGCCTGGGAAGCAGCCTTTTCGCGCTCAATATTCAAATGAGAGAAAGGGCTCTTGCTGGGCATTCAATAGAAAGATGTACTCACGCCTGGCAGGGTCCTGCAAATGTAAACATAACTGCTCCTTCTGTGGACACCATTCTCACCCAGCGTTCAAATGCAACAAGAAATCCAAGGAGAAGGGTAAGGAGGGGAGTAAGCCCTTAAGCTGAACTAGCCTTGCCAACGCCCATACAGATTGATGATTTCCTCCTATGGTTACAGTCGTATCCAAATAAGGACACGGCAGACTCACTGTACAAAAGCTTCTCTTTTGGTTTCAGGATCCCTGCCCTCAGGGTGTCCCCTAACCCTCATTGCATTAATTTATTGTCAGCCCGGAAATATCCAGGAGTGATCGCAAAGAAGGTTGAGAAGGTAAGGATGTTGGGCAGGTTGGCGGGCCCCTTCTCCTCTCCCCCGTTTAGTGAATTTGTTTGTTCCCCCTTGGGAGTGGTCCCCAAGAAGGATCCTGAGCAATTCAGACTAATCCATAACCTTTCAGCTCCACGAGGGTCTTCAGTGAATGAAGCAATTGACCCTCAGCTATGCTTGGTTCATTATGCAACAGTAGATCAGGCTCTTGAGAAGTTGCGCGACCTGGCCCGAGAAGCTCTTTTAGCTAGGACTGACATAGAATCAGCTTTTCAGCTTCTCCCAGTGCATTCTGATGATTACCATCTATTAGGCTTTCAATTTGCAGGGTCCTATTATTACGATAAATGCATGCCAATGGGTTGTAGTGTGTCCTGCAGTTATGTTGAGCAGTTTAGTTCCATGTTGCAATGGATTTTCACCAAACGCACTGGTCACAAGGATGTGATTCATTACCTGGATGATTTTCTGGTTTTGGCCCCCCTAGATCAGGGAGATGCTTGTGGGCCTTAAGGGCTTTGAGTACCATGTTTGAAGAATTTGGTGTTCCTTTAGCCCCAGACAAGACGACAGGGCCCACGACCTGCCTTACATTCCTCAGGATTGAGATAGACACAGCGGTTGGTGAGTGTTGCCTCCCCTTAGATAAGTTGTCGGCCTTTAGAAGTTTTATCGATGCAGTGCTGGCACAGAAAAAAGTCACCCTTCATCAGCTGCAGGTTTTGGTGGGGCAACTCAATTTCGCTTTAAGAATTATTCCCATGGCTCGTCCATTTTCTCGGTCTATTGCCAGTGCTAAGCTGGGCTGAAGGAGAAGCATCATCACACCAGGCTGTCTTTGGAGGTCATAGAGAACTTACAAATCTGAGCTTCCTTTTTACAGCATTTCAATGGGGTTGTCATTTGGCCACCTTGCCCAGTCTCCAGTGTTACATTGGGTCTCTTCACTGATGCAGCTGGTAGTGTTTGTTTTGGGGCTATCATTGGCCCCGATTGGTGTAGAGGAGATTGGCATGACTTTGGTATTACTAGGAATGTGGCATTCTTGGAGTTATTCCTCATTGTGGTTGATGTCACTATTTGGACCTTAGTGTTCAAAGATAGATCAATGATATTTTGGTCTGACAACATAGCGGTGGTGGAGGCCATTAACAGGCAGGGTGCTTCTTGCAGGTTTGTATTGCGATTTACTGAAACATCTAGTCTTAATGTGTCTGAAACTAAATATTACCTTCCGTGCGAGACATGTCCCTGGTATTCATAACAATGCGGCTGATGCTTTATCTCGCTCACTGATGCAGGATTTTCAGAGGTTCCACCCACAAGCGGGGGAGAAGATGACGGAATTCCCAGCATATCTGGGGAAGATTGTAGTCACACCCTCTCTGAATTAGTAGCAGCGCCCCTAGCAACCCACACATGCGGGTCATACGAGAAATCATTTAAGCAATATAGAACGTTTGTAAACACTGAAAATCTCTGAATGGTTTTCAGCGCAGGCCATTTGCAACTTTTAAGTCATCTTAAGGAACAAGGAAAACCAGTTTCTTGCGTGAGGGCTCACCTTGCCGCTATTCGCTTCTTCGCAAAGTTACATAATCAGGAGCCCCAGCTTAACGCATTTATCATTAGGAGGGCGTTGGCCGGGTGGGCTCGCCTAGATGGCACAAAGAAGGACACTAGGCCCCCTAACGGCTCACATCTTGGGGGGGCTCCTTGCCAGCCTCGAGAAAGTTTGTTCTTCCCCCTTTGAGGCAACACTATTTGCAGCAGCATTCTCTACAGCCTTTTCTGGCACTTTTCACGTGGGTGAACTAGTGGGGTCTCCAGTGGGCCGATGTACCTATAGGTCCAGAGTGTGTAACGATTTGGTTACAAAGATCTAGGACAGATCAACGAGGGAGAGGGTCGACCATTAAACTCAAGGCAGCTAAAGGCTTCCCCTTGTGCCCAGTAGATTGCTTGGGCTCCTACCTAGCGGTTCACCCTGCCTCCAGGGCCCCGCCTTTGTTTCTTCATAAGAACGGGGAGTGCTTATCACGTTACCAGTTCTCTGCAGTAATGACAGCGGCACTAGAGGCTTCGGGGGTAGATTCACATGGTTACTCACCGTATTCATTTTGGATTGGGGCGGCTACTCTAGCGGCTGGTGTTGGGATGTTACCTGAAGAAGTGAAAAAAATTGGTAGATGGTCATCCAATTGTTATAAATGTTACATCCAGCCTGAGTTACAATGATAAGTGAACCACATGCCTGTTTTTTTTATCCTTTGGGTGCTGGTTACTCATGCTGGTTTCTTTTGTTTGAGTATTATGCCGTCTCTTGTGGTTTGGGTGCTTGGGCACTCCTTTGTCCGGCCGGCAGCCTACAGGTTGCAACTTCTTCGTAAGCCTAAGCCTGCGGCAATTTGTGACGTGGCCTTTCAGTGGTGTGGGATTGTTGGTCTAGGAGTCACTCAGCTGCAGCAACTGTTGAAGTTGGCGAAAGGGTGCGAGGGACTCCAGTTGCCGGACATCATCGTCATACATATAGGTGGAAATGACCTGGTTCAATTGGGGCACAAAGCTCTCAGAGAAGCAATTTTAACGGAAATTACCCAGTTATCCAAGGAATTCCCTAACATTACATCGAGTATGGTACCCCGTTGCAACTGGGGTCTGAACCCTAAATCCAGGACCATGAATGTGTCCGTACGTCGACTCAATGCGGAAATGTCAAGGTTGTGTCCTGATCCAGACCGCTTATGGAATAACCCGCACAGACTGCTAAAAGGGGTAGACATGTTTCATAAAGATGGGGTGCATTTATCTGATGTGGGCATGAACTGTTTCATTGCGGACATTTGGGCCTTCTCTCACAGCTTGTTTGGGTATGGGGAGGGCGGAGGGCGAAGGGCCTCTGGGCACCTGGTCGTCTTTGTGGCAGGAGAGGAGATACTAAAGTCACCCTAAGAAACAGAGGGGTCCCCTGGAGAACACCAAAGGTAGGATCCTGCAGTCCTGAACCAACCTGCGGATGTACACCCCAGCTTGGGGGTGAGGGAGCCCAGATCACTGGGGTGGGTATGGTACTTCCGCTCCTGGCCGCCCCGTTACACCCCCATTGCGGATTGGTGTCTGAGGAGGGGGTGGAACCCGGAGCACGAGGACAAGAGACGGTGACGTGTGGGGAACCCCCCCCGGGATACAGGTGAGGTACACCTGTGTGGTCCAATGGAAGGTCGGGACGCGGAGGGATCCTTTCAGATGTTGGGGTGTTAGCAAGATTGAGATGTTATGAAGCTATTGATGTAATGTTTCATTGAAATTTAACTGCGTGTGTTCAATCCCATCGTTGTTAATAAATTTCTTCCAATGAAATAACAGGCAGTCTTTGTTGGTCTGCGTGTGGCGGGTATTGGGGCGAGGGCCTCCTGGTGGTCTCCGGGTTCTATGGTAGAGCGCCCCCCCAAATGGGGGGGGGGGTGCCGATCTTAGATCACGGGGCCGCCGTGGCCTGAGCCCTACGCACTAGTCGAGCATTGGTTGGCCTTGGGCACTTCCGCCGTCTCACCACACGAGGTGGGAGGATGGGAGTGTTTGCTACAGTGGTCTCGTGGGCTGTGTCGCTGGGGCTGCATCTGATGGGGGGGGTACTTAAGTGCCCCCCCAGAAAGGGCCCGGCCTTTTTATGGATTTGGTGTCAGATGTTGGGGGCCTGGAACAACGTAAATTCATCCTCCCATCCCCTGGTTTTAGGTTTAGAGTCGAGATACTAAAGTCGCCCTAAGCAACAGATGGGTCCCCAAGGCAGGGTCACCTGCAAAACACCAAAGGTAGTATCCTACACTCCTGAACCAACCTGCGGATGTACACACCAGCTTGGGGGTTAGGGAGCCCAGATCGCTGGGGTGCGCATAGGGCTCCCGCTACTGGCCGCCCTGTTACACCCTCACAGCGGATTTGTGTTTGGGGAGAGGGCAGAACCCAGAGCATGAGGACAAGGGACAGTGAAGTGTGTGGAGCCACCCCCCCAGGGATACAGGTGAGGCACGGTTCATCTGTGTGATCCAACGAAGGTTCGGGATGCGGAGGGATCCTTTCAGATGTTGGGGTATTAGCAAGATTTATGACTTCATTGATTGAAGTTTTTATTGAAATGTTATGAAGTTATTGATGTATTGTTTAATTGAAATTTACCTGCGGGTGTTGGGGCAAGGGCCCTTCTGGTGGTCTCCGGGTTCTGTGGCATAACACCATTCAGCGCTATTGTGTCTGCCACTGCCGGTGACCCGGCCACAACGATCATAAAATGGGAGTACTACTTATCCTTGTGCCCAGTTGACACTGGTGTATAGGTTATATCTGCCAGTTAGGATTGCACTATTGATGAAGTGTTTCCATGTAACACCTTTTGGTCCAACAGTGCAAGCCGTTCTTCTTAATCAGAAATGTTACATCTAAGTGAACTCTGCTACGTCCCCTCCAATGGCTGACTAACTCTGTAACCTGGGGAAACTGTGGAGGGATGCTGCAAGGAATGTTGTCATGATGGGAAATGCAGCTATGTCTTATCAATTGTGGTTGTCCCAAGGTCCTGACTATTATAGCGTTTACCACACATATCACCACATCCAAAGCGGATTCCTGCATCTTCTTTTTCCCACCTTACCCCTTCTATCGGTTCAAAGAAATGCCACCCCCATAAGTCAGGAGGTCCAACCTTAGCATGTGCTGCTGCAGTAGGTTTGTGAAAACCACTTGGCTGGTGTCCTTGATCCACAGTGACACTCCAAGTGTGGTGCTTTGTGTAGCTGTGGAACAGATGCCAGGAACCACCTATGTTGTATTCTGCTGCGCTTGCCTGTCCTGCCTGCTTTTATGAACAGTAGCCATTGTGTATTATGAGAAACAAAAGAAGCTTCCTAACTTTCAAATTGCTTTGCAACTAAAGCCAGCTTTGCAGTAATGATTTAAAACCGAAAGCATATGAAGAATAGAAGGATGTACTTGTGATAGCCACTCCGCGTTATACTAGCTCCAGACAGTCATTTTTCATTTAAACATTTATCCCTGCAAAAACAGACTCTTGCCTTCCGCCTTGATATGTGAGTGTGCCATCACCCAAAACAATACACCGCTGGTTATTTTGAAGTATATTGTGGTCATCAAACTAATGGACGTGTCAGTACCTTTCGTTTACCTCGTGATGTCATCTTGGGGATAGATCTCTTTGAATGTTCCCACAAAAGGTGCACAGCACTGCTCGCAAACATTGTTTAATGCGAACATTTAAAACGTATTTCAGCATGGTTTAATTTCGGGGTGAGGGTAAGTGAAATTCATTTATTCTGCTCCACGGCTTCGGAGAAAAATCAGAAGTGTTTTTAACATCCCATTGCCTGTCTCTGCAACCGGTGTACTCTAAACTTTCACCGGCAGAGGAATGGGTTAACATTTGTTTTCCTCTCATGTGCTTAGTATACAGATGTGATTTAAGAATAGAACGCGCGTATACGAATGTTTTTAACAGTAAATGAAAGTATACACCCACGTAATATATATTTGAATGGAGTGGGGGAGGGCTTGATCTCATTGCTGTTTTGGAATCAAATGCATGAACCGATCCAACTAATTGTGGTGGCCTTGCACTATGACAGAGCTAACCGGAAGTGAAGCCGCTGGTTGGAACGAGGCAGTGGGGATGCTCCATGTTCCCTCGTGGCTCTGGGAAGAGATGCACTTTCATGGTTTTGCGTATGTGACTGTTCCTTGTGAAATATGGGTTTTGAGGCACTGCATTCTCATGCGTGACATGGACACGCCTGGCAAGTGCAGTAAGCGTTTAACCAAAACCACCAGCGGCCCAATTTTGGTGGGACAGTCCCAGTTTTTTTACCATATACCTCTGAAATGTTATTAAATTCGGCCATATCCTAGTTTTCACAAATGGTCGGTTTTGAACGTAGAGAAATGTAAGTTTTCAAGTGGCACAGCGCTGTATGAATTAGCATCTTAGTCAACAGCTAGATACTGTGTGTAAACGGTGCATTGAATTACCCATCGCTGTCTGTATTGTCCAAGTTGGTGAACGCTGCCCCTTTAGCCAGTTTGTGCCCATTGGTGGATGCAACATTGTAGTCCTACTTCTATGTCCGCAATATGTCCCGGTTATTGGTTTCCAATAGCTGATCGCATTAGTTTAGACGTGAGGCTTCTGCAGTGGCATATCCAAAACGGGAAAAGTGACCACGTCCGTATAACCACCCTTATTATAAAATAGCTTACGATGTTGATACTAGAAACAAAACATACTAAAAAAAGCCGACATCGAAAAAGATATGGGAACAAAAATAAACGTGTGGGTCTTTTAAGAAGGGTTGCTACTTAAGCCAAACCGAGGCGGGCCCTGATACCTGTTTTAACAGTAAAACTGGCTGACAAGAGCCACCCTGGCAGGGTTGCCAAGTTATTTTAACCACAACATGGCTTGTTTGGTGTTCCCGTTTCACTGAAAACTACTAACCAACAGCCCCCCTTGCGAGACCCTCGGCTTTTTCGACTCACACACCCACCCACCCCACCGCCCCCCAATACCAAACCACCCACCCGAGTCTGAGGCCGGTACACGATACAGCTGAAGCTGAGTGGACCCCTGGATGTAACAATATCTGCAGTGACGCGGGTGTGTCGCTGGGGATGTTGGGATCCAACACTGATGGAAATGCACACAAGCACCCGCGTGTGTATAGTAGCACACACACACACACAGTACAGGTACAAAGCAGGAATACGTGCACAGGCAGGACCACGCGTATATTCACTCACAAACACTCACCCACACATAGACCGGCACCGAAATGCACACATGAATAAACTGGCACGGACACATACATGCTGGGATACACGGAAAGAAATACACAAGCACCCGGATGCACAAAGGCAAACTCACACACGCAAACATACTAAGGCACACACCCATGCACACGTACATGCACAAGCAGACATGAACAGGCACAGTCAGGCGCCGCAAACATATACCGGCAACTGTGGACGCACTTGATGATACAGAAGCATACAGAGAGACACGCGGGCATGCGCGTGAACACATTTCTTCCTACAATACTCACAGGGTGGCTCTGAAACATACATACATAGGCAGAAGAGGCCTCACAAGCACACACAAACATACATTCGCGCATGGATGCATACATATACAGAAGCAGACAGACGTACATATTGCCAAACATGCCCGGTTGTAGAAATACAGACATATTCTTGTGTACATTGTGAAAGTGTTTTCATAGTTTGGACGACAAACCCGTGTCATGAATGAACGCATCTCATGAGCACTCGTTAACATAACATGTAACACGTTTAAGCACTGTCAGACTGGGCGAGATGGGACCTTTTCAGCGCCACGTTTCCTACGACGGCCTCTTCTGCGGCCTGAGTGCATGAAAGGACACATTGTGCTAGGGGCATGCCACCCTGGGAAATCACACGCACAGTGCGTTTATTACTGAACCGAATACAGTGACGACAACCACGGGCGTTAACGTGGAGTTAAAGCCTGGCGTGGATACACTACGAGGTTTGGCAATCTCCCACAGCAGGTTATTGCTGTTTACTTACAGTTTTATTTTAAAAAGCAAGCAGGGGCATATAGCTTTACAAACAAACAGCTCTGCACACGTTTTAGCACGGGGCATGTTATGCGGCAAGCGCCTCGCGTCACTTACGTGGCAGTTGGGTGAGGCGTCTCCGTTTTTAAAATGTTAACCTCGGAAGGAGTTGTAAGACTCGTAATGACTTGCCTCAAAGTTCATTATTGTGCACTTAGCTAGTTCTATATTAAACGTCTGATAAATACACGTTTTCTTCCATACTTACCACTATTTCAGCTGCATAGTGAGAGAAGCAGACATTTCCACATTTTCATGTGCTCGTGTTCGGAGGGCTAGGGTTGGGGTGCGCGCAGAAAGTGAGTATAAGAATAGGGGAACGATCGAGGCAGGGAATTTTTTGGACACAGAGCTTTTCCAGTTTTTTTTAAATCACACACCCGTCGCATACAATACACCGTCTGTAGCTGTCGGGGGTAATGTGTGGTTTTCATTAATCCCTGGGCGGTGGCAGTCTGACGTCATTCATTTTAGCTTCACTGTTTTTCCGAAAAACGCGTATTTCCATCATGTGTGTTGTAGCGAAACAGTCCGACATACACTACAGGATGGGACTTTGGGAAAGCCCTCGAATTCCATAGTGGTGCAATTTGTAGGGTTTCGCATGTCCAAGTGAATAACCTCGCGGACAAACATTCGTACACATTCGGGCCCCAGTTGCATGTTGTCCGCCCAGTCGCACTGTTCGAAAAACAAACCCTTCAGGGTATGTCACCCTTTACAAGGCCTCAAGTGGGTGGGTGGGTGCTCAGCCTCTCCCGCCAGGAGGGCGGACCACATCTCCAGGAGCACGCGCTTCTCGTAGTCAGTGGCTCCTAGGAAGATGGCTATAAACCGATTTGCCAAGATGGCAGAAATGTGTCAAACGCGGAGTTAAGTTCACTGCTCACACCTCTACTCCACCCACACACTTCGCCCCCCACTTGCACAAACTAGTCCTGGGAGTGCGTTTTAAAATCTCTGAGGTGGGGGACTTTAGACCTATCCAACACTGAAAGCCTCTTTGAGCGTCTATGTCAAAGCCACTGCCCTCCTCGTGCAAACATGATTTTCTGTTGCAGAGAAAGCAAGCTGCACTGTAGTGCGCCACTCCAGGCGCTAAAACATTTCAGGTGATTCTCTTTAAGGAAACCAGTAAAACACATTTAAGGTCATGTGCGAGGACATTTGCCCCGGTAAATAAAATAACCATCACAAAATCACGGGAGGAAAATTACCCTGAAACATCTTGGCGCTGGAGGGAGTCGCTGCACTTGGTGATGGTTGCAAGGAGAGGATAATAAACGTCCCCTACAGCTGATTTTGCCCCCCCCTTCAGCGTCTGGGACATGCGGCACTCTGGTCTGGGACATGCGGCACTCAGACTGCTTCCGGGGACACAAGTGTAACTGGTGCATGGTTATTCCATAGTTACTTTTGCAGAATCGTCCAGAAGAGGCCGGTGGGTGCTGCTATGGTCGTGTAGTGAATACATGCATGAATGAGTGAATGGTAAAGCGCTGTGGCCTTGTATGTTTCCATTGGTCGGGGGGTAGTGGTATTACGACCATGTTTCCCGCTTCACTGATGAAGCATCGGGGGCGCAGGGGGCACATGCATCCCCCTGTTTGAAGGAAGTGAGGAGGGTCTCCGGGAAGCTGTAATCAGATCGCAGCTCACGATAAGACGCGCCCTGTCTCAATTAGGAAACCATCACACCGCTCGCCGACTCCAGGCACTACTTAGGGGCTCGTACATCACCTCCCCGGGTCTCCTCAATCGACCCCTGGCCAGCTGCGCAGGGGAGGGCTGGGAAGCTGGTGACCCTGGCTGTGACCTGCGGGGGAGGCTCCCAGCTTTCAGACCACGGCCTCATGCCACAGTAGGAAGTTTATCTCTCATTGTCTCTCTCAGTCGTTCTTTCTCCAATCCTCCCGGTCTCTCACCTTCTATTCGCTCGTCTTTCTTTATCCCTCTCCTTCTTTTCTCACTGTCCTCCATCTTTCTGCCTCTCCACGGCTCCCTAAATGCACATTTCACAACTTAAAAGCACTTCGCTCTTACTTCGCCCCCTCTAGCCCTCGCTCGTTCACTCTGTCTCTTTCCCTCCATAACAAATCTTCCCCTACCCCCTCTCTCTGTCTCTCCTCCCCTCTTTCTCCCCCCTCTGCCTCCTTCTCTCCCCCCTCTCTCTCCATTTCCTCCCCTCCCATTCTACTGCCTCTTTTCTCACACTTTCTGTCTCCCACTCTATCTCGTCCTGTTGACCCCACCTCACACCTCTCTCTCTTCACCTCAGTCTCTTTCTTCTCTCGTTCTCACTCTCTCGCTTCTCCCTTATCTTCTCTCTTCCTGTCATACCTTTTCCACCCGTCTCATCCCTTTCTTCTGCCATTTCTCTTTCTTTCCCACTCTTTCGGCTTGCATGCTCCCAGTTTCACCTTATCTTCTCTCTATCATGTCTCTTACTCCTGACATCCTCTCCCCAAACCAGAATGCCTTTCTCTGCCCCCTATGCCTGCCGTGCCCCTCAAATGAGCCCTTAGCACTCACTGCCCCAGCTTTGGGCCTCTTAGAACTGTAAATAATAGGCACACTATTTAATATATTGAAAATGACCCCGAGGAGACGAACCGCTGAACTCTTACATGTACTGGTGAACTGGTCTGGTGTGTGTGGAGGGGTGCCGGTGGTGGGATTCAGGGTGTAGGGTGTAAGTGCTGAGGGCGATGAGGTGTTACTGTGCCCCAACCGTGGATAACGGAGGGCAACTATGGTGTCCTGTGGCCACTTTGCTTATGACAATTTACTAGTGATTTGGGGGGTCATTCCAACCCTGGCGGTCGGTGATAAAGTGGCGGCCAACCTGCCAACAGGCAGGCGGTCAAAAAAATGGAATTCTGACCCTGGCGGAAACCGCCAACACAGGCCGCCACTTTAACACTCCGACCGCCACGGCGGGGCAGACAAACAGCGGGGCGGTCAGCGCCAACAGGCAGGCGGCAGACAATGTACCGCCCACCCTATCACAACTCACCAATCCGCCACCTTTTCCGGGGCGGGAACCCCGCCGATAAAAACACGGCAGAAACAGACTACGAACGGGAAAACGCTCACCTCTACACACTCCACGAGGAAGGAGGACAGCATGGAACCCGAATTAAACATCCTACCAGCTATTGTCTACCTGCTCTTCTACCAGGAGTACGAACGCCGACGCAGACGACAACAGTGAGTACTGCACCTACGACACAGGGGAGGGGGGAGGAGGAAAGCTTACGGGCACACACATGCGCCATACACCCACCCCCCCACCCCAAATACCTACACCCCAATGCAGAGCAACAAGTCAGAGTGACACCCCCCAAACCCACCGGAATAATGCAAAGACACAATTAAAATGATCTATAAAATATATGTATAAATAGCTCCATTGAAGGTATGGGAAATATGCAATATGAAAGATACAAAATAAGGAATGAACATAGTCAAAAATATATACATAGGCAATAAGTCCTGCCCATTCTGTCAAAGTTCCATAGTCCATGGGCCAATGTGCACAAACACATGGGCAAAGCCCACACAGGAGACCAGATACCATTGGAGAGAACACTGCTGGGGCATCAGATGATAAAACTACAGGCACCTCAGGGGGAAGGGAAGGGGGGGCACCTCAGCCACATGGGTCCACGACGCCAGATCCACGAGGGGCCTCCATGCCCACTGTCCCATCCTGGGGAGTGCAAAGCCACAGTCTCACAAGTCTCTACAGTGGGTGGCTTGCCCACTGTGCCATCCTGGGGAGTGCAAAGCCACAGTCTCTCAAGTCTCTACAGTGGGTGGCTTGCCCACTGTTCCATCCTGGGAAGTGCCAAGCCACAGTCCATCAGATGGATTACCGACTCCACTGTTAATGGAGGAGGCATGGTGCCCAGAGTGCTTCGTGAAGCCCTGCTCGACACAGAACCAGCACTGTCAATGGGCCAGCGGTGCTTGAGACGGCGTTACCCAGCGGAGCGGTGCTTGACAGGAAGGGCCCAGCAGAGCGGTGCTTGAGACGGCGGTGGCCAGCGGAGCGGTGCTTGACAGGAAGGGCCCAGCGGAGCGGTGCTTGAGATGAAGGGCCCAGCCGAGCGGTGCTTGAGATGAAGGGCCCAGCAGAGCGGTGCTTGACAGGAAGGGCCCAGCGGAGCGGTGCTTGAGATGGCGGTGGCCAGCGGAGCGGTGCTTGACAGGAAGGGCCCAGCGGAGCGGTGCTTGAGATGAAGGGCCCAGCGGAGCGGTGCTTGAGATGAAGGGCCCAGCGGAGCGGTGCTTGACAGGAAGGGCCCAGCGGAGCGGTGCTTGAGAGGAAGGGCCCAGCGGAGCGGTGCTTGAGAGGAAGGGCCCAGCGGAGCGGTGCTTGACAGGAAGGCCCCAGCGGAGCGGTGCTTGAGATGAAGGGCCCAGCGGAGCGGTGCTTGAGATGAAGGGCCCAGCGGAGCGGTGCTTGACAGGAAGGCCCCAGCGGAGCGGTGCTTGAGATGAAGGGCCCAGCGGAGCGGTGCTTGAGATGAAGGGCCCAGCGGAGCGGTGCTTGAGAGGAAGGGCCCAGCGGAGCGGTGCTTGAGATGAAGGGCCCAGCGGAGCGGTGCTTGACAGGAAGGCCCCAGCGGAGCGGTGCTTGAGATTAAGGGCCCAGCGGAGCGGTGCTTGAGAGGAAGGCCCCAGCGGAGCGGTGCTTGAGATGAAGGGCCCAGCGGAGCGGTGCTTGAGAGGAAGGGCCCAGCGGAGCGGTGCTTGAGATGAAGGGCCCAGCGGAGCGGTGCTTGACAGGAAGGGCCCAGCGGAGCGGTGCTTGACAGGAAGGGCCCAGCGGAGCGGTGATTGAGATGAAGGGCCCAGCGGAGCGGTTCTTGTCACGGCGGGCCCCTGTTCAGCGGTTCTTCTCACGGCGGGGCCCTGTTCAGCGGTTCTTGTCACGGCGGGCCCCTGTTCAGCGGTGCGTCTCACGGCGGGGCCCTGTTCAGCGGTTCTTCACACGGCGGCCCCCTGTTCAGCGGTTCTTGTCACGGCGGGCCCCTCTTCAGCGGTTCTTCTCACAGCGGGCCCCTCTTCAGCGGTTCTTGTCACGGCGGGCCCCTGTTCAGCGGTGCTTCTCACGGCGGGGCCCTGTTCAGCGGTGCTTCTCACGGCGGGGCCCTCTTCAGCGGTGCTTCTCCTGGCGGGGCCCTGTTCAGCGGTGCTTGTCCTGTGTTTCTAGGGAGCCAGACCTGGCCAAGACTTCCCGCTCAGTCGCCATCCGACTTTGCGGTCGCGGGGCCCTCCTGTGATGGAGTCCTGGGCCCGTGGGTGTCGTCCGTCACAACCGGAATGGGGCTGGTGGGGCCCTCCTGGGCAGCTCGCCTGCTGTCTGACTTCTCCGCCCTGCTGCCCTTGCCGTCCTTCACTGAAACTCTGTGGCCCTTGCCTCCCTTTGATGATGTGGCAGGTGACGGGGCAAGGCTACTGTCCTTGGTGGCAGCCGTCTCAGGCTTGTCGCGCCGGCCCTTAGTTTTTTTTGTCCTCTTCTCAGGGGGTGGGCTGGCTGTCCCCTTGCTGCTGGCCGATGTTCCTGCCCTAGGAGCTGGTGGAGTCCAATAGCCCTGCACTATGGTCACAGTAGATGCAGGGCTGGTGGTGGCTGAGGTGCTTTTTTTACTCTTACCAGATGAAGGGGGTGGGTCAGTGGTTGGAACGAGGTCAAGGTTGGAAAGGAAAAGCACTTTGGAAGGACAGGGACGGGTAGGTGTAGTGTGTATGGGAGTAGAGGAAGAGGATGTGGTTGTAGGAGAGTCAAGTGTGCTGTCTTTGGGTGCATGTGCTTGTGACGGAGGCTGTCGTGAGGTGGATGGCTGTTGGGTGGGTGGCTGCCTGCGTTTGTGTGGTTTGGAAGAGGGGGTGACAGACACACTGGGAGAGGACACAGGGGACGTGTAAATGGCAGTGGGGGTGGTGACTGCACGTGTGCGGACTGTAATGGAGGGTGTGCTGGTGATGGAAGTACTGGCTGATGGTGGTGTGCATGCAGGTGTGAGTGGAGACGTCACAGGGAGGGAGGAGGGAGATGAGGAGGTGGGGGACACAGAGGTGGTAGTGACTGTTGGCATGTCTGCATCTGGATGTTGCTTGGGTGAATGCTTGTGGGATCTGTGGTGCTTATGTCTGGATGAGCTGCCCTTGGGTGTAGAGGTGTGTGCAGGCTGGTCTGATGGTGTGGATGGGATAGGCAGAGGAACAGGAGACTGGGACTGGGTGGAGGGAGTCAGAAGAGGGAGGCTGGAGACAGGGACAATGGCTGCCGTCAGTGCTGAGACCAGAGCGTTGAACGATCGCTGATGGGCAGCCTGACCCGAATGAATGCCCTCCAGGTATGCATTGCTCCGATGCACCTCCCTTTCTACACCCTGGATGGCATTCAAAAGGGTAGACTGCCCAACAATGATGGTCCTGAGGAGGTCAATGACCTCCTCACTGAGGGCAGCAGGGGTAACTGGGGCAGGGCCTGAGGTGCCTGGGGCGAAGGAGATGCCCGCCTTCCTGGGCGAGCGGGCACGGAGCGAAGGCTGAGGGGCTGCTGGGAGGGCGGGGCTGGTGCACTGGGTGGCGGCTGTACCTGTTGTGGCGGTGGGCACGGATGTTGCCGCCACCGCAAGGGAGCTTCCTTCCGAGAACGTGTCGGTGTCGCTGACGTCTCCACGGGTCCCCGTTGTGGAGCTCCACTCGCCCTCCGTCTCACTGGTGTACTCGGAGTCTGTTGCATGGCCCTCCGGGGCCATGTGAGATGCAGCTCCCTCGTGCGCCAATGCCACTTCTCCTCCGCCTGATGATGCTAATGCACACATGAACAGGAAGACAAAGAAAATGGTGGGGGGGGAGAAATGAAGACAGGTTGAGTGCATGCATTGGCAACACCGTTGTCGGAGAGGACAGACACAGAAGCCCCCTGCACTAGGCCGCGCAATCGGGGTACACTACTCAGTCTATGGACGACAAATGCACACATGGGTGAGGCCGGACCATGGATAGCTGTACTTGGCACCCTACAGAGGTGGGGGGCGGGGGCACAGGGCCGTGTCTAACGGAGGGGCCTAGCCTACAGAATGCACCCTGGCCTAGAGATAGCCACAGCCCTCCTCCCCCACCCAGACACCTTCACTGTGCGCAAAGATAGCAGAATGTGCTGATACTCACCCCCTTGTGTCTGCTGTGATGTCCTCACGCGCCCATCCAAATCGGGGTAGGCCACCGCCAGGATCCGGGACATCAGGGGGGTCAATTGGTGGCTGGCACCCCTCCTACGTTGGGAGGCCATCCCCAGCAGAGACTCAGCGGTCTTTCTGGTCCCGCGGCGGATGTCCTCCCACCTCTTTCGGCAGTGGGTGCCCCGTCTGTTGTGGACCCCCAGGGCCCGGACGTCCTTGGCGATGGCACGCCAAATGTCGATCTTCTGATGGGCGCTGACCTATGTGACATGGACAGGGTGGTAAAGGAAATCTCATCAGTTTTCTGCCTGGTCAATGTGAGTGGCCCCCCCCTCCCCAACCTTGCCATGTGGCACATGCTCTCATCTTTCGTGCGTTGCACTCCTCATTCGCTCCCCTCCCCACCATCTTACATACACCCCACTCAACACAGGCATAGCCCATTCAACGTGCACCCTGTGTACTAACCTGTTGGTCTGGAGGACCGTAGAGTAGCGCATACTGGGGGAGGACCCCATCAACAAGTTTCTCCAATTCTTCGGAAGTGAAGGCAGGGGCCCTTTCCCCAGTCACAGCAGCCATTGTATCTCCCAGACCGAGGTCACAGCAGCACTTGTAGTATCGGTCCTCTCCTGTGGATGATCAGGTCTCGAGTGATTAATCAGATAGAAAATGGCGGTCACGCCCGCGGCGGTGCGTACCACCGCGGTGCGTACCGGGACCGCAGGCGCCCATCCTCATTGGCTACTGAAACCCATAGGGTGCAATGTTAACCAATGCGGCTCAGCACCGCGGTCTTCGACCGCCTACTGCCACGGTGTGCCACGCCAGCGCATTGACCTCACATTCCACTGTCACACTTCACAGGTCAGGCAGCCGCCATTTCAAGGGCCCACATGGCATAATTTCTACTGCGTCACACAGGCCTAGGCCGGCCTTGCATTGCCACTCATACAAGCCTTTCAATGCATAGCGATTCGTGTACTGTGCAAGCTGTGTGAACGAACCTGTGAGTTGCTTGACTCTGTGCTCCATGTTGTCCTTCCTAGGCACCGTCCGCTGGGACTTGCGAGGAGAAGGATGAATCCTCCCGTGTACCGACCGCTGGTGGACCTGTCGACAATGGAAGAACGACATATCATACTTACATACAGGCTTGACAGAGCAACTATACATGAACTATGTGCCCACCTGGAGCCAGACCTGATGTCCCCCATCCGCCAACCCACAGGGATCCCCCCTCCGGTGCAGGTTCTGTCAGTACTCCATTTTTTGGCAAGTGGGTCTTTTCAGACAATAGTGGCCATATCATCTGGGATGTCTCAGCCTATGTTTTCTAAGGGGTTGTCCAGAGTGTTGTCTGCCCTGATGAAATACATGCGGAGCTACATTATTTTCCCTGAGGTGGGCGATTTGGCTACAGTGAAGGGTGATTTCTATGCCCTTGGACATATCCCCAACATCATTGGTGCCATTGATGGGACCCATGTGGCTTTGGTTCCCCCCATAGAAAGTGAGCAGGTGTACAGAAACAGAAAAAGTTATCATTCGATGAATGTCCAGGTGGTCTGTTTGGCTGACCAGTACATCTCCCATGTAAATGCCAAGTTCCCTGGATCAGTGCATGACGTGTATGTCATGCGAAATAGCAGCATCCCTTATGTGATGGAACAGCTACAGAGACACCGTGTGTGGCTAATTGGTGACTCTGGTTACCCCAACCTGTCGTGGCTACTGACCCCAGTGAGGAATCCCCGGACCAGGGCAGAGGAACGGTACAATGAGGCCCATGGGCGAACTAGAAGGATCATAGAAAGGACCTTCGGGGTCATGAAGGCCAGGTTTAGGTGCCTGCATATGACAGGGGGATCCCTAATGTACTCACCAAAGAAGGTGTGCCATATCATCGTGGCCTGCTGTATGCTTCACAATCTTGCTTTGCGACGCCAGGTGCCTTTTCTGCAGGAGGATGGTCCAGATGGTGGTGTTGTAGCAGCTGTGGAGCCTGTGGAGAGTGAAGAGGAGGAAGACGACGGGGACGACACAGACAACAGGGATACAGTCATACAACAATATTTTCAGTAGCACACAGGTAAGAATCACCCACGCCATTTTACATTTACTTAAGGCCTCATGCGTCTCCACTGTCTGTGTTTCCCCCCAGTTCCTGTTAACTGATTAGTGACTTTCCCTTCCCTTTTCAGAGCTGTATGACCCACTGCGTGACTTCTGCTTTGTTTGCCCATGGACTAAAGCTTATTGAAATTGGTATGTTGTCATCACAAAGTAACTGGACATTATTGCACCGTTATGTGTAATACATTTGTTAAGAATACAAGCAGACTCCTGTTATTTTAAGTGCAATAAGTGATTTATTTTAAGTGCTACATATAGGTACATGATTGTAAAACGGTGATGGGTGGGGGTGGAGTAATGTCCATGGCAGAGTCCAGTTCTCAGTCGCACAGGTGCATTGTCCATATGCCTGTGGAAGGATGGAGCAGGGGCAGTTCAAGGTTGGACAGGGTGACAATGTGGGACAGTGGGATGACATCAAGGGGTATCTTAGGCTGGCGGGGGTCTTGCAATCCTACTCTGTCTTCTTGTGAGATCTCAGGTTCCGCTTGCGGGGTGGTTCTTCTTCTGCAGGAGGTGGGGTTCTGGTGGCCTGTTGTTGTGTGGGGGCCTCCTGTCCACTAGCGCCGGCGGAGGTGGTAGGCTGTTCCTGGCCTGGGCTAGTGACAGGGGCCCTTTGGGGTGCCACATGGTCCCGCAATGTGGTGACTATCTGGGTAAGGGCCACGACGATGGTCCCCATTGCAGAACCAATGTTCCTCAGTTCCTCTCTGAACCCCATGTACCGTTCCTCCTGCAGTGCCTGGATCTCCTGGAACCGGGCCAGTACCGTCGCCATCGTCTCCTGGGAGTGGTGGTAAGCTCCCATGATGGAGGAGAGGGCCTCTTGGAGAGTCGGTTCCCTGGGCCTGTCCCCCCCCTGTCGCACAGCAGCCCTCCCAGTTCCCCTGTGTTCCTGGGCCTCTGTCCCCTGGACGGTGTGCCCACAACCACTGCCCCCAGGTCCCTGTTGTTGTTGGGGTGGTGGGTCAACCTGGGTGCCCTGTAGTGGTGGACACACCGCTGATTGACGTGTCCTGGAGACAGAGGCATGGGCCCGCTGGGTGGGAGCTGTGCTGGTGTTCCCAGAGGGGGTTGGGTCTGGTGTAGCCTGTGGCTGTCTGTGGGGAACCGACTGTCCAGAGGTCCCCGATGGGCCGGGCTGGTCATCTGGGTCCAGGGAGACAGAGCTGCTGTCATCGCTGGGGGCCTCTTCTGGGGGTGGGATGGACATCTCTGGACCCTCCGTGGCGGTGTGGTGGCGTTCGGGTCCTGCAGGGGTATAAAGGTATGGTTATTGCTTCTGTGTGTGGCATTTCGTGTGATGGGTGGGTGTCTGTGTACCCAAGTGCAGGCATTCCCTTGTGGGGGCTTTTGTGAGGGTGGCTTGTGGGGGTGATGTGTGTGTGCAGTGGGCATGCTTTGGTGATGGGTGTCCATGCTTTGTGGTCGCATGCAGGGCTTGGTGTTGGGATGGGTGGGTTGTGATGGTGAGCCATTTGCAAGGAGTTGGTGTGATGGGGGTGGGGGTGAGGGTGGGGGTATGATTTGGCATGCAGGTGGGGTGGGGGTGGGAAGCAGTAGTGAAGATTTGACTTACCAGAGTCCATTCCTCCGCCTACTCCTGCGAGGCCCTCAGGATGCAGGATGTGCAAGACTTCCTCCTCCCATGCTGTAAATTCTGGGGGAGTAGGTGGGGGTCTGCCGCCAGTCTTCTGCACCGCAATGTTGTGCCTTGATACCATGGAATGCACCTTCCCCCGTAGGTCGTTCCAGCGCTTCCTTATGTCATCCCGATTGCGTGGATGCTGTCCCACCGCGTTGACCCTGTCCACTATCCTTTGCCATAGCTCCATCTTCCTGGCAATGGTGGTGTGCTGCACCTATGCCCCGAAGAGCTGGGGCTCTACACGGACTATTTCCTCCACCATGACCCTGAGTTCTGCGTCAGTGAACCTGGGGTGTCTTTGGGGTGCCATGTGGTGGTGTGGATGAGGTGTGGGGTGGCGTTTGTGCTGATGAGTGTGGTGCGTGTGGTGGTGTGTGGTGTTTGGTGTGTGGATTCTGTGTGGGTGATGGTGTTGTGTGCCTCTGTGTTGTGGGATTGTCTATTCTGTGCTCTCTCTCTAGCCTTCGTCAATAATTTCGGGTCGTAGGGGTTTGTGGGTGATGTGGGTGTGTGTTTTATATTGTGTTGGATGTGTGGGAGTGGTGTTAGTATGTGTAAACTGACCAATGTGGCTGAGTTTTCTATGTGTGTGTGTATTTTGACCGCAGCGGTGTGTACGGCCAATGGAATACCGCGTTTGAAAGACCGCTGCGTGGATTTGTGGGTCGGAATGGTATGGGCGTATTTCTGTTGGCGTGACGGTGGAGGTTTGGTCATCGCCATTTTTTCGCTGACCTTTGGTGTGGTGGACTTTTGTGGATGTCGGGTTTTTGGCGGTTTGCAAGTTGCGGGTCAGAATGACCGTGGCGGTTTACCGCGGCCGCGGCGGTGTTATGGCGGTCTTCTGACCGGCGGTAAGCGCCTTTTACCGCCGAGGTCAGAATGACCCCCTTGGTCACTTTACCTATAATCGAGCAATTAGTGAATACACTTCGGGGGTCATTATGAACACGGCGGGATTCCCCACTAGAGTGTAAGTCTTTTTCCGGTTTGATGTAGGGTGGGTTGGGTGGTTAAGAAATGGGCACAAAGAGGACAATTCGTAGTGGAGACCAGGCAACAGGGGTTAGGGAGCCGATTAACTCCACACTTGATTATTTCTTGGCCCACACGATGGGGGTAGTTTAGAAGGAAATAGTCCTGGCTGAGGACATCTCTCGACGGAACTGAGTGATTGGCAGCAAGAATCCCCCCATGCAGAGGTTTCTGCGATCACTGGCATGGAAGATGGAATGTCATCAGTGCCACGGGCTGATTTGCCAAGGCTCCCTCTGGCATATGGGGTCAACAGTGTTAGTGGGTGTCCCCTGGACAGTGGTAATGGGATTATTCCCGATTCCCCCCATGCTGTAGCAGCCCTCTCAATAACAGGAAAAAGCCACTGAAAAAACTTGGAAAAAAGCTAAAGTGGCGCCCTTTGACTCAATGACCCACTCATGTACCCAGGATGGTTTTTGTACCGGCCCAAACCTAGTTTTGTGGGTTGATGACTTACTGGGTAAGTTCAAAGAACTGATTGAAGCCTGCTTGAAGCCCTTAAAGGAAAAATTACAGGCGTTGGAATCAGCAGTTTCTTTGTTGTCCTCCAGGGTAGGGGCTTGTTCAGACTAAGGGGGTCATTCTGACCCTGGCGGTCGGTGATAAAGCGGCGGCCAACCCGCCAACAGGCCGGCGGTCAAAAAGATGCAATTCTGACCCTGGCGGGAACCGCCAACCCAGCCCGCCGCATTAACACTCCGACCGCCACGGCGGAAGAAACAAACAGCGCGGCGGTCACCGCCAACAGCCAGGCGGCAGACAATGTACCGCCCACCCTATCACGACCCACCAATCTGCCACCTTTTCCGGGGCGGGAGCACCGCCGATAAAAACACGGCGGAAACAGACATTTCCAATGGAAAACGCTCACCTCGAGACACTCCACGCGGAATCCGGACAGCATGGAACCCGAATTGAACATCATACCTGCTCTCGTCTACCTGCTCATCTACCACGAGTACGAACTCCGGCGCAGACGTCAACGGTGAGTACTGCACCTACGACACACGGGAGGGGGGAGGAAGAAAGGTTACGGGCATACACATATGCGACCCCCCCAATATGTACACACCAATGCAGAGCAGGAAGTCACAGTGACACCACACAAACACCCTTTAAAAATACAATGACACAACCAAATTTGGAATAAATATTCATGTTCAAAAAAAGCACCTGGAAATAATTGAGCAACCGTGAAAAATAGTTACAAAAACCAAAAATATATACACATCAGTGTATCACTGAAGTAACAAGTCCTGCACATCCTACGAATCTAACATGTCCGTGGGCCAAGGTTCAGCGAAACAAGGGCAAAGCCCACACACGAGACCTGAGTCCTTTGGAGAGAACACTGCAGGGGCATCCGATGTCAAAACTACAGGCACCTCAGGGGGAAGGGAAGGGGGGGCCACCACAGCCAAATGAGTCCACGACGCCAGATCCACGAGGAGCCACCATGCCCACTGTACCATCCTGGGGAGTGCAAAGCCACAGTCTCTCAAGTCTCTGCAGTGGGTGGGTTGCCCACTGTACCATCCTGGGGAGTGCAAAGCCACAGTCTCTCAAGTCTCTACAGTGGGTGGGTTGCCCACTGGACCATCCTGGGGAGTGCAAAGCCACAGTCTCTCAATGTCTCTACAGTGGGTGGGTTGCCCACTGGACCATCCTGGGGAGTGCAAAGCCACAGTCTCTCAGGTGGATTACAGAGTCCACTGGTCAAGGAGGAGGCATGGTGGGCACAGTGAACCATAAACAGTGCCTGAGACGGCGGGACCCAGCGCAGCGGTGCATGACATGGCGATGTGCAGCGGAGCGGTGCTTGAGACGGCGGGGCCCAGCGGAGCGGTGCTTGACAGGAAGGGCCCAGCGGAGCGGTGCTTGAGACGGCGGGGCCCAGCGGAGCGGTGCTTGACAGGAAGGGCCCAGCGGAGCGGTGCTTGACAGGAAGGGCCCAGCGGAGCGGTGCTTGAAACGGCGGGGCCCAGCGGAGCGGTGCTTGACAGGAAGGGCCCAGCGGAGCGGTGCTTGAGACGGCGGGGCCCAGCGGAGCGGTGCTTGACAGGAAGGGCCCAGCGGAGCGGTGCTTGACAGGAATGGCCCAGCGGAGCGGTGCTTGAGACGGCGGGGCCCAGCGGAGCGGTGCTTGACAGGAAGGGCCCAGCGGAGCGGTGCTTGACAGGAAGGGCCCAGCGGAGCGGTGCTTGAGACGGCAGGGCCCTGTTCAGCGGTACCTGTCTCCACGGCGGGGACCTGTTCAGCGGTACCTGTCTTCACGGCGGGGCCCTCTTCAGCGGTACCTGTCTTCACGGCGGGGCCCTGTTCAGCGGTACCTGTCTTCACGGCGGGGCCCTCTTCAGCGGTACCTGTCTTCACGGCGGGGCCTTGTTCAGCGGTACCTGTCTTCACGGCGGGGCCCTCTTCAGCGGTACCTGTCTTCACGGCGGGGCCCTCTTCAGCGGTACCTGTCTTCACGGCGGGGCCCTCTTCAGCGGTACCTGTCTTCACGGCGGGGCCCTCTTCAGCGGTACCTGTCTTCACGGGGGGGCCCTCTTCAGCGGTGCTCTTCTGCACGGCGGGGCCCTCTTCAGCGGTGCTCTTCTGCACGGCGGGGCCCTCTTCAGCGGTGCTCTTCTGCATGGCGGGGCCCTCTTCAGTGGTGCTCTTCTGCACGGCGGGGCCCTCTTCAGCGGTGCTCTTCTGCACGGCGGGGCCCTCTTCAGCGGTACCTGTCTTCACGGCGGGGCCCTCTTCAGCGGTGCTCTTCTGCACGGCGGGGCCCTCTTCAGCGGTACCTGTCTTCACGGCGGGGCCCTCTTCAGCGGTACCTGTCTTCACGGCGGGGCCCTCTTCAGCGGTGCTCTTGCAGTATGTCAAGGGAGTCATACCTGGCCTGGACACCCTGCTCAGTCGCCCTCCGACCGTGCTGTGTCAGGCCCCTTCGGGGAGTGAGTCCTGGGCCCTTTGGTGTCGTCCCTTGCAGCCGGGATGGGGCTTGTGGGGCCCTCCTGCTCCGCGCTCCTGGTGGTTGTCCTCTCCGCCCTGCTGTCCTTCCGCTCCTTAGATGGGGCTCTCGGGCCCTTGCCTCCCCTGGCTGCTGTGGCCGGTGAAGTGGCCGGAGTCACCTCCTTGGGGGCAGCCGTCTCTGTCCGCTCACGGCGGCCCTTCACTTTCCGGGTCCTCTTGCCTGGGGGGGGGCTGGCTGTCCCCTTGCTGCTCACCGAAGTGTTACTGCCGCCAAAGGGTGGACTCCACATGCCATGCACCACTTGCACTGTAGTAGTTGGGCTGGTGGTGGCTGAGGTGCCCTTGGGACTTTTCCCAGTTGGAGGGGGTGGGTCGGGGGAGGGAAAGAGGTCAAAACTGGAGAGGTAATTTTTCTTGGGACCAAGGTAAGGGGTAGGAGTAGTGGTGAGAGAAGTGGAGGAAGAGGATGTGGTTGTATGAGAGCCAGGTGTGCTGTCCTTGGGTGCAGGTGACTGGGACGTAGGCTGTGGTGAGGTGGTTGGCTGTTGTTTGGGTGTCTGCCTGCGTTTATGTGTCTTGGAAGAGGGGGTGACAGACACAGTGGGAGAGGACACAGGGGACGTGTAAAAGCCAGTGGGGGTGGTGACTGCAGGTGTGCGGACTGTAGTGGAGGGTTTGCTGGTGGTGGAAGAACTGGCTGATGTTGGGGTGCATGCAGGTGTGAGTGTAGACGTCACAGGGAGGGAGGAGGGAGACGAGGAGGACGGGGACACAGAGGTGGTAGTGACTGTTGATATGTCTGCATCTGTGTGTTGCTTGGGTGAATGCTTGTGTTTTCTGTGGTGCCTATGTTTGGATGAGCTGGCCTTGGGTGTTGAGGTGTGTGCAGGCTGGTCTGATGGTGTGGATGGGATAGGTTGAGGTACAGGAGACAGAGAAAGGGTGGAGGCAGATAGAAGAGGGAGACTGGAGAAAGGGACAATGGCTGCCGTCAGTGCTGAGGCCAGAGCAGTGAACGCTCGTTGATGGGCAGCCTGACCCGAATGAATGCCCTCCAGGTAGGCATTGCTCCGATGCACCTCCCTTTCCACCCCCTGGATGGCATTCAGAAGGGTAGTCTGCCCAACAATGACCGTCCTCACCAGGTCAATGAGCTCCGCACTGAGGGCAGCAGGGGTAACAGAGGCAGGGGCTGAGGTGCCTGGCGCGAAGGAGACGCGCGCCTTCCTGGCCGAGCGGCCACGGAGCGAAGACTGAGGGGCTGCTGGGAGGGCGGTGCTGGTGCGCTGGGTGGCGGCTGTACCTGTTGTTGCGGGGGGCACAGATGGTGCCGCCCCCGCTAGGGAGCTCCCAAACGAGGACGTGTCCGTGTCGCTGGTGTCTCCACCGGCCCCCGTTGTGGTGCTCCCCTCGCGCTCCGGATCACTGGTGCCCTCGGTGTCTGTGTCAGTGCCCACCGGGGCCTGGTGACCTGCAGCTCCCTCCTGCTCCGACGCCAAATCTCCTCCGCCGGATGATGCTAAAACACAAGAAGACAAAGATTTAGGGTGGGGGGAGAAATTAAACAAAGTTGAGTGCATGCCTTAGCAATACCCTTTGCGGAGAGGACAGACACAGGTGCCTCGTGCACTAAGTCGCGAACTTGGGGTACACTACTCAGTACTTCTGACTAGGCAAACAGGTCTAGGGACAACACACGCGCACATGGGTGATGCTGGAGCATGGCTAGCTGCACTTGGCACCCTACAGAGGTGGGGGGCGGGGGCACAGGGCCATGCCTAAGGGAGCGGACTACACTACAGAGAGCGCCCGGGCCTAATGTCACCCACAGCCCTCCTCCCCCCCCAGACGCCTCCAATGCGCATTCAGATGGGAGAATGTGCGGATACTCACCCCCTTGTGTCTGCTGTGCTGTCCTCAAGCGCCCATCCAAATTAGGGTAGGCCACCGCCAGGATCCGGGACATCAGGGGGATCATGGTGCGACTGGCACCCCTCCTAGGTCGGGAGGCCATCCCAGCAGTGTTTCTGCGGTCTTCCTCGTTCCGCGGCGGATGTCCTCCCACCTCTTGCGGCAGTGGGTGCCCCGTCTGTTGTGGACCCCCAAGTTCCGGACTTCCTCGGCGATGGCACGCCAAATATCGATTTTCTGGTGGGCGCTCACCTGTTTGACATGTACAGGGTGGGAAAGAGAAACCGTCACATATCTGCATGTTTGGAGTACATGCCCCCCCCTCCCCAACCTTGTCATGGTTTCCATTCTCTCATCTGTCGTGCGTTGCACTCCCCATTCCCTCCACACCCCACCAACTTACATTCGCCCCCCTCCACACAGGCATAACCCATTCAATGTGCACTGAGTGTACTCACCTGTTGGTCTGGAGGACCGTAGAGTTGCGCATACTGGGGGAGGACCCCGTCCACGAGCTTCTCCAACTCTTCTGAACTGAAGGCGGGGGCCCTTTCACCAGTAGCAGCAGCCATTGTCACTTCCAGACCGAGTTCACAGCAGCACATGCAGTATAGGTCCTCTCCTGTGGATGATCAGGTCTCGAATGATTGAGCTGATAGAAAATGGCGGTCACGCCCGCGGCGGTGCGTACCGCGGCGGTGCGTACCGCGACCCCCGGCGCACATCGTCATTGGCTCCTGAATCCCATAGGGTTCAATGTTAACCAATGCGTCTTCGCACAGCGGTCTTCGACCGCCTACCGCCACGGTGTGCCCCGCCAGCGCAGTGACCTCACATCCCATTGTCCCACTTCACAGGTCAGGCATCGGCCATTTCAAGGGCCCACATGGCTTAATTTCTAATGCGTCACACAGGCCTAGGCCTTGCAATGGCACACATACAAACGTATCAAACCATACATTTACCTGTACTGTGCAAGCTGTGTTGTACGTACCTGTGAGTGGATTGACTCTGTACTCCATATTCTCCTTCCTAGGCACCGTCCGCTGGGACTAGCGATGAGAAGGAGGAATCCTCGCGTGTACCGGCCGCTGGTGGACCTGTCGACAATGGAAGAACGCAATATAATACTCCGATACCGACTTGACCGAGCCACCATCCATGAACTGTGTGCCCAGCTGGAGCCAGCCCTGATGTCCCCCATCCGCCAACCCACAGGAATTCCCCCTCTAGTGCAGGTTCTGTCTGTCCTCCATTTTTTTGCAACTGGCTCATTCCAGACAACAGTGGCCATGTCATCTGGGATGTCTCAGCCTATGTTTTCCAAGATCTTATCCAGAGTGTTGTCTGCCCTGATGAAACTCATGCGGAGCTACATCATTTTCCCAGAGGAGGGTGATTTGCCTACAGTGAAAGCTGATTTCTATGCCCTTGGACACATCCCCAACATCATTGGTGCAATTGATGGAACCCATGTGGCTTTAGTCCCCCCAAATGACGATGAACAGGTGTACAGGAACAGGAAGAATTACCATTCAATGAATATCCAGGTGGTCTGTTTGGCTGACCAGTACATCTCCCATGTGAATGCCAAGTTCCCTGGGTCAGTGCATGACGCGTATGTGATGCGAAATAGCAGCATTCCCTATGTGATGGAACAGCTACAGAGACAGCGTGTGTGGCTAATAGGTGACTCTGGTTACCCCAACCTGCCGTGGCTACTGACCCCAGTGAGGAATCCCAGGACCAGGGCAGAGGAACGGTACAATGAGGCCCATGGGCGTACTAGGAGGGTGATTGAGTGAACCTTTGTGCTCCTGAAGGCCAGATTTAGGTGCCTGCATATGACAGGTGGATCCCTAATGTACTCACCAAAGAAGGTGTGCCATATCATCGTGGCGTGCTGTATGCTCCACAACCTGGCTTTGCGACGCCAGGTGCCTTTCCTGCAGGAGGATGGTCCAGATGGTGGTGTTGTAGAAGCCGTGGAGCCTGTGGAGAGTGAAGAGGAGGAAGACTCTGAGGACGACACAGACAATAGGGACAGAGTGATACAACAGTATTTCCAGTAACACCCAGGTAAGAATCACCCACGCCATTTCACAATTGCTTATAGCCTCCTGCATCTGTACTTTCTGTAGTTCCCCACAGATGTTTTTCATTAATTTTTGCCTTTCCCTTCCCTTCTCAGTGCTGTCTGACTCAGTACCTGACTTCTGCTTGGTTCGCACATGAAATACAGCATATTGACATTGGTATGTTGTCATGACTAATTGACAGAACAGAAATTGAACAGTAATATGTAATACATTTGTTAATAATACAGCATGACTCAAAACAGATTTGTGTGCAAAATGTGATTTATTTACAGTGCTAGATATCGGTACATGTGATTCTAAGGGTGATGGGTGGGGGTGGAGGAATATCCATGGCAGAGTCCAGTTCTCAGTCTCACAGGTGCATTGTTCTTTTGCCTGTGGAAGGATGGAGCATAGGCAGTTCATGGTTGGACAGGGTGGCAATGTGGGACAGTGGGAAGACTTGAGGGGGTATGTCCTGCTGGCGGGGGTCTTGACATCCTACTCTGTCTTTTTTTTTGGTCTCAGGCTCCTCTTACGGGGTGGTTGTTCTTCAGCAGGAGGTGGGGTTCTGGGGGGCTGTCGAGGTGTTGGGACCTCCTGTCCACTAGCGCCGGCGGAGGTGGTATGCTGTTCCTGGTCCGGCCTAGTGACAGGGGCCTTGTGTGGTGCACCATGGTCCCGCAACGCGTCCGCTATCCTGTGGAGGGCCAGGACGATGGTCCCCATTGCGGTCCCGATGATTCTCAGCTCCTCCCTGAACCCCATGTAGCGTTCTTCCTGCTGTGCCTGGATCTCAGTGAACCTGGCCAGTACCGTCGCCATCGTTTCTTGGGAGTGGTGGTATGCCCCCATGATGGTGGTGAGGGCCTCTTGGAGAGTGGGTTCCCTGGGCCTCTCCTCCCCCCCCTGTCGCACAGCAGCCCTAAGAGCTGCCCGGTTTCCCCCGGCCTCTGTCCCCTGGCCGGTGTGCCCGCTACCACTGCCCCCAGGTCCCTGTTGTTGTTGGGGTGTTGGGTTAGCCTGGGTGCCCTGTAGTGGCGGACACACCGCTGATTGAGCTGTCCTAGAGACAGAGGCCTGGGCCCGCTGGGTGGGAGCTGTGCTGGTGTTGGCAGAGGGGGTCGGGTCTGGTGTGGCCTGTGGCTGCCTGAGGGGAACCGACTGCCCAGAGGTCCCCGATGGTCCGGGCTGGTCATCAGGTTCACTGTCGACAGAGCTGCTATCCTCAGTGTGGGCCTGTTCCGGGGGTGGGATGGACACTTCTGGACCCTCCTGGCTGGTGTGTTGTCGTTCGGGTCCTGCATGGGGTAAGAGAGTTTGGTTATTGTTTCTATGTGTGCAATAGCGTGCGTGTTATGGGTGCCCTTGTCCCCCAGTGCAGGCATTCCCTTGAGGGAGGTGTTGTGAGGGTAGTTAGGGGGGGGGGGGTTAGTGCAGCGGTCATGCTTAGGTGATGGGTGCCCATGATTTGTGTTGGCATGCAGGAGTTGGTGTTGGGATGGGTGGGTTGTGCTGGTGAGACATTGTCAGGGAGGATGTGTGCTGGGGGGTTGGGGGTGAGGGTGGGGGTGTGGGTTGGCATGCTGGTGGGGTGGGGGGGATATAGTAGTTGAGATTGGATTTACCAGAGTCCATTCCTCCGGCTACTCCTGCGAGGCCCTGAGGATGCAGGATGTTCAAGACGTCTTGCTCCCACGATGTGAATTCGGGAGGGGTGGGTGGGGGTCCGCCGCCAGTCTTCTGGACCGCGATGTTGTGCCTGGAGACCATCGATCAGACCTTCCCCCGTAGGTCGTTCCATCTTTTGCTCTTTTGCGTATGTCCTCCCTATTCCTGGGATGCTGTCCCACCGCGTTGACCCTGTCCACGATCCGCTGCCATAGCTCCGCCTTCCTAGCTATACTGGTGTGCTGCACCTGCGAGCCGAAGAGCTGGGGTTCCACTCTTAGGATTTCCTCCACCATGACCCGGAGTTCTTGGTCCGAAAAGCGTGGGTGCCTTTGGGGTGCCATGGGGTGGTGTGGGTGTGGTGTGGGGTGGTGTATGTGATGATAAGTATGTTGGTGAGTGGTGCTTTGTGCTACTATGTGGTGTGTGTGATGGTGTAGTGTGCCTCAGTGTGTCTTGCTTTGGATTGTCTGCTGTGTCTCTCTCTCCTTCTCTCAGTAATTCTGGTCGCAGGGGTTTGTGGGTGATGTGGGTGTGTGTTTTATAGTTGGTTGATTGTGTGGGAGTGGTGTGTGTATGTGTATCAGGTGTGTGTATTTCAAATTGTCCAATGTGGCTGTGTTTTGGTGCTGTGTGTGTATTCTGACCGCGGCGGTGTGTACCGCCAATGGAATACCGCGTTTGAATGACCGCCGTGTGGATTCGTGGGTCGTAATGGCATGGGCGTATTTCTGTTGGCGTGACGGTGGAGGTTTGGTCATCTCCAGTTTATCGCTGCCCGCTGATGTGGCGGCCTGCAGTGGAGGACGGAATTTTGGAGGTTTGGCCGTTGTGGGTCAGAATGACCGTGGCGGTTAACCGCGGCCACGACGGTGTTATGGCGGTCTTCTGACCGGCGGTAAGGGCCTTTTACCGCCGAGGTCAGAATGACCCCCTAAGTGTGTGATACTTTGGAGCCTGTGTGTCAGGCCCCATCACGGCAAAGGAAATTCCTCAGGGGGTTACCTCTGCTTCTCAGGTAGGTATGTGCAGGCAGCCTTCTCAGCTACCTCATACTAATACAGGAAATATTTTTTATTGCCAGGTGGTGGTGGCCCCAGAAAGTTCTATAAGCATGTAGGGGGTGCAGGGTAGTGACAGACTTGTACGGAGACTTTTGAGCAGGACTGGCCGGGAGGCTGTGTCTGTACCAAAGCAGATGGGGGGTGGAATTTAAGCTTAGCTCTTGGTGCCGCCTATTCATGTTTGGAGTGCCCACCGGATTGTGCTCCCTACGTGGTAATCCTCACAAATGTACCTTCTTTATCTCCGGATTCACATGAATCCACCGAGCAGCTGAAAAACAAGGTCAGACATTGGTTGGGCAAAAACTGTGATTTTAATTGTAGTGACTTTGCGGACATTTTGTTTGTCATACAGATTGGGTGGGTGGGCCCTATGGAGAAGGTTTGTGAGGGGGACTGCACTATAGTGAATTGTAGATACCCAGGATTGGCTTGTCATTTGATTCTTTCTTGTTATGCTGATCCCTATTCTAATGAGGTTATTGGACTGGTTCCCCTGGGTTTCTTTTATAGGCACACTCACCATTCAGATGGTTCTGGTGCCCATGGTGTTTCCAGTTTGCAGGACGGCTTGCCTCCGCTTAGCTTGAACAATAGATTCTTGGCCCTTTCAGATTTAGTGGGCATTGACTGACTGGTTTGATGGGTGAGCTTTTCCGGTCTTGAGGGGAATCACCAGGCGGAAATAACGGGGTCCATGCCTTTAATTCTTAAGGTGACTGGTGTGAGAGAGGTATCGCCTATGTCTTTTTTAATTTCTTGGAATGTGGCTGGGTATGATGCCAAGCTAAAAAAAACGAAATAGGTTGAGTTTATCTCTAGTTTTGATTTTATCCTACTCCAAGAGACATGGTCAAAAGGGGTAGCGGAATGGGATGGGTTTCAGAGGTTTGCCGTTCCTGCTGTGCAGGTGCCTGTCCAGGTTTTCTATCTGTGAGGGTCTGCAGGATGCTAGGGGTAGGACCCTTATTAAGGGGCTGCAACAGATAGGGCTGTGTAATATCTTTGAAGTGGAAACCCTCTCTGTTCAATAGGCCCCAACCTTTGTGGGTAGGGGTGTGGGGACTACAGTTGATTATGTTTTTGTGTCTGCCCTGCGAGCAACTTGGTCTGGCTGGGGGTGTGGGGTTCTAAAGCAGAATATTAGTCATCACAACCCCCTCACGGTTTGTCTGAATTTAATTTGCAACAGGTGTTTACCAGCGGTTTTAGGGCCGGTTGGCCTGAGAGCAAAAGATCAGGGATGTAGGGTCTGTTGGCAGCAGGCTAACATCCCACAGGTGGTCGTGAGTGTGGTGAGCAACAACTATAATTTGATAGTGGGGACTCTCCTGGCAGAAACCCCTTTAGCAGCAGATGTGATTGCAGCCTCTGATAGAATAAATGTCTCCATTAGACCGATTCTGAATGATAACACAGGGTCCTCTTCTAATTATCAGGGTGGTTGGTTTGACAAAACTTGTCGCATGGCGAGGAAAACCCTGCAGAGGACTCTGAAAATGCAGGCTAGAGATAAAGTGTATGTAAGTAGGGTAAGGGCACAGTATAAGCTTCTGTTGAAGGTGAGGAAAAGGCAGCTTAAACATCAGGCATGGAAGGAGTTGGAGGTTGCGTGTCTCACTAAGAATTCAGGCTTATTTTGGAAGATTGCCAATAGAGGCACCCTTGAGAGAGGCACATCTGAGGGGATGGGCTGTAATATTCCACCTGATGTGTGGGTGAGTCATTTTCATAGTGTCTGTTCAGTAGCGACCCTTGGTGATGAAGTGGCTGATCTTGATGACCCTAGTCCGCACCTGTCCATTAGATTCACCTTGGAGGAGGTGGTTGTCGCCCTGCAGAGAGGCCAAGACACAAAGTGCCAGGCCTGATGCAATTCCTATGGATCTGTATAAGTGTGATTTGCAGTTGTGGGCACATATTATTGTGAATGTTTTGAATGCGACAATGAGTGTAGGAATACCCCCACTTGGAAATCCACCTGCATTGTCCCAGTGTTTAAAAAGGGTAATCACAGTGACCCCGTCCTATCACACTATTTCTCTTCTAGACTCTCTGGTGAAAATCTTGGGCTGCATTGTCTTACGGTGCATCGAGGAGTGGATGATCAAGCATGATTTAATGAGTCAGGTGCAGTATGGGTTTAGGCAACGGCTGAGGACCCAGGAACAGTGTGTGAATTCACACTTGTTGATTGGCAAATACACATGTGTGAAGGGGGCACCCTTTACCTTGCTTTTATGGATCTTAGCAGTGCGTTTGATAAGGTAAGTCGTAGTAAGCTATGGGGGTTGTTATCTACAATGGGTCTGGAGAGCCCAATTCTCCAGTTTTTGCGATACCTCCATTCTGGAACAAATGCTTTGTGAATGCATGGAGCCTTTTAATCTAAATAGGGGAGTGAGACAGGGTTTTATTCTTGCTCCAATCCTGTTTCTTTTGTATACGAATGGCTTGCACAATTTGTTAGTAGATAGTTGCAAGGATGTCCCCAAAATTAATGGATTGAGCGTGCCATCCTTGATCTATGTGAATGATGTAGTGCTACTGGCCCGTACCATAAATGGCCTCTGTGCTGCGGTCAGTGCTTATGTGGACTTTATGTCTGACCTAGACTTGGAGGTCATGATTAGTAAAACCCATTTTAAGGTGTGTGGTAAACCGCTGAGCAAAGTAGAGGTATGGCGATTAACAGCCAACAAATTAGTCATTTGTACGAGTTCCCATATCTCGAGTTGTCTTTTGATGATAAAGTGTCATGGGTGCCCTGTATTGCTATGTGGTGTGCACGGTTTAATGCCGCAGTAGGTGCCACTTTTGATTTTGCAGCGAGGGTGGGAAACACGCCTATATTACCACTGCCTGAGGTGTTAAGGAGCAAATGCCTTCCGGTCCTTTCGTATGGGGCCTCAATTTGGGACTACTTGGTTAGCACGGCTCCCCAAAAAGAGGAAAATAGTTTTTGTAGAAGGCTACTCAGAGTCTGGCTAAATACTTCTGGGTATTGTCTGCATGAGGAATTGGATTTGGAGTTTGTGGGTGACAGTACTAAGATTGCGCCCCTCCTTTTTGGATCTCTGTGTGGACCAATGATTGTGCCTTCCTGACTATGGAGGTGATCCATGATTGCCTGGCTTGCGACCGAGTTTTGACTATCCCTTGGTTAGCTTATATTAAACAGTCTGCCACGCTTCTTGGTTGCCCAGAGATCTTTAATGCCCCAAGATGTTTAAAAGGCGCTGATAAGAGTTGGGTGAAGGAGAATTTTATTAAAGTTATGAGAAGAAATAGGGATGTGGAGGAACTAATGAAACTGTGAAGGATTTTTTAATGTTGAAGATGCAGGTGGGCCCTGAGGTGTATCTTTCGTTGGTTTACAATGTTTGGGAAAGGGCGCTCATAACTCGTTTTTGTCTAGGTTTAATTAGATGTAATTTGTGTTTCCCGCTCGGGCAGTATGATCCAAAATCTATTCAGATCTGCTCGTGTGATGGGGTTACTCCACAGACACTATTTCATTTTACTCTTTTTTGCCAGTTTTATGCTCCTTTTGGATGGAGATTCTTATTGCCATTAATAAAGAGTAAGGGTTTTGTGCAATGTCGCCCAGCTTATCTTTGGCTATGTGTGGTACCTGATGTTGGTGTTTGAGGGGGCGCAGGTTATTTTTTTAAATGTGCTATATGCTAGCATAATAGCGTCAATTTTTAATCTGTCTATTATTTATCCAATTATTAGTTTTTAGATGATTTTGAAGCCCCACATTTTTAACCAATTTCTTTTTTTATGATGATTTTTATGTGTTTTATGGTTGTCTTTGTTATAACCGAATAAAGAGATCTTACTTACTGTTATTTTTCATGTTTATACACTCTTCCTTATAAGTTATTAGGTCACACTGTCTTTTATGTTTTGGGGGCCAACAGGGCACACTGAGCTCTCTGAAAAGGAGTCTCAAAACAGACACCCCCGTAGGGTTACCCTTCCACAGGACCTCTTGCACTGTTAATGATGGGTTATGTTTTGTCTATCCTGCACAACGACTTAGTCACTAGGTAGCTGAGTTGTAGGGGTTTTGCTCATGGAACACCTTTCAACAGCAAGTAAGGCTCCAGGCAACATTTCGAACAGGAGTCAGGACCCAAATTCTGTTCTCAACTCGGCAATGGGAGCTGGCAATCAGTTTCTAACCCTGAAGCTCAAACACACCACTGTGTGGTTCTCGGCAATGGTAAATTCACATTCTTGGCACCATAAGAAGGACAAGTGCCCAGTGTTTGTTCCAGGCTAGCCAATCGGCCCTGTACAATGTTCACTTTCTTGGAGGACTCCTCCACTCAGATTCTCCATGCTCCCTGCATGGTCAGAGCATCAGGAGGTCTTCGGCAGATGCACAGAAGACCCCTCTAAGACCGGTTTCTGGAAGTTCTTGTTAAGGACTGGGGAACAGAGGGAACTGAGGGTAAGAGAATAACAACAAAGCTGAGGGTACAGGGAGGCTGAGCGCAAACAAATGCATAGTCAAAGTAGTCATAGCTGCTGCTTTTGCCAGACAATGGCTTTTGCACGTGATATGTCTTTATACTATCTCTGCCTCTACTGACCCGGAAGTGCTACTGCCAAGGCTGCTTATAGTATGGCTGGTGCAGCGCACCTGTGTCCAAAAGTAATCGCCTGATCTGCGCTGGTCTCTACTTTTCATTGGCTTGTTCTCCACCTTCTACAAGCTTGCTGCCTCCGGGGTCTTTTCTGTGCCATTGCACCTGGTAACCAAACAACATTCCAGCCAAATATATTGTTAAGGAGATGGAGCAGGAAGAAGGGATGGCGTTAGGAGTGGCCTGGTAGTCTTAAGCAGCCAACGTTTCAAACCAGAGCAAATGGCATACCCACCCACCAGATACTAAAGCCCAGATACAGTGAGCTGTCTAGGAGAAGGGAACAATGCTCCAAGGCCTTCTCCCAGGCCAGGGACCTAAGCACCTTCCCCTCTGCTTTGGACCCTCAGACTTGAGATACAATTGAAAAAAAAAGAATCCTCAAAATAGATTTCTGTGACTGTCAGTGAAACATGCACACAGGCTCAACACTCATCCTACCCCAACGAACTCAGTGTACAAGCACCCTCAACCTATGTCCCTCACAGATGGCGTGACGGACCAAGCTAAGTGAGACTAAAAGAGGCCAGTAGGCATCACTCCCCTAAAGGCAAAAGGTAAAAAGGCCTGTCTCTTCCATTATATGTCAATGTTGCCGTCATTACTACTGTCTCTCATACCAATGAATGGTCATTAGTCACTTTCCCAAGAAGGGGTCCATTTTCTGTTTCCCTCCTGACATCAGAACCTGGCATATCAGTCTGTGTAACTGGGATGTCTTCAGTTAATGCACATGATTGTTGAGTTCCCTGATGCACAAATATAAAAGCCTGCCTCAAGATTCCAGGGAGCTTGCCACCAGATTAATTGAGGGCAGGGGAGTATCTTATTTAGAGCTTTTCAGGGAACATGCCACCAGACAGGTTGGGGGATAAGGGACCACAAAGTCAGGGTACATGGAGCAGGTGCAGAAGACAGTGTTGTGTCTCTAGCGATGCTCACCATAGTTTGCACCCAGCTATTCCGCTCCCTCGCCTTTGTTGTTTTCTCCCTCTTTGCTTCGTTTGGTCGGCTTACATTTCCTCACATGTGTTTTACCTGGTACCTGTATTTCAGCATGATTTGTCGGGTGTCTTCCCTCTGTTAAGCATAAGAGTGGTAGTAACCTTGGCATTTTTATTGTCCTAGTTATTATTATTATTAGTAGCAGTATTAGTACTAGTTTTAGTAGTGCCAGAAACAGCACAGCAGTAGTATTATCAATCCCTTACGTTGCCAATTTGAAAAGTCTATAATTTGGCTCCAACATCAGTGCAGGGATCTAGTTGTATACCAAATGAAGGCAAATAACAGAACAAAACAGCATTGATGATGCCGAACTTTAGCAACAGGATTCATACAACTGGGAATGTTAAAAAATATGTTCAATGAATAAATACAAATACATTAAATTGCAGAGTGTATCAAATAGTGCAATAAAGAATAAGACATTGTTCATTATATTGATAATCAAATACAGTTTCAGATATGTGAACAATTTTAATAAAGAATTAATACATATGTATAAATGACTCAATGAACCAATTGAGTTAAAATAAAAATAGAGAGTGAAAATAGAAAAAGAGAAAAGGACTCAGGAAAGGGAAAGGAATGAATGCCTACTTAGGGGTTGATCGCGTCATACTACGTTTTCTTTCCAGAAATAGCAAATTACTTAAATTGTAGAAGAAACTGTGCATTAGGATTGATATTATTTCATATAATAAATACTGGAGAAAATCGTATTACAATTGTTAGAGAGCAAACTAGTCAGAGGCAAAAAAATAAATCTACTTTAATCATATTTTGAGCATTAAAGGCATAAAATGCTCTGATTTTCATGACTGACACATCTATTTTACAAGGCCATTAAAGACAGCTAGTGAGTATTTATCCAGCACAGTTATTTATTGCAGTGGTTCCTAACCTTTTGACTTCTGTGGACCCCCACTTTGTCATTACTGGAACCCGGGGACCCCCACTGAATCATTATTGGAATCTGGGGACCCCCCCCCCCACTGAGTCATTACTGAAAGCTGGGGACCTAATCTGTTAATATTATTTAATTTTCCAAGCAGTCGCGGACCCCCTGAGGGGGCTTCGCAGACCCCCAGGGGTCCCCGGACCACAGGTTGGGAACCACTGATTTATTGTATGGCAATGAACATTGACAGAAAAATACTTGTATAGTCACATTACCCAAAATTGTACTAGGTAATGAAAAGAGTAATTTGAAATAAAAAAATGTTTTAATCATACCTCAGACATTTTCCAAAATAAATGAACTTGGCCATAACATAATGATATGTGTGTTGTGTCCAATGCACATGCACAACAACCAGACCAGTCTGCCGAAACCGGAACAACATCACTGACAAGGACTGGAACACTGCTCTCAACACCCACCGACCTGAACACAGCAACAGCCTCCTCCAAAACAATCAAGAAATTCAACAATTGGATTAACTCCTGTGCTGACTCCCAGCACTGCCATAAAACACAGCAGTACAACAAGACCCAGACCTCAGGCCAGTTGGTACATGGAGGAACTCAGACTAATGAAACACCATTGCAAACAACCGGAGTGCAAATCGAGAAAGAGCCAGGACAATGTAGACAGGAGCACATTCAAATCTGCCCTAAGAAGTTACCACCAAACAATCAAGACCACCAAATGCACCACCCTGGCGGACTGCATTGATGCCAGCAGCAACAGAAGCAAATATTTTTTTTCATTGTAAAAGATTTCATCTTACTATCGGCCACGTCCATCTCAATCACCCCGTTGCAGGACCTCTAGGGCAATCTGTGTCATTTCTTTAGCAGCAAAATCACCGCCATTTACACCATCTTCAGCCTGCAACCAAACCCAACAGACCTCACCAAATGGCTCCTGATCTTATCCAAGGAACCAATGGTAACCTCTTACCTTTAATCATCCCAGAAGAAACCACAGCCACCATAAAGCACATCTACTCATGAGCCCCATCAGAATCCTACCCCACCATGCCTACTCCAGAGGACTGGAACCCATCAGTACCATGCACACACCCATTCTGAATACCACTATCTCTTCTGCTACCTTCCCACATGCAAGGAATCATGCAACTGCCCTCTCCTTGCTTAAGAAACCTTCTGCAGACCCTTCAATGCTCGCCAACTACAGATTGATTTCCCTTCTCCCATTCCCAGCCAAGGTGTTATAGCAAATTATCAACAGACACCTCACCGAATACCTCAATGATCAACAACTACTTGACACCATTCAGTCTATTTTCAGACCAAACCACAGTGTGGAAACTGCACTCATCACCGCCATGGGTGACATCCATCACTCTCGATAGAGGAGACATGGTGGCCTTCATCCTACTGGACCTCTGTTCAGCATTTGACACAGTCTCACATCTTATCCGCATTCAACGCATACATGACATCAGAATCTAAGGACAAGCACTCTGATGGATCTGCTCCTTCCTGCCGGGAAGGACCTAGTCATTCAGCTTGACACTGCACACCTCAGACAGCTGCAACTTCATCTACTGAGTTCCTTAAGGATCCTCCCTGAGCCCAACCCTCTTCAACGCATACATGATCCCTCTAAACAGCTTCATCTGCTCTCACGATATTGATGTGCTTTCCTATGCTGATGGCACACAACTCTTTTTTGGCCTCACAGACAAAACACCCACCACCCGGATCAAGTTCAATGATTGAAATTGCCCACTGGATGAAGACCAACTGTCTAAAGCTGAACACCCTCAAGACCGAAATTGTGATCTTCAGGAAGAGCAAATCACTGTGGACTCTACCTGGTGGCCAACAGTGCTAGGACTGGCACCTCCTAACTACCATAACCAAGATCCTTGGGATCATCATCAACAACAAACTCTACATGACCCCCCAAATCAATGCCGCTACCGGCTCATGCTTCCATACTCTGAAAATGCTGAGGGAGATTTTCAAATGCAATCAGCTGGACTATGGGAACATCGTCTATGCTGTAATCAACAAAGAAACTCACCAGAAGGCTGCAGAGCATTCATGACGGCCAGAATCACTGTTAACCTCCCAACCTGCAATCACATCATGCCACACCTAAAGGAGCTCCACTGGTTTCTGATTCACAAACAAGCACAGTACAAACTCCTCAGCCACACATTCAAGGCAGTGCATAACACTGGACCAGCATACCTTAACAAACACTTCTGCTTTCACAAACCTTTCAGACACCGCTCATCTGGACTCCTACTCGCACAAATACCATGTATATGGAAAACCAGGTCGGGTGGTCGAGCCTTCTCCTACATCGCTCCTAAAGTATTAAACAACCTGCCTCTAGACATCAGAGCCTCCTCCTTGCTTCTTGAATTCTTCAAGAAGCTGAAGTCTTTGCTTTTCAAGTAGTCACACTAGGCCCTAGGTGTGCCTAGACTCACACCTGCTCAGTGCCAGGATACCCCCAGGTGATTATGCGCTCTACAAATCTGCATAACATAGCTTACTATACCCACTTTTGTAAGCCCAACACATTTTATTATATACTTCCTTAGTCTTATTATTTTGCCTGGAGTGAAGAAGATTTTATTTTATACAGAAAATAAACTTTGAATAATAATCCAGGTTTACATGTCATATGTACTTTAACCCAAATTCTATCCCATAAATCAACACACTAATGCACATTAAAACAATGATGGGGCATATTAACCAACACATTTTTTTATTAAGTGAAGTAGTACTCATATAGTACTAATTTATGTACTCAGAAATGCTATTCACTAAGGTCTGCTGAGATAACTCTATTTATGCCTCTCCTATCTTTTGTGTGTAGAGTTATCTACTACGACTGCAAATAATTCTGTGCGCAGGGGTCTACTTGTTGGTTTAAATGTTGAAAACACAAGTAGGAGCCGCTGTAAAATGGGGAATACCTACTAAGTCTTCAGATGGCTCCCAAACAACACTAGAAAAACTGTCAGTCACCCCCTAGTCCCGAACAGGACTATGGGAAACCTCTCTACTTTGGGAACATCAATCAGCTCACTAGAAAACTATAAACCATCCAGAACTCAGCAGATAGAATCATCCTCAACCTCCCACACAGAACTTATCATCGCACCACACCTTAGAGAACTACATTGGCTCCCAATACAAAAACACACCCAATTCAAACTCCTAACACACACATTCAAGGCTCTAGACAACTCAGGCCCCACCTACCTGAACAGCCTCATCTCTTTCCACCTACCACACAGACAACTCCAGTCTGCAGGACTCCTGTTCGCACACGCATGTGCAGAACCAGATTAGGAGGACAAACATTCTCTTATATGCCTTCTAAAGCATTGCTCGACCTCCAACTCCACATCAGAGCCTCCTCCTCTTTTCTTGAATTTTACAAGAAGTTGAAGGCCTGGCTTTTCAATTACTCAGCCTGCCACTGGCAGGGTTAGGGATACACAACTGCTCAGTGCCAGAATACCTTTGCGGGTGACAGTGCACTTTACAAATACACATAACATAATAATGAGTGAGAGGACATAAAGGAAAAATAGGGAGAAGCATGGGCAACATATGTAAATATAAAACACACCTACAAAAGAGTGATTTGTCAAAGTTACATTCACATCTACTACACTAGTATTATGGCCCAAGCAGGTGCAAATCTGTTCCAGTGCTGCACTGGAATAAATCACATTCGACACATGGCCTTTCACTGGTACCAGATGGGAATCTGATAGAAATTATCTGAGACCGGTAACAACACTAATAGCAGATAGGTAAAAATAAGAGACAAGTAAAACATATTTTATTTATTACTAACTGTAAATCATTTTTGTCTGAACAAAATTACATTTCTATATATTCTATTTGAGTTAAGAAAAAAGCAGAAGCATACAACAGTAAACATAGGTACAAATAATAGAAATCACATAATGCAACAGCACTTAATTGTCAGTTAGGACATCTCCTAATGTAAAAGGATGGCCAATTCAACAGTTATGACTCTACCACACCCATCAATTGGTGAAATTCACTACAACATAAATGTCACGGTTTTCGGCGGGCCTGATCAGGACTCTGGTTGGGACACCCCTTGAGGACACCGAATATCCTAAAGAGGTAGTACAGAGGAGCAGCTAAAGGCATACACGGATAGGACAGCTATGGGCAGGCACAGGAAACTGGAAAGTAAAAGCAGAGCAACCCTTGTGTGAACAAACAGGAAACAAAATTACTAATGGATAAACACGCTGGGGTTGTATACAGAGTAGGGTGCAGAACCTCCCACAGTGACAGGGAAGGTCAATGCCTCTGTGTAGTTTGCTCTTACAGATAGTCACCCTGCCAGCCCCATAGAAAGGAGGCAGTAAAAGTGATTCTGTCTCTGGACCCTAGAGCACAAACAAGGATAGTACTTATATACACAGGACACGCTCTTGTGGGTCCAGCTGGAAACACAGTGGCGATTCCTGGAAAAACAGCAATAGCACACTGTCACTGTTAGGCACAAAAGACAATGTATAACACTGGACAAGGATGGGGGCTGGAATTGCCTCCTGGAGACCAGGAGCCAACCCCAGTACAAAGGTGGACACTTATACACTGGTGAAGACTGATAGAAGACTTACCAGACACAAATACTGAGAGGAAACAGAAACAGAAGGAACAACTAAGAGGCAGAGGCAGGAACTGGGAACAGGCTCAGCTGAAGCAAAGGCAGGACTAGGACTGGAAAACAGGACGCAAACTTCTGGCTGGAACAAACAGAGACAGGACTGGGAAACAGAGAGCAGGTTCTGGCTGGAACAAGCAAGGACAGGGCTGGACTACAGGTAGTAGGAATAAGCAGTAAACAGGACTGGGAAACAGGGAGCAGATTCAGGCTGAAACAAGGCAGAAGCAGGACAGAGAAACAGGGAGCAGGCTCTGGAAGAAACAAAGAGGTACAAGGCTAAGAGATAGGTAGCAGACTCTGGCTGGAACAGTCAGGAGCAGGGCAGAGAAACAGGAAACAGGTTCAAGCTGGAACAGACAAGGAACAAGACTGGAACACCATCCGATAAGGGGTCTGTAACACAAAGGAATTGAACTCCAATGCACGACGAAGGATCTTGAGGAAATGGCTGCTTATAAGCAGTTCCAAGCTGCAGAAAACCCCAGGTGGAACCATATGACTGGGCTGCACAGGAGAGATCTCAGGTGTGTGTAGTTTCAGACACTCGCAAGTCCTGGAGGAGAGGATCCGGTGAAAAGGAGCAACTGGATTTCTCCCATAGAAAACAATGTAAAACACAATCCAGGCTTTCCTGACTACCAGGCTGTGCATTATGGGATTTGCAGTCCCAGGAAGCAGCTGTAATGCTAAAAAAGTATACCATGGAGAAAAGAGAAACAAACGGGAGTCAGAAAGGGATTCTAGATAAGTGTTCAAGGTGATTCCCAGGCTTCCGACAGTCCCCTTACAGCGCTCCCTAGAAATGGGACGACAGAGTCATAACAATCAATCATTCACACACAGCCTGCCCAAGTACAAAAGTAAGCTACAGCCAAGCAATGTTTTCACCACATTGGTGATTTTTTTTTTTGCCTTGTCCCTCATCTTGAGGAACAATTACCTAAGGAAGAGAGATAGTATAAATAGGCAGATGATTAACATGATGGCATATCCAGGGATACAGCTAGGTAGTGCTTCCCCTGAAGTGATCCTTGAACAGCAGTTCAGCAATGGACCCTGCTAGCACTCCATGTCAGGGTAGGAGAAAGTGGGAGTGACAGAATGAATGGAACCAGCCATTCTATCACTCCCATTGTCATCAAAATGACATCAGCAGAGTTGTATGTATATCCAGTTCCATGGGAAAAATTAGGCTGGGGTAGGAATAGCAGAAAAAATGAAAGAGGCTTCCATCTTCGGGTCAGTTGTTGTATGTCTTTGGAAGTTATCAGTAATGATTTTGAGGTCAAGCGTAAGCGTACAGTCTCATGTATACTTTCAATATACCTACTGTCGGCTTAAAGCCATTTAATTTGCTTGTTTCAGTGTCATTTAAAAATCCTTTAATGCTATTGGTCATTCATGCTTCTTTGTCCCTACTTTTTCTCTTTGGGAGCAGGGACCAACTACTGTATAATTACACTTTGTCTTGTTTATCTCTTCTTTAGGGGACTTTTTTTCTTTACCCAGCTCATGTTCAGCAAGGCTTCAGTATACATTTGAGGGCATTCTTGCTCTTAGCTTAGCTTCACGTTGCTCTTCGTCGGCTCAATGTACAGAGTGTGCCTGCGTGCGGTTTCCAGAGTGGGAGGGTGGAGGCCCGCTTGTTTATTTAATTACTTGCTTTTTTTGTATTGTACCAACCCGCTTTCATCATTGGATGTTCACTGGGAAGGACGTGGCAATGGGCCAGGTCGGCAGCTGAAAAGCAACACCAAAAATGGAGTGCCATATAAGTTTCACCAGAGCCCCGGTCATCTGCTCATTATGTTCGGCGGATGCCTGGACCCAAGGAAGCAGCTTAATGTTAACACCAATGCAGCCATTCCCTCGTCTGTTGTTAATTATGCCCATTCTCTGTCTTGTCTTTTGCTTCTCCCTCCCCATGCTGTGGGCTCCCACCTCAGAATAGCATGCATGTTGCCATTCACATCATGAACTGATATTTAACTTGTGAAAGCACACTATACACTATAAGGACATGTTGCAGAAGCCTGGGGCTGCTTTAGCACCGGACCCTTGCGAGCTCCACTCCCAGGTATGAAGCTAAGTTCTCAAACTGTGGTCCACTGTGGAACTCTGCTGTCTCTCAGCAGCTGCTGGGAGGGGGACTTTAGCTGATGTAGTATGTGGTATTTCTTCTATTTTCTGTCTGATTGTGATGTTATTCGGAATCCTGGAATCTTGAGGCGTTCGATGTAACTCCTGTTCCACCGGGTTCAGTTATTTTCGGTGGAGCTTGGAGCTTATCGGAAGCCTCGGTCATGGGTTCCCATCTCACTGACATTTTGTGGAATAAACCTTTATTCTGTCCTCGAACTTACCACGTCTGGATCTTGTTCTTCTTGCCGCTCCCCTCCACACCCTCCAAGGGTTAGCACTGAAAAAATATGCCGACAGCCAACCAGGAGTTTGTACCAAGAAACTTCACAAAGGGAGGGGTGGGAGGCGTAGCCTAGAGACCCCGACCGGGATTTATGTAGGTATTGCACGGTCAAACTTATCCTTTACATTCCGCCATTCGTCTCCATTCGATCCCTTCTCCCCATGTGCTTTTTTAGGGTTTATATTGAGTGCACAGGATGACAGCAAAGTTCCAGTAGACAGTGCCTCGCGCTTCTTACTCCCGTCTACACCCAGCACAAGCGGGACTCTCCGCGGGGCAACCGATCCTTTATGTTGCCGCCAATAGTCTCCATTCGATTCCTCCCCCCAACGCGTCCTTCTAGCGTTTATATTGAGCACGCAGGGTGGAGGGAAATTCCACTTACCACACAATTAGCCTGGCGCGCTGTGGCTATGATGTCAGTCTGGCGAAAGTAAAGTCTGTTCATCCACATGATGTGTGCAGATGGAGTGTAGTGCGCATTATAATCAAGCCCAAGTTTCTGGTCATCAGAGGTTTTGGGTCACGGAAAACAAGGGAGCTTTTGCAGGTTCGTGCAAACTCACGGACAACTGCATTGACAAATGCGTAATTTCTCTATGACTCAGACGCTTGGCTCCTGGACACTGTCTGTGGTGGGTACTGTTATTTATCACTAATGCCCCTGGCCAGTGGCACTTCAATATTCAATTGATTATCCAACTTCCTTCCTTTATACAAGATCAACTTGGGTACTGAATCACGCAAGCAGTTATACTCATTAAATTACCAGCCAGTGCTATATGTTTTAAATCTATAGTTCTTTACATTCAGGACAATGTACAACATTTAAATAAAGATGTACACAAAAAGTCCCATCACTGTCTGTGGCTGCAATGCGCTCTGAAGCACTATGATTGATTGCTTTTTTGAGCTAAGGTGCTTTACTATTCATATCATGGGCCCTATTGTCTATGTTCCTGAAAATCAGGCAATAATGTGGGTCTAGTCTGGAGAAATGGGACTATTTGAAAATCTCTTTGTGTACTCATTATTTTTCAATAGTTCTCTGTTTTTCTGAAATGTTAATTTAATGCCTCTAGCCATTGGGATAAGGCAATATGATCTAGCTGTTCTTTGCGATTTATCTTCCCTAGTTTACTCTGAAGTAAATTTGGATAATTGCATCTGTGTTTCATGAAGCTGGCTACAAAATCAGTAAGACCAATTACTAACTGGAACATGCACTGTCGTAATTCCCTATTCTTAGTCCTCTAGACGGTGCTGCAGCTGTGTGTCTGTTCACACATCCACTCCACTCCACGCCAGAAGCTCTAACTCTCACAAATGTAAGACCTATTACATTGCAAAGGCTTGTTTAAGACTGCATCCTGTTATGCCTACTGCCCAGTACAAATATATGCATATAAAGAATTATCAGGAAGTTGATTTTCTAACAGAGAAAAAACATAAGGCAATAAAACATGCGTAACTCTTACTGGTTTCTTCAATGATTATGCTTGGAAGAGCCTCTGAGGGTACCATGATACACCTCAAGACCCAGAAGGAACAATTTAGGCAAATACAGTAGCACAGCGTCAGTAAATCCCTGTTACCCAATCTTCACAGTTGCTGCTCCTCCTTCAAAGGGTTCCCAGCCTGAAGAACAATGGCCAAGGGTAATGTTCACTCCAGACCCTCCTGGGTCCTCATGTGCTACCCCACCAAGCCCCCTCTGTTTTTCAGAAGGACAAGTGGGCCTTTTTATTGCAGGTCAGCAGCCACTCTCTAAGGGCCTTCAAGAGCTGATAGCAGTGGTGAAGACCCACCATGAGGCACAGGCTGACCAGCATAGATGGCCTTACTGCCTCTTTTCCTCCTACATTGCGGCCATTTCGTCATGTTCTAATTCCCTTTCCTCCCAAACTGCTCTGTTTGTCTTCCCCCACTGCCTTTCTAAATCTATCGCAATGTGTGCTGCACCTCAGTAGGTGCCCACAACCCAAAATGCCTGTACCAAAGGAGGATATCGAAGTGGTCCTGATGTCAGACTGGGAGGATATCCAGAACCTTTGTCCTCAACGTAAAACAGGAGTAGAGACACAGCATTGGGGTTGTGGGACTGACTTTCTTTCTATGTTGGACTTTCCTTTGGATTAGAACTTTACCTCAGGACTTTTAAATATTTATTTGGTCTATACTTCCAGAGAATTTCTTTGTTTTTCCTCTTTGTCCGCACTGCACGATGCAAATGGACTTGTCCCTTGACTTTCTTAACATGTCTTTCTGTTGCGTCCAAGTGGATTCTTCCTACCTGGACTCGGGCACAATTTTGGCACTCTTCTCACTTCCCAAGAACAATTGACATAACACCCCCATACCAAAACACTATTTCATCTTTTAATTGTTTTAAAAAATTCATATAAAAATCTTAATTTCTGAAAACTTGCTTTGATGTCTTTTGACTCTCTTTAGAGTGCGGGTGCATGTTTGTTTCTGGATGTGTGTGTTGACCTCACCTAAGGGTGAGTGGCACATGATCCAGACCGTCAAACCATGTATTTGCTTGTGTACACCTATTTCATGCCCTTCTGCACATATGACACAAGATACAATTTTAGGGTATTTATAAATATTAACAAAACAAGTCTTTATCTACATCTTCAGAGAAGGGATAGGTAAATACAAAAGATATAGGTGCACATTATGACATTGGCGTTATAAACCGCCTACCGCCACTGTGACGGCTGCCAAAAGACTGTCACCGTGGCTACCATCCATCCGCCAGATTATGACCACAGCCGGACTTCCGCCACAAGAAGGGCGGAAATCCAGCCGTGGCCATCCTGGCGGATGGTGATAAGGTAGCGCTGCTACCACCAGCACTGCCACGCCAGTAGACCGCCCCCAGCGGTATCATGACATATGATACAGCCTGGCGGTGTTCTTCTGGCAGGGGCTGCTGGCGATAGCAGCGCCCTGTCCCGTTCCCTGACTGAGGACCACCTGGATGAAGGTAAGTTGGGCTTCCAACAGGGGAGGGGGTGGGGGTGTTTTGTGTGTGTGAGGGGGGGTTGTGTGTATGAATGTGTAAGTGTGGGTGAATGTGTCTGTGTGTAGTGTTGTTTGCGTGGGTGTGTAAATGCGTGTAAAAATTGTAATGTGAATGCGTGTCTGCATGTCAGTGTGAATGTGTGTATGGATGTGTGCGAGCATGACTGGATGTATGCGTGTATGAATGCATGTATGCCAGTGTGAGTGGGTTTATGCGTGGTGCATGTCTGCGTGTGTGTGTATGGAGGGGTGGGGGATCGGAAGGTGGGAGCGTGGATTGAGGGGGGGCGTCTGGAGAGTGTTTGGGGGATGGGTGAGCCTCCTATCAGTGACAGGGAAGGAATTCCCTGTCACTGGTAGGGCCTACCACCATGGTTTACGTGGCATTGCTAACGCCACGAAAACCATGGCAGTAGGCTGGCTCAAAATGCTGACGGCGGTACTATAACGGCCACCGGGCTTGAGATTGATATCTCCGGCCCAGCGGCTGCTACCACCATGGCAGTATGAATGGTAAATTGGCGGGTTGGCAGCAGCCAACCCGCCAATGTCATAATGTGGCAGTATGTACCACCAGCCTGTTGGTACTACCACCACATTAACACCTACTGCCAGGGTCATAATGACCCTCATAGTCTATTGACTGAGGATGTCAATGACTGGTGGATGATGTGCTAATGGTGGTGGTGGCTACTGACTATGCTTGTGGAGGAGGGGCGGCAGGTTATTTGCATCGCAAGCTACTTATTATTGGGCCCACAAATGGATTTGCAAATGGTTATGGACTATGAGCAGGTGGGTTGTTAGTAGGCTTGAAGGGCGTTGCAGGCTTTTGTTGACCCTGTTGCTAGAGGCATCTGATGAGACACTGCAGTTTGAGATCAGCTCCTGTGTGAGAGGGTCTGTATGAGCTACATGACCATGGCATGGTGCCTTGCAGACACCTCCATCGATGCCCAGAAAAGTTCCTGATTCAACTTTGCAATGTCCTGTTGACATTCCTCCATGTTCTCCAAAACACAGTTCCTTCTTTCTATCAGTTTTGGAAGGTCATGCAGTTGACTGGAGATGTGATGAATGGCGGCCCCATTTCATGAATCAAAAAACTGCTGAAAAGTGAACTGATTTTTGCAGAGGACACCATTCGGCCATACTAACCCCTCAAAGGGGTAACCTTCTGATGCAGCTACAACAGTGGTTCCCAATCTTTTGACTTCTGTGGACCCCCACTTTATCATTACTGGAGCCCGGGGATCCCCACTGAATCATTATTGGAATCCGGAAAGCATCCACTGAGTCATTACTGGAAGTCTGGGACCTTGGCATAAACATTGTCGATGATTTGAAATGCAAAACAAGACACAAAAAATGCAGAAACAAGCATTCATCAAACACATACACAAATGATAACACATTTTATTTATTTGCAAATATACATAAAAGATAAAAAATAAATAATTTTAATAGAAGGGGTGGAGCTTTTTTAAATTCAATTGAAGACATACATCGTCCATACTATATTCTGTTTGATGCACCTGCACTGCTCCCACGCATCAATCTGAGGAATCAAATTTTAATTTTTAGCATACAATTACAAATTCCTTGACATTTATAGTACTTTATAACATTTTCAATTGGACACTTAGCCACTTTATTTATACAAACCTTATTAATCTGTTAATATTATTTAATTTTCTAGGCAGTCGGGCCCTCTCAGGAGACTTTTCGGACCCCTAGCGGTACCCGGACCACAGGTTGGGAACCAATGAGCTAGAACATTATCCTGCACAAAGGTTGATGCCACCTGAGAGTTGTGGGGGAAAGATCTGCCCCTCCTACTATTTCCTCCTCATAGGATGATGGAGAGAAGTCCAGAGTCACACATGGGTTTGTGGGTCGACATGTGGAGGTAACTGAAGTGTCTGCAGGCTAATGGAGTTTTGGAGTTTTTTGGAGCTAAATAGTGATGGTTGACTTGTAATCCATAGGAGATCCGTAGGAGAGACGCTAGTTGCCTAGTGTCTTCCTGTATGTGGACATCTGTCTCCTGTTCCTCTGCAACAGTGAAGTCTTCACAGATAGTAGCTTGCTAGGGATTGGGCTTTGTCCCTGAGTTGTACAGCTTCCTCCGTTTGTGAATAGTACTGTATTATCATCAGGGTGTTTGTCCCCGAATGTTCCAGCCGAAGGCAAATTAAAGTTGTTGCTTAGACTTTGGAGATATTTTAGAGGCAAAAAGTGGATATCTGGGCATGCACATTAATTTGTAAGGCACAGCTGACACTTTAGTGAGGAAAATATAATTCACAGAATAGCTTAATGGTATCTGCTGCTTGGTATGTTTCCATATAGATGAGATATAATATTGTGTTACCTGAAACTGCTGTGGGTTGTTCCTATGTGAAGGGGACCCTTGATGTCAGCTGCTCATGAACTATTCTTGAGGATGGCAGGGGACATGTCTTTCTTGATGCAGAAACTGTAGAATATAGGAAAACATTAGAATTCTGACCCTGCCACTAAGAAGAACTTTGATAAGTGTAATATGGTGTCAGTATTGAAAAATGTAAAAGAAAGAAATGGCGTCTTCTTTGTCTTCTTTTCACATAGGGAAAAGCATAAATAGACAGATAAGGCCTTATTCACAAAAGTACTTACATGAATGAAAGGTACAAGTGCGGAACCTGCAGACCTGGCAGAAGCTTCGCACTCGGAGTAGAGTCTCTGCTCTGCATTTCTCAGTGTGGAGATTCTGCCCGAGCGCTGAGACTCTGCTGTGAGTGCGGAGACTCTGTACGAGTAACTTTACTACACGGAAGTAACTTCGTGAAATGGGCCCCTAGTTGTTTGAAATTAAGAAAGTAAGTAGATACATTATAAGTGGATACTGTAGAGAATAAGCGGAGAGCCATGTGGGCTCTCCTTGTGTTCAAAACGTGCTCTGCGTGTCCGGGAGGGGGCAATGAGCACGACTATATAATAAAGAGAGAGCTGCGGTGACGCACTCTCGGGTGTGGCTACCAATACAAGAAGTCTCCGTGTTTATTTATTAACAGTCGCGGTCGCAAAGCTACAATGGCGACGAGTGGGATTTCGATGTCCCATGTGTTAAAAGAAGAGTACCTCAAGTGAGGAATAAACCGGTGAAAAGAGAAAAAATAAATAAATAATTAACGGAAAAAAAAAACTACCGAAAACAGTGTCGGCCGCCTGGAGGAGAACTGATTGCCCGGTCTGGTGCCTCCGGAGAGTGTGCGGTTTGGCTCCCTGCCTCGGGAAGCCGATTCAAGTAAGCGAAGACGCGCCCTGCTTCGTTTATTGTTTTTTTTTTTTTTTGAAAAAAAAAAAGGAAACGCTCCGCCGAGCGCCACACGTGGGGAGACACGCCCGCCCCAGATAAGGAAGAAAACGCTCCGTCGAGCGTTTTTATTGTGGAATCCTGGTACCGGGAGATTCTGGTGTCCGGTGTGACACGCCCTGCCCCGCCCCGAAGAGAATAAAAAAAAAAAAAAAAAAAAAAATGAATGAAACGCTCCGTCGTGCGTTCTAATTAAAGTGTTCTGCTGCCGGAAATCCTGCTACTGAGCGCGCGCCTGCTCTAAGCGTCCTGTTGCCAGGAGAGCAACAGTGACGCAGGTGCAGGTGCAGGGGAATGGGGTGTCCCCTCTGTAGCTGTCTTGCCGCTGCGAAGAGCAGTGAGCTGTGTGTGTTTCCCCTGGAGCTGGGGAAACGAAGTAAAACAGAAACTAAGGCATAAGAAAGTAAGGCAACCGCCTCTGCACGTGAGACAAGTACCCGTGAGAAGTGCAGGTATTAATGGCTGGCAGAGGCCTGTGAGAAAAAAAAAAAAAAAAACACAAAGAATAATAAAATAAATAAAGAGAGTTTTTTTTTTTTTCTCTCTCTTCTATCTATGTGTATGAGCCAGGATCTGGTCAATATTGTTCTAGAGACAATACATCATATAAAATTTCAAATTCTGTGAATCAGTGAGAAGAGCAAGTATGAGTGCCCCGCCCCAAGACAATGCTGATCCGCCACCTCCACCACCAGGAAATCCCCAACTCCCTACACAGGTGAATAACAGTTTGCACTCTTCAATTACGTCGTTACCACCGTTTAGCCAATTGATTGACCCGGCCACCGCTGCGCCTAGATGGCGCTTGTGGATAAATCGCCTAGAAAACAATTTTTGCGCAACTAGAGAAACGGATGGAGCCGTACGTAGGTCCGTAATGCTGTTGATGGGAGGGGATGAACTGCAGGAACTGTTTGATTCTCTCCCCGATACAGGAGATAAGTCTGATTTTGATGCAGCGGTGACTGCTTTAAATAGACATTTTGATCCTCAACTTAATTCTGATTTTGAACGTTTTAAATTAAGACAGGCGCAACAGACAGAAGTCGAATCAATGGATATGTTTTATGCCAGGTTGAGAAAGCTGGCGAGCTCGTGCACAGGACTCAACCAGCAAGAGGAAATTCGAGCGCAAATCATACAAGGTTGCCGATCCAATGCCTTAAGGAAGCTTATTCTTCGACAGCAGGGTATGTCACTCGATGATATTTTAATTCTTGCGCGGTCGCACAAACTATCTGCGGTACGAGCAGATGCCATGGCAGCCGTAAGAGGTCAGTCGTTAGCGGCAGCGTCTTCAACTCGTCCTGTCCAGGTTAAGGAAGAACAGGTGGATGCCGTCCAGACACGCCGGATAGCGCCGCGTAATCCAAACCTGGCCAAGTCCAATGACAGGGTTTGTGGAAGCTGTGGATATGAGCACCGAGCGAAAATGGGGTGCCCGGCGAAAGGACAATCGTGCAACCGCTGTGGTAAAGCAAACCATTTTGCTAAAGTGTGTAGATCCCGAAGAAATGTGACAACAGACCCGAAAGGAAAAGATGCTAGTGTTAGAGCTGTATCCAAAAGCACGGAAGAAGTAAGGGACCATGTCATGGTGAGTGGACCAGCATGCGATGAAGACGAAGAAGAAGACATCTTTGTAATTTCTTTCACGGGAGGGAGGCCGCTAAAGAAGAGATCGCCTCCCATGAGCGATGTTCAAGTAAATGGCATGCCTGTATCTGTGCTCATCGATACAGGGGCGTCTGTCAATGTCATGGATGAAACTCTCTTCAAGAAGCTAGTGCCGGCCCCGATACTCACTCCAACGTCGACGAAGATATATAACTATGGAGGACAAGACCCCCTTCCTCTCAAAGGAACAGTAGAGGTGTCAGTGCATAGTGGGGGTAAGTCAACGGATGCAAGATTCTATGTGGTGTCTGGGGATCGTGGTACTCTACTAGGATGTTACACGGCGGAAGAGCTAGAATTGGTGTTCTTCGCACGTCAAGTTCATGAAGCTCAAGTGGAACAACTACTCAATGAGTTCTCGCAGCTCTTCGAAGGGTTAGGACGGCTGAAAGGAAAGCGCATCAAACTGCACATAGACCGAAGTGTGGCTCCGGTGGCGCTAAGACATCGTAGAGTACCATTCCATTTGCGTCCTGCTGTCGAGAAAGAATTGCAACTTCTGGAGGACCAAGGAGTAATAGAAAAGGTAGACGGACCTACACCTTGGGTGTCACCGTTGGTGATCGCGCCAAAGCCTAAACAACCGGGAGCAATTCGTCTCTGTGTTGATATGAGGCTGCCAAACAAAGCCATCAAAAGAGAGAGACATATAACGCCCACAATGGATGATATCATTGCAGATCTAAATGGGGCCCAGTGGTTCTCGAAACTAGATCTTAATGCGGGGTATCATCAGTTGGAACTAGACACTGGAAGTAGGAATATCACCACGTTCTCAACCCATGTGGGGCTAAGAAGATATAAGAGACTAAGGGGGTCATTCTGACCCTGGCGGTCGGTGATAAAGCGGCGGCCAACCCGCCAACAGGCCGGCGGTCAAAAAAAGGCAATTCTGACCCTGGCGGGAACCGCCAACACAGCCCGCCGCATTAACACTCCGACCGCCACGGCGGAACAAACAAACAGCGCGGCGGTCACCGCCAACAGCCAGGCGGCAGACAATGTACCGCCCACCCTATCACGACCCACCAATCCGCCACCTTTTCCGGGGCGGGAGCACCGCCGATAAAAACACGGCGGAAACAGACATTTCCAATGGAAAACGCTCACCTCGAGACACTCCACGCGGAATCCGGACAGCATGGAACCCGAATTGAACATCATACCTGCTCTCGTCTACCTGCTCATCTACCACGAGTACGAACTCCGGCGCAGACGTCAACGGTGAGTACTGCACCTACGACACACGGGAGGGGGGAGGAAGAAAGGTTACGGGCATATACATATGCGACCCCCCCACCCCCCCAATATGTACACACCAATGCAGAGCAGGAAGTCACAGTGACACCACACAAACACCCTTAAAAAATACAATGACACAACCAAATTTTGAATAAATTTTCATGTTCAAAAAAAGCACCTGGAAATAATTGAGCAACCGTGAAAAATATTTACAAAAACCAAAAATATATACACATCAGTGTATCACTGAAGTAACAAGTCCTGCACATCCTACGAATCTAACATGTCCGTGGGCCAAGGTTCTGCGAAACAAGGGCAAAGCCCACACACAAGACCTGAGTCCTTTGGAGAGAACACTGCAGGGGCATCCGATGTCAAAACTACAGGCACCTCAGGGGGAAGGGAAGGGGGGGCCACCACAGCCACATGAGTCCACGACGCCAGATCCACGAGGAGCCACCATGCCCACTGTACCATCCTGGGGAGTGCAAAGCCACAGTCTCTCAATGTCTCTACAGTGGGTGGATTGCCCACTGGACCATCCTGGGGAGTGCAAAGCCACAGTCTCTCAGGTGGATTACAGAGTCCACTGGTCAAGGAGGAGGCATGGTGGGCACAGTGAACCATAAACAGTGCCTGAGACGGCGGGACCCAGCGCAGCGGTGCATGACATGGCGATGTCCTGCGGAGCGGTGCTTGAGACGGCGGGGCCCAGCGGAGCGGTGCATGACATGGCGATGTCCAGCGGAGCGGTGCTTGAGACGGCGGGGCCCAGCGGAGCGGTGCTTGACAGGAAGGGCCCAGCGGAGCGGTGCTTGAGACGGCGGGGCCCAGCGGAGCGGTGCTTGACAGGAAGGGCCCAGCGGAGCGGTGCTTGAGACGGCGGGGCCCAGCGGAGCGGTGCATGACATGGCGATGTCCAGCGGAGCGGTGCTTGAGACGGCGGGGCCCAGCGGAGCGGTGCTTGACAGGAAGGGCCCAGCGGAGCGGTGCTTGAGACGGCGGGGCCCAGCGGAGCGGTGCTTGACAGGAAGGGTCCAGCGGAGCGGTGCTTGAGACGGCGGGGCCCAGCGGAGCGGTGCTTGACAGGAAGGGCCCAGCGGAGCGGTGCTTGAGACGGCGGGGCCCTCTTCAGCGGTACCTGTCTTCACGGCGGGGCCCTCTTCAGCGGTACCGGTCTTCACGGCGGGGCCCTCTTCAGCGGTGCTCTTCTGCACGGCGGGGCCCTCTTCAGCGGTACCTGTCTTCACGGCGGGGCCCTCTTCAGCGGTACCTGTCTTCACGGCGGGGCCCTCTTCAGCGGTACCTGTCTTCACGGCGGGGCCCTCTTCAGCGGTACCGGTCTTCACGGCGGGGCCCTCTTCAGCGGTACCGGTCTTCACGGCGGGGCCCTCTTCAGCGGTACCTGTCTTCACGGCGGGGCCCTCTTCAGCTGTACCTGTCTTCACGGCGGGGCCCTCTTCAGCGGTACCGGTCTTCACGGCGGGGCCCTCTTCAGCGGTACCTGTCTTCACGGCGGGGCCCTCTTCAGCGGTACCGGTCTTCACGGCGGGGCCCTCTTCAGCGGTGCTCTTCTGCACGGCGGGGCCCTCTTCAGCGGTGCTCTTCTGCACGGCGGGGCCCTCTTCAGCGGTACCTGTCTTCACGGCGGGGCCCTCTTCAGCGGTACCTGTCTTCACGGCGGGGCCCTCTTCAGCGGTGCTCTTCTGCACGGCGGGGCCCTCTTCAGCGGTACCGGTCTTCACGGCGGGGCCCTCTTCAGCGGTACCTGTCTTCACGGCGGGGCCCTCTTCAGCGGTACCTGTCTTCACGGCGGGGCCCTCTTCAGCAGTACCGGTCTTCACGGCGGGGCCCTCTTCAGCGGTGCTCTTCTGCACGGCGGGGCCCTCTTCAGCGGTACCTGTCTTCACGGCGGGGCCCTCTTCAGCGGTACCTGTCTTCACGGCGGGGCCCTCTTCAGCGGTACCGGTCTTCACGGCGGGGCCCTCTTCAGCGGTGCTCTTCTGCACGGCGGGGCCCTCTTCAGCGGTACCTGTCTTCACGGCGGGGCCCTCTTCAGCGGTACCTGTCTTCACGGCGGGGCCCTCTTCAGCGGTACCGGTCTTCACGGCGGGGCCCTCTTCAGCGGTGCTCTTGCAGTATGTCAAGGGAGTCATACCTGGCCTGGACACCCTGCTCAGTCGCCCTCCGACCGTGCTGTGTCAGGCCCCTTCGGGGAGTGAGTCCTGGGCCCTTTGGTGTTGTCCATTGCAGCCGGGATGGGGCTTGTGGGGCCCTCCTGCTCCGCGCACCTGGTGGTTGTCCTCTCCGCCCTGCTGTCCTTCCGCTCCTTAGATGGGTCACTCGGGCCCTTGCCTCCCCTGGCTGCTGTGGCCGGTGAAGTGGCCGGAGTCACCTCCTTGGGGGCAGCCGTGTCTGTCCGCTCACGGCGGCCCTTCAATTTCCTGGTCCTCTTGCCTGGGGGGGGGGTGGCTGTCCCCTTGCTGCTCACCGAAGTGTTACTGCCGCCAAAGGGTGGACTCCACATGCCATGCACCTCTTGCACTGTAGTAGTTGGGCTGGTGGTGGCTGAGGTGCCCTTGGGACTTTTCCCAGTTGGAGGGGGTGGGTCGGGGGAGGGAAAGAGGTCAAAACTGGAGAGGTAATTTTTCTTGGGACCAAGGTAAGGGGTAGGAGTAGTGGTGAGAGAAGTGGAGGAAGAGGATGTGGTTGTATGAGAGCCAGGTGTGCTGTCCTTGGGTGCAGGTGACTGGGACGTAGGCTGTGGTGAGGTGGTTGGCTGTTGTTTGGGTGTCTGCCTGCGTTTATGTGTCTTGGAAGAGGGGGTGACAGACACAGTGGGAGAGGACACAGGGGACGTGTAAATGCCAGTGGGGGTGGTGACTGCAGGTGTGCGGACTGTAGTGGAGGGTTTGCTGGTGGTGGAAGAACTGGCTGATGTTGGGGTGCATGCAGGTGTGAGTGTAGACGTCACAGGGAGGGAGGAGGGAGACGAGGAGGACGGGGACACAGAGGTGGTAGTGACTGTTGATATGTCTGCATCTGTGTGTTGCTTGGGTGAATGCTTGTGTTTTCTGTGGTGCTTATGTTTGGATGAGCTGGCCTTGGGTGTTGAGGTGTGTGCAGGCTGGTCTGATGGTGTGGATGGGATAGGTTGAGGTACAGGAGACAGAGAAAGGGTGGAGGCAGATAGAAGAGGGAGACTGGAGACAGGGACAATGGCTGCCGTCAGTGCTGAGGCCAGAGCAGTGAACGCTCGTTGATGGGCAGCCTGACCCGAATGAATGCCCTCCAGGTAGGCATTGCTCCGATGCACCTCCCTTTCCACCCCCTGGATGGCATTCAGAAGGGTAGTCTGCCCAACAATGAGCGTCCTCACCAGGTCAATGAGCTCCGCACTGAGGGCAGCAGGGGTAACAGAGGCAGGGGCTGAGGTGCCTGGGGCGAAGGAGACGCGCGCCTTCCTGGCCGAGCGGCCACGGAGCGAAGACTGAGGGGCTGCTGGGAGGGCGGTGCTGGTGCGCTGGGTGGCGGCTGTACCTGTTGTTGCGGGGGGCACAGATGGTGCCGCCCCCGCCAGGGAGCTCCCAAACGAGGACGTGTCCGTGTCGCTGGTGTCTCCACCAGCCCCCGTTGTGGTGCTCCCCTCGCCCTCCGGATCACTGGTGCCCCCGGTGTCTGTGTCAGTGCCCACCGGGGCCTGGTGACCTGCAGCTCCCTCCTGCTCCAACGCCAAATCTCCTCCGCCGGATGATGCTAAAACACAAGAAGACAAAGATTTAGGGTGGGGGGAGAAATTAAACAAAGTTGAGTGCATGCCTTAGCAATACCCTTTGCGGTGAGGACAGACACAGGTGCCTCGTGCACTAAGTCGCGAACTTGGGGTACACTACTCAGTACCTCTGACTAGGCAAACAGGTATAGGGACAACACACGCGCACATGGGTGATGCTGGAGCATGGGTAGCTGCACTTGGCACCCTACAGAGGTGGGGGCGGGGGCACAGGGCCATGCCTAAGGGAGCGGACTACACTACAGAGAGCGCCCGGGCCTAATGTCACCCACAGCCCTCCTCCCCCCCCAGACGCCTCCAATGCGCATACAGATGGGAGAATGTGCGGATACTCACCCCCTTGTGTCTGCTGTGCTGTCCTCAAGCGCCCATCCAAATTAGGGTAGGCCACCGCCAGGATCCGGGACATCAGGGGGGTCATGGTGCGACTGGCATCCCTCCTAGGTCGGGAGGCCATCCCCAGCAGTGTTTCTGCGGTCTTCCTCGTTCCGCGGCGGATGTCCTCCCACCTCGTGCGGCAGTGGGTGCCCCTGTCTGTTGTGGACCCCCAAGTTCCGGACTTCCTCGGCGATGGCACGCCAAATATCGATCTTCTGGTGGGCGCTCACCTGTTTGACATGTACAGGGTGGGAAAGAGAAACCGTCACATATCTGCATGTTTGGAGTACATGCCCCCCCCTCCCCAACCTTGTCATGGTTCCCATTCTCTCATCTGTCGTGCCTTGCACTCCCCATTCCCTCCACACCCCACCAACTTACACCCCCCCCCTCCACACAGGCATAACCCATTCAATGTGCACTGAGTGTACTCACCTGTTGGTCTGGAGGACCGTACAGTTGCGCATACTGGGGGAGGACCCCGTCCACGAGCTTCTCCAACTCTTCTGAACTGAAGGCGGGGGCCCTTTCCCCAGTCGCAGCAGCCATTGTCACTTCCAGACCGAGTTCACAGCAGCACTTGCAGTATAGGTCCTCTCCTGTGGATGATCAGGTCTCGAATGATTGAGCTGATAGAAAATGGCGGTCACGCCCGCGGCGGTGCGTACCGCGGCGGTGCGTCCCGCGACCGCCGGCGCACATCGTCATTGGCTCCTGAAACCCATAGGCTTCAATGTTAACCAATGCGTCTTCGCACAGCGGTCTTCGACCGCCTACCGCCACGGTGCGCCCCGCCAGCGCAGTGACCTCACATCCCATTGTCCCACTTCACAGGTCAGGCATCAGCCATTTCAAGGGCCCACATGGCTTAATTTCTAATGCGTCACACAGGCCTAGGCCTTGCAATGGCACACATACAAACATATCAAACCATACATTTACCTGTACTGTGCAAGCTGTGTTGTACGTACCTGTGAGTGGATTGACTCTGTACTCCATATTCTCCTTCCTAGGCACCGTCCGCTGGGACTAGCGATGAGAAGGAGGAATCCTCGCGTGTACCGGCCGCTGGTGGACCTGTCGACAATGGAAGAACGCCAAATAATACTACGATACCGACTTGACCGTGCCTCCATCCATGAACTGTGTGCCCAGCTGGAGCCAGCCCTGATGTCCCCCATCCGCCAACCCACAGGAATTCCCCCTCTGGTGCAGGTTCTGTCTGTCCTCCATTTCTTTGCAACTGGCTCATTCCAGACAACAGTGGCCATGTCATCTGGGATGTCTCAGCCTATGTTTTCCAAGATCGTATCCAGAGTGTTGTCTGCCCTGATGAAACTCATGCGGAGCTACATCATTTTCCCAGAGGAGGGTGATTTGCCTACAGTGAAAGCTGATTTCTATGCCCTTGGACACATCCCCAACATCATTGGTGCAATTGATGGAACCCATGTGGCTTTAGTCCCCCCAAATGACGATGAACAGGTGTACAGGAACAGGAAGAATTACCATTCAATGAATATCCAGGTGGTCTGTTTGGCTGACCAGTACATCTCCCATGTGAATGCCAAGTTCCCTGGGTCAGTGCATGACGCGTATGTGATGCGAAATAGCAGCATTCCCTATGTGATGGACCAGCTACAGAGACAGCGTGTGTGGCTAATAGGTGACTCTGGTTACCCCAACCTGCCGTGGCTATTGACCCCAGTGAGGAATCCCAGGACCAGGGCAGAGGAACGGTACAATGAGGCCCATGGCCGTACTAGGAGGGTGATTGAGCGAACCTTTGGGCTCCTGAAGGCCAGATTTAGGTGCCTGCATATGACAGGTGGATCCCTAATGTACTCACCAAAGAAGGTGTGCCATATCATCGTGGCGTGCTGTATGCTCCACAACCTGGCTTTGCGACGCCAGGTGCCTTTCCTGCAGGAGGATGGTCCAGATGGTGGTGTTGTAGAAGCCGTGGAGCCTGTGGAGAGTGAAGAGGAGGAAGACTCTGAGGACGACACAGACAATAGGGACAGAGTGATACAACAGTATTTCCAGTAACACCCAGGTAAGAATCACCCACGCCATTTCACAATTGCTTATAGCCTCCTGCATCTGTACATTCTGTAGTTCCCCACAGATGTTTTTCATTGATTTTTGCCTTTCCCTTCCCTTCTCAGTGCTGTCTGACTCAGTACCTGACTTCTGCTTGGTTCGCCCATGAAATACAGCGTATTGACATTGGTATGTTGTCATGACTAATTGACAGAACAGAAATTGAACAGTAATATGTAATACATTTGTTAATAATACAGCATGACTCAAAACTGATTTGTGTGCAAAATGTGATTTATTTACAGTGCTAGATATCGGTACATGTGATTCTAAGGGTGATGGGTGGGGGTGGAGGAATATCCATGGCAGAGTCCAGTTCTCAGTCTCACAGGTGCATTGTTCTTTTGCCTGTGGAAGGATGGAGCATAGGCAGTTCATGGTTGGACAGGGTGGCAATGTGGGACAGTGGGAAGACTTGAGGGGGTATGTCCTGCTGGCGGGGGTCTTGACATCCTACTCTGTCTTTTTTTTTGGTCTCAGGCTCCTCTTACGGGGTGGTTGTTCTTCAGCAGGAGGTGGGGTTCTGGGGGGCTGTCGAGGTGTTGGGACCTCCTGTCCACTAGCGCCGGCGGAGGTGGTAGGCTGTTCCTGGTCCGGCCTAGTGACAGGGGCCCTGTGTGGTGCACCATGGTCCCGCAACGCGTCCTCTATCCTGTGGAGGGCCAGGACGATGGTCCCCATTGCGGTCCCGATGATTCTCAGCTCCTCCCTGAACCCCATGTAGCGTTCTTCCTGCTGTGCCTGGATCTCAGTGAACCTGGCCAGTACCGTCGCCATCGTTTCTTGGGAGTGGTGGTATGCCCCCATGATGGTGGTGAGGGCCTCTTGGAGAGTGGGTTCCCTGGGCCTCTCCTCCCCCCCCTGTCGCACAGCAGCCCTCCGAGCTGCCCGGTTTCCCCCGGCCTCTGTCCCCTGGCCGGTGTGCCCGCTACCACTGCCCCCAGGTCCCTGTTGTTGTTGGGGTGTTGGGTTAGCCTGGGTGCCCTGTAGTGGCGGACACACCGCTGATTGAGCTGTCCTAGAGACAGAGGCATGGGCCCGCTGGGTGGGAGCTGTGCTGGTGTTGGCAGAGGGGGTCGGGTCTGGTGTGGCCTGTGGCTGCCTGAGGGGAACCGACTGCCCAGAGGTCCCCGATGGTCCGGGCTGGTCATCAGGTTCACTGTCGACAGAGCTGCTATCCTCAGTGTGGGCCTGTTCCGGGGGTGGGATGGACACTTCTGGACCCTCCTGGCTGGTGTGTTGTCGTTCGGGTCCTGCATGGGGTAAGAGAGTTTGGTTATTGTTTCTGTGTGTGCAATAGCGTGCGTGTTATGGGTGCCCTTGTCCCCCAGTGCAGGCATTCCCTTGAGGGAGGTGTTGTGAGGGTAGTTAGGGGGGGGGGGTCAGTGCAGTGGTCATGCTTAGGTGATGGGTGCCCATGATTTGTGTTGGCATGCAGGAGTTGGTGTTGGGATGGGTGGGTTGTGCTGGTGAGACATTGTCAGGGAGGATGTGTGCTGGGGAGTTGGGGGTGAGGGTGGGGGTGTGGGTTGGCATGCTGGTGGGGTGGGGGGGATATAGTAGTTGAGATTGGACTTACCAGAGTCCATTCCTCCGGATACTCCTGCGAGGCCCTGAGGATGCAGGATGTTCAAGACGTCTTGCTCCCACGATGTGAATTCGGGAGGGGTGGGTGGGGGTCCGCCGCCAGTCTTCTGGACCGCGATGTTGTGCCGGGAGACCATCGATCGGACCTTCCCCCGTAGGTCGTTCCATCTTTTGCGTATGTCCTCCCTATTCCTGGGATGCTGTCCCACCGCGTTGACCCTGTCCACGATCCGCTGCCATAGCTCCGCCTTCCTAGCTATACTGGTGTGCTGCACCTGCGAGCCGAAGAGCTGGGGTTCCACTCTTAGGATTTCCTCCACCATGACCCGGAGTTCTTGGTCAGAAAAGCGTGGGTGCCTTTGGGGTGCCATGGGGTGGTGTGGGTGTGGTGTGGGGTGGTGTATGTGATGATAAGTATGTTGGTGAGTGGTGCTTTGTGCTACTATGTGGTGTGTGTGATGGTGTAGTGTGCCTCAGTGTGTCTTGCTTTGGATTGTCTGCTGTGTCTCTCTCTCCTTCTCTCAGTAATTCTGGTCGCAGGGGTTTGTGGGTGATGTGGGTGTGTGTTTTATGGTTGGTTGATTGTGTGGGAGTGGTGTGTGTATGTGTATCAGGTGTGTGTATTTCAAATTGTCCAATGTGGCTGGGTTTTGGTGATGTGTGTGTATTCTGACCGCGGCGGTGTGTACCGCCAATGGAATACCGCGGTTGAATGACCGCCGCGTGGATTCGTGGGTCGTAATGGCATGGGCGTATTTCTGTTGGCGTGACGGTGGAGGTTTGGTCATCTCCAGTTTATCGCTGCCCGCTGATGTGGCGGGCTGCAGTGGAGGACGGAATTGTGGAGGTTTGGCCGTTGTGGGTCAGAATGACCGTGGGGGTTAACCGCGGCCGCGGCGGTGTTATGGCGGTCTTCTGACCGGCGGTAAGGGCCTTTTACCGCCGAGGTCAGAATGACCCCCTAAGCTTTGGAGTGTCTTCGGCTGCTGAGGTTTTTCAGAATGCGATCAAACAGACCTTGTCTGGATTACCGGGAGTGATCAATTTAAGTGACGATATCTTGATATATTCCCGGACGAGAGAAGAGCATCATCGTCATCTGAGATCGACTTTGCAGAGGTTAGCTAACGCGGGACTGACGTTACACAAAAAGAAGTGTGCGTTTTATCAAACGTCTGTAGATTTCTTTGGTTACATCTTCTCGAAAGATGGCCTGCAGGTGGATCCACGGAAGGCGGAGGCAACCGACAGGCCCTCGTTCCACAAAGTCCCACGGAAGTTCGGAGTTTTCTAGGAATGGCCACATACTGTGGAAGGTTTATACCACAACTTGCTACTATGGCTGAACCTCTTCGACAGCTCACCAAAGGGCAACATCGCTGGGACTGGACTCAGGAGGCTCACAAGGCATTTGCGGACATTAAGACTGCACTCCTTGATAGGTCAACAATGGCCTATTTCAACCCCCGCAGAAGAACGGAAGTGGTGGTAGATGCAAGCCCCGTTGGGCTAGGAGCGGTGTTATTGCAAGAACAAAGGCATCAAGAGTGGATCCCTGTCGCATATGCTAGTAGGGCTCTGTCGGCAGTAGAGACCAGATATGCGCAAATTGAACGCGAAGCGCTGGCTATTCGTTGGGCATGCCGCCATTTTCATCTCTATTTGTATGGGCATGAATTTCAGGTGGTCACTGATCACAAGCCGTTGGTATCGTTGTTTGTGGGCAGTCCACGCCTTACTCCCCCAAGAATTGAACGATGGACCGTTCTACTTCAGCCCTATCGCTTCACGGTCGTGTATCGCCCTGGGGCAAGTGATCCTGCAGACTATCTATCTCGTCATCCTGCTCCACAGGTATTTGATGCACACCAAGAACAAGATGAGGAAAGCACTGAAGTCTTTGTCAGCATGGTTGTACAGTCGGCATGTCCCAATGCTCTACTTATCGCTGACATTGTCGCTGCTACCCGGGATGATGTGGTGCTGGGTCATGTCAAGGAAGCGTTGACCCATAAGAAGTGGAAGTACTTTCTAGAGAAAACCAGTATGTCGGGCTTAAGTCAGAAGTTGGCTATGCAAGGTATCTGGAAGGTGCGTGATGAGTTGTCTACAGACAATGGTGGTTTGGTCTTAAGAGGAAGAAGAATCATACTTCCACAGTGTCTATGGTCCCGAGTGGTCGAATTGGCTCATCAAGGACATCAAGGTGCTGGGAAAACTAAAGCGAGGCTACGTGCAAAGGTGTGGTTCCCTGGCATGGATAAGCAAGTAGATGACGTGGTGGGAAAGTGTCACTCCTGTATTATCACATCGATGGAACCCCCAAGTTGCCCTGTGGTAACGGAACCAGCCACTTTGAAACCATGGGCAAAGGTGAGCATGGATTTCGGAAGTTTTCCGGATGGAAGCTTGACAGCTGTCCTAATTGATTCATATACCAAATTCCCGGTGGTCGAGTTGGTATCGTCTACGGCGTTTGAAAATGTAAAACCCGTTCTGCAAAAGACGTTTGCATTGTTTGGTCTGCCTGACGAAATCAGAACAGACAATGGGCCTCCGTTTCAAGGGCAAGAGTTTCGCACGTATCTTGATGGGTTGGCAATTCATCATCGTAAGATAATGCCCTATTGGCCTCAGGCAAATGGGGATGTTGAAAGGTTTATGCGAACTTTGAATAGGGCCCTCCGAATTGGAGTTGAACAGAGAGAAGACAGTGAACAGTGTATGCATCAATTCTTGAGTGCTTATCGCCAAACGCCTCACAGTACTACTGGGTGTGCTCCATCTGCTCTGATGTTCAAGGTGTCCCCACGTGACTGCATTCCTGCTGGTGCCAAATGGAAACCTCCTGCGTTGGATGTCAAGGCAACTCAACAACGACGAGTGATCACTAATCATAAGGCCAGTTTGAAGCGAAGATCCAAATATCGAGGGTTTCAAGAAGGCGATCGAGTAGTAATAAGATGTAGGAGAGGTGGAGGAAAGTTTAGGACACCGTTTGAGCCTGAAGTATGGGAGATCATTGGAGTAAAAGGGTCCATGATAACTGCGTCTAGAGGTAGACAGAGAGTGACCCGAAATGTGTCACACTTTCGGAGGGCTGGCCGGAGAGAATTGGAAGGAGAAGACGAAGAATGCGATATAGAGGATGCCAATGATGGTCCATCAATGATACCTGGAGAAATGGAAAGTACATCCGGATCAGCTGTGACTGAACAAACCCAGCCTAATTGTGTTCCGGGACAGGGGTATGTGCCCACTAGAAGTGCGAGGTATGACCTACGCCCCAATCCCGCACCAAGCAGCAAGCTAAAAGACTTTGGCCCTGATTCTAACCCCGGCGGTCTTCGACCGCCGGGGCGAGGGTCGGCGGGAGTACCGCCGACAGGCCGGCTGTGCCCCGCAGGGCATTCTGACCGCGGCGCTTTGGCCGCGGTCAGAAAGGGTAAACCGGCGGTCTCCCGCCGGTTTACCGCTGCCCTCAGAATCCCCCATGGCGGCGCAGCTTGCTGCGCCGCCATGGGGGATTCTGAGCAAGCTGCGCCGCCATGGGGGATTCTGACCCCCCCTACCGCCATCCTGTTCATGGCGGGAAAGCCGCCATGAACAGGATGGCGGTAGGGGTGGTCGCGGGGCCCCTGGGGGCCCCTGCCGTGCCCATGCCAATGGCATGGGCACGGCAGGGGCCCCCGTAAGAGGGCCCCGCAAGGTATTTCAGTGTCTGCCTTGCAGACACTGAAATACGCGACGGGTGCTACTGCACCCGTCGCACCTTCCCACTCCGCCGGCTCGATTACGAGCCGGCATCCTCGTGGGAAGGGAGTTTTTCCCTGGGCTGGCGGGCGGTCTTTTGGAGACTGCCCGCCAGCCCAGGGAAAAACTCATAATACCCTCCGCGGTCTTCTGACCGCGGAGCGGTGTTATGGGGGCGGAATTCTGGCGGGCGGCCTCCGCCGCCCGCCAGGATTAGAATCACCCCCTGAGTCTGTCAAGTTGAATAGTCATAAGCTACACATCATCATCTTCTTTTGGTGATGGAACACTGTTGGAGACTAATGAGGACAATGTGAGAATGTCTCCAGGCGTCTGAAGAGGACAGTGTGAGAAGATGGTGTTGTTACCGAACTGCACTTGTTGGGTTTGTTGTTTAGTTTGTTTCTTTTAGGGTTTTTGTTAATCAGTTAATTCATCTCCATGTGAAGTAAAACATGGGGGGGATGTAGAGAATAAGCGGAGAGCCATGCGGGCTCTCCTTGTGTGCAAAACATGCTCTGCGTGTCCGGGAGGGGGCACGGAGCACGACTATATAATAAAGAGAGAGCTGCGGTGACGCACTCTCGGGTGTGGCTACCAATACAAGAAGTCTCTGTGTTTATTTATTAACAGTCGCGGTCGCAAAGCTACAGATACAGACAGTAGACTGCTGGAATTGCTGCGCAAAACACCTTTTAAGGAGACTCTGATTAGCGGGATATGCGCCTAAACTATGGACTGGGTAGCGTGGTTGTGCTGAAAGGGGCTCTTTGGACGGCAAAGAGGCATGTTTGAGCCATTGAAGTAACTGGTCCTTATCTGTTGGCCCCTCTCCATCCTACTGGAGACTGCTAGCCGTCGGATCCAAATGAAAAACTAAGCTCATCACAGATGGGCTGATATTCCCATGACAGTGGATAAGCGCCAATCTTGCTAGTCAGCCTCATTTTACTACTGAGTTGAAATGTCTGAATCCTTGTCTTTTGTTGAGGTCAAGGAAGCAGCGTAGCATCTTTTTTGACTTAGTTGAAAATGGTTTCGTAGAGCGGAGTACCTATGAAGAACATTCCATTTGCCTCACCATTTGCCTGGCTCAGGCATAATGTATGCAAAGGGGGCATCCCCCGTTTCGGGGGCCGACAAAATGACGCAAAGAAATCTGCTAGATTTCTTTGCATCATTTTTTGCCGGCACTTTAATGCCTGCTCAGAGCAGGCATTAAAAAGAGGCTTCCATTGGTCACAATGGGCCTCTGGGTGCTTTGCAGGATTAGTGTCAACATTTTTTACGCTAATCCTGCAAAGCCCCAGAGTAGCGTAAAAAATTCTGACGCTAGTCCCCTAACTACCACCATGGTACACCGTATTTTAAATATGATGCTCACATGGTGGCGTTAGGGGGGCGCTAAGGGGTGCAAGAAAAGTGGCACTGCACTGTGTGCAGAGCCACTTTTCTTAAATATGCCCCATAGTTCTGTTTTTTGCAGCAGGCATATTAACCCCCTATGCTACTTCATGTTGAATCAAAGCTGCTGCTAGGGAAACTCCGATCCCTCTCCCTAGCAGGAACATTAATCACAAGAGGTATCTTGACATTTTAATTGTTTCCGGTAGGCTAGACGCACAAGGAACTTTTCAACAGATGCTTTTAAATTGCAAGTTTCAGAAGTTATTGCTAAACACAGCACCCCCCTGAGGTCAGCGCCCGGTACGGCCGCACCGCCTAAAAGCCGGCCCTGATGTGGGGTCTCATTGACGCTAAATCCCAAAGTCTTCTCCCTCTTGAGGAAATGAATTGCTAGCGGCTCCAATTCCATGGCAAACAGCAGGGGGCACATTTAGCACAGGTGGGCATGTCTGCCTTGTCCCTTCTCAGATCACAATGGATCCAGTATGACCTTTCTTGCCTTTGCCTACCAGTCGGTGTTGTGTACAGTATATTAACACATCGTATCAGTGTATCATCTGATTACATTTGTTTCCTGTACCTTCATCAGGTAGTCTATGGTAGATAATGGTGTCAAAGGCCTTTTGCATGTCCACAATAGTACCACTGGGTTCAGAGCAACTGGGTCATTAGCAATTTTCAACATTAAGGTAAGTAGATTTATAATACCTAGGCCATTTAATATTGAATATTTGTCCTCTCCTCATCATCAAACAGTGAGCAGTTTTACTAAAAAATCAAAACCCTATGAAATCACATATCTATGATCTAGTAGAGGCTCCCTCCAGCCAGAATGTGGATTGGGCACTTGATGGGAGGGTCTGAGGTGGTAAGCTGTCCCTCCAATCTGAAATCCAACTTCCAGATGTTTGCCTAATCACTTAGGTTTATGCAAGCTGCATTGTAGGGATTCTTAGAAGCACTGGTGAATGTAAACAAAAGCCAGCACATGCCAGTTAAACTCTTGGGGGGTCAAAAAACCTCCCTCCTCTAATTTAATTTGTAAGGTTGGCACGGTTGGTAATTCCATCCAGTTGCCTATTGAATCTGCAACTTCAGTCTATGGGGGTCATTATGACCCCGGCGGTCAGAGGTAATGTGGCGGTAGTACCGCCAACAGGCTGGCAGTACTTACCGCCACATTATGACATTGGCGGTTTGGCTAAAGCCACACCGACCACCACGACGGTAACGAATGCCGGGCTGAAGACTTCACTCTCTAGCCCGGCGGCTGTCACTTGACCGCCTGCGGGATTATGACCCCGCCTATCGCCATGGTTTTCGTGGCATCCTTACTGCCACGAAATCCATGGCAGTAGGCACTATCAGTGACAGGGAATCCCTTCCCTGTCACGGATAGGGGTCTTCCCCGCCCCCTCCCCTCCACAGGTTTCCCCACGCATACACACACCCATTCCAACATTCATCCACGCATGCATACATCCATTCACACACACATCCACACACACTTACATATATACACACAGACACGCATTCACACAACCCAACATACACACACTCACACATCCATACATGCCCACATACACAACACATAGCATACACACACGCACAGACATACACGCACACCCCACACACACACACACACACACAACACACCCCACCAACCTCTCTGTCGGAGCACCCAACTTACCTGTAGGCAGGTGATCCTCCGGCAGGAGACGAGACGGGGCGCTGCCGCCAGCAGCAGTGTCCACCAGCAAAATACCACCAGGCCGTATTATTCTCAAATACGTCCAGCGGCGGTCTACTGGCGTGGCGCAGCTGCTGGCAGCAGCGCCACCTTACTGGCGGAAATCCAGCTGTGGTCATAATACGGCGGATGGCTGGTAAAAGTCCAAGTTTACCTTTGTGAATTGGTCCCAAACTCTTTAAAGGAAAATTATACCACAAGGGCATTTTCAACTTTTACACTACATGGAATATCCTCACGGTTGTATTGGTGCAACCAAAATAAAGGGAGGCTAACATAAAAGGTTGTATGGTGAGTGTTCAACTTAGTAAAGCTGCTACTATGTTCCTTCATAGTTTTTATCAGCATTGGCAATTAAATCAAAAGTGTAGTGTTATTCTATTAAACGTGAGAGTGGATTGGCTTGATTATCTAAAAATAATTTTAACAGTGAAAAGGGAGCATTGGTAAAAGACATTCAATGAGGGGAATCATATCCCTTAAAAAGAGCAACATATTCCACACTAGGATAATGTTGTGCATAGGGAACAATCAAGGAGTCCAATTACATCTCAATATAAGACTATTTACATTAATAATGATTTTTATGTCTATCATGAACCAAAAACCTAGACATCTATTTTTTGGTTGCCTCTATTAAAAATCTGATCTATTGAAAACATCTTTCACATAAATACTTGATAGGACGAAACTTGGTTTTTCCTGGGGTAAGAGTATATAATGACACTCTTGAAATCACATTAATCTTCCTTAGAAGAAATCCAAAGAAGTCCCCATATATAACATGTGCTGAGATATATTCAGCACTGGTAAAAAATCTTCCTTTCAAATTTGACTATATCTAATATGCTTAAAAATGTTCAAAGCACATGATGAATAAGAAAGGGGAGAAGGGTCATCAATAATGAATAAAACACGTGAATACAAATGCAGAAGTGAAGATGTAAGCTTCAGGACTCTTATATAGAAGTTTATTTGTTTTAGATACACAGAATCAAATCCAAATCATGAAAGAGATTTAGGGCCTTATTACGAGTTTGGCGGTCGGGCCACCAGACCACCATGTTGGCGATCCTGAAAAGACTGCCATGTTGGTGGTCTTTCAGATCACCCTATTGTTAGTTACACAGGCAGGACCGCCGAATGCCAAGCAAAAATGGTGGACCGCCAGCCTGCGGCAGCAAACAGCACCGAGACCAACCACTGAATATATTACAAGCACACGGTTGTGGTGGTGGTCCCTTCATGGCAGTCAGCCACTAGCAGAGTGAACCAGAGCTGTTCATGTTCAGCAAACTAATAGACAGCTGCTCATTGGATGAATTTGAAAAAAAACACAGCTGGCACACATTGCTTCAGTGGGCACACCTGCAAAGCACACCATAAAACACACCATTTCACAGACCACAATCCTTTACATTTCCAATGTAAAACACAGAAGCCAGAACGCATTTTGTCCACAGAGTACACATATATTAGACACCCCTTTTTTCACCATCCCATTGAATACTTTGCCCACACTTTTGCACTTCCCCTGTTTAGTAAGTCACTCGATTTTTTTCCCACCATGTCACATTCTAAAAATCCCTGTTTTTCAGAAGATGTCATATTCGATTAAATCATAAGAGTATAGCCACAATTATTTGGACCACAAGTCCAGCATACTTCTCTCAGTTGGAAAATGGAAATGTGTGACAAGATCGTAGACAGAGTGAATGCTGTAGGCACCACCCTGTGCACAAAGGAGGATATCAAGAAGAGGTGGAGCGACCTTAGAGGCAAGGTCCGTTCCCTGGTCTCCAGGCACCAGCTGCATGCCAAGACGACTGGTGGTGCCCCATTACATCTCTGGCCCTGGGAGGAGAAGGTCTTGGCCATCCTGTATCCTGAGGGCTTCACAGGAATACCTGGGGGAGTGGAGTCTGGGAAGTCACAACACACAAAATGTCACTAAAATGCAATGTAATGCATGCTCATAGCTCATCTTTTGCAACTGTCTTGTTCATGAACCCCATCAACATTCAATACCCAGAGTATCTGAGTGTAAACACTGTAATTCTGTATTGTTGGATCCAACAGCACAGCTATTAAGGTCCATCACATGCCATTGGTCTAAATGGGGCCTTTAAGTCTTTCAATATACAATAATAGTTCTAGGACTCATGATATGTCTTAACAGGTATATGCATGCCCTAACCTAAATGCAGTCTGCATACAGATATGTAATACCCAACATTTGAATAGTGTCTGTAGTAGAGAGAGTTACCTGAGTGCAACTCCCAGCAGGCACTGTATCTCTAACTCCAAACACCAGACCAGTGTTGACTTGCCCAAATACCCGGTTGGTAACTCTCAATTGAAGTGTACTCACCTGGGAGGATACTCTGTGTATAGTGTGTGTAGTAGAGAGAGTGACCTGACTGCCACTCTCAGCAGGTGCTGATTCTTTTACTCCAAACACCTGACCAGTGTGCACTTGTCAAAATACCCCTATTTGGTAACTCTCAATAGAAATGTATTCACCTGGGAGGATACTGTTTGTCAAGTGAGTGAAGTAGGGGGAATAACCTGACTGCAACTCTCAGATGCACTGTTTCTCTGACACCAAACACCAGACTAGTGGTCACTTGTCCAAAGACCCCTGTTTGGAAACTCTCAATTGAAGTGTCTTCACCTGGGTGGATACTGTTTGTATAGTGTGTGTAGTAGAGAGAGTGCTTTGACTGCAAATACCAATAGGCCCTGTTCCAGTAACTCCAGACACTAGCACAGTGGTTACTTGTCCAAATACACGTGTATTGAGTCCAGTCACATATACAACAATGTCCTGGATTTCCCTGCATTCTACTCAACTAGGCCTCCAAATGATCAAAGCCATATCTTAACTCTCCACTGAATTGGCTGCACTGGTGGTAAAATGTCATTTTCAGGGCATCATCAAAAGTGCAACTGATCTGCATACCTCATCAGCTGCTTGAGTCAAATTGGGTTGGCATGCTTCACACATGTTAAGTCAAATCACCCAGTACCATGATTATTTGGCACAATTGGCTTAACTACAACCTAACTTTGTCCAAGGTCTCTGCTTACTGTAAAACAAAACCTTTGGAGGTAGAGTTCCCTATTCAACCAGTAACACTGTACGATTTACATCAGCAGGTCAAGCTGCTGCTGGGCACACATAGGCCACGGAACAGACTGTCACTACGCCCTCAGTGAAGAAGATACTCCTGGACATCTGTACATGGAGGATGGTTCTGACCCATCTGGACAACCTGGTCAGACAGCAACATGAGTCTCACTGTGGCCACTACATCACCTCCTAGCCCGGTTGCCTCAACATCACAACCAGCCATTCGTCCCCCAGCCTGTGTCTCGAGCACAGTATCTACGGTATCATGCCCCCCAGTACTGGATCCCGAGTTTCAGTGCAACACTTCCAACAATGAGAGTCCAGGAAGAAGTTGTAGAGGGCACCCTGAGGCAAGGGCACAGGCCTGTGGGGTTAGGGTGCATGGGAGGGATGCTGTGGACCAGCAGGGTGAGGCCACTGGAGCTGATCTTGGTGAGGGCACCAGCAGTCACATTATAGGGGGGTCTATCCGGAGTCCCATGGCATGATGGGCCAGGTCTTGACCAAACTCCAGGAAATCAAGCCGCTACAGAGGGACATGTACAGAGACATACGGTATCAGATGGAGGCCCACAGTAACAACATGGCCTCCTTAACAGGGGTGCTGAGAGACATTCACACCATGCTGAGCAGGGCTTTTCAACAAAAGTTTACCTCTTTCTTTGGCTCATCAACACCAGGCACATCAACATCGGTGCCATCACCTGGAAGGGAGGCCCTACCAGAGAACCAACCAGCCCCAGACACCCTTGCCTCTGCAGCAGCAGATCCCCCATCCCCCACACAAGCAGGAACGTCCAGCTAAGAATCCAGGAGGTGCAGATGGCAAGGCACCCACCACTGCCAGCAAGTGACCTCTTCCTAAAGGACCTCCTTTGTGTGCCACACATTCACTTTGTTGCCTGTTCCTGGACCACCTACTATTTCCAATGGGAGGAGTACTCTGGATTTTGGACAACCAGTGGTGTGACATCTACACCAATGACTTCATTCACTATGACTGACCCATTAATTTTACATTTTTGTTTCTCTCTGTCACAAATGTATTTTTTGTATTAGCATTGTAATAAATTCACCCATCACAAATGCATGGTATGCTTGCTTAATTTTCACATTTAGCTATATAGAGATGTAAAGCCATGTGAACCATATGATGAAGATACAAGCTACTTGAGCAGTCAGGGATATGTTACAGGTACACAATGTCCAGTTTAGGATTACAACTATTACACACCAGCAGATTAGAGCAGGTGTCTGGTCAAACCAAACATTTTATTACAGCACATAGGTTGTCAATATGTCTGGACTTTTGGAAACAAGAATGAGTGACTCATACTGAGTAAATGAACATATTTCAAGGTACAGACCCCAGGCCACGGAAGGAAGAGATTTGCCAGACATTTTCCCATAGTATAGGCAAACATTTAAGTGGTTGATGTCAGCAGCTTGAGCCATATCACATACCACACCAAAGTAATCCAACATCACATATTGCAAGATACAGATAGATGTCAGTACAACGGTCCCTGATCACAGGGACATCATAATCCAATTCCAATGCATCTGGGGGTATGACACAAATATGTCAGTGCTGTGGCACAGGCACTGTGGCCTGCAATTATGAAACACATCTACAGCTAGATACAGATCACACATAAAGAGTGTTTAGCCAATGTGAATGGAAAATTGACTTGGTCAAAAGATCGGACTACATATTTTCAGACCACATGATGACACACATGATGTATCAGGCCCACCACAAGACATAAAACAAGTGCAATGTGCACTTCTGTACCTCCACCCACACACTGTGCAAACTGTCTTGGTACAGGTCTCATACATCCAAACTGTGCGACCTACATTACCTGGAACAATCCATGCCCACTTTATATGTCAGAACAACATCAGATACCTGCCAATGTCACAACTCAGAAATGCCCACATGAAGGTACCTGTACAAAGAACAAAAGAAGGAGTATAGGCTTGAAACCATACCTATGACACAAGTCACAGCAAGCAACTGGAAAACAAAGTACATTGAAAGGAAACTGACACAAACAAACCAACATCATCAAGGTGGGCATGTGTCAAAAGCTATCTTGTCAAGCAGTCTTTGGCTGAATGTTGCAGAGCATCAGCTCACTAGCTGTTTCCAAAACACTCAACTCCACACTTTCTCACAACTACAGTTTATTGTACAGTCACAGTCATTACATCACATGACATACTTACACTCATGAGAAGTAGCTGCTGATCAGATCTTCTTGCAAGTCAGCTCTTTCCTCTTCACCACTGTCATCATCACTTGGCATTTCAAGAGTCTCACCCAGTGGCACTGCAGGCTCCCGCTCCTCTGGGATGTAAGGGATATTCCTCCGCAAGGTGATGTTGTGGAGCATGGAGCATGCTACAGTAATCTGCCACACTTTCCTGGGTGAGTAGAAGAGGGCTCCACCAGTCCTGTCCAGACAGCAAAATCTAGCCTTCAGGAGCCCAAAAGCCTGCTCCACTGCCCACCATGTTCTTTGCTGGGCCTCATTGAAGTAGACTTCCCCTGACGTAGTTGGGTTCCTCAGCTGCGTCAATAAACAAGGACAGTTTGGACATGCAAAGTCTAGTGTTAAGGAATGGGACATAAGTGCAACAATTAGTCACTGACTACATGAATGTAGCACCGGACATTGCTCACACACAATCAGGACAGATGTGACTTACCAACCAGCCAGGTCCTCTCTGGGTACAGTTGTAACATCAGCTGTGGTATGGTACTGTTCTGCATTATGAAGGAATCATGGACTGAACCTGGATAACGGGCACAAATGTTTGAGATGTAGAGATCCGCCAGACTACTTGCACGTTGATGGAATGGAAGTTCTTTCTGTTGCATCAGACTTCTTCAGTGGTCTGCGGTGGCACCAAGCCTGACATGACTTGTGCAATGGGTGGTATGCAGGTTGGATAACTAACAGCTGGCATCAGATCTGGCTCCAACTGATGGCATAAGTTCACTATTTGCCTACTCAGGCTGTACAGCTATATGATGTGGCATTCCTCTATGATCTGAAGGTCTGGCAGTGGTCAGTAGACAGGAGGTTGTCACATCCCCTCTCTCCAAGGATACCTAGGTGTGACAACTGATGAATTGTAACATTAGTCAGTGTGCCCACAACAATACACATGATGCATGCCAACAATATTATGTGACAAAGCATTTCTAAGTGGATAAACATGACACACAGTACACATCCCAGTTGGCAACTACACAAGGGTCAGATGTGACGCCCATGGTTGTCAACACGTGTCCACAGCATGAATTTGGATGAATCTCAAAGATGTGCTACACAATTGCCCCTCAAAATGTGACTGTCTATTCTGACCGGCAAAAAGACCATCGACGGTAGTGGACCATGCACCACCATCAAATGCCATCTGTGCCCTGCAGCAGGCTACACTGGTGGTTGTGAAGATGGACCTATGTGTCAAGACAAAAAAAGGAGGTTTGTGATGCCACAACACATATATTGTATGTGTGACGCAGTTTACAGAACCAAATACAGCATTTCAGACCACCAAAATTGTGAATGCCTGACCTACTCCACAGGACATTAGGAACAACATGTGACCGCTGGCGGAAGTCGTCAGGGCGGAAGGCAGTTCGAACCGCGGCAGACACAGTCATAGGCTAACATTGTTGCCTGTGGCGGTTGCAGCTCAATGGCTGTGTATGCCGGCAGTGACCACTGTGTACCTGGTGTATGTGACTGCCATGTTGTGCACATTCACTCACTTGATTCCTGACACTGCTGCCAGCAACACCTCCACTACTTGAGCTGCTGTGTGCCGCTTCTGAGAGCAATCATCCCACATCCAGCAGGGGATAGGGCCCCTGCCTTCTCAACAGAGGAGCTGGAGTGGCTTGTTGATGAGGTCCTACCCTTTTATGGACAGCTCTATGGCTAACCAGAAGAGCAGACAGGAATCTCATACGTACAATTGATTCTGTTTGACACCATCCTTTCCCTCCTCACAGGCTGCAATGTGCCCCTGTGTGCCACTTAGACTTCTTGTGTGCCTGTTGTTGCAGTCTGTGTGGCATCAATGGGATGTACATAGTGCAGGTATCGGTGGCCAGTACTGTATGTAAAGTTCAGTCACAATGTGTTGTGTGAGGTTTTTGGGGTCCTAGTTCCTCCTTGTGTTGGATGTCTGCTACTGTATGACAACAGGTAAGCGAGGTATGGTCCATGAGGCAAAACATGACTTCGACTTGTTCAGTGGTTACTGTGATTGCACAACTTCAGCCATGCAATTGTAGTTGTCTGAGATCCTGATTTCCCTGTTGGCAATCGTTGACAGTTCAGATGGCATGTATGCATATGGTATGTTACACGTAGGGACCACTTTAGTGGAGGTGGTTGCTGGGGCCTACTTGACGTGATGGTAATGTTTGCTAATCACAGCTGTTTTTCAAGTGTGATCAGGAAAATGTGGTGACCCTTTTTCTTGTTGCATTTTCAGCATCAGCCCAGGCAAGCAAAGGAGACAAGGGCTCAGCCAAGTGGGGAAGCATCTGGCCATGGTACCTTCGGTCAGAACACCACAGACTCAGAGGGACCCAGTGGCCTGGAGGGTGAGGGGAGTGCCACGGAGGAGACCGTGGAATCTACCTTCCGTGGCCACTCCCTAGTGGTGGCGGACCCGTCAGGACGTACTCCTGTACCATCTTTTCCCACATCCCCCAGTTCTATCGCCAGCCCCTCTGTTGCTCCCCACTCAGTTGACCATACCCGCTCACCCAAGAGGGTGAATGTCTCCTCTGCCGCAAGCACCCTGTTACCCCTGCTGCCCTGAGTGAGGAGGCTATTGACCTCCTGAGGAACATCTCTGTGGGTCAGACTGCCATTGTGAGTGCCATCCGGGGGTTGGCCAGCCAATGTCAGCAGACCAATGCTTTCCTGGAAGGCATTCATAATGCCATGTCTGGCCTACAGAGATCTATTCAGGCTCTGGCCTCCTCACTGATGGTAGCCATTCGCCCCCCACATTCTGTCTCCCCTCCACCTCCCTCTTCCCAGTTCAAATCCCCCATTACCCTACCTATCCCAAGCACACAGACACATCCGCACGGACCCAGCTCAACACACGCAAGCAGCACACATAAACACAAACACAGCAAGACACATTGGCACCAACCACTCAACATACATCCACACACACAACATCAGCCACCACTTCAGCTGACACCCCACCCGACCCACACACCATATCAAGCATACCCACAGGCACCACACCCAACATACCTGCAGACACCACCCCACCCCAACACACACACAGACATCTACCACACACACCATACCTGCAGACACCACCCCAACAGACAGACACACAGACATCCACCACATCCATCATACCTGCAGACACCACCCCAACAGACACACAAACATCCACCACTACCAGCATACCTGCAGCCACCACCTTAACAGACATACACACATCCACCACAACTACAACCCAGCACCTCCATCTTCCAGCCCCAAGACACGCAAATGCCCCCACACACAGACGCAACAGACACCACCCATGTAGAAGCATACCTGACTCACACACACACACACATCCAAGACATCAACACCCACACACCAGACAACCACTCCCTCATCCTCCAGATCCCCAAAAGAGAATTTATCTTTCCCAAACCCAAGAGGCCTCGACCCACATCCCAACTCATCCCTTCCACATCGGAATCCTTCCCTGTCACACCTGCCCCCTGCAAGCACCTATACCTGCCTCCCAAGAAGAAGCCCACCCCTCCTAAGAAAGAGTTCATCCCTCCGAAACCCAAACACAAACCCTCCCGTCCCACATCTGCCCCCCTAAAGATTATCCCTGAGCCTGCCCACTTGATGCCCCTTCCTGTGGAGGCTCCCTGGAAGTAAGAGGAGTCTAGTGTGGGCACAGTACTGTGCAACGATTATCTGATGGACTGGCCAAAGGCCTTTGCTCATAATCCTTTGGTGTTTAACAAATTCAAATATTTGTTTTTATGAGTACACATTTGTCCTGCAATTCCTTTTCTACCTTTTTGTTGTTCCTGAGTAATTTGTGTTTTCTGCCTCCAGTTGTGTGTATTTCAGCCTGATTGCTGATACATTTGCTGGTGTTATGAAAGTCTGACTTTGTGGGCAGTGCTGGTGTCACTCAGGGCAAAAGTAGATGTGGACTTTATAGACATGTGTTTGTTAATGCAGTTGTGGTGTCATTGCATCATGTTCTGTTTTGTATGGTAAGTATTTCATCTTGTGTGGTCCAATGTCAGCATGTTTGGTATTATACTTGTACCCCTGATATGTATTGTAGATTTGTCTTGTGTGTGGCAGCTTGAGTTTTCTTTATGGAGACATGGAGGGTGTTCAATTGTGCTACCTTTATTTGCATTAGACTGTGCATGGGTCTATTTTTCTGCATGTACCTTGCAGCTACTACATCTAGATGTGTCTCCCATGCAGCTGCTGTTGTATTTGCTTTCTTGACTTGCTCTTCCACATTCTGCAGATAGGCATGTCACTTGGCTCTAGTACTGTTTTTCCCTGAGATACATGTAGGGCCAGTTCCTGTGCAAATGTTGTTTTAGGGGCATGTGCAAAGTGTGATGTGTCCCAGTGAAGCATCCTTCCCTGAGTGCTCCCAATGCCACCATCCTTATTGTGCAGGTATTGTTTGCTTAGAGAGCTTTGGGTATTTGTCTCTCTGACTATTGTGCATCCCATTGTCCTTCCATTTTGTTGCAATGTGGGTGATGTGTGGGTCCATACCAGGGATGTTTATTGAGAGTGGTGTTTGTGTTCCATTACATATCCATACTTATGTGTTTTGCATCTGATGCCAGCCCATGGCATGTGAGGAATGTGAGGGTGTCAGTTGTATTTGTAAATGTGATGTTGCTGCGTGATGTTAGTGTTGTGTGACACAATGTTGTGTGCACTTCACTGTCCCTGTGCCTAAGATGTGCAGACATGTGTTTTTGTGTAGTGTAGTGCTACGGTGCAGAGTCAGTGACCTGCCCAAAGGGGGTGTTTTGTGGCTGTGATTGGGTCCTTCTTTGTGAATGACTCTAACTGTGTCCACAATTACAAGTGTACTTGGTGCCCGCACCGTGACATTCATATCATATGGATAAGGGCGCAATGATCTGTTGTTGAGCTTAATGACACAGGTAGATGTGTGTACTTTTGGTCGGTTGCGTCCACGGAGGCGTGGATTTTGTGCATCTGTGATGAGCAGCAGCAGCAGCAGGCTCCATGGCGGCACAGGACGTGTAACACTGTCTGCAGGCGCGTTGCTCTCTTTATACTCTCTGTTTCCGCCTGTTGGGATGTGGAAGTTGGACTACCATGGTCACATTGGGGGTATGCAACCTCATAATGTGTCCAGCAGAAACACTGTTTCTGCCAGCCTGTTTGTCCTGCCTCGTCACTGCGGGGTCTGCGCTGCCTGGCTATGCCGGCGGGACCACAGTGGTCTTTGATCATAAGCCCACATGACTCGTAATACAGTGGTAAGACCACCAAACCGATGGTGGTCCGACCACAACTGCCACCATGACAGTTGACGGACCACCAAATTCTTAATGAGGCCCTTAATATGAAACTTCAAATTAAGTCATTCTAAAGCTTTTTCTGCATAAAACACAATATCTTCAAGAAGTGACAAGTTAGAAGAAGCTCTAGAGATAATTCTAGCAATGTTTTAGCCTTTAAAGATGCTAACCTGCCTCTCATAAAGGAACAAGAAGTCAGGTTTTACATACTAAACTTCTAGATGCTAAAATGCTAACAAATATATTACAATAAAAGAAAAATCCTGTAGCTTTAACAAAGACAGTGATTCTGACACTGCTTTTGGGAAAATGCCATTCTTTTGGAAGACTAGGCATGACTAGTTTTTATCAATGCCTATGTGAGTAGGACCGCCGATGCTGTGGCAGTCTGACTGCCACACAAAGACCCTGGCGGTCCTACCATCAGGGTTCCGCGAGATCCGCCAGGATCCATGATCCCGACAGCCTGTGGTGGCAGAGTTCGTAATCCGCCACAGCAGTGCTACCCTGCGGAATAGAACCTCGTTCTCCACCAGCCTTTTCATGGAGGTTTCACTGGCATGAAAAGGCTGGTAGAGAACAGGGGGCCACAGGGGGCCCCAGCACTGCCCATGCCTCCTGCCCGGCACCGTTGCAATGTTCACAGTCTGCTGTTCAAACAGTGAACATTGCGAGGGTGCTGGTTCACCCTGTGGGCCACATCATTGCCGCAGGCTCAATTACAAGCCGAGATTATGCTGTAGCCTGTTTCCTGCTAGGCCAGAGGGCTGAAACTGATGTCTTCACCCACCGATCTAGCGGGAAACTCCTAATAGGTCAGGCGGGGTGGTCATCACGAAGGTGATGGCCACCCTGTCGGCCCATCCACCAAACTCAAAATGAGGCCCATAATAAGGGTAAGCTCCTTCTTATTCTTTCATTTCCTTAAGTATTCTTAGTTTATTTTGCTTTGAATCTTTCGACATTCAGTATTTCTAATTTTTCATTCATTAAATCGTGCTGCAAGGATTGTGATTGCTAGTGTAATAAGCATTCTCCAAAGATTTCAAATTTTGTAAGTGACTGTAAGTAAATAATTACTTTATGAAGTAAATAAATAAATAATAAAATACAGTAAATAACTTTTTAGACATTGCTTTTATCCACTTAGAGACGTAAGCAATGATAAAGGATCCCAGATGTGCTATTCAGGCATCCCAGTTGTTTGCTATAGAGGGATTATTTAATAGAATCATTAAAAGAAAAACATTCCTTGGTGAATGTTTCAAATTCTCTCCTAAAATCATAGTCAGACCATGCAAGTTTAATAGCTCTTCATCTCCATCACCCTTTCCTAATTGATTTTGATATAGATTTATTTAGGTTAGTACCTTAGATCAGAGAGATCTAAGGTACTAATTTGTAATATAATTAGAAGGTCTCTTAAATTTATAATCAGGAAATACAATCAATTCTGTAGTTAGATCACCAATCATATTGGAAAGTTGAAAATATTATCGACAGGAATTTCGAAGGGAAGAATATAATTTTAGGTGTTATCAATATAGTAAATATAGACAGAAAAAATATCGTTGTGTGTAATGTTGGTTTTATGTATTATTTTATATGTATTTATTGTAGTCTGTTTTATTCTAGTTTGGTAACTTTTTGGTCATGTTTTGTTACTAATTTTACTCATTGTAAAAATTGACTTTTTTTTAATTTTAGAAATGTGTATATTTAATGTTTATGTTATTATGTTATAGGCAGGGCTAGGGTCAAATTATGTGGCAGGGTTGAGTAAATTATGCGGAAAGAAAAGGCAAGCTATGCAGCATTATGTGGCACACTTTGTGATAATACCTCTTCATTATTTTGTCATTCTTAAATTGGCTGGGCATTAATGTATCTTGTTAGTACCAGTTTAGCACCTAAATATTGCAATTAGCCACAGAAAGGTGACCAGTAAACCTTTGCAAAGGGGCTTCCACTGCCCAGCAACGCATGTCGGTGTGTTTTTTCTAAGGGCCTCATTACTAGTTTGACAGTCACAAGACCGCCAGACTCGCGGGGCAGTCAGACTTCCACGGTTTTGGTGGTCCAACCGCCAAATTACGACTTCGGTGTTTGGACCGCCAAAGGACCACTGTCCCCACCGGGAACATGGTTCCCAATGGCATGATGGGGTCTGGGCTTGAAACCAGCCATGGCAGCTCTGAACTAGGCCCCGTCTGGCTGATTATAACCCCTCTTTCTGCCAGTCTTTTTATGGCCGGGAGCCCGCCATGAAAAGGTTGGCAGAAAGGAAGAGCTGCGGCCCCCCTGCCCAGCACCTGCGGACTGCACACTATCTGCTTTGCAGCCAGTCCACATTCTGAGGGTGCTGGAGTATTACGATATTGGCCTTGGCTCCTAGACCAATATCCTAAAACTGTTTCCGCTGGTCAGCCTGGCGGGAGCGCATTTTACAATGTTCCCGCTGGTCAGCCCGGCAGGAGCACTGTAATACATACGGTGGGGACGTCATCACCATGGCAGTGGCATCCTCCCTGTAAGTTTGGTGGTCGTGCAGCGGTACCGCCAAACTCGTGATGAGCCTGTAACTTTTGAACTGTTTGAGCTATAAACCATTTTTTTGTTAAAATCCAGATTATGTGGCAGATGATGGATTATGAGCCAAATGCGGCAAATTTAAATATATGCGAAAATCGCTGCAGCCTCACAGTCTTATAAATGGCCCTGGTAATAGGGGTGGGTTTGGGGATTTTAGAAGATAAAATTGGGGAGATTTTTAAAATGTGAACATTTTAATTTGATTTTTGTATTAAATCTGCAAATCTGCAAATATTTCATTCCAAATTTTTAACATTATAGGTTTTATTTATTAATACTGTTAAATTATTAAAACAATATTAAATGTTCAATATTTTAAAACGTTGCTAAATTAATTAAAACATAAATATATATGTGTGTTGTAAAAATACATTTTATAAAAAAAATAGGCAATTTTAAAAGTTTCTGGAAATAATTAATTAAAATGTTTTAATGTTTAATGTTTTACTATTTAATGTAAATATTTATGTATTTTCTTTCAATGTCATTATTTTATAAAATTGCTAACATTTCATTTTTTGATAATTCTGTATGTTAAATATGTTGTGGTTTTCCTTCAGAAATGTTAATTTTATTATTAATAAGGGCTCCCGGATTTATCATATTTAAATTGTTAACATTTCCATCTGCATTTATCCATATTTATTTTTTGTCAATCCTATCAGTATTTATCCATATTTATTTTGTGTTCTGTGAATAAATGAAGTTGGAAAATTGTATATTTCCACATTTGTGTAACTAATAAACATGCACTCATATTTTGATGTCTGTTGTGTTTAGCAAATTAAGCAGCCAAATGTAACATAACAATACACCCGCAGGAAAATATTAGCATTACACTACAAATGCCAAGTGCATGGGCAGTGTAGAGGCTCCCCGGTGGCCCCTGCACCTGTTCTCCACCAGCCTTTTCATGGCGGTGCTACGGCCATTAAACCACTGGCAGAGAATGAGGTTGTAATCCCCAGGGCAGCACTGCTTGCAGCGTTGCCCTGGCGGATTAGGACCTCTGCCACCGCCAGACCACCAGGATCCAAGATCCTGGCAGAGCTGGCAGTTCCCTGGCGGTCCGTTCCGGCAGGGTTGTAATGTGACTGCCGAATTGGTGGCAGTCCAGACCGCCCTAAGTGCTTTATTACGAGTTTGGCGGTTGGACTGCCAGACTATCATAGTGGCAGTGACCACTTACAGACCACCGTAAACTGAGTTACACCGGCAGGACCGTCAAAAGCCACCCATAAATGCCAGACTGCCAGTACCATTGAGGGTGGGAAATAGGTGGTCCGGCCACCAACACCGACAGCCCGTCAGTTTGGTTCGCTGTCACCAAAGTAATACACAACACCACATTGGATGGATTTGAAAACAACACAGCTGACACACTTTACCACACTCGACACACCTGAAAAGCAGACTGTAAAACACATCCCTTCATACACCACAATCCGTTGCACCTCACAGATGCCAGACCACATAAAAAAAAACTTCAGAAAAGTCACCCCTCCAACTTTCCCTAAGCACATATTCCACACCCTCAACATACTTCTATTTCCAGTCACATCCATTTGCACTTCCCGAATTCATAAACTCACAGTCACCTGTTAACTTGCTCCTTTTTTTATAATCACCACCATGTCACCCCATAAAAATACCAGTTTCACTGAAGATGACTTAAGAGTCATGGTGGATGAAATCATAAGAGTAGAGCCACATTTATTTGGAGCCTATTTCCAAAACACTACGATTGCCAGGAAAATGGAAATGTGGCAATGGATAGTTGACAAAGTGAATTTTGTCGGTCTCACCCCGCACACAAAGGACGACATCTGGAAGAGGTGGAACAACTTCGAGGGACGGCTGCACCAGCTGCAGGTCCAGAAGACTGCGGTTGTCCCCTCATCCTCCCTTACAACTCACATCCTGGGAGGAGAAGGTCTTGCCAATCCTGCATCCTGAGGGCTTGGCAGGAATACCTGGGGGAGTGGAGTCTGGTAAGTCACAACACAAAAATCTGTCACCAAAATGTATCATTGTGCATGCTCACTGCTCACATTTTGCCACCTTAATTTGTAGCCCACTAACCATCCCAGTGTTCACCTGCCCATAACCTCATATCTGGTATCTCACATGTGAGTAGACTCACCTGGGGAAACAACATCTGCGTATAGTGTGTGTAGTACAGGGATTGACAGCATTGCAATTCCCAGCAGGCACTGTTCTACAATTCCAAAAACCAGAACAGTTTATCCTACTCAAAAGTAACTTGTCAACTCCACATTGAAGTGTACTCACCTGGAACGATAACATTTGTATAGTGTGTGTAGTACAGGCACTGACAGGATTGCTAAGGCCTGGAGGTACTGGTACCTTCGCTCCACTCAGCCACCACTGTACTACTGTGTTCTCTTCTCAAATTACCCTTGTCCCTGAACTCACCATTGAAGTGTACTCACCTCAAAGCAAGACATTTGTATAGTGTGTGTAGTACAGGCACTGACAGGACTGCTAAGACCAGGAGGCACTGGTACTGTCACTATAATCACCAGAATAGTGTCCTCTTCTCTGAAGTCCACAGTACTTTTAAATGTCGTATCATATGTACTCAATGGGAGAGTACGCATATGTCAGGCATAGGGAAGCAGTGAGTGACAGGACTGCAACTCACAACAGGCACTGTTCCCCAACTCCACACACCAAAACAGTGTTCTCCCCCAAAATATCCATGTGTACCAAAACATTATTTAAGTGTACTCACCTGGGATGAAACCATAAGTATAGTGTGTGTAATACAGGGAGTAACATGGCTTCAACTCAGAGGAGGCTCCCTTACTGTCACTCCAACCACCAGTCAATGTACATTTGCAAAAATACCCTACTTGGAAATTCACACAGGAAGTACACTCACCTGGGGGATGACATACAACACGTGCATGAAGTACAGGGAGTTACATGACTGCTAAGGCCAGGAGTCTCTGTCCCTCCAACTCCGATCACAAGCCCAGTGTGCATCTGACCAAATATCCTTGTTCTTTAACTTGCAATGGAAGGGTACTCATCTGGTAGGATAACTTGTGTATACTGTATGTAGTACATGGAGTAACATGACTGTAAACTCCAGGAGGGACAGTTCCTTTAACTCCAATCACCTGGCCAGTGCCCGTATGCCATAATGCATCTGTCTGTACTCACAAATGAAGTTTACTCACCTGAGAGGGACCAAGATACAGATCATGGCACAGGAAGGACAGCTCAACCTGTGTGAAAAAAACAAGAACCAAAGGCCTCAAGATGCACCACCTGAATAGTATTGGCAGCATACATATTCGCAATGCACTGACCACATTATTACTACAATCACATATACAACAAAATGGTGGTTCTGCCTGTATAACAGTCAACTAGGCCTTAAAAGGATCAAAACCACACCCTGCACGGCCAAAGTTTTGCCTGCACTGGTGGCAAGATGTAAGCCTATGGCCATTCTCCCAAGTGCTAATGAATTCATACATCTTGCAGCAGGTTGGCGAAACGGAATTGGTATGTTTCACAAATGTTTGGTCAATACAATTGATCGCATGTGTACCTGTCACATAAGGAAAACCTGCAAATCCAGTATGTACACAGCCTTTGCTAAATGTCACTGTAAACTATTTGAGGTAGATATCACAATACAACCTGTAACATTGTATCTCTCACATCAATAGGTTGAGCTGCCACTGGGAACACCGAGCCCACTAAAGAGACTGCCACTACCCCCATGGATGAAGCCCTCAGAGAGGGCAACACTCCTGGACGTCTGGACGTTGAGGACGATTCCAGCCCAGCAGGGCAAACTGGTCAGACAACACCAGTGAGCATCACCGTGACCACATCGAGTACTCCCAGTCTGGTTGCTTCAACATCGCAGGCAGCCATTTGCCCTCCAATCTGTGTCCCTAGGACAGTGACAACCATCTCATACCCCTCAGTCCAGGATTCTGCATCACAGCAACATATCTCTGACAATGATGGTCCTGGAACCAGTGGTAATGGGCAATCTGGGGCAATGGCACAGGTGTGTGGGGGTAGGGTGCGTGGGAGGGATGTTGTGGGCCAGTGGCATGAGGCCACTGTGGATGGTCCTGGCCAGGACACCATCAGCTAAATTTTGGGAGCCTATCAAGAATCCCAAGGCGTGATGGTCCAGGTACTTACTTAACTCAGGGAAATGAAGCAGCTGTAGAGGGACTTCCATGGTGAGTCACTGAAAAAGTGGGAGGCCACCAACACCATCCTGGCCTCCCTATGAGGGGTTTTCAGGGAGATACGCAGTACCCTGATCAGGGACCATGAACAACACCACACCCCTTCCTTTGGCCAAGCAACACCAGTCCCTTTAATATCTGTGGTAGCCACTGGAAGGGAGGCCCTGTCAGGGGAAGGACCCGCCACAGACACCCCTACCTCTGTAGCAGCAGGACCCCCTGCAAGCGGTGACGTCCACCCAAGAATCCAGGGGCATCGGATGGGAAGACACCAACCACTGCCATCAAGTAACCTCTTCCTGAAGGAACTCTTTTGTGTACCACATATTCACTCCTTTGACTGTTCGCCAGCCACCTTCCATTTTCTATGGTAGTAGGATACTGGACATTGGGATTTAAATGTTGTGGCATCTACTAAAATGATTACATCCACCATGAATGATCCCTTCACTTTCCTTTTGTGTTGCATCACATTATTATTTCCTGCACCTATGTCAATAAACCCACCTATCAGAAAATCATTGCCTGCTTGCTTCTGTTTCACATTTTAAAATGTTGAGATGAAAGCCCATGTAATGCACATGAGGAAGGCACAAGATGGTAATGGAAGGAGGGATATGTCACAGGTAGTGTCATGCTGAGGATTACTGCAACACACTGATACAAGTGTCTGGTCACACCAAACATTTTATTGCACTGTTCAGCACATAGGCTCTCAAAATGTCTGGAATGTCGTAGACAAGAATAGTAGAACCATATTGAGTCAGGGTAGACATACCAAGGTACAATCCCCCAGACCACAGAAGAAAAGGCTTTGCCAGACCTCGTCCCATAGAATAGGCTAACAGATTAGTGGATGTTGTCACTAGCTTGAACCTTATCACATACCAAAACCAGGTCTGCCAACATAACATAAGCCATGGCACAGACAGAGGGCAGTACAACAGTCCCTGATCATAGGTCCATCCTATTATAATGACCAAGCATCTGGTTGTTTGACAAAAACCGATGTCAGTGTTGTGACACATGCACTGTGGCCTGCAATGAGGAAACACATCTGCAGCTACAAACAGGTCATACAAGATCACTGTCGACACAATGTGAATGGAGAATGCATGGATTGCACTTGATGACAACAGATCTCAAGGCCATATGATCACACATATGAGACAATTGGCCAGACACACCACATCAAACCAGTGTATTGTGCACCCCACCCAATGTCCAAGCTGGTTTGGCACAGGACTCAAACACCCTAAATCTGTGATCAACATTACCTGGCTCAATCCAGATACCTGCCAATGTCACAACTCTGAAATTCCCATGTGAGGATGTCATGGTGAAGGTACCTGGATAAAAACAATACAAGGAGTTTAGGTTGGAAATTTATACTTATGACCAAAAACTCATATCAAACGTTAGTTGATACACGTACATTACAATGAGACTGACACAAACCCTGCAGATAATCAAGTTATTGAAATGTTCACGTCTGATTTAGAAAGAAACCCTTTGCTGCATACTGCAAAGCATAAGATCCCTATTCTTTTGGATGAACACCCTACTCCACGCATCCTGACAACTACAGTTCCTCATACAGTCACAGTATTTACATCACAGTACATACTTACACACAGGTAAAGTAGTCCGTTGCGACTGAGGCAGAACCAGTCATAGGCTAGCGTAGTTGCCAGTGCCGGTCGCAGCCCAATGGCTGTGTCTGCCGGTGGTGAGGGCTGCGTACGTGGCAGACGTGATGGCCATGTTCTGCAAAATCCCTCACTTGACTCCTGACACTGCTGCTAGCAAGACCTCCACTTCCTGAGCTGCTGTATACCACCTCTGATTAAATGCCGATAACTCGTTCGTGGCTTCGCATGCAGAGCCACGAAAGAGTTATCGGCACGAACGGGGAAGCTGCTTATTAAAAAGAAAAACTAACCGCCACAAATGAGACAGACATCCAACTGCATGGTACCATTACCGTTTAATTTAATCAGAAACGGTAGGATAATACTAAGAACCAAATAAATAATTTGGCCTGATGGTTTTATACAACATGAGGCTTTGTTGATTTAAGGAAGTGGAGACAGTGTCCTTCGACTGTCCTGAAGAGGCCACAAGTTTTATAGGCCGAAACGCGTCGACACTTTCCTTGCGGGATCAAGGGTGTATAAATAACGAACAGAGAGTGTAAATATTGTATAAGCACCAGATAAACACCTTAAAAGATTTTTAGGTGTGTGTAAATGAGTGCTACCCCCTTGGTCACCCTAAGTAGACAGGATCACAATGAGATTTGTACCAGAGTGACCTGGATGAGTTATTTCGTTGGGCATTTTCTATTTGTATGTATTGTTTATGTTTAGTTGTAAATACTTGTATAGTACACTTTATGTTATAATTTCTTGATTTGATTTGTATAGTTTCTTGATTTCACTTGAGATAATTGGAGATTGTTTTATATATGTTCTCATGATGAAGTATACATTGCTATTTTTGTAAATAAATGAATTAATACATATAAGGGAAAGTAATTGACCCTACTAACCAAAAGTGAATTCATTGGTTGGTTGAATTAATGTTTAGATTCGTTCCTGCCTGCTATTTTTTGTGAATATGTTCTGATAGTACCCTAAGCAGGGTGGGATGAAAGGGTACTCCCCCTTTTTTTGTAATTACTTGTCAGCATGTGTCGCTTTATCTTTAGGAAACATTTGTAAGCTTCAGTTGCATACATGTTCTACCTATGTTGATGGAGTGATGTCTGTATTCCCTCACATATATGTGCATGGAAAACTGTTTGTGGAATTGCACATTTACAATGGGGTTACATTTCATCTTGTGCCACAGATAGTAGTGTGTCACCATTGTTTATTGTCTGACAGATGACTTCATTGGTCAAAGTATGTCATTTGTCATGTGGAACTGTAATACCAATGAGGGACATGGCAGATAGGCCCAGAGTGTGTAACCACTTTGTGTATATGCCCTTGATGTCAAATCATGTGGAAAAGTGCACTGCACTTGTGTAATGGTTAAGGATTGTGCCCTGAATGTTGGAATGCATCATGGTGTGACTTGCAGTGATGTTGACATAACATGTGTTTGGGTACAGTCATTCATCCACAGACAGATACCAGAGTTGGCATGTCCAGGATGTGGAAAGCGATGATGCTTCTAATTGGGCAACAGGCTGAGGGCCTACCATTAGTCCTTGCAAGTTCTGTGTCCCTCCAACATGCAAAGGACAGAGGGCTTCTACAGAAACACTCAGAAGATGTCATTGTAATGGGTGTCAGACATCAGTGCTGACTATCCTATTCATTGTTTAGTGTATCTGGAGACATCTCTCACTGACATTTTGAACTTGACATCAACAGTGTCCCTTTCAATGCCTCATGTGTGGACTCTGAGTGACATTGATACTACCTCCTGGTCTCTGTTGGTACAGATGTCACTAGGTGAAGTGTACATTGTTGATATGTTTCCAGTGTAACATAGGTATTTCCATGTCACTTACTCCAGGATATTGGGATATTGTACTTTTGTAAGCAACATAGCAGGATTTCAGGGCATCATTTCTCATTGTTTGTTCATTAAATATGTGCCAGACAGATGTGTGCATGATCTTGTATGGAATATGTGGGAATGGACTTTACAATGGGATGCTATTCTTTGACATTTGTTACCGGAGGTCTGCTGCATGTGGGACAGCTTTGAGGATGAAGAGGTCTTCTAGTTGTATGGTTATTGTGGTTCCAAGACTTTAGCCATGCAATTGTAGTTGTCTGAGATCCTGATTTTCCTGTAGGCAACTTTAGTAAATACACATGGCATGCATATGTTATGGGAAATGCATGTGCCACTTAGGTGCAATTTTTTGCTGGGGCCTACTTGACATAATAGTATTGTTTGTCAATTAGAGTTGTGGTTCAAGTGTTATCATGGACATGTGATGGCCCTATTCCTCTTTGTCCTTGCAGCATCAGCACCAGCAAGTGGAGGAGACGGGGCAGAGCCGAGTGGGGAAGCATCTGGCCACGGGACATCAGGTCAAAACACCACCAACGCAGAGGGGTCCCAGTGGCCTGGAGGACAAGAGGAGTGCCACGGGGGGAGGAGACCGGATCTACATCCTCATCATCATCAGATTCCTCCTCCAGTGGCCATTCCCTAGTGGTGGTTGACCCATTGGGGCATCCATCTGTAACATCTTTATCCGCCACCCCGTTCTATTACCACCCTCCCTGTTGCTCCCCACCCAGTTGGCCATGCCTGCTCACCTAAGAGGTTGGGCGTCTCCTTCGCCGAAGGCACCTCCACTCCAGCCCCTGTTGCCTCTGCTGCCCTCAGTGAGGAGGCTATTGACCTCCTGAGGAGTATCACTGTGGCTCAGTGAGCCATTGTGAATGCCATTCAGGGGTTGGCAACTCAGCTCCAACAGACTAATGCATTCCTGGAAATCATTTATGGTGCAATGGGTGGCCTACAGATTTCTTGTCAGGCTTTGGCCTCCTCACTGACAGCAGCCAGTCACCCTCCACCTTCCGTCCCCCATCCACTTCCTTCTTCCCAACCCAAATCCTCCCTTCCCTTACCTACCCAAGGCACATAGACAGATCGGCAGACATCCACCTCAACATCCAAGAGTAGCTCACACATACACAAGCACCACAAAACACACCAACACTCACACAAACAACAGTCACCTACAGACACAACACTCACTACTTCCCTGGACACTCCCACCACCCCCAGCATGACAGACACAACATCAAGCATACCCATAGGCACAACATCAGCAGTCACAGGCACACCCAGTATACCCATCAAACCCTCAGACACTACCCCAGCAGACCTGCAGACATCCACCACAAGCACCACACCTGCAGACGCCACAACTACAAACACACATACATCCACCACATCCTGCCAACCCACAGACACCACCCCAACACACACACACACACACTTCTGCCACTCCCACATCCCCAGCACCTCCACCTCCCATCCCCAAGACACACAGACGCCCACACTCACCCACCCAACAGACAGCCACCACACACAAGCACACCTCCCATAAACACACCCACGACATCCACACCTACACAGTCTACAACGACTCCCTCAACCTTCAAATCCTGACCCCCTTCTGGTGGCCTTCCTTGTGTGTCAAAACATCTTTTTTGTGTAACCTTAACCTTTGCCCTGTTACCCCCCCCATCCCAGGCCCAGAAGGATTCCATCCTGGTCCCAGGCCGTCCCTTCCACCTCCAAGGCCTCCCCTGCTCTCCCTGCAAGTAGCCATACCTCTCCCACTGAAGAAGAAGCCCACCCCTCCCAAGCCCAAAATCCCACCTCCAAAATACGATCCCACCAAACCCCCACCCACCCCTGGATAATCCATGAGGTGCCCCTTGATGCCTCTTCCTGTAGAGATTCCATATTAGTTAGGATTCAAGTTTTGGCACAATACTGTGCTATGATGCAGCATTGCATAGACTAGCCAATGGCCTTCGTTTAGAATCCTTTTTCATAATAAAACCCAAACAGTTGTTGGTTTATTGGGTACACCTTTGTCCTGCAATTCCTTTTCAAGCTTTATGTACCTGAGTGACATTGGTTGTGTACTTCCTGTTGTGTGTGTTTGAGCCTGCTTGCTGCTCCATGTGCTGTTGTTTTCAGTATGTGAGTTTGTGGGCCGTGCTGGTGTCCACAAAGAGAAGGGTATATGTTGTGTGTATAGGTATGTGTGTGTAAATGCAATGGTGGTGTAATGGATTTGTGACTGTTTGGTATGGTATGTATTTCTTTTGGTGTTGTCCAATGTGGGCATGTATGGTGTTAGAATTTCCCCCCGGATATGGCTTATGTATTCATGTGATGTGTGTCAGCTTGAGATTTGTTTGTATAGACATGGAGGGGGTCATTACAACCCTGGCGGACGGTGTTAAAGCAGTGGAAATACCGCAAACAGGCCGGCGGACAAAAAAAGGGAATTATGATCCTGGCGGAAACCGCCAACAAAGACAGCCACTTTAACACTTCGCCCGCCACGGCGGTACAGACAAGCAGCGCGGCGGTCACCGCCAACAGACAGGCGGAAGACAATGTACCGCCCACAGTATTACAACCCGCAAATCCGCCACCTTTTCCGGGGCGGATTCACCGTGGATAAAAACACGGCGGAAACAGCTTTTGCTATGGGAAAACGCTCACCTTAACATATCCCACGAGGAACGAGGAATCCATGGAGCCGGAACTCCAAATACTCCCTGCCCTTGTGTTTCTGCTCTTCTACGACCAACAGCTACGCAGGTGCCGCAGACAACGGTGAGTACTGCACCTACGACATGGGGGGGGGGGAGGCAAAAGTTAGGGGGACACACACCAAACACCCCCACCCCCACCCTCGCATATTACAACATACACACCAATGCATTCACAAAAATCACAGTACCAACCCACAATCCCCCCGGAAGAATGAATACACAAAGCGAAAATCGGTCAAACAATGTAATGTGCCAATATACATGTCATACAAAAATATACAGATATATATTTGAAAATCAGTCATAATTATATACAATACGGGAAGTAGTGCAGATATGTACATAACAATGTTCGTGCACCATCAGTCCAAAAATACATGGGCGAGGCCCACAAACGATACCTGACCACAATCGGAGAGAACACTGCGGGGGCATCAGATAGAAATACTACAGGCACCTCAGGGGGAAGGAAAGGGGGGGCACCTCAGCCAGATGACTGCAAAGCCAGATCCACGACGGAGCTCCATGCCCATTTATGCCCTCCTGCGGAGTGCAAAGCCACAGTCTCTCAAGTCTCTACAGTGGGTGGGTTGCCCACTGTGCCATCCTGGGGAGTGCAAAGCCACAGTCTCTCAAGTCTCTACAGTGGGTGGGTTGCCCACTGTGCCATCCTGGGGAGTGCAAAGCCACAGTCTCTCAAGTCTCTACAGTGGGTGGTTTGCCCACTGTGCCATCCTGGGGAGTGCAAAGCCACAGTCTCTCAAGTTGATGCAGATCTCTACTGGTACTGGGGGGGACTGGTGCCCAGACTGGATGAGTCTCCCCGTGAAAGGTCGTGTCCTGTCACTGTCCCAGCTGCACATGGGATAAGGATGCCTGATGTGGCGGGCCATTCATTCCTACCCGGTGTATTGCCCTGTTCAGCAGTGCTAAGCCATGGCGGTCTTTGCCCTGTCAGCGGTGCTTTGACATGGCGGTTCAGGACTGTTCAGCGGTGCTTTGGCATGGCGGTTCAGGACAGTTCAGTGGTGCTTTGCCATGGCGGTCTTTGCCCTGTTCGGCGGTGCTTTGACATGGCGGTTCAGGACTGTTCAGCAGTACTTTGCCATGGCGGTTCAGGACAGTTCAGCGGTGCTTTGCCATGGCGGTTCAGGACAGTTCAGCGGTGCTTAGCCATGGCGGTCTTTGCCCTGTTCAGCGGTGCTTTGACATGGCGGTTCAGGACTGTTCAGCGGTGCTTTACCATGGCGGTTCAGGACAGTTCAGCGGTGCTTTGCCATGGCGGTTCAGGACAGTTCAGCGGTGCTTTGCCATGGCAGTTCTGATAAGGACATTGGTGTGTGGCATGACGTTCTATACACTGGACATTGGTGTGTGGCATGACGTTTCATCATTGCCCAGCGGGGCTGTGGCAGCCGGGGCCCTCCTGGGCACTGACTCCGGCGGTGGCGGTGGTCTCCTGACAAGTGACGATACTTGGGCCCTCCTGGGCTGTGACTCTGGCGGTGGTCTCTGGACCAGTGACGATAGTGGGGCCCTCCTGGGCACTGACTCCGGCGGTGGCGGTGGGCTCCTGACCAGTGATGATACTTGGGCCCTCCTGGGCTGTGACTCTGGCGGTGGTCTCCTGACCAGTGACGATACTTGGGCCCTCCTGGGCTGTGACTCTGGCGGTGGTCTCCGGACCAGTGACGATAGTGGGGCCCTCCTGGGCTGTGACTCTGGCGGTGGTCTCTGGACCAGTAACGACGGTGCTGGCGGTTGTGTTTCGACCGCCGGAAATGATGGCGCACTTCTCCGCCATGACACTCACAACAGGCTGGGCAGACTTCCTCTGGCCCTTCCCCACCTTTGGTGGAGTCACAGCTGACTCTCCAATCCCCTTGGAACCCATGTCAGTTGTTTTCCCACCTGGAGTCTTAACACGGTCCCGTCGTCCACTCTCCAATTTTATTGCCTTTACAGAGGGTGGGCTGCCAGTGCCTTGGCTCCGGGTCCTACTGCCTGCCCTGGTGGCCGGTGCACTCCAAAAACCTTGAACAGGCACCACTGGTATTGGAGGCTTTTTGGCTGAGGCGCTACGACGGGACAGATGAATTGGAGGGGGTGAGGTGGGGGCAAAAAGGTCAACTTTACAGAGTGACAGTTTCTGACGAACACTGGGATGGGTAGCTGGAGGGGGTCTGGGAGTGGAGGATGAGGAGGTGGTTGTCGGAAGTGTCACTTTAGGTGTTTTGGGTGCAGGTGCAGGTACTGGAGGCTGTCGTAAGGTGGATGGATGTTGGGTGAGTGATTGCCGGCGTTTGGGTACTTTGGGAGGGGGCGTCACAGACACACTGGGAGAGGACACAGGGGACGTGTAAATGGCAGTGGAGGTGGTGAGTGCAGGTGAGCGGGGTGTGGTGCTGGGTGTTCTGGTGCGAGTCCTAGTGGCTGTAGATGTAGTCCATGCAGGTGAGAGTGTAGACGACACTGAGAGGGAGGAGGGAGAAAAGGAGGAGGGGGACACAGTGGAGGCAGTGGATGTTGTTGTGTCTGTATGTGGGTGAGGCTTGCGTGAGTTCTTGTGGTGTGTGTGGTGCCTATGTTTGCTTGAGCTACTTGGGTGTGTTGACTTGTGTGTATGCTGCTCTGTAGGTGTGCTTGGGATGGGCTGGGGTACAGGAGATTGGGTCTGGGTGGAGGAAGTTGGAGGGAGGAGGCTAGACACAGGGGCAATTGCTGCCATCAGTGCTGAGGCCAAAGATTGCAGGGTTCGCTGAAGGACAGCCTGACCAGAATGAATGCCCTCCAGGAATGCATTACTGTGTTGCAAATCTCGTTCTACACCCTGGATGGCATTCACAATGGTAGACTGCCCAACAGTGAGTGACCTGAGGAGGTCAATGGCCTCCTCACTGAGGGCAGCATGGGTGACTGGGGCAGGGCCTGAGGTGCCTGGGGCGAAGGTGATGCCCACCCTCCTGGGTGAGCGGGCACGGGGCGAACGCTGAGGGGCTGCTGGGAGGGCGGTGCTGGTAGGGGAGGTGGCGGCTGTACCTGTAGAGGTGGGGGGCACAGATGGTGCCGCCACCACAAGGGAGCTCCTATTGTCGAACGAGTCCATGTCGCTGCTTGGTGATCCGGTGGCCGACGTGAAGCTCCCCTCGCCCTCCGTCCCACTGGTGCATTCAGAGTCTGTGGTGTGGCCCTCCATGGCCATGTGGGATGCAGCTCCCTCGTACTCCGGTTCCACTGTACCTCCGCCTGTTGATGCTGATGTACAAAAGGACAGGGAGAGCAGACAAAGGGGGGGATACAGAAGAAAGCGGGTTTTAGTGCATGGCATACCGCTACCGTTGGCGGACAAGACAAACGCAGATGCCCCCTGCATTACGCCGTGCTCCTGCCCTCTGCACATGCAATTTCTGGGATATGGCCTAGATGGCAATGGTGGACATCGGCGCACATGGATGCCACAGGGGCAACTATACCTCGACTTGGCACTCTGCTGAGGTGGGGTAGAGTGCCATATGGGCTACATTACGGAGGGGCCTTGCCTACCGAACTCGCCCTGGCCTAGGGACTCCCACAGCCCACCTCCACCGGCCCAGACACCTCCACTGCACGCAAAGTCAGCAGAATGAGGTTGTACTCACCCCCTTGTGTCTGCTGTGATGCCCTCAAGCGCCCATCCAACTCCGGGTAGGCCACCACCAGGATCCGGAACATCAGGGGGGTCATGGTGCGACGGGCACCCCTCCCACATTGGGAGGCCATCCCCAGCTGAGCCTCCGCCGTCTTCTTGCTGCAGCGGCGAATGTCCTCCCATCTCTTACGGCAGTGGGTGCCCCGTCTCTGGTGGGCCCCCAGGGTCCGGACCTCCTTGGCGATGGCACGCCAAATGTCCCTCTTCTGGTGGGCGCTGACCTACATGACATGCACAAGGAAAGAGGACCAGTCATTACCAACTGCACCATCGTTGTGAGTGGCCCCCTCCCTAATCTGGCCATGTGGCCCATTCATTCCCATGCATTAATGTTCTATGGACTCTGCCCCCTTCCTTCTTCCAACCAGCCCTCTCCACCCAGGCCTAGCCCATACAACGTGCTCCCTGTGTACTAATCTGTTGGTCTGGAGGACCGTAGAGTAGCGTGTACTGGGGGAGGACCCCGTCTACCAGTTTCTCCAACTCCTGTGCAGTGAAGGCAGGGGCCTTTCCCCAGACGCAGCAGCCATCGTCGCTTCCAGACCGAGGTCACAGCAGCACTTGCAGTGTAGGTCCTCTCCTGTCGAAGGTCAGGTATCTAGTGATTGAACAGATAGAAAATGGCGGTGACGTCCGCGGCGGTGACGTCCGCGGCGGTGCACATCATCAACGCCAGCGCACCTGTTCATTGGCTCCTGGGACCCATAGGGTCCAATGTTAACCAATGCAGCATTGCGCCGCGGTCTACGACCGCCTACCGCGACAGTGTGTAACGTCAGCGCTGTTACCCCACAATCCCATTGTCCCAGTTTAGAGGTCAGGCAGCCGCCATTTCAGGGGCCCACATGGCTTCATTTCATACTGCGTCACACATAGCTAGGACTACACTCAACACACATACAGGAAGGGTTATGTGAGTGGTGTAGTCTTGTGTGTGACTGTGGGTACATACCTGGAGGAATAATGACTGGTTCTTCGCTGTTGTCCTTCGTAGGCACCGTCTGCTGGGACATATGAGAAGATGGCGGAATCCCCCGGTGTACCGACCGCTGGTGGACCTGTTGAAAATGGAAGAGCGACATGTCATCGTAACCTACCGGTTTGACCGTGCCACAATCCAGGAACTATGTACCCAGTTGGAGCCAGACCTGATGTCACCAATCCGCCATCCGACTAGAATCCCCCCTGATGTGCAGATGCTGTCACTGCTCCATTTCCTTGCAAGTGGGTCTTTTCAGACAACAGTGGCCATGGCATCAGGGATGTCCCAGCCTATGTTTTCCAATGTGTTGTCCAGAGTGTTGGCTGCCCTGCTGAAACACGTAAGGAGATACATCATTTTCCCTGAGGTTTAGGATTTGCCTACAGTGAAAGGTGACTTCTATGCCCTTGGACATATCCCCAACGTCATAGGTGCTATTGATGGTACCCATGTAGCTCTGGTCCCCCCCACAGGAGTGAGCAGGTGTACAGGAACAGGAAGAGTTATCATTCCAAGAAATGTACAGATGGTATGTTTGGCAGACCAGTACATCTTGCAAGTAAATGCTATGTTCCCTGGCTCAGTGCATGACGCCTACATCCTGCGGAATAGCAGCATCCCTGATATGATGGGTCAACTCCAGAGGCACCGTGTATGGCTTTTGGGGGACTCTGGTTACCCCAACCTTTCGTGGCTATTGACCCCAGTGAGGAATCCCAGGACCAGGGCAGAGGAACGCTACAATGAGGCCCATGGGTGGACTAGGAGGGTGATCGAACGCACCTTCGGCCTCCTGAAGGCCAGGTTCAGGTGCCTCCATATGACAGGTGGATCCCTATCCTACTCACCGAAGAAGGTGTGCGACATCATCATCGCCTGCTCCATGCTCCATAATTGGGCTTTGCGACGTCAGATGCCTTTTCTGCAGGAGGATGATCCAGATGACGGTGTTGTAGCAGCTGTGGAGCCTGTGGACAGTGATGAGGATGAAGCTGATGAAGAAGACAACGACAACAGGGAGTCAGTCATACAGCAATATTTCCAGTGAGACACAGGTGAGAACATTTTCATTTTTAGCATTACATTAACTTTCACACGTCTACCTCTATCCTGTTTTTTGATTTAAGTCAACATTTGGTAACTGAGTTGTACCCTTCCATTACGGTTTCACTGGTGTGGTTACCTACGTGTCAACTGCTTGCATCCTTCAAGGGCTTGTGATGTGTGACATAGGTATGTTAGCTTTAGAATGGTACACCCATTATGACACTGTCATTGATAATACATTTTAACTAAATCACAGACTGACTCCAGCATGTTTTGTGTTTCAAGGGTGTTTGTTGAAGTGTTCAGAAATGGGAGGGGGTTGTAAAATGAGGATGGGTGATGGTGGAGGAATGTCCATGGCAGAGTCCAGTCTATTAGTCTCACAGGTGCACTGCCCATCTGGGCATAGGAAGAGGAGCTGGGGCAGTTAAAGTATGGACAGGGTTACAAAGTGGGACAGTGGAAGGACAATCAGGGTGGTGTAATTTCCTGGCGGGGGTCTTGCCATCTTGCTCTGTCCTGTTCCTGGATCTCAGGGACCACTTGCGTGGTGGTTGTCCGTCTGCAGGGGGTGGGGTGCTGGTGTGGTGGTCCTGTGGCGGGGCGTCCTGTCCACTAGCGCCGGCGGAGGTGGTGGGCATTTCATCGTCCTGGCTAGTGTCAGGGGCCCCTTGGAGTGCCACAGTGTCCCTCAAGGTCTGCTGTATGTCCTTCAGCACCCCTACGATGGTGTCCAGGGCGGAGCTGATGGTCCTGAGCTCCTCCCTGAACCCCAAATACAGTTCGTCCTGCAGGCGCAGAGTCTCCTGCAACTTGTCCAGAACCGTCGCCATCGTCTCCTGGGAGTGGTGGTATGCTCCCATGATGGAGGAGAGGGCCTCGTGGAGAGTGGGTTCCCTTGGCCTGTCCGCCCCCTGTCGCACAGCAGCCCTCCCAGTTCCCCTGTGTTCCTGTGCCTCCGTCCCCTGGACCTTGTGCCCACTACCACTGCCCCCAGGTCCCTGTTGTTGTTGGGGTGGTGGGTTAGCCTGGGTGCCCTGTAGTGGTGGACACACCGCTGATTGACCTGTCCTGGGTAGGGAGGTTTAGGCCCGCTGGGTGGGTGCTGTGCTGGTGTTACCAGAGGGTGGAAGGTCGGTGTTGGGCTGTGCCTGTGCAAGGGGAACCGACTGTCGCGAGGCCCACGATGGTCCGGGCTGGTCATCAGGATCCAGTAGGGCAGAGCTGCTCTCGTCACTGTGAGCCTCTTCTGGGGGTGGAGTGGTGTTGTCTGGACCCTCTGGTGTGGTGATGGTCCTCGGGTTCCTGCAGGGGCATAAGAGCATGATTATTGCATGTGTGTGTGTAATGGTGTGCAATGGGCGGGTGTTTGTGTACCCCAGTCCATGCATTCCTGTGTGTGAGTTTGTGTGGTGATGGTTGGGGGGGTGTACTGGGTATGTGCAGTGGGCATGCTTTAGTGAGGGGTGTCCATGCTTAGTTGTGTCATGCAGGGCTTGGTGTTGGGATGGGTGGTTTGTGTCATGGGTACATTAGTGAGGAGTTGTAGTGATAGGGGAGGGGGTGTGTGATAGCATGCAGGTAGGGTGGGGAATATGATAGTTAAGAATTGACTTACCAGTGTCCCATCCTCCACTGACTCCTGCGAGGCCCTCAGGATGCAAGATGGTCAAGACTTGCTCCTCCCATGTTTTTAGTTGTGGGGGAGGACGTGGGGGTCCGCCGCCTGTCCGCTGTACCGCGATGTTGTGCCTGGAGACCGTTGAACGCACCTTCCCCCGTAGGTCATTCCACCTCTTCCTGATGTCCTCCCTATTTCTTGGGTGCTGTCCCACGGCGTTCACCCTGTCCACTATTCTGCGCCATAAATCCATCTTCCTGGCTATTGATGTGTGCTGTACCTGTGAGCCAAATAGCTGTGGCTCTACCCGGAGGATTTCCTCCACCATGACCCTGAGCTCCTCCTCGGAGAAGCGGGGGTGTCTTTGGCGTGCCATGGGGTGGTGTGGGTGATGTATGGGGTGGTGTATGTGGTGATGAGTGTGGTGAGTGTAGTGGTGTGTGGAGTTTTGTGTGTGGATGTTGTGTGGGTGATGGTGTTGTGTGCCTTTGTGTAGTGGGGTTGTCTATTCTGTGCTCTCTCTCTCTGCCGCCTTTGTGTCTAATGTTTGGTAGTAGGGGTTTGTGGGTGATGTGGGTGTGTGTTTTATATTGTGTTTGGTGTGTGGGAGTGTTGTTTGTATGTGTATCAGGTGTGTGTATTTGGAATTGTCCAATGTGGCGGTGTTTTGGAGATGTGTGTGTATTTTGAGCGCGGCGGTGTGTACCGCCAATGGAATACCGCGGTTGAAAGACCACGCGTGCATTCGTGGGTCGTAATAGCATGGGCGTGTTTCTGTTGCCGTGGAGGTGGAGGATTTGTTTCCAACAGTTTATCACTGACCTTTGGTGTGGCGGTGTTGTGTGGGTGTCTGAATTTCTGCAGATTCCAAGATGTGTGTCATAATAGCTGTGGCGGAATGCCGCCGCCGCAGCGGGGTATTGGCGGTCTTCTGCACGGCGGTGAGCGCCTTTTACCGCCAATGTTGTAATGACCCCCGGCGTGTGTTAAATTGTGCAAGCAGAGTTTGCATTTTCCTGTGGATGTTTCTATTCAGGTGTGTTTCACTTGCAGCTAGTTCCTGTAGAGGTGTGTCACATCCAGTAGGAGTTGTATGTGCTATGTTGTGCCAATGTGCATAACATTTAGGTTCAGTATTGTTTGTCCCTGCAACCCATATAGGGCCATTTCCTGTGCACATGTTGTTTGTAGGGCCTGCTTAAAGTGATATATGTCCCAGTGCAGTCTCCTTCATTGGGTGCCCCAGATGGCCCCATCCCAATTGTGCAGGAAAAGTTGGAATGTAGTTGTCTTTTTGTCTATCTGTGTTTTGTGCATGCCATTGCGCTTCCATTGTGCTGTGTGAGTGGGCTGTGTGTGTCCATTGCAGGGTTAGTTAATGGTGGTGTTGTTTGTGTTGCATGTCACATAAATACATATGTGTTTAGTTTGTGAGGACACTCCCTGACCAGTGATGAATGTGAGTGTGTGAATTGTATTTGTATATGTGCTGGTGATGTGTTGTTGATATATATGACAATGTTGTGTAGCCTTCAGTCTCCCTGTGCCTGAGCTGTGTGGCCGTGTGTATTTGTGTAGTGTTGCAGTGCAGTGTAAGTGTGCCGCCCAAAAGGGGTGCATTGTGGCTTTGCATGTTTGTGTTAATGTATGTTTGTGAGTGTGTGTAGGTTGAGACGTGTACCTGCTGCCAATGGCGTGCCCCCCTATATTGAGTAAGCTGACGCTGCAAGCTGTTTTTAAGGTTAATGATACAGGTAGGTGTGTGTACTTATGGTTGGTGGTGTACACGGCGGCTGGTATTTGTTTTCCTTCGATGAGCATCAGCAGTGGCATGAAGTTTGTGAATGGCTCCATATTGGCATTGGACATATGACGCTTCCTGCAGGTGAGGGTCTCCCTTTATACTGTCCATTTCCGCCAGCTTTTACATGGTGGTTGGACCGCCACAGTCACATTTGCGGTGTGCAACCTCGTAATGGGTCGGGCGGAAACACAGAATCCGCCGATCTGTTTGTGCTTCCTCATAACCGTGGGGGTCTGTGCTGCTTGGCAGTGCCGGCAGACCGCTGGTGATCTTTTGTTGATACAACTGCTAAACTCATAATACGGCAGTCTGACTGCCAGACCGACGGCGGTCTGGTGCCGCCATGGCGGTCCATGAACCTCAAAACTCGTAATGAGGCCCTGAGGGGATGATATTTCTCTTCTCACTCCACTCTAACCCAACTGGTGGAAAGAGTTGGACACTAAAAGGGTGACATTTACTATTCCAACACCAATCTAACCTAGTTGGGAGAAGATGCTGTGCACTAAAAGGGTGACATTTACTATTCCCACTTCAATTGAAGCCAAATTGGGCAAGGTAGTGGACACTAAAGGGCGGAAATGTACTATTTCCAGGACAATCTAAAACATTGTATGCAAGATACTACAAACTAAATTTTTTACATGCACAAGCATTACTCCATGCACACAAAATTTAGAATATATAAAATAAAATTCACTTAAAAACACACTAACCAAAAGTACATACATAAACGTTACTATTTAAACAATACAATAAAAAATCATTTTTAACACTATTGATAAAATAAAAATAAAATTATAATCCAAAATTAACAATCATAAAATAAAATCAACTTTTAAATATAAATGTCAGAAAAAGATATTTTTATTGTTGTATTATAATTTCCAACAAAAAATTGAAAACAAAATATATATATAAATATTTAAATTTTACATTAAAAATATAAACATAATTTACTCTATTTCATTGAATTTGTATGTATTTTAATAATAATGTTAATTGAAATATTGATTTAACAATTTATTTTAAAATAATGGCCCTCATTTCGACCTCGGCGGTCTTTTGGAAAGACCGCCGAGGTACCGCTGCGCTGAAGACCGCCAGTGCAGGCGGTTTTCTACGCAGCGTATTATTACTGCTGGCAGCCCTCCGTCCTTTTTTGGACGGAGAGCCGCCAGCAGCCATACAGGTGGTTGGCGGGGAAGTGGAGGCTGCTCCACCTCCACCGCCCGTCATCAGAACACCGCCCACCGAATCACGTCCCATGATTCGGTGTGGCGGTGTTCTGGTGATGGGGTGCTGGTGGCGGAGCAGCCCCCATGGATCCCGTCCCCTCCCCGAGGATCACCGGAACAGGTAAGGTGCTCGGCCGTTAGGGGTGGGGGTAGGGGGTTGTGTGGTGTGCGTGCATGGGGGTGTGAGTGTGAGTGTGTAGAGTGGGTGTGTGAGTGTGTGTATGCATTGTGGGGGTGTTGTGTGTTTGGAACTGTGTATCTTTCTGTCTGTATGTTTGACTGTGAGTATGTGTGCGTGAATGACTCTGTGTGTCTGCTGGAATATTTGTTAGTATGTGTGCGGGTATGTGTGGTGGTGGTGTCTGTGTGCGTGAAGGGGTGTGTGTCGATGTAGGGGGTTGTCGGGAGTTGGGTACTACCACCATCAGGGAGTGGTAGGGGGGGTCAGGGTGTGGGGGGAGGACTCGGGGTGGGGGAGGGTGGTGGGGGAGACCCCTATCAGTGCCAGTGAAGGAATTTCCTGGCACTGACAGTGCCTACCGCCATGGATTTTGTGGCAGTTCCAAACCACATGAAATCTATGGCGGTATGCAGGGTCCTGATATCTCCCGCGGTCTGGTGATGGACGCCAGGCTGGAGACCGAAGTCTCCAGCCCAGTGGTCGTCACAACCCTGGCGGTCGGAGTGGAGAAGTGGCGGATGACCATGGAGCAACCGCCAAGGTCATAATTCCATTTTTTTTTCCGCTGGCCTGTTGCCGGTATTACCGCCACTTCTCCCCCGTCCACCAGGGTCGTAATGAGGTCCAATATGTTTTAATTTAATTGTAATTATTATATATTTTAGTTAATTGCAAATTATTCTTTGAAAAAGTTATACTGTAAGAAAAGAAGTGTATACATGTTATAATATTAATTTGCATATCATTAAAATAATTACCATAAAATTTACTTTAAAATATCCACTTTTTAGAAATCTCTCCAACCTTATCCCCTATAAACCCAATATCCCCCACTGAAAAAGATACAATTCCATTAAAAACACAAATTTCAACATGTCATAATTAATAAGTTATCTTATTAAAACACAAATTAAAATAATTAAACATATGGAATAAAACACACTACAATAAATTACATACAAAATCGATATTTTATTTCAATAATAAAAACAACACTTAAAACGATATTTTTATCTTCGATATGCTTGTTGATGATGTTTTTTGACATTAAGATATTATTGACACAATATTTTTGTTTCACAATACTTTTTATTCAATATTTCATCCAAACATTGTCAGTTGCATATTTTACATTTAAGGGCTCATTACGAGTTTGGTGGTCGGACGAGCTGACTGCCCAACTCGCAGGGATGAGGCTGCCGTCAACCCAGCTGCCTCACCCCTGACGTATTACGATGTTCCCACCAAGCTGACTGCCGGGAATATCGTATTACACTGTTCCCACCGGTCAGCCCAGCGGGAATAGTGCTACGGTATTGGTCTCGGCTCCCTTAAGGGAGCAGAGGCCAATACCATAGCACAACAGCGCCCTTGGAATGTGCACTGTCTGCAGAGCAGACAGTGCACATTCCACGGGTGCTGGGCAGGGTGCCCCCTGCACTGCCTACGACATGGTTGTGGTCAGTGCAGTGGGCCCCCTGTGGCCCCCTGCACTGTGTTGCCGCCAGCCTTTTCATGGTGGGAAACCCCGCCATGAAAAGGCTGGCGGAAACTGGACTCAAGATCAGCGCGGTGCCACTGAACTCAGCGCTGCCGTGGCTGACCACGAGTCAGACTGCCATCAGCCAGTCGGGAACCATGTTCCTGTCGGGGACAGCGGTCCCCTGGAGGTTCGACCGCCAGGCTCATAGTGTGGCAGTCGGACCACTTAGAGTGTGCCGGTCCGACTGCCACAGCAGCATTGGCGGTCCTAGGACTGCCAATGTTGTAATGAGGCCCTTAGTGCACATTGTTGGAGATGACTTCATATGCTTTAATTCAAAATATAATAGCAGCCTTCTATGGCTGTGTGTGGGTCAAGTTTTAAAATTGTTTGAATTGGGGTTTGTTCAATATCTTTCATTATTTTATGTGGGCAGTATTTTTTGTTTGTTTCAACTTTAATGTGGTTTAGTAGTTTGTAGTAAATGCTACTTCGTTTATTAGGTAGTAGGGCATATATGCATGGTATATTTGTGTTTTGATATTCACCATGTATAGTGAATATCTGAGTTAATGGTTTGGGGCACATCTTGAAGTACCCATCCATCATCCATGTGTGACATTGGCTTAGTTTTAATAAGTTATCTGATGTAGAAAAGATTAGGATTCATTTTTCATTGTTCAGGCTATCATATAAGAGTAAGGGATCCTCATTATGTGTGATTGTTACGTGGTAAGGTATTTTAATATATTGGTATCTTCTAAGGGCAGGAGGGGTATCACTGGAGCTTTTTGTAGTTCATGCATCTAAGTATTTCAAGGTGGGTATAGCTGGTCTGTGATGTGTTCGGGGAGTTTAAGGAGCATAGTATTTAAGAAAAGTGGCACTGCATCAAGTGCAGCTCCACTTTACTTGTGCCCCTTAGTGCCTCCCTACCACCACCATGTGTGCGCCATATTTAAAATACAGCGCACCATGGTGAAGGGTAGGGGACAATATCAGCAGAATTCCTGACGCTATTGATGTATTCTGCTGGAGTAGCACCAACATTTTGGTGCTACTCCTGCAGAGTACTTAAGGGCCTATTGTATTCAATGGCATGCCCTCTTTTAACACCTGCTCTGAGCAGGCGTTAAAAGTGCCCCAAAAAATGGCACAAGGAAATCTTTTAGATTTCCTTGTGCCATTTTAGTGGCCCCCCCTAACGGGGAACGCCCCCCTTGCATACATTATGCCTGGCGCAGGCATAATGTGGCGCAAGGGCTACAAAGTGGCGCAACTAATGCATCGCGCCACTTTGTAAATACGGCGCGTGTAAAAAGCCCCTTTAGCTTCACCTTAGCGTCAAGAAAATTATGCTATGGTGGTGCTAAGGTGGCGTTAGGGCCTCTTAAATCAGGCCCTTAGAATTGTGCGCTTTTGGGAGCTAGTGCTTACTTCTCTCATATCTTGCATTACATGGCTCACTTCTAGGTCTGTCACATTTGGGGGGTGGTAACATTAGTTACAGTGACATCTTTTGTAGTGGCTCCCCATTCGAGTAATATTTAGTACATTTCTAATTGATAGCTTCTATGCTTGTGCTTTGGTGGCTTAAGTGTAGCTTATGTGAGATAACAGTTACTTTCCTTTCTGTGATGAGATGTATCTTGCTCTTCCTGTCATTAAAATACGTTTATTACAGACATACAAAATTATGCTACTAGTTTTCTGCTTTATTTTTACATGTATTTCTTGCTAGATGGTGCACGCTTTTCTTTGAACGTTTTCCTTTGGCCTTGTTGTAATGTGGAACAGGTGGTTTCTTTTCTGTTGGGTGAAAAAAGTGCATTCGTTTGATTTTAAAATGTAAGTGGCCTTGTTTTTTGGTAGACTAGCAGTTTATCAATATTGTAATTTCTTTTCAGTAACTAAATGTATAGAGACAGAAGTAGGAGAGTGTTTTGTTACATATGTGATACTTACATTTTTAACTTTAATTCATTTTATATTTTAGTTTATGCATATGTTTTACTTACTTTGAAGGTAGAAGTGTATTTATTCAATGAAAAAAACAAAGGTTAATGCTTAATTAACTCCCCCAATTATTGGGATCTCCAATAAGTGTAATTTCGAGACAGGTAAATAAGAGGGTATATACACCAGGCCACTCATGATCAAGGCCTTCAGCGTGAGCCAATCAAACTGCGTATGTCTTACATTAAACGAGAGAAAATAAGGGTTGCTGCCAAGATCATCTGATTTACGGCTAATCAGCATGTCCTGGGGAAACTTGTGCTATAAACCGACAGCAATCATATGCCTTAATGGTTAGTTCCTTGTTGTTCACCTACAATGAAGGGATCTCACTGATCATTTTCAATTGTTAAGGATTATGTACAATGCTTTAGAGTTGGTTGTGATACTATTAAGTCACTTTACACTTCATTCCTTCAAGACAGGGGATGCCACATCGGTTGTGATTGAGCTGGGCTCCATTCAGACAAAACGAACAGGGACATGATAGTGTGAATGTTATAAACATTACATGTGCATTTAACTGGGGTACGGTATGCTCATATTAAACTGTTTCTCATCCTTATTTCATGTTTTGCTGGTAGGTCATTTGACCTTGGTGTTAACAGCTTGGCGAGCAGTTTTATGTCATGGGACCGCCCTTCTTTCATTTGAGAGACAAAATAGATTAGTTCTGCTGAAGTGGGCTGCTACCTCTGGGACAGTCATCCACTAGCTCAGCATTGAAGGGCTACTCAAGGTGCTAGTGAGGTCTAGACCTGAGCTGAGTCAGCAAGGGTTTCCTCGGTATGGTCAAAGTGACCATTGTCACCCTTTACATACATTTCACGCCAGGTTGGTGCAATGTTTCACTCAGAGGTGTTGACCTAATAAGAAAGGATTGCCAGGGGGCAATGAGCAATGGAGTTTTTTGTAGGGATTAAGGGCCAGATGTAGCAATGTCAGAATTTGCGATTCTGAAATTGCGAGTCGGCGCGACTCGCAGTTTCAGAATCGCAAATCCTGATGCAGAACGGTGTCCGTCTGCGACTCGCTATGGGGTCGCAAAGACCCACCTCATTAATATTAATGAGGTGGGTCGCATTTTGCAACCCCATAGCGAGTCCCTGCACTCACAGGGATGGTGGCCTGCTGAAGTTAGCAGACCTCCATGTCTGTGACTGCTTTTTAAATAAAGCAGTTTTTTTTTTATTTTGCAGCCCGTTTTCCTTAAAGGAAAACGAGTTGCAAAATAAAAAAAATAACGAAACCGTTTGGTTTCGTTTTTTCAGAGTAGGCAGTGGTCCATTGGACCACTGCCTGCTCTGAAAACCCCTTTTTGGCAACATTCAAAAAGGGGAAGGGGTCCCCTGGGACCCCTTCCCTTTTGCGAATGGGTTACCACCAGTGTGACACTGGTGGTAACTGCGAATTGCTTTGCGACCGCATTCACGGTCACAAAGCAATTCTGCATTGCGATGTGAGTCGCAAATAGGAAGGGAACACCCCTTCCTATTTGCGAGTCGCATTCACAATTTGCGAGTCGGTACCGACTCGCAAGTTGTGAATGTGCATCGCAAAAGGCTTTTTGCATGGCGCAAACTGCGTTTTTCGCAGTTTGCACCATGCAAACAGCTTTCTACATCTGGCCCTAAATATTTTGAGCCATCACTAGAATGTGATAATGGTCATGTTACTCTGCATACATTTCTTCAGATATATTCAGTGTTTGGTGAAGAAAAATCAATATCATAACCTCCATTGTGATGGTTTTCCTGATTTGGGGTGGGGGTGGACATTTACATTTTCTGAAAATTTAGCCTCGTAAGCATTTTTGCTTGATTTGCATTAAAGGGCGATATTGCAGAGATCCTATGGTCTAAATGAAATAATTCAGGAGCTCATTACGAGTTGGGCGGTCGGACGAGCCGACCGCCAAGCTCGCTGGGATGAGGTAGCCGTCAACCTGGCTGCCTCACCCCTGTTGTATTACGATGTTTCCACCGGGCTGACTGGTGGGAACGTCGTATTATGACGTTCCTGCCAGTCAGCCCAGCAGAAACAGTGCTTTGGTATTGGTCTCAGCTCCCGTAAGTGAGCAGAGGCAAATACTGTGGCACTACAGCAAAGCAGACAGTGCGCATTCCGAGGGTGCTGTGCAGAGGGGCCCTGCACTGCCCACAACAGGGTCATGGGCAGTGTAGCCCCCTGCACTGTGTTTCCACCAGCCTTTTAATGGTGGGGCCATCATGAAGAGGCTGGCGGAAACTGGACTCTTGGTCAGCATGGTGGTGCAGAACTCAGCACCTCCGTGGCTCACCACGAGTCCAACCGCCGTCAGCCCGTCGGGATCCATATTCCTCATGATGACAGTGGTCCCCTGGCGGTCTTCCCACCAGGGTTGTAATGTGGTGGTCAGACCGCCTGGAGTGCGGCGGACCAACTGCCACTGTGGTATTGACGGTCCTAGGACCACCAATGAAGTAATGAGGCCCTCTATTTTTCATAACAATAGACGTGATACTGTTGCAGTATATATTGAGCTGCCACTGGTAAATAACACTGACAAATAAAGATACTGTTAAATATTAGATAATGTTTGGTACAATCCCTCTTATTTAAAATTACTCATAATGGCAAAACTTCGATTCTTGTGAATAGTGCTAACCTCATTGATTTGGCATGGAAGATTTGAATACATGACAAGCTAGTGATGTTTTCCTGAAATACTTTTTGGGGAAAGTGTATTATTGCACTTGGTATTGAATTGTGCTATTGCTTAGTTATGTGTTCATGTCACTGCTTTATTTTTTTTTACCTCAGTGTACAGCTTCCAGCCTGTCCTAATGGTTTCACTGTTCAGCTTTTATAGGTTCTTCCACTTCTAAGGCCTACCCTAGGTCTGTTTTGTGCCTGGTGCCTGATGTGTTTACCTGATAATTGTTTTTCTTTTCTCTTCTTCATGGTCAATTTGTAGTAATTTTATTTTTTGGACCTCATCACGAGTTGGGTGGTTGAACAGCCACCACTCCAATATGGCGGTGGTGAGGCGGCCTTCAGGCCGGTGGCCTCACCCCGTCATATTACGATGTTTCCATTAGGCTGACCTGTGGAAACATCATATTAAGATGTTCCCGCCGGTCAGCCCAGTGGAAACAGTGCCGTGGCATTGGTTTCGGCTCCCACTGGGAGCCAAGGCCAATGCTGTCGCACTCAGCACCCTCAGAATGCGCACTGTCTACCATAGCAGACAGTGCTCATTCCGGGGGTGCTGGCAGGGAGGTCTGCACTGCCCACAACTGGGTTGTGGGCAGTTCAGGGGCCCCCCTGTGGCCCCCAGCACTGCCTTTCCATCAGCCTTTTCATGGCAGGGACCCTGTCATGAAAAAGCCTGCGGGAAGCAAAGTCACAATCAGCACAGCAGTACCGAATTCAGCACTGCTGTGGCTGACCACGACTTTGACAGCCGCCAATCTGTTCGGATCCCTGTTCCCGGCAGAGGTAGCGATCTCTGGCAGTCTGACTGCCAGGATCGTAATCTGGCAGTTGGACTGCCAGGAGTGCGGTGGTCCTACCACCACCAAACTCATAATGAGGCCCTTTATCTTTTCACAGTATTAGTTGGTGAAAATTCTAAATTGTTGATGGCTACATGTTATTAAACAAAAAATATTTTTTCTGTACTTTAGTTTTCTCTTACTCATGTTTTTGAGCACATGTTTTTATATTTTCCTCCATGTCAAGGATTGTTGAATATTATCTCTTGAAATATAAAGGGTTTGGTTATCTGGTGAAAATGCAGACACTTCTACTACATTTACCTGGATTCAATTAATCTGTTGCTCACTTTCAAGAAACTCACTGCTATGAGAATGAAATCATAAAACTCCTAAAACAATTGTTTAACACTGTTTTTTTCCTTCTGAGGATTGAAAAGGGGGTCTAGAGATTTTATGTCACAAATTACTTACTGTTGAGAATGATGACAAGAGTAGATTAATTGTGTGGGTTACTTCAATTAAAAATGTTCATTTATTGATCTTTAACATTGATAGGCCTTTACGACATAATTTGTAACCCCAACTCAAAAACGTTTCTTCTTCCATTGTTTAGCAGGATCAATGACATATTGATGCACAACATATCGGTTCACAAAGGTATCAGAAAATAAATATCATTCACAAAAAAAATTGCCTTCATATACCTAACGTATGAAAACACAAATGTTGAGCACCTAAATATTGCTGTTAAAAATATTGATGTTCACTAATATCTGTAACAAAAATATCAGAAACAAAATAATCATAGCTGTTAAATAAACATATAAGTAGTAAAACAAATCACCTAACACAATATCGACTACATTATTATCATCAAAAAATAAATTATAATTACAAAACATAAAAATAACATTTTAGGTTAAAGAAAATATGGAAATAAACATTTATATAAATATATATATATATATATATATATATATACATATATATATATATATATATATATATATTCACTTAAAAAACAAAGGTTACAGGGGTGTTATAGTTAGGCTCACATTTTAAACGTACAAAACCATAGAACTTCACCTGTTATAGTGAGAGTTATCTCAAGTAACTATAACTTGTGCCCTAAGGTAAATATAACTCGTGCCCCCACCATGCAGTTTTTTTGTAAACTTTTTTACTGCAAATACTACATTGATATATTATCAAAGGTGTTATCAAAGATGTCATGAGTGCCCTAATTTGTGGTGTAATTAGCAGTGCATGGTGAAGGTGCAAGTTATAGTTACCTTAGGGCATGCGTTATAGTTACTTGAGATAACTCCAACGATAACAGGTGAATTTCTATGGTTTTGTACACTTGAAATGTGAGTCTAACTGTAACACACCTGTAACCTTTGTTTTTTTAAGTGGATTTCTGTGTTTTTTTAATTCTATTTCCTAACTATAGCATCCTTGTAACCTTTGTTTTTTTCAGTGAATTTCTATGTTTTTTTTAACGTAAAGTAATTTTCATTACTATACGTTAATCCAACCACCGCTGGTCTTCGGCCGTGTGCAGCTGTGGTTGGCTGGAGGGCCTGAGGACAACACCGATAATGACCCAACCCTGAAATGCGCACGGCCTTTGGCCATGTGCAGCAGGAGTTAGTTGCAGTCTGTCTCTCTGGGTGTGAGAATAGGTGTGACAGGGTGTATCTAGGTGTGAGACGGCTGTGAGAGTGTCTGGGTGTGAGAGTGGATACATCATTGTCTTAGTGGGTCTGTGACTGGGTGCATCAGTGTCTGTGTGAAAATTAAAGAAGGAAATCTACCACAGGCACACCTGGAGTAGAACCCTCGACTTTCAGTGTGAGGGTCTGTGACTATAACCTTTAGGCCAGAGGTGACACTGTACTGTGATGCTTCCAGACATACCTATGACAATCAAAGCCACGCATATGATTGGAAAGAAATGTGAATGTTCCATCACTAGGAAGGTTTAATAGTCAAAACACCAGTAAATAACCAAGCACACTGCCACATGATACTAGGATTTGAACCTTCAGCCTCCTGAGTGACAGCACAAACTGTGACCATTTGGCCAGAAGTGACTCTGTTGCGATCTGCATCCAAACGTAACTATAACATTCGTACCAAACATCTTGCTAGTCTTACACTTTTGAGTCATTGTATGGAGAGACCATTGCAATGACAAACTCTCACTCTCTCTCTCTCTCTCTCTCTCTCTATCTCTCTTCCATCTCACCATGGGATGGAAGAGAGACAAAGAGTGAAAGGACCACGGGGAAGCCTCATGGACCCCCGAGATCCCAGCCGGCTCCCCACATCCTGCAGGAGCCAACATTGCTCTCACAAGCAGAGAGGTGCTTTAAATAGGAGCTCCTTGATTGTAGGAGCAATGTTTTCTTCTGTTTCCCTGCAAACATATTTGTGTGCAGGGAACCAGATGAAAACTCCGCTTTCTGACAGTGGGAGCTGTTTGACAGCTCCTGCTGTCAGAAAGTGGACTTTGTTTGCTTTGCTTGGTGGGAGCTATGTCTCGGAGGTGGGCACCGAGGGACATAGCTGGAGCCGGACCTGGGGGGTGGCTGTTCCCCAGGGCTATCAGTGGCTCTGCAAGGGAGACTGCGCAGCCCCCCATCCATTGACTATTGCCCCGGTGAGGTGGCAGTCCCTGGGGCTGCGAGGAGCAGGCGCACGGCCCACCACACTGTGTTTATTAAAAGCTCATGGGAGGTTGTGGTCCCCAGTGCTGCGGGGGAGCCACATGCTCCCTCGCACTGTATTTATGAAAAGCCCTGGGGAGGTAGTGGTCCCCAGGGCCGTAGGGGGCTGCACGGGCAGCATTATTTTCATTTAATGCCCTTGGGGTGTGGTGGTCCCCAGGGCGCTTAAGAAATTGAAATGTCCCCGTGACCTGGTCCACCTGGGGGCTTGTTAAAAATAAGGACGGGAGCCCACACTTGTTTTTTTTTTTTAAATCCTGAATTTGCGATGACATCACAACTTCGTACGAAAAAATTTGAAAAATATATGTTGTCTGCTCTGTGGGGTCACTCTAGAACCCTACACCAGCCCTAAGAGGTCAGTGTGACTTTACCCTGGTCCCTTAAAACATTTTGTGGGACTCAGCTGAAGGTGAGCCCCAAGATGGCTGTCAACACTTCATAGCTCTGCTTTTCCCTGCAAAAGCTCATTATGATTTGCAAAGTCTTTGCAACCTCAGATATGCAAATTGGGATTTCCTTTAATTTCTCCTATACTAATGAACAGATTTACACCAAACACCCCAAAGCACAATCTGCATACCAACAGCCAGCTTTCTGACAAATTTGGTGTAATCAGTGGTTCGGGCTGTAGTCATGTTCAAAGCTCCTACAGGAATTGACATGGGAAACACAACTTTTTTGACCCTCCCTTTGTTTTCAGTCCCCACTTGACGGATCACCCTGAAATGTCTTGTGCGCAAGAAGAGTCACTGGCACACTTTTTTTGGAACATTGCGTGAAGATTTGTCAAAGAGTGCCAAAGGCCAAAGATATAGTCAAGTCAAAAATGCTTTTCCTATGGAAATATGCTCCTAACTATAACTTCCTACTGGTGACCGCCAGTAGGTATATATATATATATATGTACATATATATATATATATATATATATATATAGGTGTGTTCACCACATTTTACATAATTAAGATAAATATAAATATAAATCAAATAAAAATAGAAATCTCAACATAGCACAGAATTAATAAAAAATATTTACAATAAATACAAACATTTACACAGTATTTAAAATAATTATAAATATATATATACAGACAACAATAAAATGCAAAATATCAAACTACATATTAAACATTCTAAAACAAACATTAGTTAGCATTCACCGTTACCATTAAGGGATGTAACTGAAAAAGAACTTCAAACCAAAGAAAAATTAGCCAATAGAAACAAACCATGAACAAACTTAACAAATAAGTTAACACGAACAGTTAAACTAAAAACATAAGGCACACACATTTTATCATCTTACTACCCCAAAGACTACGAATGCAGCTAGAACAGGAGACTGCTTGCATCTGTAGCCAAATTGTTTCTGTAACAGAAGAGAATATATATAAACAAGGTTTATACAATACATAGTTTCCATTAACAAGCCAAATTTAAACTACACAAACTTTAAAAACTCAAAAGTTATAACTTTCATTTACAATTTATCCACCACCTTTCAATGTTTATTGATAGCAGACCTCGTTAAACACTCTTTTCAGCTCTCTAACCAGACAACACTAACTGTAACTAGCCTCTCTACCATTCACTGTGTTGTGACAAATAATGACAGTTGAGAAGTTATAAGTGTTGTTATGGATGCTGTGATTCCACATGCTACAAGTGATGCATTATGCAAGGGTATAGACAGTGCATAGAAAAGGCATGAGTTATAGTTAAGTAGTGTGGTGAGTGAGGTGACAAGACTGTATTCGGAGGGTCATGACATAATAATTTGAAGGTGGTGCAGAAATTATAAAATTAAGTTATAATTAGAACTTTACATTTTTTAATGTTTGTGTATTTTAAGTTGGATTTGCATCAAAAGAATAAATAAGGTATTTCTAACTATAAATTACCATTAACCTTTGTTTTTTTCATTGTATGTAAATGGTTTTTATTTTTTGATAAAAATGCATTTCAATTCGCTGTGTGAGGTGTCATTGGTTGGACTGTCATAAGTGGAGTGTAATACAGTACACTGAAGGAGAGTGTTATAGAGTCTAGTGTCATAAAGTGGAGGACTGTAGATGAATGGAGTGAAGTCAAGTAGAGAGGAGTGACACGTACAGTGGAGTAAAGTGTTATACAGTGGAGTGGCATGGTGTGTCATATCATGGAGTGGAGTATCATAGAGTGGAGTGGCGTGTTGTATAGTGTAGTGGTGTGCCAAACAGCTGAGCTGAGTGTTGTTCAGTGGAATGTAGTCGACTGGAATATCAGGAAAGTAGAGTGTCGCAGAGGGTTGTAGAGTGTATCCCTATCTCTGGTCACCCTAATTATAACTACAGCAATATATACTTATATTTTATAGAATGGTTGTAGCCATTCTGTAGTTATAGTTAGGGTGACAAGAGATACTGATTGTTTGGGTTTTTGTTCCTTAATACCTTTGCACCTGTTTGACGAATGTCCTAACTATAACTACAGAGTTGCAGTAGCCACTCTGTAGTTATTGTTACGGTGACCAGAGATAGGAATTTATTTGATTTTTGTCCCTTAATAACTTTGCACCCATTTGGCGAATGTCACCAAAACTTTGCTGACCTGCTGCCCCCATTTCATTGTTAGAGTACTGAACGTTTTGCGGTGTTTGGCCAAGGTGTTGCAAGGAAAAAAGGGCGGTCCCAAAACAGATTTGAAATCCAATGCATTGTATATAGACTTTTATATATTGCGTAGCCCAAAAACGACCAGTAGGATTTTGCTGAAATTTGGTAACATTAGATACTAGGGTGCACAGATGATTCTTTTTTGGGTACTGTCGGTAAGTAGAGCAAGTTTTTCTTAAGTTTTAAGGTTTTCCAATTTAGTGAAGTCTTGTGGCACAATACTAATAAAAGTAGCAAGGAGGCCCACAAAATAAACTAGTCTGCATAAGTAAAGTTTGTGATTTACTACTTGAACAACTGAAAGTCCAATTTATGGTCACATGCTAATGGAACTCTGTAAATAAATATATAACAAATATAATGCATCTTAATCTGCATACGTTTAATTTGCATGCTCTCTGGCTCAGAAAATAAGACTGGCCTAAAGAAGTCAAATAAAATCCATCTTCCTTATGCACTCCTGTGCAACAAAAAAGAAAAGTGACCTAGCAGTGAGCTACACAAACTACTATAGGGAGTACATGATAAGTGGCCATTAGGAATAAATGATAATTGTAATTTTTGTAGCAACAATGATTGGCTTTCATTCACTTTGGGCATCATATGTAGCACAATCCTACTAAAAGTAGCAAGGAAGCCCAACAAATAAACTAGACTGCATATGTAAAATTTCAGAATAACTACATGAACAACTAAAAGACACATTTATGGACACATGATTATGTAAACCAATAGGCAAATACATAACAATACAACAGATAAAAAGAAAGAAATCACATTAAGGGGGTCATTCTGACCCTGGCGGTAAAAGGCAGTTACCGCCGGTCAGAAGACCGCCATAACCCCGCCGCGGTAACCCGCCAGGGTCATTCTGACCCACAACTGCCAAACCGCCAAAAACCCGACCGCCACTGAAGGCCGCCACATCAGCGATAAACTGGAGATGACCAAACCTCCACCGTCACGCCAACAGAAATACGCCCATGCCATTACGACCCACGAATCCACGCGGCGGTCTTTCAACCGCGGTATCCCATTGGCGGTACACACCGCCGCGGTCAAAATACACAAACCTTTACAAAACACAGCCACGTTGGATAATACAAAATACACACACCTGAGACACATACAAACACCACTCCCACACAATCAATACGATATAAAACACACACCCACATCACCCACAAACCCCCACAAATCGAAATTCAGAGACAAGGCGCAATACACAGAGAGAGAGCACAGGGAACGCAAACCACAACACACACAGGAACCCAACATCATCCCCCACACTACATCTACGCACAAAACACCACACACCACTACACTCATCACCACAAACACCACCCCACACCTCATCCACACCACCCCATGGCACCCCAAAGACACCCCAGGTTCTCGGACCAAGAACTCAGGGTCATGGTGGAGGAAATAATTAGGGTAGAGCCCCAGCTCTTCGGCACACAGGTGCAGCACACCACAATAGCCAGGAAGGCGGAGCTATGGCAAAGGATCGTCGACAGGGTCAACGCTGTGGGACAAATCGGGAAGACATCCGAAAGCGCTGGAACGACCTACGGGGGAAGGTGCGGATGATGGTGTCAAGACACAACATCGCTGTGCAGAAGACTGGCGGCGGACCCCCACCCACTCCACCTGAATTCACAGCATGGGAGCAAGAGGTCTTGAACATCCTGCATCCTGAGGGCCTCGCTGGAGTAGGCGGAGGAATGGACTCTGGTAAGTCTAATCTCACCTACTTCACCCCCCCCAACCACCAGCATGCCAACCCACACCCCCACCCTCACCCCCAACCCCCCAGCACATATCCTCCCTGCTAATGTCTCACCAGCACAACCCACCCAAACCAACACCAACCCCTGAATGCCAACACAAACCATGGACACCCATCACCTAAGCATGACCACTGCACATACCCATCCCCCCCCCAAACCACCCTCACAACTCCTCCCACAAGGGAATGCCAGCACTGGGGGACAAGGGCACCCACAAATCGCACGCCATGGCACACACAGAAGCAATAACCATACTCTTTTACCCCTGCAGGGCCCGAACGCCAACACACCGGCCCGGAGGGTCCAGAAATTTCCATCCCACCCCCAGAACAGGCCCCCAGTGATGACAGCAGCTCTGTCGACCTAGAACCTGATGACCAGCCCGGACCATCGGGGACCTCTAGACAGTCGGTTCCCCTCAGGCAGCTACAGGCCACAGCAGACCTATCCCCCTCTGGAAACCCCAGCACAGCACCCACCCAGCGGGCCCATGCCTCTGTCTCCAGGACAGGTCAAGCAGCGGTGTGTCTACCACTACAGGGCACCCAGGGCAACCCACCACCCCAACAACAACAGGGACCTGGGGGCAGTGGTAGTGGGCACACCGTCCAGGGGACAGAGGCCCAGGAACAAAGGGGAACTGGGAGGGCTGCTGTGCGACAGAGGGAGGACAGGCCTAGGGAACCCACTGTCCAAGAGGCCCTCACCACCATCATGGGAGCGTACCACCACTCCCAAGAGACGATGGCGACGGTCCTGGCCAGGTTCCAGGAGATCCAGGCCATGCAGGAGGGCCAGTACATGGGGTTCCGGGAAGAACTGCGCAGCATCAGTTCCGCAATGGGTACAATCGTGGTGGCACTCAACCAGATTGTCACCACATTGCGGGACCATGTGGCCCCCCAAAGGGCCCCTGCCACTAGCATGGAGGAAGAACAGCCCACCACCTCCGCCGGCGCTAGTGGTCAGGAGGCCCCGACACAACAGCAACGGGCCACCCGGACCCCACCCCCTGCAGAACATGAACCACCCCGCAAGAAAGGCCTGAGATCGAGGAAGAAGACAGAGTAGGATGTCAAGACCCCCGCCATGCACGGATCCCCCCGGATGTCGTCCCACTTGTTCACCCTGTCCAACCTTGAACTGCCCCTGCTCCACCTTCCACAGGCATATGGACAATGCACCTGTGCGAATGTGAGTCTGGACTCTGCCATGGACCTCCCTCCACCATCACCCTTTTTGAACTATACACCAATTTTTGCACTTCAATAAACACAATTATTGCACAAAAACCATCTGGAGTCTGCTATTTTTTTTTTTTAACCAAATGTATTCGATATAACCAACCAAAAATGTCCAAATACATTGTGATGACAACATACCAGTGTCACACAGCGGTAGTCCATGGGGAAATAAACCAAAGGGCACTCCGTGGGGACCAGATCACTGAAATAGGAAGGCAAATTTACAACTAAGTTACCATACATTGGGGTGAAAGGTCAGACAGTAGAGAGCCAGTACTGTTACAGATATAATAAAATGTAGGAGTAGATTCTTACCTGTGTACTGGAAATACTGCAGTATCACTCTGTCCCTGTTGTCTGTGTTGTCCTCTTCATCTTCCTCCTCTTCACTCTCCGCAGGCTCCACAGCGGCCACAACACCACCATCTGGACCATCCTCCTGCAGGAAAGGCACCTGGCGTCGCAAAGCCAGGTTGTGAAGCATGCAGCAGGCCACGATGATCTGGCACACCTTCTTTGGTGAGTACATTAGGGATCCACCTGTCATATGCAGGCACCTAAACCTGGCCTTCAGGAGGCCGAAGGTCCGCTCGATCACCCTCCTAGTACGCCCATGGGCCTCATTGTACCGTTCCTCTGCCCTTGTCGTGGGATTCCTCACTGGGGTCAATAGCCAAGGCAGGTTGGGGTAACCAGAGTCACCAATTAGCCACACACGCTGTCTCTGTAGCTGTTCCATCACATAAGGGATGCTGCTATTTCGCATGACGTACGCGTCATGCACTGACCCTGGGAACTTGGCATTTACATGGGAGATGTACTGGTCAGCCAAACAGACCACCTGGACATTCATCGAATGATAACTTTTTCGGTTCCTGTACACCTGTTCATTGCCTTTTGGTGGGACCAAAGCAACATGGGTACCATCAATGGCACCAATGATATTGGGAATGTGTCCAAGGGCATAGAAATCACCCTTCACTGTAGGCAAGTCACCCACCTCAGGGAAAATGATGTAGCTCCGCATGTATTTCATCAGGGCAGACAACACTCTGGACAATACCCTTGAAAACATAGGCTGAGACATCCCAGATGAAATGGCCACTGTAGTTTGAAATGATCCACTAGCCAAAAAATGGAGTACTGACAGCACCTGCACTAGAGGCGGAATCCCTGTGGGTTGGCGGATGGGTGACATCAGGTCTGGCTCCAGCTGGGCACACAGTTCCTGTATAGTGGCACTGTTGAGTCTGTAGGTGAGTATGACATGTCGTTCTTCCATTGTCGACAGGTCCACCAGCGGTCTGTACACGGGAACATTCCTCCGTCTCCTCGCAAGTCCCAGCGGACGGTGCCTAGGAAGGACAACATGGAGCACAGAGTCAAGCAACCCACAGGTAAGTTCCCACAGCCTGCACAGTACACAAATCTCTCTGGATTGAATAGCTTGTATGAGTGTCGATGCAAGGCCTAGCCATGTGCGACGCAGTAGGAATTAAGCCATGTGGGCCCTTGAAATGGCGGCTGCCTGACCTGTGAAGTGTGACAATGTGAAGTGAGGTCATTGCGCTGGCGTGGCACGCCGTGGCGGTAGGCGGTCGAAGACCGCGGCGCAAAGCAGCATTGGTTAACATTGAACCCTATGGGTTTCAGGAGCCAATGACGATGTGCGCCGGCGGTCACGGTACGCACCGCCGCGGTACGCACCGCCGCGGGCGTGACCGCCATTTTCTCTCTGCTTAATCACACGAGACCTGAGCATCCACAGGAGAGGACCTATACTGCAAGTGCTGCTGTGACCTCGGTCTGGAAGTGACAATGGCTGCTGCGACTGGGGAAAGGGCCCCCTCCTTCAGTTCCGAAGAGTTGGAGAAGCTCGTGGACGGGGTCCTCCCCCAGTATGCGCTACTCTACGGTCCTCCAGACCAACAGGTGAGTACACGGGGGCCAATGCATAGTGGGCAATGCCTGTGATGAGTGGGGTGGATGTACGATGGAGGGGAGGGGAGCGAATTACGAATGCATGGCGCGACAGATGAGAGCATGTGCCACCTGGCAAGTTTGGGGAGGGGGGGCCACTCACATCGAGCATGCAGAAAAGTGATGATGTTTCTTTTCCCCCCCTGTACATGTCACATAGGTCAGCGCCCATCAGAAGATCGATATTTGGCGTGCCATCGCCAAGGACGTCCGGGCCCTGGGGGTCCACAACAGACGGGGCACCCACTGCCGCAAGAGGTGGGAGGACATCCGCCGCGGGAGCAGGAAGACCGCCGAGGCTCTGCTGGGGATGGCCTCCCAACCTAGGAGGGGTGCCAGTCGTACCTTGACCCCCCTGATGTCCCTGATCCTGGCGGTGGCCTACCCCGATTTAGATGGGCGCTTGAGGACATCACAGCAGACACAAGGGGGTGAGTACCAGCACATTCAGCTATATTTGCGCGCAGTGGAGGTGCCTGGGTGGGGGAGGAGGGCTGTGGGTATCCCTAGGCCAGGGCGATTTCTGTAGGCTAGGCCCCTCCGTGAGGTATGGTCCTGTACCCCGCCCCCCACCTCTGTAGGGTGCCTAGTTACGCTATTCATGGACCTGTGTATTCTGTGTGGGCAGTTGTCGCCCATAGGCTTGTAGGGCATGTCCCAGGGAATGAGTAGTGTACCCCAAGTGCGCAGCGTAGTGCAGGGGGCTTCTGTGTCTGTCCTCTCCGCCAACGGTGTCCCCAATGCATGCACTCAACTTGTCTTTATTTCTCCCCCCCCCCATTTTCTCTGTTTTTCTGTGAATGTGTGCATTAGCATCATCAGGCGGAGGAGAAGTGGCATCGGCGCAAGAGGGAGCTGCATCTCACATGGCCCCGGAGGGCCATGCAACGGACTCCGACATGACCAGTGAGACGGAGGGCGAGGGGGGCTCCACCACGGGGACCCGTGCAGACGTCAGTGACACCAACACGTCCTCGGATGGGAGCTCCCTTGCGGTGGCGGCAACATCCGTGCCCACCGATACTACAGGTACAGCCTGTAGGAGGCTGGACTGGCTTGTAGTGAGTACCAAGGGGTACTTGCACCTTGCACCAGGCCCAGTTATCCCTTATTAGTGTATAGGGTGTCTAGCAGCTTAGGCTGATAGATAATGGTAGCTTAGCAGAGCAGCTTAGGCTGAACTAGGAGACGTGTGAAGCTACTACAGTACCACTTAGTGTCATATGCACAATATCATAAGAAAACACAATACACAGTTATACTAAAAATAAAGGTACTTTATTTTTATGACAATATGCCAAAGTATCTTAGAGTGTACCCTCAGTGAGAGGATAGGAAATATACACAAGATATATATACACAATAGCAAAAATATGCAGTATAGTCGTAGAAAACAGTGCAAACAATGTATAGTTACAATAGGATGCAATGGGGAAACATAGGGATAGGGGCAACACAAACCATATACTCCAAAAGTGGAATGCGAACCACAAATGGACCCCAAACCTATGTGACCTTGTAGAGGGTCGCTGGGACTATTAGAAAATAGTGAGAGTTAGAAAAATAACCCTCCCCAAGACCCTGAAAAGTGAGTGCAAAGTGCACTAAAGTTCCCCTAAGGACAAAATAGTCGTGTTAGAGGAATAATGCAGGAAAGACACAAACCAGCAATGCAACGACTGTGGATTTCCAATCTAGGGTACCTGTGGAACAAGGGGACCAAGTCCAAAAGTCACAAGCAAGTCGGAGATGGGCAGATGCCCAGGAAATGCCAGCTGCGGGTGCAAAGAAGCTTCTACTGGACAGAAGAAGCTGAGGTTTCTGCAGGAACGAAAAGGGCTAGAGACTTCCCCTTTGGTGGACGGATCCCTCTCGCCATGAAGAGTCGTGCAGAAGTGTTTTCCCGCCAAACAAACGCTAACAAGCCTTGCTAGCTGCAAATCATGCGTTTGGCGTTTTTGGACGCTGCTGGGGCCCAGGAGGGACCAGGAGGTCGCAAATTTGACCTGAAGAGAGAAGGGACTTCGAGCAAGACAAAGAGCCCTCACTGAAGCAGGTAGCACCCGGAGAAGTGCCAGAAACAGGCACTACAAGGATGCGTGAAACGGTGCTTGCCGAAGTTGCACAAAGGAGTCCCACGTCGCCGGAGACCAACTTAGAAAGTCGTGCAATGCAGGTTAGAGTGCCGTGGACCCAGGCTTGGCTGTGCACAAAGGATTTCCGCCGGAAGTGCACAGGGGCCGGAGTAGCTGCAAAGTCGCGGTTCCCAGCAATGCAGCCCAGCGAGGTGAGGCAAGGACTTACCTCCACCAAACTTGGGCTGAAGAGTCACTGGACTGTGGGGGTCACTTGGACAGAGTCGCTGGATTCGAGGGACCTCGCTCGTTGTGCTGAGAGGAGACCCAAGGGACCGGTGATGCAGCTTTTTGGTGCCTGCGGTTGCAGGGGGAAGATTCCGTCGACCCACGGGAGATTTCTTCGGAGCTTCTGGTGCAGAGAGGAGGCAGGCTACCCCCACAGCATGCACAAGCAGGAAAACAGTTGAGAAGGCGGCAGGATCAGCGTTACAGAGTTGCAGTAGTCGTCTTTGCTACTATGTTGCAGGTTTGCAGGCTTCCAGCGCGGTCAGCAGTCGATTCCTTATCAGAAGGTGAAGAGAGAGATGCAGAGGAACTCGGATGAGCTCTTGCATTTGTTATCTAAAGTTTCCCCAGAGACAGAGACCCTAAATAGCCAGAAAAGAGGGTTTGGCTACCTAGGAGAGAGGATAGGCTACTAACACCTGAAGGAGCCTATCAGCAGGAGTCTCTGACGTCACCTGGTGGCACTGGCCACTCAGAGCAGTCCAGTGTGCCAGCAGCACCTCTGTTTCCAAGATGGCAGAGGGCTGGAGCACACTGGAGGAGCTCTGGACACCTCCCAGGGGAGGTGCAGGTCAGGGGAGTGGTCACTCCCCTTTCCTTTGTCCAGTTTCGCGCCAGAGCAGGGGCTAAGGGGACCCTGAACCGGTGTAGACTGGCTTATGCAGAATTGGGCACATCTGTGCCCAAGAAAGCATTTCCAGAGGCTGGGGGAGGCTACTCCTCCCCTGCCTTCACACCATTTTCCAAAGGGAGAGGGTGTCACACCCTCTCTCAGAGGAAGTTCTTTGTTCTGCCATCCTGGGCCAGGCCTGGCTGGACCCCAGGAGGGCAGCTGCCTGTCTGAGGGGTTGGCAGCAGCAGCAGCTGCAGTGAAACCCCAGGAAGGGCAGTTTGGCAGTACCAGGGTCTGTGCTACAGACCACTGGGATCATGGGATTGTGCCAACTATGCCAGGATGGCATAGAGGGGGCAATTCCATGATCATAGGCATGTTACATGGCCATATTCGGAGTTACCATTGTGAAGCTACATATAGGTAGTGACCTATATGTAGTGCACGCGTGTAATGGTGTCCCCGCACTCACAAAGTTCAGGGAATTGGCTCTGAACAATGTGGGGGCACCTTGGCTAGTGCCAGGGTGCCCTCACACTAAGTAACTTTGCACCTAACCCTTACCAGGTAAAGGTTAGACATATAGGTGACTTATAAGTTACTTAAGTGCAGTGTAAAATGGCTGTGAAATAACGTGGACGTTATTTCACTCAGGCTGCAGTGGCAGGCCTGTGTAAGGATTGTCAGAGCTCCCTATGGGTGGCAAAAGAAATGCTGCAGCCCATAGGGATCTCCTGGAACCCCAATACCCTGGGTACCTCAGTACCATATACTAGGGAATTATAAGGGTGTTCCAGTAAGCCAATGTAAATTGGTAAAAATGGTCACTAGCCTGTCAGTGACAATTTGGAAAGAAATGAGAGAGCATAACCACTGAGGTTCTGGTTAGCAGAGCCTCAGTGAGACAGTTAGTCACTACACAGGTAACACATTCAGGCACACTTATGAGCACTGGGGCCCTGGGTTACCAGGGTCCCAGTGACACATACAACTAAAACAACATATATACAGTGAAAAATGGGGGTAACATGCCAGGCAAGATGGTACTTTCCTACACAACCCCCCCCCCAAACGAAGGACAATAAGACTAGCCATGACCTGATGAGTCTTCATTGTCTAAGTGGAAATATCTGGAGAGTCCATCTGCATTGGAGTGGCTACTCCCAGGTCTATGTTCCACTGTATAGTCCATTCCCTGTAGGGATATGGACCACCTCAACAATTTAGGATTTTCACCTTTCATTTGTTTTAGCCAAAGTAGAGGTTTGTGGTCTGTCTGAACAATGAAGTGAGTGCCAAACAGGTATGGCCTCAACTTCTTCAGAGCCCAGACCACAGCAAAGGCCTCCCTCTCAATGGCAGACCAACGCTTTTCTCTAGGGGTCAACCTCCTACTAATAAAAGCAACAGGTTGATCCTGGCCCTCAGAATTAAGTTGTGATAGGACTGCCCCTACTCCTAATTCAGATGCATCAGTCTGGACATATAATTTTTTAGAGTAACAAGGGCTTTTCAGGACAGGTGCAGAGCACATGGCCTGCTTCAGCTCCTCAAAAGCTTTCTGACAGCTTGCTGTCCATAATACCTTTTTAGGCATTTTCTTGGATGTGAGGTCATTAAGAGGGGCTGCAATGGAGCCATAGTTCTTAATGAACCTCCTGTAATACCCAGTGAGGCCTAGGAAGGCTCTCACCTGAGTCTGAGTGGTAGGGGGAACCCAATCAATAATAGTTTGGATTTTCCCCTGAAGTGGTGCAATCTGTTCCCCACCAACAAGGTGTCCCAGATAAACCACCTTACCCTGCCCTATCTGGCACTTTGAAGCCTTGATAGTGAGGCCTGCCTTTTGCAGGGCCTCCAAAACTTTCCATAGGTGGACCAGGTGATCATCCCAGCTGGAGCTAAAGACAGCTATATCGTCCAAATATGCTGCACTGAAAGCTTCCAGCCCTTGCAGGACTGTGTTCACCAACCTCTGAAAAGTGGCAGGTGCATTTTTCAAACCAAAAGGCATTACAGTAAACTGGTAATGTCCTCCAATGGTAGAAAATGCAGTCTTAGGTTTAGCATCTTCTGACAATTTGATCTGCCAATACCCTGCAGTCAAATCAAAAGTGCTTAGATACTTGGCAGATGCCAGTGTATCTATGAGCTCATCTGCCCTGGGTATAGGGTGAGCATCAGTTTTGGTTACCAAGTTGAGACCTCTATAGTCTACACAAAACCGCATTTCCTTCTTTCCATCTTTAGAATTGGGTTTTGGTACCAGTACCACAGGAGAAGCCCATGGACTGTCAGAGTGCTCAACCACTCCTAGTTCCAACATTTTCTGAACTTCTTGCTTTATGCAGTCCCTGACATGGTCAGGCTGCCTATAGATCTTACTTTTGACAGGTAAACTGTCTCCAGTATCTATAGTGTGCTCACACCAAGAAGTGGTGCCTGGCACAGTAGAGAAGAGTTCTGAAAATTGATCTAGGAGATTTATGCAATTATCTTTCTGCTCAGCAGTAAGACAATCAGCCAAAACTACACCTTCCACAAGAGCATCTTGTTCTGTGGAAGAGAAGAGATCAGGTAGAGGATCACTGTCTTCTTCCTGTCCCTCATCAGTTGCCATGAGCAGGGTGAGATCAGCCCTGTCATAGTAGGGTTTCAGGCGGTTGACATGGAGCACCCTAAGGGGACTCCTGGCAGTGCCTAAGTCAACTAAATAGGTGACTTCTCCCTTCTTTTCAACAATTGTGTGGGGACCACTCCATTTATCTTGGAGTGCTCTTGGGGCCACAGGCTCCAAGACCCACACTTTCTGCCCTGGTTGGTACTGAACCAAAACAGCCTTCTGATCATGCCATTGCTTCTGGAGCTCTTGGCTGGCCTGAAGGTTTTTACTGGCCTTTTTCATGTACTCAGCCATCCTTGATCTGAGGCCAAGTACATAATCCACAATATCCTGCTTAGGAGCTTTTAAAGGTTGTTCCCAACCCTCCTTTACAAGTGTGAGTGGACCCCTAACAGGGTGTCCAAAAAGAAGTTCAAAGGGGCTGAAGCCCACTCCTTTCTGGGGTACCTCCCTGTAGGCAAAAAGGAGGCATGGTAGAAGGATATCCCATCTCCTGCGGAGTTTTTCAGGGAGACCCATAATCATGCCTTTGAGAGTTTTATTAAATCTCTCCACCAGTCCATTTGTTTGTGGATGATAGGGTGTTGTGAACTTGTACGTTACACCACACTCCTTCCACATGGCCTTTAAGTATGCAGACATGAAATTGCTTCCTCTGTCTGATACTACTTCCTTTGGGAAGCCCACCCTGGAAAATATTCCCAGGAGGGCCTTTGCCACTGCAGGTGCTGTAGTGGTCCTTAAAGGAATTGCTTCAGGATATCTTGTGGCATGGTCCACTACCACTAAGATAAACCTATTGCCTGAAGCAGTAGGAGGGTCAAGGGGGCCAACTATGTCAACCCCTACCCTTTCAAAGGGAACCCCAACCACAGGCAGTGGGATAAGGGGTGCCTTTGGGGTGCCACCTGTCTTGCCACTGGCTTGACAGGTTTCACAGGACTTACAAAATTCCTTTGTGTCCTCAGACATCCTAGGCCAATGAAACAGGGGAACAAGCCTGTCCCAAGTTTTCATTTGTCCTAGATGCCCAGCTAAGGGAATGTCAAGTGCCAGTGTTAGGAGGAACTTTCTGTACTCCTGGGGAATCACTAATCTCCTGGCAGCTCCAGGTTTAGGATCCCTATGCTCAGTGTACAAGAGGTTGTCCTCCCAGTAAACTCTGTGAGAGTCACTGACATCCCCATTAGCCTGTTTGACAGCTTGCTGTCTGAGACCCTCTAATGTGGGACAGGTTTGCTGTGCCACACTCAGCTCCTCTCTGGCAGGCCCCCCTTCACCCAAAAGCTCAGCAGTGTCTGCTTCCAGCTCCTCTGGTGTAGGTTCTGCACAGGGAGGGAATTCCTCTTCCTCAGAAGTAGAATCCACTGTAGAGGGAGGGATAGTAGGAAGTGGTTTGCTTCTACTAGCCCTAGCTTTAGGGAGCACTTGGTCCATTGTTCCAGGATCCAAGCTTCCCTGTCCTTTTTGCTTTTTGGCCTGAGCCCTTGTCAAAGCAACAATATGCCCTGGAATGCCCAGCATTGCTGCATGGGCCTCCAACTCCACATCTGACCAAGCTGATGTCTCCAAATCATTCCCTAATAGACAGTCTACAGGTAAATCTGAAGCTACCACAACTTTCTTTGGACCAGTTACCCCCCCCCAGTTGAGATTTACAACAGCCATGGGGTGGCTTTGTGTTATGTTGTGAGCATCGGTTACTTGGTACTGGTGTCCAAGTATGTGTTGTTCAGGGTGCACCAGTTTCTCAATCACCATTGTGACACTGGCACCTGTGTCCCTGTAGGCCTGGACCTCAACACCATTTATTAGGGTTAGTTGCTTGTACTTCTCCAAGTTATGGGGGCAAGCAACCAAAGTGGCTAAATCAATAGCCCCTTCAGAGACTAAAGTAGCCTCTGTGGTCTCCCTAATCAGACCAACACCAACTAAATTACCAAAAGTGAGCCCAGCTGCTCCCTTGGATTGGCTATTAGTAGGTTTGCTCCCACCACTACTGCTATTAGTAGGGACACTAGGTGTAGCAGTAGGGGTTGTAGTGGTAGGAGCTGTGGTGCCTTTCTTTGGACAACTGGGATCTGTTGTCCAATGGCCTTTTATTTTACATAAATAGCACCATGGTTTCTTTTCCTTGTTCTGATTAAAGGAGGATTTGGACCCACCACCCCCACCAGAGTGTTTTTGTGGGCCTGATGAAGACTCATTTTTAGATTTGTCCCCACCCTTGTCAGAAGACTTACCATCCTTCTTTTTGTTGCCATCTTTGTCACCCCCTGTATGAACTTTTCTGTTCACTCTTGTTCTGACCCATTTGTCTGCCTTCTTTCCCAATTCTTGGGGAGAGGTCAGATCAGAGTCCACCAAGTACTGGTGCAACAAATCAGACACACAATTATTAAGAATATGCTCTCTCAGGATCAAGTTATACAGGCTGTCATAATCAGTAACTTTACTGCCATGTAACCACCCCTCCAAGGCCTTCACTGAATGGTCAATGAAATCAACCCAGTCTTGTGAAGACTCCTTTTTGGTCTCTCTGAACTTTATCCTGTACTGTTCAGTGGTTAAGCCATAACCATCCAGGAGTGCATTCTTAAGAACTTGGAAATTATTAGCATCATTTTCTTTCACAGTAAGGAGCCTATCCCTACCTTTTCCACTAAATGATAGCCATAGGATAGCAGCCCACTGCCTTTGAGGGACATCCTGTACAACACAGGCCCTCTCAAGTGCAGCAAACCACTTGTTAATGTCTTCCCCCTCCTTATAAGGGGGAACTATCTTGTGCAGATTCCTGGAATCATGCTCTTTTGCAGGATGACTATGGGGAATACTGCTGCTGCCACCATGGGTATCTAAACCCAACTTCTGTCTTTCCTTCTCTAATTCAAAAGACTGTCTATCCAAATCCAGCTGTTGCTTTTTAAGCTTCAGTCTGGTTTGTTCCACCCTCAACTTATTGAGTTCCCTCTCTAACATTCTGTCATCAGGGTTGGTGGGAGGGACATTCCTAGATACAGAGGTATGATGGGAATGAACAGAAGGAGACCTGTCCCTTACAGAAGCCACCCTAACAGCTTGGTTAACAGAAACATTACTACCAGTATGGTGAGAATAAATGCTTTTGCTATGATGTGAGACAACACTATTTGTATGGTGTGGCTCATCATCATTCCCAACTATGCTAGACTGTCTAGTAATGGGCAGGCTAGGGAGTTTCTTTCCTGAATCTTTTCCTGGGGGAGTCCCTGAATCAGATTGAGAACTATTAGGTACTTTTTCAACAGATGGGGCACCTATGGCCTTATCCTGTTCTCTAAGCATGTTAAGTAACAGTTCCAAGGAAGGATTCTTCCCTACGCTCAAACCTCTCTCTATACAGAGACTCCTTGCTCTTTTCCAGCTAAGGTTGTCATATGCAAGTTTGGACAGATCACCATTTTGGCCTGTGCCAGACATTTTTTAGAGAGGGTTAAAGTGATAGAAAAAGATAAAAAAGTTTTCAGAACTTTTTGGAAAGACAGAAAAAAACTTTTTAAACTTTTAAGAACTTTTTGAAAGTTTAGAGGTACTTTTCAGCACTTAGAAAAGAGTGAAAAGAGGAAATGCTAAACTTTTTGGCTATGTGTATATACACTGACCTTGTTTTGTATATTTTTCTCTTATGAAAAGTACAATGACAAGAGTGGTAAGTAGTCTCAAGCACTTATCCCACCACTGCACAACCAATGTAGGAGGCTGGACTGGCTTGTAGTGAGTACCAAGGGGTACTTGCACCTTGCACCAGGCCCAGTTATCCCTTATTAGTGTATAGGGTGTCTAGCAGCTTAGGCTGATAGATAATGGTAGCTTAGCAGAGCAGCTTAGGCTGAACTAGGAGACGTGTGAAGCTACTACAGTACCACTTAGTGTCATATGCACAATATCATAAGAAAACACAATACACAGTTATACTAAAAATAAAGGTACTTTATTTTTATGACAATATGCCAAAGTATCTTAGAGTGTACCCTCAGTGAGAGGATAGGAAATATACACAAGATATATATACACAATAGCAAAAATATGCAGTATAGTCGTAGAAAACAGTGCAAACAATGTATAGTTACAATAGGATGCAATGGGGAAACATAGGGATAGGGGCAACACAAACCATATACTCCAAAAGTGGAATGCGAACCACAAATGGACCCCAAACCTATGTGACCTTGTAGAGGGTCGCTGGGACTATTAGAAAATAGTGAGAGTTAGAAAAATAACCCTCCCCAAGACCCTGAAAAGTGAGTGCAAAGTGCACTAAAGTTCCCCTAAGGACAAAATAGTCGTGTTAGAGGAATAATGCAGGAAAGACACAAACCAGCAATGCAACGACTGTGGATTTCCAATCTAGGGTACCTGTGGAACAAGGGGACCAAGTCCAAAAGTCACAAGCAAGTCGGAGATGGGCAGATGCCCAGGAAATGCCAGCTGCGGGTGCAAAGAAGCTTCTACTGGACAGAAGAAGCTGAGGTTTCTGCAGGAACGAAAAGGGCTAGAGACTTCCCCTTTGGTGGACGGATCCCTCTCGCCTTGGAGAGTCGTGCAGAAGTGTTTTCCCGCCAAAAGAACGCCAACAAGCCTTGCTAGCTGCAAATCGTGCGTTTGGCGTTTTTGGACGCTGCTGGGGCCCAGGAGGGACCAGGAGGTCGCAAATTGGACCTGAAGAGAGAAGGGACGTCGAGCAAGACAAAGAGCCCTCACTGAAGCAGGTAGCACCCGGAGAAGTGCCAGAAACAGGCACTACGAGGATGTGTGAAACAGTGCTCGCCGAAGTTGCACAAAGGAGTCCCACGTCGCCGGAGACCAACTTAGAAAGTCGTGCAATTCAGGTTAGAGTGCCGTGGACCCAGGCTTGGCTGTGCCCAAAGGATTTCCGCCGGAAGTGCACAGGGGCCGGAGTAGCTGCAAAGTCGCGGTTCCCAGCAATGCAGCCCAGCGAGGTGAGGCAAGGACTTACCTCCACCAAACTTGGGCTGAAGAGTCACTGGACTGTGGGGGTCACTTGGATAGAGTCGCTGGATTCGAGGGACCTCGCTCGTCGTGCTGAGAGGAGACCCAAGGGACCGGTGATGCAGCTTTTTGGTGCCTGCGGTTGCAGGGGGAAGATTCCGTCGACCCACGGGAGATTTCTTCGGAGCTTCTGGTGCAGAGAGGAGGCAGGCTACCCCCACAGCATGCACAAGCAGGAAAACAGTCGAGAAGGCGGCAGGATCAGCGTTACAGAGTTGCAGTAGTCGTCTTTGCTACTATGTTGCAGGTTTGCAGGCTTCCAGCACGGTCAGCAGTCGATTCCTTATCAGAAGGTGAAGAGAGAGATGCAGAGGAACTCGGATGAGCTCTTGCATTCGTTATCTAAAGTTTCCCCAGAGACAGAGACCCTAAATAGCCAGAAAAGAGGGTTTGGCTACCTAGGAGAGAGGATAGGCTACTAACACCTGAAGGAGCCTATCAGCAGGAGTCTCTGACGTCACCTGGTGGCACTGGCCACTCAGAGCAGTCCAGTGTGCCAGCAGCACCTCTGTTTCCAAGATGGCAGAGGGCTGGAGCACACTGGAGGAGCTCTGGACACCTCCCAGGGGAGGTGCAGGTCAGGGGAGTGGTCACTCCCCTTTCCTTTGTCCAGTTTCACGCCAGAGCAGGGGCTAAGGGGTCCCTGAACCGGTGTAGACTGGCTTATGCAGAATTGGGCACATCTGTGCCCAAGAAAGCATTTCCAGAGGCTGGGGGAGGCTACTCCTCCCCTGCCTTCACACCATTTTCCAAAGGGAGAGGGTGTCACACCCTCTCTCAGAGGAAGTTCTTTGTTCTGCCATCCTGGGCCAGGCCTGGCTGGACCCCAGGAGGGCAGCTGCCTGTCTGAGGGGTTGGCAGCAGCAGCAGCTGCAGTGAAACCCCAGGAAGGGCAGTTTGGCAGTACCAGGGTCTGTGCTACAGACCACTGGGATCATGGGATTGTGCCAACTATGCCAGGATGGCATAGAGGGGGCAATTCCATGATCATAGACATGTTACATGGCCATATTCGGAGTTACCATTGTGAAGCTACATATAGGTAGTGACCTATATGTAGTGCACGCGTGTAATGGTGTCCCCGCACTCACAAAGTTCAGGGAATTGGCTCTGAACAATGTGGGGGCACCTTGGCTAGTGCCAGGGTGCCCTCACACTAAGTAACTTTGCACCTAACCTTTACCAGGTAAAGGTTAGACATATAGGTGACTAATAAGTTACTTAAGTGCAGTGTAAAATGGCTGTGAAATAATGTGGACGTTATTTCACTCAGGCTGCAGTGGCAGGCCTGTGTAAGGATTGTCAGAGCTCCCTATGGGTGGCAAAAGAAATGCTGCAGCCCATAGGGATCTCCTGGAACCCCAATACCCTGGGTACCTCAGTACCATATACTAGGGAATTATAAGGGTGTTCCAGTAAGCCAATGTAAATTGGTAAAAATGGTCACTAGCCTGTCAGTGACAATTTGGAAAGAAATGAGAGAGCATAACCACTGAGGTTCTGGTTAGCAGAGCCTCAGTGAGACAGTTAGTCACTACACAGGTAACGCATTCAGGCACACTTATGAGCACTGGGGCCCTGGGTTACCAGGGTCCCAGTGACACATACAACTAAAACAACATATATACAGTGAAAAATGGGGGTAACATGCCAGGCAAGATGGTACTTTCCTACACAGCCGCCACCCAGCGCACCAGCTCCGCCCTCCCAGCAGCCCCTCGGCCTTCGGCCCGTGCCCGCACGGCCAGGAAGGCGGCCATCTCCTTCGCCCCAGGAACCTCAGGCCCTGCCCCAGTCACCCCTGCTGCCCTCAGTGAGGAGGTCATTGACCTCCTGAGGACCATCATTGTTGGGCAGTCTAGCCTTTTGAATGCCATCCAGGGTGTGGAGAGGGAGGTGCATCAAAGCAATGCATACCTGGAGGGCCTTCATTCGGGTCAGGCTGCCCAGCAGCGATCGTTCAACGCTCTGGCCTCAGCACTGATGGCAGCGATTGTCCCTGTCTCCAGCCTCCCTCTTCTAACTCCCTCCACCCAGTCCCACTCCCCTGTTCCTCTGCCTATCCCATCCACACCTACAGACCAGCCTGCACACACCTCAACACCCAAGGGAAGCTCATCCAGACATAAGCACCACAGAACACACAAGCATTCACACAAGCAACATACAGATGCAGACATGCCAACAGCCACTACCACCTCTGTGTCCCCCACCTCCTCGTCTCCCTCCTCCCTCCCTGTGACGTCTACACTCACACCTGCATGCACACCACCATCAGCCAGTACACCCATCACCAGCACACCCTCCACACCAGTCCGCACACGTGCAGTCACCACCCCCACTGCCATGTACACGTCCCCTGTGTCCTCTCCCAGTGTGTCTGTCACCCCCGCTTCCAAACCACACAAACGCAGGCAGGCACCCAACCAACAGCCATCCACCTCATGTCAGCCTCCAGCCCAAGCACCTGCACCCAAAGACACCAGACTTGACTCTCCTACAACCACATCCTCTTCCTCCACTCCCATACCCACTCCAGCTACCCTTCCCATGGCTCCTAAAAAACTAATCCTCTATAAACTGGACCTCTTTTCCTCACCTGACCCACCCCCTCCATCTCGTAAGAGTTCCAAAAACACCTCAGCCACCACCAGCCCAGCAACTCCCAAGAACGTTGTGGCTGGTTTTTGGAGTCCGCCCTTTCTTTGTGCAGGGACATCGGCCAGCAGCAAAGGCACAGCCAGCCCCCCCCCCTGGGAAGAGGAGCAGAAAACTGAAGGGCAGGCGCGACAGGCCTGATACGCCTGCCCCCAAGGAGGGTAGCCTTGCACCGTCACCTGCCACATCGGGTAAGGGAGCCAAGGGCCACGGAGAGTCTGCCAAGGAGGGCAAGGGCAGCAAAGCGCAAAAGGCAGGGAGCAGCCGACCTGGCCATGAGGGCCCCACCAGCCCCATTCCGGGGGTATCGGAGGAGACCCAGGGCCCCAGGACTCCATCACAGGAGGGCCCCGCAACGGAAAGGTCCGATGCTGACTGAGCGGGAAGTATTGGCCAGGTGTGGTTCACTCGAAACACAAGACAGGCACCGCCGTGAGGAGCACAGCTGAACAGGGCCCGCCAAGACAGGCACCGCTGAACAGGGCCCCGCCGTGAGGAGCACCGCTGAACAGGGCCCCGCCAAGACAGGCACCGCTGAACAGGGCCCCGCCGTGAGAAGCACAGCTGAACAGGGCCCTGCCAAGACAGGCACCGCTGAACAGGGCCCTCCTGTCAAGCACCGCTCCGCTGGGCCCTCCTGTCAAGCACCGCTCCGCTGGGCCCTCCTGTCAAGCACCGCTCCGCTGGGCCCTCCTGTCAAGCACCGCTCCACTGGGCCCTCCTGTCAAGCACCGCTCCGCTGGGCCCTCCTGTCAAGCACCGCTCCGCTGGGCCCTCATCTCAAGCACCACTCCGCTGGGCCCTCCTGTCAAGCACCGCTGGCCCATTGGCAGGCCCGGTTCTGTGTCGGGTAGGGCTTCACGAGGCACTCTGCCCACCATGCCTCCTCCATGACCAGTGGACTCTGTAATCCACCTGATGGACTGTGGCTTTGCACCCCCCAGGATGGCACAGTAGGCATGGAGGCCCTTCGTGGATCTGGCGTCGTGGACTCATGTGGCTGAGGTGCCCCCCCTTCCCTTTCCCCTGAGGTGCCAGTATTTTATTTTTGTGATGCCCCAGCAGTGTTCTCTCCAATGGACTCGATCTCGTGTGTGGGCTTTGCCCATGTGTTGCTGCACATTGGCCCACGGACATTCGAACTTTGCAAAACTGGGCCGGACTTTTGCTACTTGTATATATATATAGTTCTAGATGTGTAATAATTCTTTATATATTGCTAAGTTCGCTATACTTAATTCTTGCTATAATATAGTTCTATTTTTACAATCATTGCCTTTTGTCTTTGCTTTTTTGTTTTGGGGGGTTGGGGGTGTCACTCTGACTTTTTAATCTGCATTGGTGTGTAGGTATTTCGGTGGGGGTGAGGGTGGGGGTGGGTGTGTGGCGTATGTGTGTGCCCGTAACCTTTCCTCCTCCCCCCTCCCCTGTGTCGTAGGTGCAGTACTCACCGTTGTCGTCTGCGGCGACGTTCGTGATCCTGGAAGAAGAGCAGGAAGACAATGGCTGGAGGATGTGGAGTTCCGGTTCCATGCTGTCCCGATTCCGCGTGGAGTGTGTTGAGGTGAGCGTTTTCCATTGGAAATGTCTGTTTCCGCCGTGTTTTTATCGGCGGGGCTCCCGCCCCGGAAAAGGTGGCGGATTGGTGAGTCGTGATAGGGTGGGCGGTACATTGTCTGCCGCCTGGCTGTTGACGGGGACCGCCGCGCTGTTTGTTTGTGCCGCCGTGGCGGTCGCAGTGTTAAAGCGGCGGCCTGTGTTGGCGGTTCCCGCCAGGGTCAGAATTCCAATTTTTGGACCGCCAGCCTGTTGACAGGTTGGCCGCCGCTTTAACACTGACCGCCAGGGTCAGAACGACCCCCTAAATGTGATTGCCAGTCTGTAGCTAGTATCCTTAAAGGCAGGAATTCCATGGATATTAGCTCCCTAGTAACATTCCACCTGTTTTACAACGCACCACAAAACTTTCCGGACCTATAGCCTTTTGTACATTTTGAGAATATGTCAATTTTTTTCGTGAATCCTTAAGGGAGTGCAATGAAAAAAGGGGGTTCCAAAAGGTGTTTATACACCAATGCATTTTCCATAAACTATTGTATTTGATGTAGCACAAAAACAGCTGAATGGATTTACTTGATATTTGGCAGGATTATACATTATGGTGCAGAGATGATGGTTTTCGGGTACTGCAGTTAAGTGCGGCAAGTTTTTTTTAGGTCAACATGCATTTAAAATTAGTGATATCTGTCACTGCAGTACTTTTGCAGATTTTTAAAAAAATTTGTGAAATTCCAGTGGTACATGGCTGTAAATGTACCTAAAATTATATAAAAAAGTGTAAATACATTTCCCTACCTATTACCACTTAAGTAACGTGGTAATAGGTAGAGACTTATTACTTACCTATATCTAAGGCTTTTACACTGAACATAGCCAAAGAGTAGTAAAAAAACATATATGGCTTCCTTTCCTTTCTCTAAAAACAGCCATTACCCAATTATATAGTGGCTTGCCATCGCCATGTACCATGATATACTGCAAAGTTATCATGATATACCAGGGCCCAAAATATAACTAAGGCCTGTATTATTAGATTGTGATCTCCTTGTGTCACTCATGGTGTCGCATGGGCAATGCAATGCTTAAGCGAGATTTTCAAAGGAACTGAAGGCCACTATACTTGGCCCTGCATTGATTGGTAAATCTGGAGAAACACAAGGCAGCGCAATTCACTGTGTTGTGTTATTCTGCACTCCGTAATCCATATTGCTGCTACATTTCACATACATCTGTATGTCACGCCACTATAGCCAATCCACTATATGCTATTTCACTCTATGCCTCTCCAGTGTACGAGACTACGCTCTATCACACACCACTCTATGCTATGAAACTGTAAGCAGTGCCACAGTATCCCATTCCAGTCTACGTTACTCCACTGTACGCCAGTCCACTGGACACTACTTCACTATACTCTGTTCCACTCTACACCATTCTACTGTACACCACTATACTCTGCTCTGTTCCACTGTAAGCCACTCCATTCTGCAACACTCCACTGTATGCTATTTCACTGTATGCCACTTCACTGTATACTACTGGACTCTACTCCACTCCAGTGCATGGCACTCCACTCTACGCACTTCATTCTATGCTATTACATTGGATCCCACTCCATTGTATGCCACTCCACTGTATGCTATTACACTCTACCCCATGCCACTCCAGTCTACACCACTCCATTATACGCTACTCCACTGTATGCTCTTCACTATACTATATTACACTCTATGACACTCCACTGTATAATACTCTGCTCTAAGCAACTCCACTCTACGCTATTACACTGTACATAACTCCACTCTCTGCCAGTCCACTCTTCGCTATTACTCTGTATGCAACTCCACTTTGCCCTCTTCTTTATGTGCCACACCACTGTATGCCACTCTGCTGTACGCCACTCCAGTATAATGTATTCCAATCTACCCAATTCCACTGTATGCCACTCCACTATATGTTATTCCACTGTATGCCACTCCACTGTATGCTACTCCACTCCACTCCAGTGTATATCACTCCACTCTACCCTACTCCATCCTACATTGTTCTCTTGAGCGCCACTCCACTGCACACCACTCCACTGTATGCTATTACACTCGACCCCATTCCAGTGTATGCCACTCCAGTCTATACCATTCACTGTATGCCACTGCCCTGTACTCTACTCCATTATACACCATTCCCGTCTACTCCACTGTACTGTACACCACTCCACTCTACGCTATTTCACTATATGCCACTCCACTATACACTGCTCCACTCTATGCCACTCCAGTGCACACCACTCCACTCTACCACACTCCATTCTACGCTAGTCCATTGGATGCCACTCCACTCTAGACCACTCTACTCTGCGGCACTCTACTATATACCACTTCACTCTACCCCACTCCACTGTACATGACTCCAGTCTACACCGGTCCATGGTTCACCACTCCACTCAACTCTATTGTGCTCTTCGCTATTCCACTCCATGTTATGCTACCGTACGCCACTCCTCTGTACTCCACTCTATGCTATTCCACTGTACTCCGCTCCTTTCTAAGATATTACATTGTACGCAACTTCACTCCTCTGTACCGCACTTCACTGTATGCTATTACACTCTACCCCAGCCCACAATACACATCTCCAGTCTAAACCACTTCACTGTATGCCACTCCACTTTACGGTATCACACTATATGCTATTATACTTTACGTCACTTATTTGTATGCTACTACACTTTATGCTATTACACTGTACGCCACACCACTGTATGCCACTCAGTGTATGCTACTCCACTCTACGCTATCCCACTTTGTGTCACTCCAATGTATGCTTCAACATTCTACACCAGATCAGTGTACTCTCCTCCTCTCTATGTACCTCCACTCTACAAAACTCTACTACACTCTGAACACTCTACTAGACTCTACTCCACTCTGTCACCATACACTCCGCTGTCCAACTTTGCACTTAACTCTTTGCCCATACACTCTATTGTAGAACACTCTACTCTACTCTAGACAGTTTCCAACACTGTACGACACAGCACTCAACTCTACAGTATGAGACCCCACTCCAATTTTAACAGTTTGCGACCTACAATATGCCAGTGCACTCCATTCCATACTACTCTACTCTATGACACATCAATACAATCTATTGTACTTTACTTCACACTAGGGGCCTCATTACGAGTGTGGCGGTCCCGTGACCACCATGTTGGCAGTCCGACCACCAATGACCTGGTGGAGTGGACTGCCGTATTACGAGTTTTGTGGTTCACAGATAACTTCTAGCGGTCCGCCAGCCCCGCCAGGCAGCACTGACTGTCATGGTCACAAGGAAGCATACTTCGAAAAAAAGGGGGGTAAGAGGAGGATTGGTCGGTCCAGTGTACGTCCTCCCAATCCAGTACTAATATGATATGGTACACTGTTCCGAAATCGAAAGGAGAGGAAAAAGAGAAAGAGTCCTGTTAATCAGGAGCAATGGTCCTCACACACCATATCTGGTGGCATGCTTCATCATCGGACAGCTCCTCGTCAGACCGGCGCTGCAATGTCTGACGGGCACCCCCCTAGGGGGGGCTCTTTGCCGGAGATCTTTTTGAATATACTCGATGATGCCACGGAGCCAAAATATGGGTCCGAGAGAGGAGAAAATGTACAAAAAAAGGAATAATAAAATTGGCTCAGATCCCTCACCTAATAGTTTATTATTTGCTGTTGGGAAATGGTCAAGATTAAAAAGAAATCAAGGGAGTGAAACTAGAGACAATGCTTGAACACTCACACAAGATCAATCAAAGTAATTGAGGAGGACGGAAAAGGTCCGACACTCCTTAATATGCGGTCGACATGTTTCGCGTCGTTGCTGGTCCAACAGGATCCCGTGACGCTTCTTCAGGACCTAATTTAATTATAGATTTTCTCCACAAGAAAAAACCAAAACAGAATACTTATACTTCTGTTGACTAACGTTCACAGTCAAGACGTCATCAGTCACTTAACAGGACTAAAGCAGACTGGGTTTCCTTTCCTATCAGTCGCCCTAAGTATGGGAAACAAAAAAGAGGGCTAAAATTAGCTCAGTATATCATCGCTTCACCAGTATTCAAGGGCGACGAGTACAGGTTAATGCAGAAAAAGGGGAGTGACAAAATAGTTCAACACTCAGTGATCAAGTGGTTGTAGGCACACCATGCTGGTAACATATAAAGTGGATTTGGTGTGTGAGGACCATTGCTCCTGATTAACAGGACTCTTTCTCTTTTTCCTCTCCTTTCGATTTCGGAACAGTGTACCATATCATATTAGCACAAGGAAGCATAAACAGGCCGTTCGAGACACTATTTTTGCCAGAACCATTACGAGGTTGCACACCGCCAATGTGACCGTAGCGGTCCAACCACCATGTACAAGCTGGTGGAAATGGACACTTTAAAGGGAGACACCCACCTGTAGAAAGCCTCACAAGTCTGGGGCCACCCTGGAACCATTAATAAACATCATGCCGCTGCTGCTGCCTGTTGAGAGACCACAAAATCAATGTTGACGTGAATGGCAAGAACCGTAAGTATAAACACCTACCTGTATTATCAACCTCTAAAAACAGCTTGTAGCGCCAGCAAACACATCATGGGGGGGTACGCTATGGAAGCGCAATGGCATGCATAAAACACAGAGATTCAAATACACCAAGGACAACATAACAACCATACCTACCAATAAACAGCCCTGCAATGGACACATACATCACACACATCACAGCACAATCGAAGTGCAAAGGCATGCATAAAACACAGAGATTCGAATACACCAAGTACAACATAAGAACCATACCTACACAATTGGAATGGGACCATCTGGGACACACAGGGAAGAAGACTGCACTGGGACATATAACACTTTGAACAGGTCCCTCGAGCAACATCTCCACAGGAACTGGCCCTATATGGGTCTCTGGGACAAACAATGTCAAAACCATTTGTCAGGCACATCTAAACAATGGGAAGAAAAAGTCAACAAAGCACATACAACGTCTACTGCATGGGACATACCCCTACAGGAACCATTTGCAATTAAAACACACCTAAAAGGACACATGTACAGGCAAATGTAAACACAGATAGAAAATTCAACACATTCCATGCTTGCACATACACAACACAAGTTGACACACATCTCAATAATATATAAGCCACATCACGGGGACAAGTCTCACACCATACATGCTCACACTGGACATCACAATAAGACATACTTACTATACCAAACAGTGCACTATGCCATGAGACCAACATTGCATTCATACACACATACATATACACATAACATATATCCTTCACCTGGGGGACAACAGCATTGCACACAAACTCATATATTGCTAACAACTACAACTGGAGCAGCAAGCAGGCCCTAACACACACAACTGCAGGCACACAACCAAAGTCACTCAGGGACAACAGAAAGCTAGAAAATGAACTGCAGAACAAAGGTGTAGCCAAAGCAAAACAACTGTTGGGTTTATTCTTGAAAAATATCAGTATTGTCCAAAAGCCATTGGCCCGTCCATAACTAATGCCCCAACTTGACTCTTGACTGCCATGTAACCTCTACAGGAAGGAGCATCAAGGGGGCAGGCAGGCACTCAGGTATTATCAGGGAGGGGATCTGATTTGAAGGGGGGTTCAGCTTCGGCTTGGTAGCGTTTGCTTCTTCTTAGGAGGGGTGGGCTTATTCGGGTGGGGGACGGCTGCATGCAGGGGGGCAGGGTAGGCCTTTGTCGGTGAAAGGGAAGGACTGGGAGCTGGGTGGGGTCCTTCTGGGTCTGGTTCGGGGGAGAAAATGGGTAAGGTCAAGGTCACACAGGAAGAGTTTTTTGGCAACACGGGCACAGGATTTGGAGGTTGAGGAAGTGGTTGAAGGCTGTGTAGGGGTGGATGTCTTGGGTGCGTGCTTATGCGAGGTAAGTTTGTGTGTGGTGGGTGTCTGTTGGGTGGGCTAGTGAGGGTGTTTATGTGTTTTGGATTTGGGGGGGTGAAGGTGCTGGGGATGCTGTGGTGGATGGGTGGGTGTCTGTTGGGGTGGTGACTGCAGGTATGGTAGAAGTGGTGGGTATAGGAGTGTTGGTAGTTGTGGTGTCTGTGGGTGTAGTGCTTGTGGTAGATGTCTGACGATCTGCTGGGGTGGTGCCTGCAGGTAAGATGGGTGTGGTGGCTGTGTCAGTGACCATTGCGGTGGCTGTCGCGCTGGTGTCTATAAGTAGGCTTGATGTTGTGTGTGTCAGGGGTGGTTGTGAGTGTTGCTTTGTCTGTTGGTGGATGTTGTTTGTGTGCAGCAGGTGTGTCTTGTGGTGCTTGTATACACTTCCTTTGTCTGTTGGGTTGGATGCCTGAGGAGCTGTTTGTGTGCTTTGGGTAGGTAGGGAAAGGGGGAATGTGGATTGGGAAGAGGAAGGTGGAAGGGGGACAGAGGTGGGGGGTGACTGGCTACCGTCAGTGTGGCGGCCAGAGCCTGAAAAGATCTCTATAGGCCAGACATTGCACCATGAATGCCTTCCAGGAATGCATTTGTCTGTTGTAGCTGACTTGCCAATCCCTTGATGTCATTCCCAATGGCAGTCTGACCCACAGAGATCGTTCTCAGGGGGTCAATAGCCTCCTCACTGAAGGCAGCAGTGGTGACAGGGGCTGGGTCGGAGGTGACTGTGGCAAAGGAGACACCCACTCTCTTGAATGAGCGAGCACAGCCAACTGGGTGGAAAGCAACAGGGAGGGCAGTGATAGAACGGGGAGTGGCAAACAAGGATGGTGCTGGTGGGGTCCTAGATGGGTTTGCCACCTCTAGGTAGTGGCCACTGGAGGAGGAATCTGATAATGAGGATGTAGATCCTGTCTCCCCTGTGGCACTCCCTTCACCCTCCAGGCCACTGGGTCCCTCTGTGTCCGTGGAATCTTGACCGAAGGTCCTGTGGCAAGATGTTTTCCCACTTGGCTGTGCCCCGTTTCCATTGCCTGCCTGTGCTGATGCTGCAAAAAGAATGAGAAATAACATATACTTGGTAACACCTCAATCACAACTCTGATTGAAAACCATACCATCATGTTAAGTAGGCTCAATAAACATATTTCATCCCAGTGGCACAATCAGATGCCATACCATATGCGTGCATGCCATCTGGACTTAGTAAATTTACCCACAGGCTATTCAGGATCCCAGACAACTACAAGTGCATGGCTAAAGTCTTGCAACCACAATGACCATACAACTAGGTGACCTCTCCATCCTCACTGCTGTGCCACATGCATCAGACCTCAGTTCACTTGTAGTCAAGTGTACAATCCCTTAATAAAGTAACTTCACGTATTTCACACACATGTTTATGCACACATCGCTTTTACACATACATGAGGTACCAACATTTTGAGATGATGCCAATGAAATCCAGCTATCACAGATACAAAAGTGAAACATTCTGGAGTAGTTGACATGGAAATACTCATGTCTCAATAGACACATTTCAACAATGTACAGCTCGAAAAGTGACACCTGTCCCAGTAGAGTCAAGGGAGGTAGTATCAATGTCACTCAGATAGGTCCCACATTGGTCACTGACGTCAGGTCCAACATGTTAGGGAGACATGTCTCCAGAATACACACAACAATGAATCAGTCAGCCCCAGGATAGTCACCACTAATGTCTGACATCCATTAGAAGGACACCATCTGAGTGTGTCTGTGGTACACATCTGTACCTTGTACGATGGAGAGACACAGAACTTTCAAGGAAAAACAGAAGGACCCCACCTGTTGTCCAATGAGAAACAACATCAATATCCACATCTTAGACATGCCAACCCTGGTATCTGTGGATAAATTCCAGAACCAATACACATGTGATGTCAACATCACTGCAAGTCACCCCAAGATGCATGACAACAGTCAGGGACATAATCCCACTCAATGGACATTCCGCACTTACCAAGGGAAAGTAGTTTGCTACAGCTGCAAACCATGAACCATGGAAGCCATGTCACATCTATGCTGGTCACAAACACATCACAGACTTCAGTGAAGCACCAGCACACGATTTACACTGAAGAAAACGTGCTTCTGGGTGGCAGATGTCTATATACACATTGCCCAGACACCTGGCAGAGGACAGTGATCCATCACCCTCTTACCTTTTGTCTGTGACTTTCAGAGGAAGTGATCTGTGGGTCAGAATTTACACCCACTACAACAACAACAAATACATGAAAGATCACTGTACACAGCCATTTCTGGTCCCTGCAGAGAAAGTTGTTTGAGGATTCCCCCCAGGTTTGTACCTGATTCCTGGTTTAGAAGGCAAGGTAGACCAGTTTAATGCACGTGACATGTCAACACAAACAATCTCCCATCTACTGACTGACACGTGGCTCATCCCTACTTGTCAGGGAGAGTACTCAGTACCCCACTTCATCACCTGAAAAGGGACAGGCAGGAATTTGCTGTCTTCTCACCCCCTTGTGGCTGCTGTGCTGCCCTCAAAAGCCCATTCAGCTTGTCCGATGGGCATCCCACCCATTTTGGGAGGACAGCCCCAGCTCGGCCTCTTTGATCTTCCTTGCCCAGCGTCTCAGGTCCTCCCACCTCTCTCTGCAGTAGGAGCTCTGCCGACTGTGGACACCTTCTTGGCTATGGCTCTTCAATCCCTTTCTTCCGATGGACGTTGACCTTCATGGGTGCAAAACAGAAGACAAGAAATTATGTCCACGAGTCCCTTCCAAGATAGCTGAGTCACACACATGTCAATACACAAAGCTGTGAACATTCTTTTTTAGGCCAAACTTCCCAAGTGTGCCACACATCAGCCACTGAGTACAGGCACATGACTACAAACACTTACAAATCTGCAGACCTATCCACCACCCTGCTCAGACACTCCACTGACTAGGTAGGCCAACTGATATCTTGTGGTACATGCTCTAGCAATCTGAGTGAGAGCTGAGGAACTATGGGACACATCACACCTCTGTGGCTTCTGAATGATACACTCTCTAGACATGAAGGCATTAGAACACTCACACTCTGTGAGAAAGATTCCCTGCATATACTTCCTACAGGCTATTGCCAGACTACAAACTCACACATTACACATGGGTGGCGATGAAGGGACTGAAATGGTGGGTGTAAAAGGTGTCCAACCTGTCCATGTGTGGACATGTGTACTGACAAATGCATGCTCATGCCAGCTAGGGGGAGGCGGTTTCTGTATCATGTACATGTGTCACAGAACATGCTTCTGGACATATGTGTCCATACTTCAGAGATGGCATCTAAAAAACAAAGGCATGCATTGTCCCTCATCTGCTATGTGAGCAAACCAATGAGTCACATTTCATGGGTTCCCAGGATTCATCTCACTGTCTGCGCTATGGGACTATCATATGTGCAATAAGCCCGCACAGGACAAATATGACCAGTGTTATGTTCTCAACAGGTCTGTAGGTGTAAGGAATCCTGTCAGAAACATTGACATTGACAGTGCACATAAGTCACATATCAGTGTCTGCCTACTATAACCATTTATATATTCAGCAGGTAAAAAACCTCAATAAGCTGAATTTCTTAATAGAGCCTAGATTGGTTCACATGAAAGGACATACTTGGATACAGGGAGTGAGCACAGTGTCACAATTGTATGGTCAAAAAGACTATACATAGCGTAGACTTGGACCCATACCGGGAGATATACTTTAACTGGGCCTGGTCTCTGCAGGCTGAGCAGACAGAACCTACATAGTGCTCTATTCCTTTCACTTCCATGCATGACAGTACATCATGTAGCCAACAACATATTGGCATGTAGTATGTATGTAGTAACCTGAAGGGCAGAGTATCATGATATGCCTTCAGAATAATGGTTTAGTAAGGCCATATGTGGTTTGAAGTCTCACAGGCAACATACACATAGCTCACTTGACACACCTGACACACACAACATGCATACACAGCTCATGCTGTCATGCAAATACATGCTGTCTCACTTTGGCAACATCCATGTGTCAAGTGATGTATGGGGATGGATGGATCACCTAGTTTTGTGCATCCAACATAAGGTACAACAGGCTACAATCAAAACTGACACACACACCAAAATCTAAGGACCCAGCATCTGGCACTGAACACATGAACATTGACTCTCCCATTGATTCCACAATGACTCAATCTCCATGGCCTTGACTTTTCATCCTGGCACACATGGGCCCAATCTAGCCTGTGAGGGGGGAAACTATGGTGAAGTACATTGATAAGAAGTGGAGATGAGGTACTTACCTGCTCCTCTGGTGCAACATAGAGCTGTTCATACAGTGGTAGAACCTCCTCCACCAGCTTCTTAAGCTCCTCTAGGGGGAAGACAGGGGCCCTATGACCTACTGGATGCCGCATGATTGCTCCCAGAGGCGGTACACCGCAACTCAGGTGATGGAGGTCTTGCTGACAGCAGTGTCAGGAGTCAAGTCAGGGATATTTCAGAACATGGCAGTCATGCCCGCCACTGGCAACACATTTAGCCTATGGCTGTGTCCGCCTTGGTAGCAACCACCTAGCACCATGACAACTTCTGCCAGCGGTCGTTACTTGTCCTAAATAGGTACCCAGGGAAGGGAAGGATCAGACATCCTCCTGTCTACCGTCCACTGCCAGACCTTCAGGCCAAGGAAGAAAGACACATTGGGGGTCAATACAACATTGGCGGTAAAAGCCGCTTACCGCCCTGCAGAAGACCGGCAAAACACCGCCGCGGCCTCGGAATTCCACCACGAGCATTATGACCCACAGCTCGGAATCCGCCAAAATTGAAACACCCACACAAGTCCGCCACACCAAAGGTCAGTGATAAACTGGCGAAAACAAAACCTCCACGTCACGCCAACAGAAATACGCCCACACTATCACGACCCACGAATCCACGTGGCGGTCTTTCAACCGCGGTATTCCATTGGCGGTACACACCGCCGTGCTCAAAATACACACACTCTTACAAAACACTACCACATTGGACAATTCCAAATGCACACACCTGATACACATACACACACCACCCCCACACACCCAATACAATATAAAACACCCACCCACATCACCCACAAACCCCTACGACCACAATTGCGACAGAAGGGCAGAGAGAGACACCACAATCTACAACCAAGCATCCACAGGCACACAATACCATCACCCACATAACATCCACGCACCTCACACAACACACCACTAAATATCACCCCACACATCCCAACACACACCACCCCACACATCACCCACACCACCCCATGGCATGGCAAAGACACCCCAAGTTCTCTGAGGAGGAGCTCAGGGTCATGGTGGAGGAAATCATCCAGGTAGAGCCACAGCTATTCGGATCACAGGTGCAGCACACCTCCATAGCTAGGAAGATGGAGCTATGGCGAAGAATAGTGGACACGGTCAACGCAGTGGGACAGCACCCAAGAAACAGGGATGACATCAGGAAGTGGTGGAACGACCTACGGGGGAAGGTGCGTTCCGTGGTATCAAGACACCACATAGCGGTTCAGAGGACTGGCGGCAGACCCCCACCTCCTCCCCCACAACTAACAACATGGGAGGAGAAGTCTTGGCTATTCTGCATCCTGAGGGCCTCGCAGGAGGAGCTAGAGGAATGGACTCTGGTAAGTCAAAGCTTTACTACTATATCCCCCACCCTACCTGCATGCCATCACATACCCCCACCCTCGCCCTCACCCCATCACTCCAACTCCTCACAAATGTCCCAATATCACAAACCACACATCCCAACACCAAGCCCTGCATGCAACAACAAAGCATGGACACCCATCACCAATGCATGGCCACTGCACATACCCATACACCCCCCTAAACCATCATCACACAAGGTCCCACACAGGAATGCAAGCACTGGGGTACACGGTCACCCACCCATTGCACACCATTGCACACACAGATGCAATAATCATGCTTTTCCACCCCTGCAGTACCCCTACCCAACGTCACCGCACAGGAGGGTCCAGACATGTCCACACCACCAACAGAAGAGGCCCACAGTGATGACAGCAGCTCTGTCCAACTGGATCTAGACGACCAGCCCGGCCCATCTGGGACCTCGGGACAGTCGGTTCTCCTCACACTGGCACAGGCCACCACAGAGCTTCCCCCCCTTCTGGAAACACCAGCACAGCACCCACCCAGCGGGCCCATACCTCTGTCCCCAGGACACGTCAAGCAGCAGTGTGTCCACCACTACAGGGAACCCAGGCTAACCCACCACCCCAACAACAACAGGGACCTGGGGGCAGTGGCAGTGGGCACACAGTTCAGGGGACAGAGGCCCAGGGAAACAGGGGAACTGGGAGGGCTGCTGTGCGACAGGGGGAGGACAGGCCCAGGGAACCCACTCTCCACGAGGCCCTCTCCAACATCATGGGAGCCTACCATCATTCCCAGGAGACGATGGCAACAGTACTGGCCAAGTTTCAGGAGACCCAGCGGCTGCAGGAGGAACAGTATTTGGGGTTCAGAGAGGAACTCAGATCCATCAATTCCACCCTGGGCACCATCGTAGGGGTGCTGAAGGAAGTCCTCAACACCAGGAGGGACACTGTGGCACAACAAGGGGCCCCTGACACTAGCCTGGACGATGAACTGCCCACCGCCTCCGCCGGCGCTAGTGGACAGGAGGCACCGCCACAGGACCACCACGCCAGCACCCCACCCCCTGCAGAGGGAGAACCACCCCGCAAACGGTCCCTGAGATCCAGGACAAAGACAGAGAACGATGCCAAGACCCCCGCCACGAAATGAGACCACCCTTAATGTCATCCTTTTGTCCCACCTTGTCACCCTGTCCATCCTCAAACTGCCCCAGCTCCACTTCCTATGCCCCTTTGGACAATGCACCTGTGAAACTAATAGACTGGACTCTGCCATGGACATTCCTCCACCATCACCCCTCACCATTTTACAACCCCTTCCAATATTGAGCACTTAAATAAACACCCTTAAAGCACAAAACAATCTGGAGTCTGTCTGTGATTTCGAAAATGTGTATTTGCAATTACAGTGACAAAATTCTCTTTCAATTGTAATGTCAACATACCTATGTCACACAGCTCTAGTCCATGAGGAAACAAAGCAGATGTCACACAGTGGGACCCACATCTGTGAAATCGTAAGGGAAAGTGACAACTCAGTGACCATACAGTGGGTGAAATGGACAGACAGTAGAGAGGTAGTAGTGTTAAAGTACATGTAGTAGGCAGGTTTGTCTTCTTACCTGTGTCTCACTGGAAGTATTGCAGGATCACAGAGTTCCTGTTGTCGATGTCCTCTTCTTCTGCTTCCTTGTCTTCGCTGTCCACAGGCTCCACAGCTGCCACAACATCTCTATCTGGAGCATACTCCTGCAGAAAAGGCACCTGTCGTCGCAAAGTCAAGTTGTGACGCATACAGCAGGCCAGGATGATCTGGCACACCTTCTTTGGTGAGTAGAATAGGGAACCACCTGTCATATGGAGGCACCTAAACCTGGCCTTCAGGATGCCGAAGGTCCGCTCTATAATCCTCCTAGTTCGCCCATGTGCCTCATTGTAGCGTTCGTCTGCCCTTGTCCTGGGATTCCTCACTGGGGTCAGTAGCCATGACAGGTTCGGGTAACCAGAGTCACCTGCAAATGGCGAGGGACAACTGTTAGACACACACTAACTCTTAGGGATATCCCCAGACCCAGACAACTATTCCCACTGATTTGGTTCCAGGTGCTCACCTAATAGCCACACACGGTGCCTCTGGAGTTGCCCCATCACATAAGGGATGCTGCTATTCCGCAGGATGTAAGCGTCATGCACTGAGCCAGGGAATTTGGCATTAACATTTGAGATGTACTGGTCTGCCAAGCACACCATCTGCACATTCATCGAATGGTAACTCTTCCGGTTTCTGTACACCTGTTCACTCCTGCTGGGGGGGACCAAGGCCACATGTGTCCCATCAATGGCACCTATGATGCTGGGGATATGTCCCAGGGCATAGAAGTCACCTTTCACTGTAGGCAAATCCTCCACCTGAGGGAAAACGATGTAGCTCCGCATGTGTTTCAGCAGGGCAGACAACACTCTGGACACTCTGGACAACACGTTGGAAAACATAGGCTGGAACATCCCTGATGCTATGGCCACTGTAGTTTGAAAAGACCCACTTGCAAGGAAAGGGAGTACTGACCGCACCTGCACTTGAGGGGGGATTCCTGTGGGATGGCAGATAGCTGACATCAGGTCTGACTCCAACTGGGCACACAGTTCCAGGATTGTGGCACGATCAAGCCTGTAGGTGATGATTACATGTCTTTCCTCCATTGTCGACAGATCCACCAGCGGTCTGTACACTGGAGGATGCCGCCATCTCCTCACATGTCCCATCAGACGGTGCCTATGAAGGACAACAGAGAGTAAACACAGCTTACTAAGAAAACCATTCATAACCCGAATTTTGCCTGTATGAGTGTTGAGCCAAGGCCTAGGTATGTGTGATGCAGTTAAAAATAAAGCCATGTGGGCCCCTGAAATGGCGGATGCCTGACCTGTAAAGTGGGACAATGGGATGTGAGGTAACTGCGCTGGCATTGTACACCGTCGCGGTAGGCGGTCGAAGACCGCGGCGCAATTCTGCATTGGTTAACATTGGACCCTATGGGTCCTAGGAGCCAATGAAGATGTACGCCAGCGGTGACGGTACCCACCGCCGTGGACGTGACCGCCATTTTCTATCTGTTCAATCACTCGATACCTGATCTTCGATAGGAGAGGACCTACACTGCAAGTGCTGCTGTGACCTCAGTCTGGAAGAGACAATGGCTCGTGCGTCTGGGGAAAGGGCCGCTGCCTTCAGCACAGAGGAGTTGGAGAAACTCGTGGATGGGGTCCTCCCCCAGTACACGCTACTCTACGGTCCTCCAAACAAACAGGTAAGTACACTGGGATCATGCTGTATGGGCAATGCCTGTGTGCAGTGGTGTGGATGAAAGATAGGGGGGGAGAATGATGCGTGCATGAAACAACGGTGAGTGCATGTACCCTTGTGCATGTGCCACAAGGGTAGGGATGCGGGCCAATGACTGTGACGGTGCAGTTGGTAATAACTTCTTTTTTTCCCCTGTACAATTCATGTAGGTCAGTGCCCACCAGAAGAAGGATATTTGGCGTGCCATCGCCAAGGACGTCCGGACCCTGGGGGTCTACCACAGACGGAGCACCCACTGCCGGAAAAGATGGGAGGACATTCGCCGCTGGAGCAAGAAGACCGCGGAGGCCCAGCTGGGGATGGCCTCCCAACGTGGGAGGGGTGCCCGTCGCACCATGACCCCCCTGATGTTCAGGATCCTGGCGGTGGCGTATGCGGCCTTGGGTGGGCGCTTGAGGGCATCACAGCAGCAACAAGGGGGTGAGTACACTCTCATTCTGCTGATTCAGCGCGCAGTGGAGGTGTCTGGGTGGGGGAGGTGGGCTGTGGGTTTCCCTAGGCCAGGGCGAGTGTGCTAGTTAAGTCCCCTTTTTCGGGCAGACCCTGTGGCACCCCACCCCACCTGGGTACAGTGCCAACTACACCTAGTCAGGCTCCTGTGACATCCATGTGTGCAGATATCGGCCATAGCCTTGTAGGCCATGTCCCAGGGATTGAATAGTGGACCCCAAATGCGCGGCGTAGTGAAGGGGCTTCTGTGTCTGTCGTGTCCGCCAACGGTAGCGGTAATGCATGCACTCAACATGTCTTTCTTCTGTCTCCCCCCTCTCTTTTTGTGGTCTCCCAGTACATGTGTGCATTAGCATCATCAGGCGGAGGAGCACTGGCACCGGAGGAGGAGGGAGCTGCATCCCACATGGCCCTGGAGGGCGACACTACGGAGTCTGATTTCACCAGTGGGACGGAGGCCGAGGAGCGCCCCACGGCGGGGACAGGAGCTGACACCAGTGATACGGACTCATCCTTTGATGGGAGCTTCCTTGTGGTGGCGGGCCCATCTGTGCCCCCGCATCTACAGGTACAGCCACCACCCCCCCTCCAGCACCGCCCTCCCAGAAGCCCCTCAGCCTTTGCCCCGTGCCCGCTCACCCAGGAGGGTGGGCATCTCCTTCGCCACAGGCACCTCAGGCCCTGCCCCAGTCACCCCTGCTGCCCTCAGTGAGGAGGCCATTGACGTCCTCAGGTCCCTCACTGTTGGGCAGTCTACCATTTTGAATGCCATCCAGGGTGTAGAGAGGCAGTTGCAACAAACCAATGCAATCCTGGAGGGCATTCATTCTGGTCAGGCATCCCTTCAGCGAGCTTTTCAGACTCTGGCCTCAGCACTGATGGCAGCCATTGACCCTGTCTCTAGCCTCCCCCCTCCAACTTCCTCCACCCAGACCCAATCCCCTGTACCTCAGCCTATCCCAAGCACACCATCAGACCAGCATGCACACACCTCAACATACAAAGGAAGCTCAGGCAAACATAAGCACCCCACATCCCACAGGCACTCACGCAAGCATCACATACATGCAGACATACCAACATCCACTGCCTCCACGTGTCCCCTCCTCCTCGTCTCCCTCCTCCCTCCCAGTCTCGTCTCCACTCACACCTGCATGCACTACATCTACAGCCACTACTTCCATCACCAGCACACCCACCACCACACCCCGCTCACGTGCACTCACCACCCCAACTACCATTCACACATCCCCTATGTCCTCTCCCAGTGTGTCTGTGACGCCACCTCCCAAGGTACACAAACGCAGCCACACACCCACCCAACAGCCATCCACCTCACAACAGCCTCCAGTGCATGCACCTTCACCCAAAGTCACCAAAGGGACACCTCCTACAATCACAACCTCTTCCTCCACTCCCAAACCCCCTCCCAGTGTTCCTAAGAAACTTTTCCTGTCCACCCTTGACCTCTTTCCCTCACCTCCCCCACCCCGTCAGTCTCCTAGGGCCCGACTCTCCAGGTCCCAACCTAGCACCTCAGCCACAACATCGGCGGGACCAGTGGTGCCAGTAGTCACCGGATTCTGGAGTGCACCAGGCAGCAGGACAGCCGGTGTGGTAAGGAGCCACAGCACGGACAGTCCCCCACCTGTCAAGATTCAAAAGTTGGCCAGTGCCCGACGGGAGAGGGGGAAGACAACAGCCACCAAAGCTGCGCCCAGGGGTACAGGTGGGAGTGTGGAGTCAGCTGCGACACCTTCCAAGGTGGGGAAGGGACACAAGAAACCCGGCAAGTCTGGGAAGATCAGCACGGCGGAGAAGATCGCCCTCTGCCCCGCTGCCCAGGAGCCGGCCAGCAGCAGCCCCGCTGGCCCAGACAGGACTGCCAGCAGCAGCCCCGCTGCCCAGGAGGCGACCGCCAGCAGCTCCGCTGCCCCAGACAGGACCGCCAGCAGCAGCCCCGCTGGCCCAGACAGGACCGCCAGCAGCAGCCCTGCTGCCCAGGAGGCGACCGCCATCAGCCCTGCTGCCCATGAGCTGGCCAGCAGCAGCCCCGCTGGCCCAGACAGGACCGCAAGCAGCAGCCCCGCTGCCCAGGAGGTGACCACCAGCAGCCCCGCTGCCCCAGACAGGACCGCCAGCAGCAGCCCAGCTGCCCAGGAGGCGACCGCCAGCAGTCCCGCTGCCCAAAACAGGACCACCAGCAGCTGAAGCGCTGCCAAGGACACCGCCGCCACAAGCACCGCTGACAAAGACACCACCGCCACAAGCACCGCTGCCAAAGACACCGCCGCACAAGCACCGCTGCCAAAGACACCGCCACCACAAGCACCACTGCCAAGACACCGCCGCAACAAGCACCGCTGGCAAAGACACCGCCGCCACAATCACCGCTGCCAAAGACACCGCCAGAACAAGCACCGCAGGCCCATGAGCGCCAAAAGCACTGATGCTACTGAGGCCGCCACGAGCAGGATGAAGCACTCTGGGCACAAAGCCCCCTCCAGAACCTGTGGAGATTCACATCCACTACCTCTGTCCTGGGCAGGATGAAGTACTCTGGGCACAAAGCCCCCTCCAGAACCAGTGGAGATTCACATCCACTACCTCTGTCCTTGGCAGGATGAAGCACTCTGGGCACAAAGCCCCCTCCAGAACCAGTGGAGAAAGACATCCACTACCTCTGTCCTTGGCAGGATGAAGCACCCTGGGCACAAAGCCCCCTCCAGAACCAGTGGAGAAAGACATCCACTACCTCAGTCCTTGGCAGGATGAAGCACTCTGGGCACAAAGCCCCCTCCAGAACCAGTGGAGAAAGACATCCACTACATCTGTCCTTGGCAGGATGAAGCACTCTGGGCACAAAGCCCCCTCCAGAACCAGTGGAGACTGTTATCCATGTTGCCCTGGTTCTACCGCATGGCAATGAACAAGTCTATCGTAACAGGAAAAACTTCCATTCCATCAATGTCCAAGTTGTTTGTCCGGTGGACCTCTACATTTCACATATATGTGCCAATTATACGGATTCAGTCCATGATACCTTCATCATGCAGAACAACGCAATACTACAGCTGATGTCATGATTGTACCCAGAGAGGGCCTGGCTGGTTGGTAAGTCACATATGTCCTGTTTGCTAAAGTTTGGATGAGAGGGACTCATTGTTGCACATATGTCCCATTCCATTACAGGGGATCCTGCATACCCAAACCGTCCATGGTTGTTGACACTGGTGAGGAACCCAACAACGCCAGGGTAAGTCCGCTTCAACAATGCCCATGGAAGAACACCAGTGTGTCATGGAGCGTGCTTTTGGGCTCCTGAAAGCCAGATTTCACTGTCTGGACAAGACAGCTGGAGCCCTCCTCTACTCACCCAAAAAAAGTATGTACGATCATTGTGGCCTGCTGCATGCTCCACAACAGGAGGAGAGATATCCCATATATTCCAGATGAGGAGGAGCTAGCAGTGCCACCAGGTGAGAATTCTGAAAAACCAAGTGAGGATGACAGTGATGCAGAGGAAGGTGAAGGCTTTCGGGCAGATCTCATCAATCACTACTTCACTTGAGTGTAAGTAGGTCATGTATGGTAAACTGTAGGTGTCAGGATGCATTGAGTAGGTTATTTGTTTCCTATTGACAGGGGATGTGAAGCTAGGCAGCATGCAGCCAAGGTTTACTCGCTAGGTCAGACTTGGAAATGTTGCAACATTGATGATCTGCATTGTTTGTGTTAGTCTCCTTGCAATGTGAGTGGATCTACTACAGTTTTAATGTGGTATGGGTCATATGTGTGATTTTTCATGTCTACACTCCTTGGTTTGTGTTTTCTCCAGGTCTCTTTACCATGCAGGTAGCTGTTGCTGTTCTGACATATGAAGTGGAAATGAATTGATCCAGGTACTGTTGGTCACAGATATGAGTCCTTGGACAGTGGGTGGATGGAATTCTGAACTGCACAATACACTTGTTTGATAAGGTGAGTTGGTCTCGTGTGCGATCATGTGCCCTTGAAACATGTTATCCAGTGTAATCCATACATTTTCCCTTCACATTGTGTTGACAATTATCCTGTATTAAGTTTGTGTAGCTGTCTATGTGATTCCTCATTGCAGGCCACAGTACCTGTGCCACAACACTGACATAGGTTTGTCTCATGCCATCAAATGCTTGCACACTGTGAGAGGATGGACCTATGATCCGGGACTGTTGTACTGCCCTCTATCTGTGCCTTGGCGTATGCTAAGTTGGCAGACATGGTTTTGGTATGTTATAAGGTTCAAGCTAGTGACAATATACACTAATATACACTAATCTGTTATCCTATTCTATAGGACAAAGGTCTGACAAAGCCCTTTCTTCTGTGGTCCTGGGGGTGGTACCTTTGTGATATCTGGCCTGAATCAAGATGGTTCTGCCATTCTTGGCTATTATAGTCCAGACATTTTAACATTGCTGTACTGTGCAATAAAATGTTTGATGTGACCAGGCACTTGTGTCATTGTGTTGCTAATTCTCCTCAGCATGGCACTACCTGAGACATATCCCTCCTTTTATTACCATCTTATTTCTTACTCATGTACATCACATGGGTTTACAATTCAACCTCTCAAAATGTTGAAAGAATTGTAGTATGGAGTGTTATGTGACTGGTGTGTTTGTTTACAGATGTACATGAAATAATTGTGAGTCTCAACAAAAAAAGTAAAATGAAGGGATCAGTCATGGTGGATGAAATCAAATTAGTAGATACCACATCATTTGAAGTCCAAAGGCCAGTTTCCCACTATCCTTGGAAAATGCAAAGTGGTTAAAAAAACTGTGTGAATCTGTGGCACGCAAAGGAGTGAAATCAGGAAGAGGTCACTTGCTGGCAGTGGTAGATGTCTTGGCCATCCCCGTTTGCGGGAGGATCTGCTGCTACAGAGACTGGGTGTCTGATGCAGGTCCTTCCCCTGACAGGGCCTCCCTTCCAGTGGCTGCCACTGATGTTGAAGGGGCTGGTGTTGCTTGGGCAAAGGAATGGGTGTGATGTTGCTCACGGTCACTGATCAGGGTACAACTGACCTCCCTCAACACCCCTGTTAGGGAGGCCAGGATGTTGTTGGTGGCCTCCCACTTTTCCAGAGACTCACGATGGAAGTTCCTCTGTAGTTGCTTCATCTCCCTGAGTTCGGCAAGTACCTGGCCCATCATGCCTTGGGATTATTGGTAGGCTCTCAAAACTTGGTTGATGGTGTCCTGGCCCGGACCATCCCCAGGAGCCTCATGCCGCAGGCCCATACCATCCCTCCCATGCACCCGACCCCCACATGCCTGCGGCCTTGGTATAGCTTGCCCCCTACCACTATGTGTGCCAAGGGCCTGTAAATCAAATTCTACTAGTGGGCCTGTAGCACTGATTGTGCCACCCACGTGAGTAGCCCTGTAACTATGTCTCAGACCTGCCACTGCAGTGTCTGTGTGTGCAGTTTTAAACTGCCATTTAGACCTGGCAAGTGCACCCACCAGCCTGGTCCAATCCTTCCCTTTTACTAAATGTAAGTCATCCCTAAGTAGGCCCAGGGCATCTCCATGGGCAGGGTGGTATGTATTTAAATGTTTGACATGTACTTGTGTGCTTTACATGTCCCGATAGTGAAATACTGCTAAATTCATTTTTCACTACTGCAAGGCCTAACTCTGCCATAGGGTAAAATGGGAATTGCCTTGAAGTATGTTTTAAGTATAATTACCGAATGGAAACAGATAGAGATATGAAGTTGGGGTCTCTGAACTCACAATTTACAAATACAACTTTTGGTAAAGTTGGTTTTTGGACTGTAAGTTTAAAAATGGCACTTTTAGAAAGTGGGCATTTCCTTGCTTAACCATTTTGTGCCTCTGTCTGTGTGTGGAATACATGTCTGGGTCAGGATGACAGTTGAGCTGTTTGCAAATTCACTCTAGACAGTCATACAAAAGGAGCAGAGGTGTGCCCTGCATATCCTGATGGCCCATCACCAGGCTGATGGGTCTTCCAGAGCTAGACTGGTGGGAGGGGCTGACACTTGCATCTTAGTAGGGCTGTTCCTGTCCTCACACAAAGCAGTCTCCAACCCCCTGGGAGTGTGTCTGGGGCAGGGCAGAGAAAGGTAGGGTCTTGTGCACTGCAAAGACTTCTCTTTTAAATTTGCCTACTTCAAAGACAGAAATGGGTATGAGGACTGGACTTCTGACACCACAGAGGTAGAACACTTCTGGACTGTGGACATTCTGCCAGGAGAAGAGCTGGATGCTGTAGGAGGGACTGCCACTCTACCTGTCGGTTTGCTGTGATGGCCTGCTGCTTGCTGCCTCTGTCCTAGAAGTGGAAGGACTGGACTTTGCTTTCTACATTCTGCTTTCCAAGGTTCTCCAAGGGCTTGAACTGAGCTTGTCTCCTGTTAAGAAGTCTCAGGGCTATCAAAAACGTCACCTGCCAGCACCTAGGCTCTCTTGCTGAGAGCCCTGACTTGCCAAGTGGTAAAAGATTCAGTTCCTGGGCCCCTGGAGGTGAGGTCCGGTGCAACCAAGAAGAAACTGAGCATATCGACTCTAGAGCGACTTCGTATCCGGCACCACTGTCCAACTCCGTGCAGCCACCTACACTGGAGCCGTGGTCCCGCTGAGTGCAATGGCTGTGACCTGCCACACAGCGCGATGCAACTGCAGTGCCTCCGAAGTCCCACCACAGCGTGAGTCCCAAGTGCCTTGTCCCCAACTTCAGGGACATCCAACTCCGCCACAGCACCTGTAGCCCAGTAGTGTGATTGCGACACCTCAAAGTTGACGTCTCGCATCTTGACTTGCTGGATTCATTGACCCCGCCGGGTAGGAAGGAAGTGACGCCTTGCCACCAACGCTGCATCACCTCCCCTGTGACCGTAAGGAACCAACGCCTTACCTCCTTGGTAGCAGTAAAGAACTGATGCCGCACCAACAGCCCCAGTTGGAGCTATTGTGTTTATAAGCAATAAACTAAGAATTTGGGCCTGATTACGAGTTTGGTGGTCCAAAAAAGACCACTGCACTGCCGGTCACCAGCCTGCTGTATTACGAAGTATGTAGCCTGAATCGCCGGCCTCCAAAACACATGGCTGCCCGCCAGCTATACAGCTTCTTGCAAGCTTGGTGATGCGCACTCGGTCGCCGTCATGGCCTCATGGAACCACCAAGCCCATTACAAAAACACTACAACTTATAGGAGGCCCTGTTTCTGTACCTCAGGCCAACAGCCCTTTCTGCATTCGTCCAAATACACCTGTGTACCATCTCTCAAATGATGTGCCCCCTCCCCTGAGAGTTTAGCATTTGTGAAGTGTGGGGAGTCAGCAAGTGACATGACTACAACTACCAGGAGGCCCTGTTTCTGTACCTCAAACTAACAGCCCTTTCTGCGCTTCTCCAAGTACACCTGTGTGTCATCTCTCAAATGATGTTCACTCACATGGGAGTGAGCAATCAAAATATCATGCTCAACTCAGACGTGCTTGTATACCTACTTTGCTCTTGTCCTGGTATCCCAAAATGAAACTATAGAGGACAGGAATGACACCTTACCAAGTTTGGATATCAAGTATTCCTAAGGCATTAAGCTGCTTCTTCAGATTGGTAGTGGCACTGCTCATATGATGGCTATAGCTACATATACAAAAAAAGGTGTGTTCGCCTGTATCTCACACAACTAGGCCTTGGAATGGAAAAATACACGTCTTTTTTCCACTGTGTTGGCTGAACTCTTTGTAAGATGTCATGTTCATTCCCTTATCTAAAGTGCAACTGATCAGCACATTTAAAGAGCTGCTTGAGCCTTGTAGTTTCTGCAAGCTTCACACATCATGTCAACAACTTTAATACCTTGGTAACATAGCACAATCGGCAACCTACCACTTAAGATTGTCCAAGGTCTCTACTTAGAGTAACACAAAACCTTTGGTTGTAGATTACACACTTCAACCAATAACAATGTACTCTATTTCTCAACAAGACAAGCTGGCACACCTGGCCAGACATTGTCCACTGACCAGACTCCCAACCCACCTCTGGATGAAGACCTCAGTGATGATGACACTTATAGACATGATAACGCGTCCTTTTATGTTAATTTATTACACATTAGGACTCGTTTTAGGCCAATGAATCTTTTGACCCAGTTGAGAGACACCGTAGGACGAGATAGCTGATCGATATGTCAATCAATATATCAATAATGTCATCAATATTTATCAACACAATACATTTCACTTTGGTCAAAGACATTAATCAAATTGACGACGCAACCATGACCTTTCAGCCATGAATAACCACATCTTTGATAGAATTTTATTAAGTTTATTCCCTATCAGTCACAATCTAAAATTAGGTGCGTCAATCTCAAAGCCAAGAAACACAACAACATAGTTACGATATGGCAACTTTGGTAAGACTTCAATAAGGCAAGAATCATAAACATCAGAGTATAACACGGCGCAAACATAGATCTGAATACAGCAAAGTGTCAAATACGCGTCAGTTCAACATAGCATAATGTCAGTCGTTTGTCTATTTGCGTCAATTTAGTGATCACCTGTCCTAACCACTAATTAGCATTGGTATGTTGGGCTTCATGTAAAACAATTTAGAACACCAATTTAGAAAACATCTAGCTATGGTCTCTGTCAAAATTAAGCAGTTGGTACCTAGAAAGAAAAAGTAAACAGACAAATTACAAATTGCATTGTCATAATTACCCTCCAAAGATTAGGTCAGCGCACAGGTTCAGTCTTCGTCTTCAGGACATCAGTCAAAACGCCATCAATCAAAGTTCAACTAAAGGGCATAAGGGGCACTTCCCTCTTAAGGAGGAAAAGTGTAAATGGGCCGTTTATGGGTGGGATGGTTTTAATAAGTCTCAAAGTCACCAAACAGAGTGACAGAGTTTCTGGATAAAATCAATAGCATTCCCTACCAAGTTCTAATGACCCTTCTGTGACATGGGTTTTTATCCCTTTTTCGTAGTACATTCCCCCAAAATTCTATTGGACACTTACTATACCCCACTATCTTGAACCTATCAAATTTAGCATTTGGTAATCCCAATTGTCACCCCACATTAATTTAAGGTTCTTTGATTGGTCTTCATAATTGACGTCTTCGGAGGTGGAACATCCGGCGTTACTTCACTCTTTGGCACGTCTTTTGGGTCAGTAGATTCATTGTCCATCGGTCTAAGTGACCTTGTACATTTCATTAATCTACATTTGTTTCAATTTGCTCATACTTTTTAAACCAAGGCACCAAATATCCGTGTGGGGACGGAATTAACATAGATACATTTGTCGTCCAAGTTGAAGAAAAAGAACATTTGCAGGGTCATGGCCCTTTGCGAGTCAGCACACTGGAAAAACAGAAAAATGCATTTAATATGAGAGCTGGGCAGCTAAATCTTGCAGCTCACGCTAACTTGAGGCCTATAAAGATTATTAATGTTAAGCTTAATTAAACATAACATAAACATTTTATTCATCATTATTAGTTTGAGTATACATTGGTGGCCATTTACCGTGGTCACAATTCAGGTGCACGTTTAAGCAAAATTGCTATTATTATTTTTTCTATGCAGTATCGTCACATATTAATATAGATATTTTACTCTAATATAGGTAATATAAACTACGCTCTCTCAGTCCCTCCTCTGATGACGCTCGTCATCACACAAACCTCTCTTTTTGACCTCTCACTTAAATTTTTCACTTTACGCATAATGCGCATTTCAACATCTGGGGCCAGATGTAGCAACAAACCAAATTGCGAGTTGCAATTTGCGAGTCCATCCGACTCGCAAATTGCAACTCGCAATTTGGTATGCAGTACGGTGTCTCAGACACCGACTGAGACTCGCTATGGGGTCGCAATGACCCACCTCAGAAATATTCATGAGGTGGGTCGCAAATTGCGGCCCCATAGCGAATCAAGGCACTCGCAAACATGGAGGCCTGCTGTAGTCAGCAGACCTCCGTGTTCGTGACTGCTTTAAATAAAGCAGTTTTTTTTTTTTAAGTGTAGCCCGTTTTCCTTAAAGGAAAACGAGCTGCACTTAAAAAAAAAACGAAACCTTTAGTTTCGGTATTTTTTCAGGGCAGGGAGTGGTCCCTTGGACCACTCCCTGCCCTGAAAAAATATTTTTCGGTCCATTCACAAAGTGGAACGGGTCCCATGGGGACCCCTTCCAATTTGCGAGTGGGTTACCATCCACTTGAAGTGGATGGTAACTGCGATGCCATTTGCGACCGCGTACGCGGTCGCAAATGGTATTGCATCCCACTGCGAGTCGCAAATAGGAAGGGAACACCCCTTCCTATTTGCGAGTCGGAAATGCATTTTGCGAGTCGGTTCCGACTCGCAAAATGCATTTCTGCATAGGAAACAAATTTTGCCGTTTGCGACTCGCAAACAGTTTCCTACATCTGGCCCCTTGTCCCTTGTCCCTTGTGTGAGCTCTCCCAAATTTCATTGAACATTTTCTCTCTTTCACTTTATTGATTTCTCCTGGTTCTTTTGGTCCAATTTGTCTTAATTTTATCATTAATTTTGCATGCCCCCCATAATAGACAGGCCAGAACAATTAATAGACCCATTAGTATTTTTGCAAGTACCCCATTCCAAATGTTGGTAAACCAGCTCCCTACTCTGGCAATTCCCTTTCCAAATTTCTCCCAAACTCCGGGTTCCTTCAAATCCTTCAAATCTGCACTATCTCTAGTTAGGTTAGTAAGCATACCTCTAATCTTTTTACTATTGTCCGGAATGAATAAGCAGCAATGGCGCTCGTTGAGCATCTTGCAGACCCCTCCACTCTTTGCTAAAAGAATGTCTAAAGCAAGCCGATTTTGAAGAGTCATAGCTCTTTCTGCAGCAAGTTCAGTATCCATCAGGAGTATAGCCCCTGTAAAATTTGTCAGCATGTTATCCACAATAGTAGACAACTTTTGAATCTTTATAGAATTCAAGATAACCCCTACTGAAGGGATTATAGCTCCAAATATATCACCAATGACAGCAGCCACTGATTCTCGTTTTTGTCTAGCATGTTGTAATTCAGACGTTTTAGGTATTTGTTTTAACTCATCAATCTGGTAAATCTTTGGGAAAACTATTCCCAAATAACATGTCCCATACCATCCCTTTGGGAGACGGTAATAAGCATTAAGTCCACAGATGTAATAAATCCCAGGGATCGCTGGATCCTGTCCATTCAACATAAATGTCCATTTACTCTGAAACAGAAACACACGTCTACAGTCACTCGTTCCCACAAACAAATTGTCCTGCTCAGATTTCGGCCTATATATACAAAGCCTACCTACATGTAGTGCATCTATAGCTAGTTTGCCTTGTGTTTTGATTGCGGTGTAAGCATAATCATTTGCATATGTGCGCTTTTCTAATCCTTTTTCTAATCTTTCTTTTAATGCTTTGTGTCTATCATCAGTGTGATCTAAAAACCTTTTCTCTACAGGTGACAGTAAGCAGGTCAGATTGTTGCGATGTGCATAAGCAGTTCCAAATGTAAGCGTTGGCTCAAAGAATCCTCTAACTATTTTTATATCATGTTCCTTAGCTAGCTTGTTCAAGAATTCAATCACAGGCACAAAGGAAAACACAACATCCAGATTTGAGTAAAAGTATTGCACATGCTTGATTATAGAATCTGGTTAGTAGCAAACTACAGCTAATCCCATATGTTAAAGGAAGCCTATGGTAGGTAACCCCTTCTTGCACAGATGAAGGAATCTTGGTACACACATAACAGTCTTTCGCATCCATGGTCTCCACATACTCATTCATCAAGCGATAGAAGACATTAGTAGAAAGTTTCCCCTTTGAATTAGTTCCCTCATGCAAGTGTCTTGCATCTTGCTCAAACCTCTCCCATGGTGTTAGTGTTGTAGTTTCAGGTTTTGAAGTAGCGTTAATAGTCTTTTCCTCAAACCACAGCATTCCCACAAGCACTCCCACAATTAAAATTGCACACACAATACCTATTATAAGGCTTAACCAACCACACACCTTACTTCCCGAATCAAATTGCAGAATAACAATCAACTCGAGGATGATATAGAACTTTTTTTTTTCTTCTCTGCGTGTATTTACAGCGTTTCACTCGCTCCAGGACCCCTTTGTAAAATCAGGTTAGCAGCTTGTCATAATCAGGTTTCTCGAAGTCAAATCAGGTTCTAATGTCACATCCGGTAATTTATAAGTCTCTTTCTTAGTTTTCAATTTCTATTTTTAACAAAGTCTTTCCTTTGAGTTAATTCAGGTACCGTAGTATTGACCTGGTACTTCTCGATCAAAACAGAATGCTAGGAATTCTTGTTGCCATTCAGATGTTGTAGCATACGCCCATTCGGGACCTGTATATCTTCTGTTTGCGACTCTCTTTCTCTTCAACCTGCGTTCACCTTGCAATTCTCCTTCACTTAGATCTTCCACTCGGGATGTATCAGTTTCCTCTGTTATTGTTTCATCTGGTATGCTTCTTATCCTTAAAAGTGGTTTCTCTGGCCAGTTATCACCCTTATGCGTCTTCTTCCGATATGTCTTTTCAGGACGCTGGACAACACCCTCCTCTTGTGATATGGTGTTTTCACTTGATGGACCTGCAACTGGCTCAGGGGATGTCGGTACACTCTGATCTCTTTCTATTATTACCCCTTCTTCTCCTTCTTCTTCTTCTTGATCTGTAACAGGTTCAAGTTCTAACCCGTATGCGTCTACTTCTGGGAGAACCTCTCCTTGACTTAGTTCTCCTGGCACCTCTACTGACGTAGGCACTCTGTCACCTCTCTCGAACTCATTCACTGTTTGAGGGACGAGGCTGTTCTCAGTGGGCTCTCCTGCAGTCTCAGTTCCTTCTTGGCTACTTTCTGGCACTAAGACTCCTCTTCCTGGAACTGTTGTGCCGGAAACTTCCAGTTCCTCATCAGTTGGACACGTTACCTTCTTTGTGTGACTGGCATGTATCCAATTTGGAACTCCTGCACATTTCACAGCAGTGGTTGTTGTCAAGATTACTTGATATGGCCCTTTCCAACGCGGCTCCAAACACGACTTTCTCACGTGGTTCTTGACAACCACCCAGTCACCGGCCTGTAGGGTGTGACCTGGATCTCCAATCGGTGGCAATGTGTTAGCCTCTACCTGGTGAGAGAAAGAGCGAATCACGTCAGCCAAACCTTTGCAGTAGTCCAACACCATATCATCTGTGATATTCACTAGAGCATTCGCAGGTACTGCTGGCAACCTCATAGCTCTGCCCATGAGGATTACATGGGGTGATAGTCCTGTTTTCTTATCAGGGGTGTTCCTCATTGACATCAGCACTAAGGGCAATGCATCTGGCCATTTCATATTGGTAGCTGCGCACATCTTTGCCATTCTTGATTTCAGAGTACCATTCATTTGCTCTACTAGTCCTGATGCTTCAGGGCGGTAGCTACAATGCAGCTTTTGTTCAATGTCTAGTGCGGCACATAGTAGTTTAATCACCTCATTGTCGTAGTGTCTGCCCCTATCTGATTCTATAGAGACCGGAAACCCGAACCTTGGTATTAGTTCCCTAAGTAGCAGCTTTGCAACTGTGAGACTGTCATTTCTACGTGTGGGGTAGGCTTCAATCCAGTGACTGAAAACACACACAATCACCAACACGTACTTCAATCCTCCACAAACAGGCATCTCAATGAAATCCATTTGCATTTTGCTGAAAGGACCACCAGCTCTCCCAATGTGGCTCAAAGTTACCACAGTCCCTTTTCCGGCATTCATCTGTTGACAGATGATGCATCTGTGACAGGTAACTTCTGCAGCATGTCTGAATTTTGGGTTAAACCAATCGATTTTGAATGACCTGATCATTGCATCTCTCCCAAGGTGAGCCTGTCCATGGTATAGCCTGGTGAACTGTGACAGAAGGCTGTTTGGCAAGACTAATTTCCCCTCCTCTGAGACCCATAAATCATCAGCCCTCTGTACACATTGCATTCTTTGCCAGGAACATTTTTCCTCTTTGCTAGCACAACCCTGTAATGTCTTTAGCTCATCTAAGGTATCCACCACCCTTTATGCAAGGTTCAAACATGTGTCATTTTCAGTTTGCGGTAACAAATCCCACTGTTCCTTGAACGATATGCAGTTCAATGCGCAAAACCTTGTGACTTGATCTGCATAACCGTTTCCCATGGACACAAAGGCGGTCATTCTGACCGCGGCGGTCGGCGGTCGCCGCCCGCCAAGCGGTTCCCGCCGAAAGACCGCTCCGCGGTCAAAAGACCGCGGCGGCCATTCCGGATTTCCCCCTGGGCCGGCGGGCGCCCACCAGAAGACCGCCGGCCGGCCCAGCGGGACAGCCCCTTCAACAATGAAGCCGGCTCGGAATGGAGCCGGCGGAGTTGAAGGGGTGCGACGGGTGCAGTGGCACCCGTCGCTATTTTCACTGTCTGCACAGCAGACAGTGAAAATCTTTGTGGGGCCCTGTTAGGGGGCCCCACAGCACCCATTCCCGCCATCCTGGTTCTGGCGGTGGACACCGCCAGAAACAGGCTGGCGGGAAGGGGGTCGTAATCCCCATGGCGGTGCTGCAAGCAGCGCCGCCATGGCGGGTTCCCTGGGCCAGCGGGAAACCGGCGGCTCCCCTTTTCCGACCGCGGCTTTACCGCCGCGGTCAGAATCGCCCAGGAAGCACCGCCAGCCTGTTGGCGGTGCTTCCGCCGCACTCCGCCATGGCGGTCATGGACCGCCAAGGTCAGAATGACCCCCAAAGTCTTGTGACTTAACATGAGCATTGCATTTTACCACGGCAATTTCAAGAGGTAACTGAATCGCATGCAACAAATCCTTTATTTGTTCACCATTTTTCACAGGAGAACCAGAAGAGGTCATGAAACCTCTCTGCAACCACAGTTGGCCAAAATCGTACAATTCCGAATCCATATCTGCTGTCAATATAGATAGTGACTCTCAGATTCACAGCTGCGTGGCATGCCTTAGTAAGGGCAATCAATTCTGCCACTTTTGCGGAAAACACTTTCTCGAGCCAGGAAGCTTCAATGATACCAGCTATGGTACATACAGCGTAACCAGCCCTCAGTGTTCTGACGGAATCTCTTAAACAAGACCCATCAACAAACATGATACAATCATTTTCTTTCAGCTGTGTGTCTTGAATATCTGGTCGTGGTTTGGTACATAATTCCGTTACCTCAAGACAATCATGCTCAAATTCTTCCTCATTGTTAATTTCAGTATTCTCAGCAGGAAGTAAAGTTGCCAGGTTTAACACAGTACATCTTTTCAGAGAAACATTTGGTGACCCCAGTATAATTGGCTCATATTTAGTAAGACCGGCATTTGTCATGTGCTGAGTTTTAGTTCGAGTCAACAAAATTTCAACTGAATGAGGAACCATTACAGTTAGGGGGTATCCCAGACTATGCCTTCACTCTGTGTAAGGCTCTGACCAACTGATGCAACTGCGCGCAAACAACCCGGTAAGGCTGCTGCGACGGGTCCAAGGTAGCTGAAAAATACGCTACAGGGCGATTTGCACCTCCATGGACCTGTGTCAAGACAGACAAAGAACAAGCATCACGTTCATGACAAAACAGTAGAAAAGGCTTCGTATAATCAGGCATACCTAATGCTGGTACCCTACACATGCACTCTCTCAATTCCATAAATGACTCAAGCTCTTCTTTGGACAAGGCTATGGTATATGGCTCATCCTTGATCTCTTTGCCTGTCAGTTTTATCAAAGGTTTTGAGATGATCGAGAAGTTGGGTATCCACTGGCGGCAGTAGCCCACCATTCCCAGGAACATTCTGACATCCCTTTTTGTCGTTGGGGGGTTTATGTGCAAAATGGCTGTTATTCTTTCCTTCGAAATCCTCCTGGACCCTCTTTCAATTAAATGCCCTAGGTATTTCACCTCTTTCTGACAGTATTGCAGCTTCTTGGGTGACACCTTGTTTCCGTTTTTTCCCAAATGATTCCGTAAGGCAATTGTATCATATTTACAGTTATCCCTTGTTTTGGATGCAGTCAGCAAGTCATCGATGTACTGCACTAGAGTCGAGTTAAAAGGCAGTACTAAGGATTCTAAGTCCTTTTTCAATATCTGATTAAAGATAGACGGTGATTCAGAAAACCCTTGAGGAATTCTGCACCAACTGTACACCTTATCCAGGAATTTGAAACTGAACAAAAATTGACTGTCCTCGTGAAGAGGTATCGAAAAGAATGCCTGTGACAAGTCTATAACAGTGAACCATTCAGCATCACACGGAACCTGAAACATGATCACTGCTGGATTGGGCACTATGGGGCAACATTTTACCACAATCTCATTTATTTTCCTCAAATCTTGCACAATTCGAACTTTCCCACAAGGCTTTTTCAGACCCATTATCGGTGAATTGCACTGGCTACTCAACACCTCTTTCAGAACTCCCTGTTTCACAAACTCTGCGATTATTTGTGACACTTCAATGAGAACATCTTGTGCCATATGATATTGCGGCACCTGGGGAAACACTGCATTTGGCTTCACTTGTACTTTAACTGGTTCCACACCTTTTATTAGTCCCACTCCCTTTCCTGTCAGATCCTACACTTTCTCTGTCATTTTTTCCTGTAACTCGACAGGTAGGTCAATCATTGTAAGCATCGGAAACAAGGTAATCAAAGGATAATCCTCATTTGTCGTCCCTGTCTCTTCCTCTGAGAACTGACCTTCGTCTCCTTCATCATCACTATTTGTCTGTACTTCGATTCCATCATTGGAACAGGTAATCGAACATTTTGTCTTGCACAGTAAGTCCCTTCCCAGTAGGGATACCGGACTTGAATCACAGACTACAAATCTATGCAGTCCCTGGAAGTTGCCGATCTCAACTTGCACTGGATCTGTAATCGGGTTTGTCAGGTATTGGTTTGCTACACCGACTACCCTTATGGTATGCCCCGAAAGTGGTAGTTTCGGAACCTCCGCACTCCTGACTGTAGAGCGTGTAGCTCTGGTATCGACCAAAAACGAGACTTTATGACCCATTACCTTCCCCTCCACATAGGGACCCCTCTGGTCGACCTCTAGGGATGCTGCAAGCCTGCACTCTTCACTATCTGAGCTATCATGCGACCATTCTTCATTCATGCCATTTTCACCTCGTAATGGGAATTGCTGTACTGTATTATTTTGACTCATTACCTGACCCGTGACCTGTTGAGGAAGCATGACCTGTTGCTGTCCCATCGAAGCCATTGGTAATTGTATTTGCTGTCTAGGTACCATGGGAACCTGCTGTTGTACTGGCTGCATCTGTGCTGGCTGAAAACGCGGCATTTGCATCTGCTGCATGGGCTGTACCCCTTGCAACTGTACCATGTTTTTTTGAAAATTCAGATTTTGATGTCTCAGTTTTGAGCCTCTTACATTTTGCAATGTACCAACATTAGTGCTTTGTTGAACGACACCATCCTGTACCACATTCGGGCACTACCGTTTCCAGTGCCCCACGCCCCCGCACACGTAACATGGTGACATCTTTTTCACCCCTTGTACATCATTTTGAACCACAACGGTATTCAAGTCTGGACCGCGATTCACGAACCCTCGACCTCTCGGTTGCGCCTGAAACACACCATTCATTTGCGGCTGCTGCTGTATCATCTGCTGGACTCCATTTCCCTGTATTCCTGCCTGTGCAGCCCTTATCTGCATCACCATCCTTTCTCTTTCAGCTTTTTCTGCTTTAACTCAATTTCGTCACTACAATATTTCGCATACTGCAACACCTCATCAATTGGCTTTGCTTGCCAACAAATCAAATGATTCTTAATCATTTGACTGACCTCTGGTCTCAGCCTTTCAACAAATCTTCTCATGAGATGGTTCATGTCCTTTGGCTCAATAGTCTCAGTACCACTGTAATGTTTGAATGCTTTTAACAACCTCTCATAGTAAGCATGTATTGATTCCTTAACCTCCTGTGAGGTCCGGTCAATCTTCTGCCAATCAGTCACCTTCGGCGACACCTTTTGTTTCAAAACTCAATCACCTTATGATAGTACTTCATCACCTCCTCAGAGGGAGCTCCGGTCACCTTATCCCTTGCCGGCTCCTTCGTCGGCCAATCTACCCCTCTCTTATACTCGAGCCACAAATCAGGCGGAACAATGATCTCAAACAAGGTATTCAAGTCTTCCCAGAGACACTTCGCAAGCTTCACGAACCTGTCTGTTTGTTGATGCCACTCGATCGGTTTCTCCCTCAATCTGGGATAATGAATAGTAAAGGATAGGATGTCTCCTCTGGACCACGGTACATGTACTAAAACGCCACCAACTGTTTCTCTCATGGGTAGTATTTTTACTGATTCTGTGTCGGGTGAGGTTTTGGTCTGACTTGACTCTGGACTGTCACCTTTTTCCTTATCTCTTTTCTTTGCCCATCTGCCTTCCCATTTTTCTAATGCACCCCAAATTTGCGCACTTTGCAATAGCTCTTTTAAGTTCGCCTTCATTCCAGCAGACCTCATGTGTTCAAAATCTTTCAAATCAAAGTCTAATCTGTAACTTTTTTTCAAATGTTTAGTGTTTTCAATGTCAATATTGTATTTGTCTGCCAGGTTTGCTAATTTCTGATGCACCTTGCCCACTTCTTTGGTAATCTTGGGGCACAAGAATCTCAGTTATGCTTCAGTGTAGGACTCTAATCTGTTTACCCCCATCGTTCCTTCCACTAATTCAGCAGCTTCCACTCCCAGTCTTACAGAATTTAGGTAGTCATCTTGCCCTACCTTTTCCGGTTCCACTGCAGTCACTGTAGTCTTTTGCGAAGTATAAGTTTTTTCTAGCCATTCATTTAGCTGCTGCACTGTAAAACCTTGCAGTGAAATGTTCGCTGCATGTATCATTGGTGACTGTGAGGTGTTCATACTCATCGTCTGTGGAGTTAAAACCCCTAACCCTGCCTGACGCATTGCTTCTAAGGGTGCTTCTACTGGGCTAAGGTCTATTAAGGACCTCGGCTTTTCGACTGCTTGTTCTCCTGGAGCCATTATCTGGGGAGTTCCTATGGGCTCTCCTCTTATCGCATCTTGGGTCATTACTCCCTGATCACATGCGCCAGATTTGCCTTGTGCATATAATGGCACTGGTGGACCGACAGTAATTGGTAATGATATTGCAGCAGGTGTCTGACCTGGTCCCAAACTCCGTGGAGCAGTAACTCCATAGGTCTGTTCCAAAGTACACGGGACAGGTACCAATGGAGGACCAGCTACTGGGTTGTACCCTGGTATCAATTGTGGTTGCAGCTGGGACAGCAATTTCGGAGTTGACTCAATCTGCACTAACCTTGATTTTGTATATATCGGGTCTGGCGGCACTATCAGATTTGTAGTAGTCTCAAGTACTGGGACGTCTGGATAGATTCTCTGTATCTGCGGTGGAGGTTGCAACTGTATCTGCATGTCTGGTGCAGTGGGTACACTGACACCATTCTGTATCGAAGTCGTATCACTAGTCTGTACCGTATCAGTAACTCCCTTCTCCTGCGTCTGGTTCCCAGGACCCATGCTAGTGCTTGGAACACTGTCGCTCACCGCATAAGGTGGCGGGCGATCATGTAATAATCGGTCCATGAATTCCTCATCGTCTGAATCGTCTTCCTCTTCCTCTAATCTCTTTAGACTTACTAGAGTCCTTATCTGTTTTACAGGAGGCTTTCTTTCCCTGTGACTCTTCTCCCTGAACTATTGCTGGGAACAATTTTAATCCGTCAACAATTCCCCGTCTCCACATTTTGTTCTCGTTATCCCACCTAGCTTTTGCATAGGATTTTTCTGCCCTTTTTAGCCTTCTCTGGAACCTCTCTTGTCTATGTTTAAGAGCCATTAAGTCCCAAATCGCTAAAGCCTCATATTGAGCTGGCCTCGGAGGTGGTTTTTGTGTTCTTAGCATCCACCTTAAGTTCTCTAGCACCTTTGGTTTAATCGTCCCATGTTCTGGGAACGCTAAACATCCCTCTTTCTCTTTTAATTTGCGCCACTGTTTCATCCATAAACAAGGCGCAACACCCTTCTCCTCCATAACCATGTAAGCTGGAGTACCCTCAGGCGGTGTAGGCTCCCCATCAGTTGCCATAATATACACGTCACCTTTCAGAGCACTCTTAAAAGCCTTGACAAAATTCATCTTTGCGTTTTCTCTTATTTGTATTTAATCAGAAAGGGACTTTAATTCCCAGGACACTCTTCACCCACCTTTCTCAACCTATTGTCTTTCACGGACGGCAGCCAATACGTGCGCGACCCCTCTCGACAACTGACCTATCTCAGCGCGGCACCACTGACGTCACACTCACACACTGCAGCTGACAAAGTCTTACGGCTCGTCTGCCCCTCACTGAATCCATACAACCTAATGCAAAGTTTTTGCGAGCACCTTTAATAACAACACAAATCTGTCGGTTTACTACAGGAAGGGTAACACATTCGCTTCAGAACTTTACAGAGATTTCACTTGAAGTCTCGGCCGCTACTCTCTCATTCTCAGTCCCCGCATACGCAAGCAGAATTCGACCCGCAAATTCTACTCTAAACTTGTCAATGGTTCGCCCTAGTGCACTTTAGAGCTTGCCAAATCTCCATCGAAGGTTTCACACATACTCTTTGACTCAAACTCGACTTGTCAATCACGCCCGATTGACCTACTAAACCGCACAGATTACAACATAAACCCAAGTGTCTCCTACACTTGTCAATATACTCCGGAGTCTTAGACCACGACGGGTCCGTACATAAACAACCAACCACGTGGATAATTTTGAGCACAAAGCGCCACACTCATGTGAAGTACGCCGACTTCCCTACTCTCATACCACGGAGTACGCCTACTCCTAATAAACAATATTTACCTGGCCTAGATACACACAAATTTCTCAATCACCTGCAAAAAGGCATAAGCTAAGCAAGCGCAAAACCCTATACCACCCACATTATGACACCGAGAACATTCCCAACTCACTTAGGCAGGCTCCGAGATCCCAGGAAAGTCATGATGAACTTAGAAACCCATCATACCTCCGATTTGCATTATCACAGAAAAACAATTTAAACAATGATTCTCCGTCCTGGGGCCCCAAAGGGTCAAACCGTCGCTCTGCTATCAGAACTGATAACGCGTCCTTTTATGTTAATTTATTACACATTAGGACTCGTTTTAGGCCAATGAATCTTTTGACCCCGTTGAGAGACACCGTAGGACGAGATAGCTGATCAATATGTCAATCAATATATCAATAATGTCATCAATATTTATCACCACAATACATTTCACTTTGGTCATAGACATTAATCAAATTGACGACGCAACCATGACCTTTCAGCCATGAATAACCACACCTTTGATAGAATGTTATGAAGTTTATTCCCTATCAGTCACAATCTAAAATTAGGTGCGTCAATCTCAAAGCCAAGAAACACAACAACATAGTTACGATATGGCAACTTTGGTAAGACTTCAATAAGGCAAGAATCATAAACATCAGAGTATAACACGGCGCAAACATAGATCTGAATACAGCAAAGTGTCAAATATGCGTCAGTTCAACATAGCATAATGTCAGTCGTTTGTCTATTTGCGTCAATTTAGTGATCACCTGTCCTAACCACTAATTAGCATTGGCATGTTGGGCTTCATGTAAAACAATTTAGAACGCCAATTTAGAAAACATCTAGCTATGGTCTCTGTCAAAATTAAGCAGTTGGTACCTAGAAAGGAAAAGCAAACAGACAAATTACAAATTGCATTGTCATAATTACCCTCCAAAGATTAGGTCAGCGCACAGGTTCAGTCTTGTCTTCAGGACATCAGTCAAAACGCCATCAATCAAAGTTCAACTAAAGGGCATAAGGGGCACTCCCCTCTTAAGAGGAAAAGTGTAAATGGATCGTCTATGGGTGGGATGGTTTTAATAAGTCTCAAAGTCACCAAACAGAGTGACAGAGTTTCTGGATAAAATCAATAGCATTCCCTACCTAATTCTAATGACCCTTCTGTGACATGGGTTTTTATCCCTTTTTCGTAGTACATTCCCCCAAAATTCTATTGGACACTTACTATACCCCACTATCTTGAACCTATCAAATTTAGCATTTGGTAATCCCAATTGTCTCCCCACATTAATTCAAGGTTCTTTGCTTGGTCTTCATAATTGACGTCTTCGGAGGTGGCACATCCGGCGTTACTTCACTCTTTGGCACATCTTTTGGGTCAGCAGATTCATTGTCCATCGGTCTAAGTGACCTTGTACATTTCATTAATCTACATTTGTTTCAATTTGCTCATACTTTTTAAACCAAGGCACCGAATATGCACTTCGGAACGGAATTAAGATAGATACATTCGTCTTCCAAGTTGAAGAAAAAGAACATTTGCAGGGTCATGGCCCTTTGCGAGTCAGCACACTGGAAAAACAGAAAAATGCATTTAATATGAGAGCTGGGCAGCTAAATCTTGCAGCTCACGCTAACTTAAGGCCTATAAAGATTATGAATGTTAAGCTTAATTAAACATAACATAAACATTCTATTCATCATTATTAGTTTGCGTATACATTGGTGGCCATTTACCGTGGTCACAATTCAGGTGCACATTTAAGCAAAATTGCTATTATTTTTTCTATGCAGTATCGTCACATATTAATATAGATATTTTACTCTAATATAGGTTATATAAACTACGCTCTCTCAGACATATGGACATGAATGACGGCCCTGGCCCATCTGGGCAGCCTGGTCACACAGGAACAATGAGTCTCACTGTGCCCACAACACCTCCCACCCCAGTTGCTTTAACATCACAGACAACGTGCCCCTAAACCTGTGTACCCAGCACAGTTGTTACCATCTTGTGCCCCACAGTCCTGGATCCTGTGGTGCAATTAAAAAATCCTGACACTGAGGGTCCAGCACTGTGACGACCGAGGCCTAATGGCTGTGCCCGTTAACAGTGATGACCGCGTACGTGGCATACATGTACGCCCCGGTTTAGAAAATAACTAACTTGCCTCTTGACACTGCTGCCATCAACACCTCTATCACTTCAGCTTCTGTGCTCCACCTCTGGGAGCAATCATCCCAGGCCACGCAGGTGAAAGGGGCCCTGCCTTCTCTCCAGAGGAGCTGGAGAAACTTGTTGAAGAGGTCCTTCTCTTGTATGCTCAGCTTTATGGCCCACCAGAGGAACATCTTACATACATATTTGACTATGTACAAAACCATCCTTTCCTTCCTCATAGTCTACAATGTGCCTCAGAGTCTAGAGGGTTTTTTGGGTGCCTGTTGTCACAATCTGTTGTCCATATATAGGATGTGCAGGTTGTGGATTGTGGAGCCCTGTGCTCTGAGTGTGTCAAATGACCATTATGTTTTGTGATGTGTGATAAGCCCTAGATCCTTCTTGTGTTGCATTCATATATCTATGCAAGTAAACTTTACAGCCAAACAATGATATATCTGATTATCTGATGATGGTAAATAACACAGTAAATGTATTTGCATTACAGCATCAGCTGTTTATGCATACTGCTGGAGTCAGTTGAAGATGTTGTTAGAAATGTGCAAAGTCCCACAAATCACTCAGCCCAGCTCAGGCCTTGGCAAAGTGTGGTATGAGACCAATGTAAGACTCACTGAGCCCTTCAGAGTGCCACACAACCCCGAACTCACATATAGGATGACCACAGGATGTACTGTAATGCATGGAAGTGATGGGAAAGTGCTGTTCATGTAGGTTCTGTATGCTCAGCCTGCAGAGGGCAAGGCTGGTCAAAGTCATTTCACAGTATGGGACATAGTCCAGGCTGGTGCACAGTAACTGTGGCTATGCAACTCCAGCACTGGGCCCACTCCCTGTACACCCTCTGATCCTTGGATGTGGTCAAAATTAGTCTTCAGAAGCAAGATATGGCCTTACATTGACTACATTAGAAATGGGGACTGAAGTAACCACCTGACCTCGTACTTATTTCCACTGACCCTCATTGTCAATGTGTGTCGTTGCCGAATGACTAGCCCTTTATTCCCACATGTCTATTTTCACCTTTCCAGAGGATATATTTGTACAGCACAGGCTTATTGCACAAGTGACAAACCAACCATGTAGATAGTTAGTTAATGCAGGGGAGATCATGTGAATCACTAGCTTTGTTACATGCAACCAATCGGACCAAACATAACTTGGTATGTTGAATGTCATCTCTATAGAATTGCCACATATGGTAAGAGGTGTTTCCTGTGATACCAGTACATAAAACACAAACCCACTCTGTAGTGGTATGAGATTCCATTATGTAGACCACATTTCCACACATCTACAGAGAATTAGCTTTCTGTGACACCGATGCCAGCCCTTTCATTGTCACATAAGTCTTACAATGTAGTCTGTATTATGGCAGTTGCCTTTATGAATCGTGTGCAGCAAGTCAATGTGCCTGGTTGTAAAGGTGTCTGTACAGTCATGCACAAGTAGTTTACCCTTCAGAAGGTCACAATGATGTATTGGCTATCCTAGTGGCTCACATCACAGTACATGTTGCTTGGCCATGCACTACATGATGTCAGTGGGCTTGCTTAGTCAGTGTAGGTGATGACCAGGTTTGTGGATAGCCAGATGTCTCCAAAAGTGTGTATTTATATCCCTATACTTATCACCATGTGTGTTTTATACATGTTGTGTGTTGACAATTACAAAATGCTTGTGCTTGGTTTTTCCTCAATTTGTGTTAAACAGCCAGTTACCCTAAAAAAGTTCAATTGTGACCTCTCCATTTGTCTGTTGCTTCCATTCAGGTCAACGCCTATCAGAAGCAAGGGAGTTGGAGAGCCATTGCCGGAAGGTGCGGATCCTGGTGTTCTATCACCTGCAGAGCATCCACAGTTAAAAAAGGTGAGAGGACCTGAGACACTGGGCCCGGAAGATCACAAAGGTCCAGCTGGGGTTGTCCTCCAAATGGGTAGGGCGCATGCCTGACTCTGCCCCCCCTTGTGGCCCGCATACCGGGCATGTCCTAGCCCGAAATTGACGGGCATTTGAGGGGAACATAGCAGCTACAAGGGGATGAGTCCTGCGCAGATTCAGACCTGTTACACTAGCAGGTTGATGTGTTAGAAGCGGCCATCTCTCCATGAATATTGGAGATGACCAATGTGCTACACACAAGATGAGTTATTGTTTGTTTAGTTAAGGTAATTGGTGCATAGTGATGTGCCTTGCCTCTTGTCCTAGTACCCAGGGACACAACAAAGTACAGTTCACTACCAATATACTCTTTTGGGAAGACACATGGCTCAGTGTAGTGGTCAATGGTCTCATGGTGTTTCATGTTGTGGCTGTCATTTGTACCTAGCAGTCCACTTATCTTCAGTGTCTCAGCCCCAACATCAAACAACATGAGGTAATAGATCGCTGTACTCAGTCATGTGTTTGCTCAATAGAGTATACTGGCATCTGTACCCAACAGGGCACTTGCCTTCAGTGTGTAAAGAGTGCTGGTGCCTCACTACTCTCTCATGTGGTGTTGGCCATCATACATGACGTAGCATACATTGTCCTTTGTGTGCAGTCACTGAGCAGTACCTTTCCCTGGTAAGTAGGGAATGAACCGTTAAATGATTTGGGCAACATCACTGTTGGCTCCAGTATCTATGCCTACATGTCAGCATGTGTACCTTACACTTTTGTACTATAATTTCCACTGCTGTTTCATACATGATCTACCTGTCTTCATGCAATGGTGTCTGATTCCATCACATATCTATGCATGCCAAAGTCTCTTGGAAAACATTTTATATGATGGGTTTACAGTTTGTGTAGTACCACAGACAGGAGTGTGTAAACATTTTTTCTTGGGTCACACATACCTAACCCGATACTCCATGTCATTTATCATGAACAATTGCAGAAGCAATGAAGGGCATGACTGGTAGACTTACAGTACTTATTCACAATTTGCATATTCATGCCTTTGAAGTTGAATCATTTGGCTAAGTGCTTTGCATATGTCAATTGTTGGAGGTTTATTACCTGACTGTTGACATGCATCAGGGAGTGACATGCAGAAATGTTGGACTCATATGTGAGTGTGTACACTCAGTAATCCAATGGAATCTGTGTTTGCATGACATAAAGGTACAGAGATGTGCCTTCCCATCGAGAAACATGTTCAAGGCCCTCTTCAGATATTGGAGATTTCCTGAGCCACAACAACATTCAGTGGACTATTGTCTTTTAGTTATGCAATGTTAGAAGGGTGTTCTTAGCAGTACTAATCAAAACAGGTGGTTTCCCTAGGCCTAGATGATTCATTGTGCTGTGAATATGTGTACACAAGTCTCTCAGACAGTTTGACCAGATTATCTCCAGTGTACTTCTTACTGCACCATGGCTGGATTATTTGCCCATCATTTCATCATCGTGTATATGAACATTTGCTTATTGCAGGATGTTGTGTGGAACCTGCGAGAATGTCTTTGGCATTGTCATTATATTTGATGCCAACAGGTTAGTGAGGGGTGCTACAAGAGCCAAACCATTCAAGGTGACAAGGTCTCCTACTTGATTCATGAGTATGGTGATTGGACAACTTTATTTATGCAATTGAAGTTGTCTGTGGTTCTGATTTTTTCCTGTGTGCAAATGTTTACATTTCATGTGGCATGCATGTGGTGTTGCAAATGTTGGGGGCACTTTGGAGGACATTGTGGCTGGGGCCAACTGTACATTATGACAATGTTTTTAATCAAAGCTGTTGTTCAAATGTATTCAGGCACATGCTTGACCCTGTTTGTATTTGTCATTTCAGCATCATCACAGGCAAGAGGAGGAGGCAGGGCCGACATCAGAAGAGAAGTAGCTGGCCACGGTACCTTCGGTCACGAAACATCAGACACAAAGGAACCCCGTGGCCCAGAGGGCGAGGGGAGTGCCACAGAGAGACTGGCCCCACATCATCTTCTTCTGAGTCGACCTCCAGTGGACTATCCCTAGTAGCTGTGGAACACTCAGGACCTACACTTGCTCCATTCTTGTCCGCCACTCCCAGCTCCATCTCCACCTTCCCTGTTGTTCCCCACCCAGTCGGCCGAACTCGATCCCCCAAAGAGGGTAGCTGTTTCCTTTGTGCCATGCACCTCGCCTCCTGCCACTGTTACCCCTGCTGCCCTGAGTTAAGATGCTATTGACCTCCACAGGACCATCTCTGAGGGTCAGACTGCCATTCTGAATGCCATCCAGCTGCAGGGCACCCAGCTCCAACAGATGGTTGCGTACCTGGAAGGCATTCACAGTGCTATGACTGCCCTACAGAGCTCTTTTCAGGCTCTGACCTCCTCCCTCACCGTAGCCTTCCACCCCCCACAATCCTCCCCCACACCACCTTCATCTTCCCCATCCAATTTCCCTATTCCCATACATGCCCAACGCACACTCACACATATGCATGCACACACCTCAACAGCCACAAGCAGCAAACATAAACACATACACCACAAGACACACAAGCATGCAAGCACATCAACAGTCACTCTCCCCACTCACAACCACCACCAGATTCACCATACCCCCAGACACCACCCCAACACTCACAGACACAGCCATCACATCCACCATACCCCCAGACACCACCCCAACACCCACAGACACAGCACCACATCCACCATACCCCTAGACACCACCCCAACACCCACAGGCACAGCCACCACTCACACCATACCTCCAGACACCACCCCACCCACACAGACACATCCGCCACTCCCACCTTACCCATCACATCCACATCACAGACCACCAAGAGATGCAAACGCCCACACTCACACGTGCATTAGACACCAACACAACACAAACATACTTCAGATACTCACACACCAACAACACCCAAATCCACAGCTGACACAAGCACTTCCTCCACCTCCCAACCCCTAATCCCTCCTGTACACCAACCCCATTTTCCCAAAGAACGCTTCTGGTTTGTCCTTGTCCATACCCCTGCAAAACCATCACCCAAAAGCAAAAAGGAATCCACACCCCAACCCATCCCTTCCACTGTCAAGTCTTCCCCTATGACATCTGCCCCACCCCTGGAGCCAGCTATACCCCCCAAACTCAAAAATAAGCTGTCCCCTCCAACAGTGAAGCCTACCTCTCCCAAGACCAACCCCACCCATCCAAAGGCTGTTCCCACCCCACCCAAGGGTGATCATTGAGGTGCCTGGAATGCCCACTAGATGCCCCTTTCTGTGGAGGTTCCTGTGGCAGTGATTTGTGAGGATGTTTGTGGGACACAGCAGTGTGCTCAGCACACTTTTTACTAAGGACTGGCAATTAGCCTTTAGTCAATTTTTGGAGTGTTGTAACTAAAGTTCAATTGTTTGCTGTGCTACACATTGGTCCTGCAATTACTTTTCTACCTTTTTGATGTTCATGAATAATTTGTGATATATGACTACAGTTGTGTAGGTTTCGCCCAGATTGACAAGCCATTTGATGTGGTTGGTAAGATCTAACAATGAAATCAGTGCTGGAGTCAGCCAGGATAAGGGCAAATGTTCGATGGATGGATGTTTGGGATGTAATACAATTGGGCTAGCAATGCATTGGGTGTTGTTTCATATGGTAAGTATTTCTTATTGGCTTGGCCAATGTCAACATCTATTGGGTTATATTTCCCCCTATGTAGATTGGACATTTGTTTAATTTGTGCAAGCTAGAGGTTTGTTTGTCTATACTTGGAGGGTGTTCAATTGTGCCATCTTCCTATACATTTGAATGGACATGTGTCCATTTTAATGTGTGTACCTTATACCTACTTTATCTAAATGTGTGACCCATGCTGTTACTGGTGTATTTGCTTTCTAGACTTGCATGTACACATTTGCCACATGGGCATGACATTTGGTTATCCCTGGCTATTGGTTGTCCCTGATATTCATCAGGCCAGAGTTCCTGTGAAAATAGTGTTTTTGAGGCATGTGCAACATGAAATGTGTCCTGGGGGAGCAGCTTTCAATCAATCAATCAATCAATCACTGCATTTGTAAAGCGCGCTACATACCCGCGAGGGTCTCAAGGCGCTGGGGAGGGGGGGGGGTGCTACTGGTCGAAGAGCCAGGTCTTGAGGAGTCTTCTGAAGGCCAGCAGGTCCTGGGTCTGTCGTAGGATGGTGGGGAAAGTGTTCCAGGTTTTGGCGGCGAGGTAGGAGAAGGATCTGCCACTGGCAGTGGTTTTTCAGATGGTTGGGACTGTGGCGAGGGCGAGGTTGGCTGAGCGGAGGCTTCGGGTGGGGGTGTGGAAGCTGAGTCGGTTGTTGAGGTAGGTGGGTCCGGTGTTGTGCAGTGCTTTGTGTGCGTGGATCAGGAGCTTGAAGGTGATCCTTTTGTTGATGGCGAGCCAGTGCAGGCCTCTCAGGTGGAGTGTGATGTGGCTGCGGCGGGGGACAGCGAGGATGAGTCGGGCCGAGGCGTTCTGGATGCATTGGAGTCATCTCAGGAGCTTCTTTGTAGCTCCTGAGTAGAGGGCGTTTCCGTAATCGAGTCTGTTGGTGATGAGGGCCTGGGTAACGGTTTTTCTCGTGTCGAGGGGGATCCATTTGAAGATCCTGCGGAGCATACGGAGGGTGTTGAAGCAGGACGCGGAGACGGCGTTGTCTTGCCTGGTCATAGAGAGAGTGGAGTCGAGGATGACCCCCAGGTTGCGTGCGTGGTCTGTGGGTTCCGGGGCTGTGCCTAGTCACGTGGGCCACCAAGAGTCGTCCCAGGCTGATGGGGTGGGTCCGAGAATGAGGACCTCCGTCTTGTCTGAGTTCAGCTTCAGTCTGCTGTCCTTCATCCAGTCGGCTGCGGCCTTCATTCCTCGGTGGAGGTTAGCTTTGGCGGTGTGGGGATCTTCGGTGAGGGATATGATCAGCTGGGTATCGTCGGCGTAGGAGATTGTGTTGAGGTTGTGTTGTCGTGCGACGTGGGCGAGGGGGGCCATGTAGATATTGAACAGTGTCGGGCTGAGGGAGGATCCCTGTGGGACGCCGCAGATGATCTCAGTGGTTTTGGAGCGGAAGGGTGGGAGGCGGACACTCTGGGTTCTGCCGGAGAGGAAGGATGTGGTCCAGGCCAGGGCCTTCTCTTGGATACCGGCATCATGGAGGCGTGCTGATAGGGTGCGGTGGCAGACCATGTCAAAGGCTGCTGATAGGTCCAGGAGGATAAGGGCGGCTGTTTCTCCTTTGTCCATCAGGGTCCGGATGTCGTCAGTGGCGGCGATGAGGGCGGACTCGGTGCTGTGGTTACTGCGAAAACCAGATTGGGACGGGTCCAGGATGTTGTTGACTTCGAGGTAGCGGGTCAGCTGTTTGTTGACAATCTTCTCGGTCACTTTTGCCGGGAAAGGGAGCAGGGAGATGGGACGGAAGTTCTTGAGGTCCTTGGGGTCCGCCTTGGGCTTCTTCAGAAGGGCGTTGATCTCGGCGTGCTTCCAGCTTTCTGGGAAGGTTGCTGTCTCGAAGGAACAGTTGATTGTTTTCCGGAGGTGGGGCGCGATGGCTGCGCTGGCTTTGTTGAAGACGTGTTGAGGGCAGGGGTCCGATGGGGATCCGGAGTGGATGGAGTTCATGGTTTTGATTGTGTCTTCGTCGCTGACGCTGGACCAGGCGGTCAGGTGACTTGTGCGAGTGGTAGTCGCAGGGGTGGTGGACTCGGTGGTGGGGGTTGGGGGGTCGGGGTTGAAGCTGTGGTGGATGTCGGTGATCTTGCGGTGGAAGAAGGTGGCCAGGGAGTCGCACAGGTCTTGAGATGGCGGGATGTCGTTGGTGATGGAGCTGGGGTTGGAGAGTTCTTTCACGATGCTGAAGAGCTCTTTGGTGTTGTGTGCGTTGTTGTCTAGGTGGTCCTTGAAGGCGGTCTTCTTGGCGGTCCTGATGAGTTGGTGATGTCTGCAGGTGGCGCTCTTGAGGGCTGTGGGGTTGTCTGGTGTTCGGTCGTGGAGCCATTTCTTCTCCAGCTTCCGACAGGTGTGCTTGGAGATCCGGAGGTCCTCGGTGAACCAGGCGGCTTTCTTGTTGGTGTGGTTGGTTGTAAAGGTCTTGAGAGGGGCGAGGGTGTTGGCGCAGTCGTTGATCCACTGTGTGAGGTTGGTCGCAGCAGTGTCTGGGTCGGTGGGGTCGGTGGGTGGTCTCAGGGCGAGGGCGGTAGTCAGTTGGTCCTCGGTGACCTTGCCCCAGCAGCGGCGTGGTAGCTGTTGGGTGCGGTGGTGTGTGGTGGGTTTTCTGAAGGTGAAGTGGACGCATCTGTGGTCGGTCCAGTGTGGTTCGGTGGTGTGGTTGAAGGAGACGTGGGGGCTTGCGGAGAAGATGGGGTCGAGCGTGTGTCCAGCGGCGTGAGTGGGTGTCGTTACGAGCTGTTTGAGTCCGAGGTTGGCGATCAGGGCGGTGGAGTTGGCGTCGTTGTTGTTCTCGAGGTGGAAGTTCAGGTCCCCGAGGATGATGTAGTCTGTGGAAGCGAGGGCGTGGGTGCTGATGAGGTCGGCGATGGTGTCACTGAACTGTGGGCGGGGTCCGGGAGGTCTGTAAATGAGAGTTCCTCTGAGGGTGGTGTTGGGGTCGATGTGGATCTGGAAGTGCATGTGCTCGGCGGTGGTGAGGGTATCATCGGTGTTCGTTGAGATTTTGATGGAGTGTTTGTGGATGATGGCGATTCCTCCTCCCACTCCGTTGGTGCGGTCTCTGCGGGAGATCTTGTAGCCCTGTGGGATGGCTATGGCGATGTCTGGTGCTGAGGTGGCGTTCAGCCAGGTCTCCGTCAGGAAGGCGACGTCGGGGGCAGTGGAGTCTAGGAGGTCCCAAAGTTCGATGGCGTCCTTGCGAGCGGAGTGGGTGTTGAGGAGGATGCAGCAGAGGTGGTTGGGTTCTCTGGCCTTCCTGGGGTCCCCATGATGCTGCGATACGTATTCTGCAACGATTGTTTACATTGTGTGCTTTGGATGTTTGTCACACAAATTATTCTGCATCCCATTTACTTTACACTCTCTTGCAATGTGGGTGATATATGTGAGTATTTTTCAGGGAAGGTGTGTTTGGGTACAATGGCACATCCATGCAGATGTATATGGTCTGTCACAACAGGCCATGGCATGTGAACAATGTGAGGGTGTCACTTCAATTGGTAGATGTGATATTGATGAGGATTTGTTTTGTGAGACACACTTTTATGAAAACATCACTATCCCTGAAACTGGGATGTGCACACATATTAAGTTTTATAGAGTGTGGCGGTGCAGTGTCAGTGCCCTGGCGAAATGAAAGGCCATTGGGGCTGTGACTGGGATATACGTTCTCTTCATCAAACAAGGTGGTTCAATGCTGATCATTGCACATTTGGCAACAGTGAAGTCCGAAAACATATGTATAAAGGTGCCAACCTGGTGCAGAAACCCAACCACCACGGGTTTCAAGAAATGCACAACCAAATAGGCGGTAAGCAGACCGGCTATGTAGTGTGCTGTATATAACAATATGCAAAATTCAGAAAGAGCAACCAGGGCACTCCACGGTAAGTATCAGTTATTTAATCCTTAGTGTTACAAGAAACAAACAGATATGGTAAGGTAAGTACAAGTCCATGTAAACAGTACTGTTTGTAATGGACTTGTACTTACCTTACCATATCTGTTTGTTTCTTGTAACACTAAGGATTAAATAACTGATACTTACCGTGGAGTGCCCTGGTTGCTCTTTCTGAATTTGGGATATACGTTCTATATAACTCCGAACCGAGACACATGACATATATTTGGGCCATGGAGCACAGGCTGCATAACAGGTCAATTACGGCCCATTGATTTGCTGCGGAGTTGGAGGGAACAGGTAGGTGTTTGGTTTACCGTCAGTTGCGTCCATGAAAACATCGATTTTGTGCACCATCGAGCAGCACAAGCAGCGGCAGGACCTGTAGTATAGGCTCCATGGCGGCACAGGATGTCTGTCGCTGCCACCAGGTGAGGTTTGTCTGAAACAATTGGTCAAATAGTAGGAAAGAATATACATTTATAATTCACATTCAATGAAGAAATAAATCTATCATTGAGCACGCAATTTAATTACTCTCTTGTCTAATCATATTTGTTAGTCCCAACAATAAGGACAAACAAGCAAATTACAACAATATATTCTACAAACAAGAAAATATATACACAACAAAATTTTCCATATGTAGACGTTATACAACGCATACATAAAACGTTCAACACTAAACATACATGATTGGTCCAACATTCCTCTCCTTATTCAGAAAGTCATGTGGTAATCACTGATAACTATACCAAGAATCCACATGTGAGATATGGTTGCCAAGTCTGTCACAGTCCTAAATCATACTTATTTTCATCCCTATTCAAAGGGGGGGGAAGGGCTGTGATGCAATGTCGTTAAAGGGTAAATTCAATCTTCCTTGCAACCTCTCAATGTATGGAAAGTCGACGCGTTTCGGCCCCTTAAAATATGGGCCTCCTCAGGACTAGTGAAGAGAGCCAAGCCATTGGGACTCTGACTGGGATATACATTGTATATAACTCAGAACCGAGACACATGACATATATTTGGGCCACAGAGCTCAGGCTGCATAACAGGTCAATTACGGCCCATTGATTTGCTGTGGAGTTGGAGAGAACAGGTAGGTGTTTGGTTTACCGTCAGTTGTGTCCATGAAAACGTCGATTTTGTGCACCATCGAGCAGCACAAGCAGCGGCAGGACCTGTAGTATCGGCTGCATGGCGGCACAGGATGTGTGACGCTGCCTCCAGGTTAGGTTTGGCCATGTATCCCTCTGTTTCCGTCTGCTCAAGTGTGGTGGTTGGACCACCAGTCACATCAGTGGAAAGAAAAATCATGATTGGGATGGCGGTTGGACTGCTGGCCAGCCCTCCAATAGACACATTGGCCTAGCTCGCCATTGCAACGGTCTATATTTGCTTTTAGTGTGGGCAGGACCGTGGCTGACTTTTGTCTCTGTAACCGCATGTATCGCAATATGGCGGTCGGACCGCCAACACTGTGGCAGTCGGGCCACCGCTGCTGTGGAAGCCGTGGACCACCAAATTCGTAATCAGGCCCTTAATCTGTCAAAATTTGCATCTTTACTTGTGCATGTTGGATTTTTGTCGTTTTGGTCTTGTTTTACTCAGATAAATATTGGCTACTTTTCTTAACTGGTGTGGAGTACTTTTGTGGTGTCTTTACTGTGTTACTGTTTTGTGTGTACAAATACTTTACACATTGCCTCTGAGATGAGCCTGCCTGCTTAAGCCAAGCTTCCAAGGGAGTGAGCAGAGGATATCTTTGCTGTGTGACTCCCTGTCCCTGACTAGAGTCAGAGCCCCTACTTGGATAGGGTGCAACCCTCTGCCAACTAGAGACCCCATTTATAACATTGGTGATCAGCGGTGAGGGTAGACTTGTATTTGTACTTTACATACAGTGATTGGTGTACACTGATTCCATATTGATGACCATCACACAACCACATACTATTTTTTCCTTTTTTGCCCTCTGGAATTCTTGGGTAACTTCTGAGTTTCATCCACAATCATGCCCCAGTCTGGTGAGCTATTAGCAGTTATTGCAGATTTGGTGTTTGAGCAGGAGAGGTTGGAGACCTATACAGTGCCTCAGGTCAAAATGTTCTACAAGAAGTTCAGGAGTCCTTTTAAAGGCCTCACTAGAAAGGAGGATCTAGTAGAGGTGCTGAGGGCCTGGTTGGCAGCCAGGGAGTCTGGTGAGCATGCAGAGGTAGACAGTGTGGATTTGGGGAACAGAACCTGCCTGTGGAATTTGTGGCACAGCAGGATCTGGCAGGGAGAAAGGCACCCTCCAGGGTAGGCAGCAGTGTTTCATCAAAGGGTCTGACCCCCGAGGAGCTGGAGGACAGGCAGGAAGCTAAGAGGCATACTTTGGAGCTTGCAAGGCTCAGGCTGGAAATGGAGGCAAAGAAACTGGCCATGGAAGAAAGGAAAATGATTTTGGCTCAAAATCTGAGCTTAAAGGAGCTGGACTTGAAAGGCAAGGCCAGCTCAGATGGTGGCATCATTTCATCAGTTCAGTCTGAGGGGAGGGTTCACCCACCCAAGAATCTAGGGAAGGAGAACATGTAGGAGGATGACATACACAAGTGTTTCAAGGGCTATGAGGCAGCTCTCCACATGGACGGGATCCCTGAGAAAGATTTGGGTGCAGGTCTGTTGAACTATTTCACAGTGGAAGGGAGAGACACTTTGTTGGCACTAGGGGCAGCTAGTGAGGTCACCTACACTACCATGAAGACTGCCCGTACCACTAGGTATGGCCTGAAACCAGAGATGTGAAGAAGGAAGTTGAAGGGAGAGTAGAAAACTTGATTCCCAGACCTGAGTGTGTGGATTCCTTTCACAGAGCATTGGGTGGCTGGGTGAAGGGCAGATTATCAGGGGCTGTACAATTTGTTTGTATGGGAGCACTTGTCTAATCTGTGTTTTCCAGAACTGTGCCAGCACTTGATTGACAGCAAGCTTACTGCCCCAGGAAGTTTGCTCAGGAGGCAGACCACTGGATGACTACCAGGGTCCACAAAAGGTTTTAGGGAGGAGACTCAACAAAGGGTGTGCAGGGTCCCAAGCAGAAGCAGGATGGGGGGAATGAAGAAAAAAGAAAAGAATTATCAAAAGGGCCCCATACTAGATCCCAGGGTGAAGGTCCCCCTCCCCTTGTTGAGAGGAAGAGTTGGTTTCCTTCAGGAAGGCCTGCACGGAAGGAGCCCCTAAAGTGTAGTTAGGAAGGGCATTCGTCTGAGGGAGTCCCCAGTATCCAAAGCGCACCAGCCCCCTCCGGTGGGCAGACACTAGGGTGGCCAGTATAGCACTTGGGGAGGAGTTGTCCCCAGTTAGTGGTGGGGAGCCAGCTGAGTTAACCCTAGTCTTCCTGGCTGAGATGGTCCAGAGAACCCTCATGCCTGACAACACTAAAAAAGTACAGGCAGCGGGAGACCATCTAATTTCTCAATGTTTAACTTACCATAAGTTGGTTCCCTTTCAGCCATATGTCCCTTGTGCTAACATGCTGCAAGAGAACTTGACCAGATTTCAGTGTTTGTAGTGTCCAACCCAACTGCATAATGGACCTTAGCTGGCTCTGTCCTCATTGTAAAGGGACATGTCGCTTTGCACAATCTCTATTGCAGAAGAAACAATGTTGTTTAAAGTGTATATGCGGTCGGACAAGGTGTTAATCTCATTATCTACAACGGCTAATGCTTTTACTAACTTTTCCTGGTCTATTTGCCTTAACCAGGAAGCAGCTTATTGTTGGGAAAGTTTCCAAATTTCATTATAAACTGTATGTAAGAAGCACTTTTTACGTTTTCTTCTGGGGCCTAACAGAAAATCCTGCAAATCTTTGTCATTAGACATGAGACTGAGGTGTTCTTTAAAAGCATCTAGTGAGGGGCTTTTTAACCATTGCTGGCATAATTTCCCTACACTGTATGTTGTTACTATACCTGAATGTCCTGATATCACATAGCAAGGGTCTGGCCCATTTGTTCTAAAATCCCTATGGAGTTTATAAAATGTGCATGGCAATCATTTGTGTCTACTGGCCACAATAACCACCAGCCAGGATGTAAAAGTGATGTGATAAATGTTCCATTTTGGACCCATTCATCAAGCTGATCTTCAGTTTCATTAATGTATTTATGCCATTTGAAAAATTTAGCAGGGGCAAGGATACTGGGTGCATTCAAGTCCTTAATTTTTGCTAAGACTAAACAACTTGTCTGTTGTACAGTTTCATTTAAAAATATCATTTGAACAGGTATGCTCTAAATAAAGCTTTATTCCCCCTTATTTGCCAATTTTAGTTACCCATACACTTTTTAAATGAATCGGCTTCAGCCAATTTTCATAGCCTTCTATAGCCAACTGGGAAACAAAGAAATCAGAATAAATCAATTTGTTAACAGTTAATAAGATATGTTACATTTCCATTACTGGCAATTTAAAATAATACGACTTAGCATTTTTAACATTGTGCCCAGAAAAATATACAAACTTTTCAGAATATGTTTTCAAATTCCCCATTGGTTGAGTTGGACAATATTCCCATTGAGTATAATTGAAAATAGTCTTTGGGGTACTTGCTCTATGAATGTAATGATGTCTATAATGATGATAACAGAACATATCTCCATAATTTTCTTTTGATTGATAAACATCTTCACTTTCAAATATAGTAAAATATTCTTATTCAGGTAGCATAGAATCAACTGGTTTTACATCCCAATCATCAGAAACAACTCCAGGTGTTATTTCATAATTCATAAAAGTTTAAATACATATGGAATTTGAATAACCTCTGCCGGTCCATATATAACAAAGGGTACTTTATCCCAAACAATCCCATCCGGAATTTGTATGGCTGAAATGTTCACTAGGGTCTCTGCAGACCTTATGGGAGAAAAAAAAAAGTGATTTTAGGACCTCATCCACTAGTTCAACTGTAGAGCTTTGAAAAAGATAATGACCATGGATTAGTAAGAAAAAGACAATGAAAAACCCAATCCAAAGAAGGAAGGCAAGTACAGTCAATAAGAGCCACAGATAGTTCCATGGAAGAATGAAATAGTTAATTGTGAGCCAATTTACCAGCTTACTTGCTCTTAACAGTTCTATTGCAGAAGAGGAGGTGAGTCGGTAAAAGTGTCAATGACATTGGCAAAATATCCAGAAGCAGTTCGTGCACAAACTGGAGCTGTGTTTAGGAGAGGATAACTGGCAGAAATCTCCCTTGGTGGTTCATAGTAGCCCATTCCATCCGTTGGGTTGGATTTGAGTAGAATCGCTCAATATTATTGACATTGCTTGTCGCAGAAGAAGTTAATGGTATTAATGAAAGATCAATTTTCACCCTCCCCAAGCTTGGAGAGGTGTGAGCGTTGCTGCTCAAAACCTGAAGAGGAACATCCTGGTCTGTAGTGAGAGGGATTCGGGTACTACCCAAGAGTCCTCCAGGTCTGCTGTGCAGGATCAGCCCTGTGGTGTAGCTTGACATTGTTGATGGAGACAAAGTGATTTTTTTTAGAACCAGGCAGCGGTGGTAGAATTATAGTTCTGGTACAGTGTATTCCCCGGACTGGAACCGGTGCACAATAGGAAGGACCAAACTCCTTTTTCACAGCAATCTTTTCATGCACTAGATCCCCAATTTTTGGAATCCAGCCGGTAGGTGTTATTCGTGCATCCCCTATTCCCAAGGAGGTGGCACTGGAAGGTAGGTTGTTGTCACGGAACTGTTGTAAGTCCTGCAAGACAGTGACACGTTCATTTATGTTAAAAGGTGAATCTGCTGCTTCCATGTCAAGACCATCAAGATCTAGAACATACATTTGTGTTCCGAACAGGCATTCATATGGGGTACGCCCTCCCAGGTACCTTCTGGGCAGATTATTGAGTGCTCTCTGGACTCCATATAGGTGATTAAGCCAACTACGACCCGTGCCTAATACTCTCGCTTTTAAGGATTGCTTTAAATCACAGTTTCTTCGCTCCACAACACTATTTCCCTCGGAATGATATGGAGTTGAATAATACAGTTGGACCCCTAAAAAAGCCATGGTGTCCCTGAATGTGCTTGAGATGAAAACAGGGTTCTGGTCCGAGTGGAAAGCCACAAATGCATACGTGCTGATAAAGACTTGCAACTCTTTAATAACAGTTCGAGCGTCAGCCGAGCGTTGTGACCATAGAAATCTGGTGCATGAGTCAACAGCAACTAGGATATATTTGTATGCACTATCGGGTGTTTTGGTCCAGGTACACACATTGTAGTGGTTTGTTGGAAATGAAGAGGGGTATCTGTGGTGGGTGTTTGACGGTGGACCCTTTTATTTGCTGACAAATCTCATAGCAAAGGACATATTGGCCCTCATTACAACCCTGGCAGTCGGTGTTAAAGCGGCGGTAATACCGCCAACAGGCCGGCAGTAAAAAAATGGAATCACGACCACGGCGGGAAACCGCCAACACAGACAGCCACTTTAACACTCTGACAGCCCTGGCGGTAGCAACAAACACCGCAGCGGTAACTGCCAACAGACAGGCGGTAACCGCCAACAATGTACCACCCACCACATTACAACCCACCCATCCGCCAGCTTTTCTGGGGCGGTATCAACGCCATCAAAATCACGGTGGAAACAGTACACAGAAGGGAATCCACTCACCTCTCGACACCCAAGGAAGAATTAGGACGCCATGGAGCGCGAACTACAGGTGTTACCCATGTTGGTGTATCTTCTCATCTACCAGGAGTACGAATGGCAGCGGCGACGACCACAGTGAGTACTGTACCTAGCACACAGGGGAGGGGGGAGGAAAAAGAGAGTGACACACACACGCAACATGCAACACCCCCACCCCCGCCCTCACCCCCAACATCATACGCACAAACACATGCATCAACATTACATATACACCGCATAACCCTCTGGAAGAATGCAAGGACAAAAGCAATTGAGTCAAATGAGTGTCATATTAGAAATAGTCAGATATACGTTACAATTTCAAAAACAGTATTTACAATATATACAATATGTACATAAGGAGGTACATTGTCCACTCAAAATGTCCGTGGGCCACTGGGGCCAAAACTCATAGGCCAAGCCTACACTTGACTCCTGCCTCAATACGGAGAGAACACAGCAGGGGCATCAGGTCAAAAACACACAGGTACCTCAGGGGGACGGGGAAAGGAGGGGGAACTTCAGCCAGAAGATGGGACAACGCCACTGCTCCATGGGGGGGGCTCCATGCCCACAGCAATGTCCTGGGGAGTGCAAGGCCACAGTCTCTCAAGTCTCTCAAGTGGGTGGTTTGCCCACTGCCTGGTCCTGGGAGTGCAAAGCCACAGTCTCTCAAGTCTCTCAAGTGGGTGGATGCCCACTGCTTGCTCCTGGGGAGTGAAAAGCCACAGTCTCTCAAGTCTCTTGATTGGGTGGTTTGCTCACTGCATGCTCCTAGGGAGTGCAAAACCACAGTCTCTCAAGTTGATGCCTTTCTCCACTGGTTCTGGAGGGGGCTTTGTGCCGAGTGTGCCTCATCCTGCCAAGGATAGGGTGAGAGGATGCATTTCTCCACTGGTTCTGGAGGGGGCTCTGTGCCCAGTGTGCTTCATCCTGCCAAGTATAGGGTGAGTGGATGCATTTCTCCACTGGTCCTTGAGGGGGCTTTGTGCCCAGTGTGCTTCATCCTGCCAAGGATAAGGTGAGTGGATGCATTTCTCCACTGGTTCTGGAGGGGGCTTTGTGCCCAGTGGGTGGAATGGTTTTCACCTTGGCAGGGGTTGGTGGCACACTGGCTGGGCTGATGGGTGCCCCCTTTGAGCCTCTGACAGCTGCAGGAACCACAGCAGACGTGGACTTGGTGGCTGAGGTGCTGGGCTGGGTTTTGCCCACCCTGGCCCAAGGGGAAGGAGGGGGAAAAGGGTAGGGGAGAGGTCAAGGTTTGCCAGGAAAAGCTTCTTAGGGACACTGGGGCGGGAAGAGGGAGAAGGTCTGGGAGTGGAGAAAGAGGGAGTGGTTGTAGGAGGTGTTTGTCTCCTGAGTTTGGGTGCTGGTGCATGGGCTGGATGCTGTTGTGAGGTGGATGGCTGTTGGGTGGGTGGTTGCGTTTGTGTACTTTGGGATGAGGGGTCAAAGACACAGTGGGAGAGGAGACAGGGGACTTGTGCATGGATGTGTGGGTGGTGACTGCCAGTGAGGGGTGTGTAGTGATGGGCGTGCTGGTGATGGAGGTAGTGGATAAGGATGTAGTGCATGCATGTGTGAGTGGAGACGCTATTGGGAGGGAGGTGGATGAGGAGGAGGAGGGGGACACAGTGGAGGCAGTGGATGTTGGTGTGTCTGCATGGGGATGGTGCTTGTTTGAGTGCCTGTGAGATGAAGTGTGGTGCTTGTGTTTGCCTGAGCCACTTTTGTGTGTTGATTTGGGTGAATGCTGGTCTGAAGGTGTGCTTGGGATAGGTTGGGGTTGAGGGGATTGGGACTGGGTAGAGGAAGTTGGACGGGGGAGGCTAGAGCCTGAAATGCTCTCTGTTGGGTCGCCACGCCAGAGTGAATGCCCTCCAGGTATGCATTTGTTTGTTGCAAATGCCTCTCGACACCCTGGATGGCATTCAGAATGGTTGACTGCCCAACAGTGAGGGATCTCAGGAGGTCAATAGCCTCCTCACTGAGGGCAGCAGGGCTGACTGGGGCAGGGCCTGAAGTGCCTGGGGCAAAGCAGATGCCTACCCTCCTGGGTGAGCGGGCACAGGAAACACGCTGAGGGGCTGCTGGGAGGGCGGTGTTGGTAGGAGGATGGCGGCTGTACCTGTTGTTGGGGTGGGTACAGAGGTGTCTGTCACAGCCAGGGAGCTTCCACCGGAGGACGAGGATTCGCTGTCTGTGCTGTCCCCTACTGTCCCCGTTGTGGTGCTCCCCTCACCTTCTGTCCCACTGGTGCCCTCACCGTCAGTGGATTCGGCCTCCAGGCCCATGTGGGATGCAGCTCCCTCCGTCGTCGGTGCCTCCGCTGCTCCGCCAGATGATGCTAATGCACACAAGGACAGGGTGACAAAACAAAAAGGGGGGGGAGAGACAGAGGATAGACCTGGTCAATGACAGCAACAACACTACCGTTGGCGTTCACAACGCACAAGGAACAGCCCTATGCACTATTCCATGCACTACCAGTTACAATGCGGGTCACCAGCCCATGGGGTACAATGCCTAACGCCATCAGCTGCACACCTGAAACAAACAGGGCCCTGACCAGTAGTAGATGCCCACTAACACTATTGGGTTTGGAGTGCTTCAGAGCCTGCCCAACAAGGGACCTACCCTGCCATGTTCGCCCTGGCCTAGGGGCACCCACAGTCCACATCCCCCACCCAGGTAAAACCTTAACTTGTGCCAAATCATGAATCTGAATTTGTACTCACCCCCTTGTGGCTGCTGTGATGCACTCAAGCGCCCATCCAACTCTAGATAGGCCACTACCAGGATGTGGAAAATCAGGGGGGGTCAGGGTATGAAGGGCACCCCTTCCTTGTTGGGAGGCCAGCCATAGCTGGGCCTCCGCCGTCTTCCTTGCCCAGCGGCGCAGGTCCTCCCACCGTTTGTGGCAGTGGGTGATCCATCTGTCAAAGACCCCCAAGGTCCGCACCTCCTTGGCGATGGCACACCAAATACCCTTTTTCTGATGGGCGCTGACCTGCAGGAAAAAGATAGCAGAAAAGGGAATTATTTAACCGTCCGGACCGTCACACTCATGGCCCACCATATCCCTCCCATCCCCTGACACACATACATTGACCACCATAGATGCAGCACTCTGGCCAGGACACCTCAGCCCCCCCCTACATGTGGCTTACACACACAACACTCCTTACATTCATGGCCCAGGCATCATGCTCACAGTGTACTCACCTGTTTGTCTGGAGGACCGTGGAGTAACATGTACTGGGGTAGGACCCAATCCACCAGTCTCTCTGCAGTGAAGGCAGGGGCCCTTTCCCCAGACACATGAGCCATTAGCGCTTCCAGACACAGGTCACAGCAGCAGTTGCAGTGTAGGTCCTCTCCTGTTGAAGGTCAGGTAGCAAGTGAGTAAATAGGTAGAAAATGGTGGTCATGTCCGCGGCGGTGCGTACCGTCTCCGCCGGGGTACATCGCCATTGGCTCCTGGAACCCATAGGGCCCAATGATAACCAATGCGAAGTTGTGCAGCGGTCGTCGACCGCCTACCGCAATGTCGCACAACGCCAGCAGAATTACCTCATTTCCACCTGTCCCTCCTCACAGGTAAGGCAGCCGCCATTTCAGGGGGGCACAGGCCGTGACACCTAACTGCGTCACAGCAGACATTGACACAGCAACTCACTGTCGGATTCCCATACTGGTTCTGTAAATGTAGAAATGCATCATTATTGGAATAGATGTGTGATTATCACCTTCTGCTCACCGTTTTCCTCCCTAGGCTTCAACCGCTGAGGATGAATATGAGATGGAGGCATCCTCCAGAGTACAGACCCCTGGTGGACCTTGCGACAATGGAGTACAGACACATTATACTAACATACAGACTTGATCGGGCCACAATCCAAGAACTGTGTGCCCAATTGGAGCTAGACCTGATTTCAGCTATCCGCCAGCCCACAGGCATCCCCCCTCTAGTGCAGGTCCTGTCAGTGCTCCATTTCCTGGCAAGTAGTTCCTTCCAAACAACAGTGGCCATGGCATCAGGGATGTCGCAGCCAATGTTCTCCAATGTGTTGACCAGAGTGTTGTCAGCCCTGCTTAAACACATGCGCAGCAACATTGTATTCCCACAGGTGGAGGATTTGGCGACAGGGAAAGCTGACCTTTATGCCCTGGGACATATCCCCAACATCATTAGTGCCATTGATGGTAAACATATAGCCTTTGTCTCTCCCCGGAGAAATGAACAAGTGTTCAGGAATAGAAAAAGCTATCACTCTATGAATGTGCAGATGGTGTGTTTGGCGGACCAGTACATCTCCCAGGTGAATGCCAAGTATCCTGGTTCTGTGCATGACACCTTTATCTTGAGGAATAGCAGCATCCCATATGTGATGGGCCAACTCCAGAGGCACCAGGTGTGGCTAATAGGTGAGCCCAAGGTCCCCACCCAGTATATGTTAGTGTCTGGGTATGGGGTTGTCCCTAAGGGTTAGTGTGCGTCTAACAGTTGTCCCTCAATGTTTTCAGGTGACTCTGGATACCCCAACCTCTCATGGCTACTGACCCCAGTGAGGAATGCCAGGACAACGGCAGAGGAACGTTACAATGAGGCACATGGGCGAACAAGGAGGATCATTGAAAGAACCTTTGGCCTCCTGAAGGCCAGGTTCCGGTGCCTCCATCTGACAGGTGGATCCCTGTACTACTCACCCAAGAAGGTGTGCCAGATCATCGTTGCATGTTGCATGTTGCACAACCTGGCCTTGAGACACCAGGTACCTTTTCTGCAGGAGGATGAGCCTGGAGATAGTCTTGTGGCAGCGGTGGACAGTGAGGAATAGGAGGCAGAGAAAGAAGATGTGGACAACAGAAGTAATATCATACAGCAGTACCTCCAGTGACACACAGGTAAGACAATGTAGCTTCACTTTACTTTTCAGTTTTCTGTTGGTCATTGGACATGGCAGCCTGTTTTCCCTATGTCTATGGCCACTTACTGTACCCATTGGCATCTCTATTTTCAGATCTCTGTGGCCCACTCTGGCTCCTGGTATGTTTACTGCTGCCCACTAAAGATCATACCAATGTATATATAACTGTACATATGACTTGCAATGCTTTCTGAATGTTGTACTAATATATTTTTCAATCATTTGACAGACTCCATATTTGTATTTGTTCCAAGGGTCTTTATTTAAGTGCTCATAAGTAGATGGGGATGTGCAATGGGCTGGGGTGATGGTGGAGAAATGTCAACTTCGAGACCAGTCTCTTGGTATCACAGGTGCATTGTCCAATGGGGCATAGGAAGGGGAGTAATGTCAGTTCAAGGTGGACAGGGTGACAGAGTGGGACAGAAGGGTGACAATCAGGAGAGTCTTATTTCCTGTTGGGGGCCTTGGCAATGTTCTCTGGCTTCTGCCTGGATCGCAGGGACCGTTTGCGGGGTGGTTCTCCTTCTGCAGGGGGTGGGGTGCTGGTAGCCTGCTGTTCCTGTGGCGGGGCCTCCTGTCCACTAGCGCCAGCGGAGGTGGAGGGCTGTTCTTCAGTGTGGCTAGTGTCAAGGGCCCTTTGGTGTGCCACTGCCTCCCTCATGGTGTTGGCCATGTCAGCCGGCACCCCTGCAATGGTGACCAGGATGGTGTAGATGTGTTTGAGGTCCTCCCTGATCCCCAGGTAGTGTCCCTCCAGAAGCCGCTGGGTCTCCTGCAACTTGGCCAGTATCTGGCCCATGGTCTCCTGGGAATGGTGGTATGCTCCCAGGATGTTGGTGACTGCCTCCTGGAGAGTGGGTTCCCTGTGCCTGTCCTCCCCATGTCTCACAGCAGTCCTCCCAGCTTCCCTGTTGTCCTGTGCCTCTGTCCTCTGAACCGTGTGCCCGCTGCCACTGACCCCAGGTCCTTGATCATCCTGTGTTTGTGAGGTTGCCTGGGGTCCCTTTAGTGGCGGACACATTGCTGATTGACGTGTCCTGGGGACAGTGGCATGGGCCCTCCAGCTGGGTACTGTGGTGGTGTTTCCTGAGGGGGGATGCTCTGTGGTGGGTTGGGACTGTGGCAGGGTAACCGACTGTCCAGAGGTCCCTGATGGGCCAGGTTGGTCATCATGATCCAGGCATGCAGAGCTGCTGTTATCACTGTGGGCCTCCTCTGAGGGGGGGATGGATGTTGCTGGCAACTCCTCTCCGGTGACGTTGAGTAGGGGTCCTGTGGGGATGCAAATGCAGTGTTATTGTATCTGCGTGGGCCATCTTGTGCATGGGTGTGTTTCCCTGTATGGTTGTGATTGCCCTGTCAGCTTTGCCTTGTGTGCGTGGGGATTTAGTGGGCTTGGTGATTCTCTCTAAAGGGCATGCTGTGGTGATGGGTGTCCATGCAGGTCTGTGATGGGGGTCCATGGATTGTTTTGGCATGCAGGGCTTGGTATTGGGATGGGTGGGTTGTGATAGTGGGGTATAAGTGAGGTGGGGGAGTGATGGGGTGAGGGTAGGGGTAGGAGTTTGTGATGGCATGCAAGTAGGGTGGGGGATATAGTAGTAAAGATTTGACTTACCAGAGTCCAGTCCTCCTGCCACTCCTGCGAGGCCCTCAGCATGCATGATCGCCAGGACTTGCTCCTCTCATGTTGTTAGTTGTGGGGGAGGAGGTGGAGATCCACCGCCAGTCCTCTGTACAGCTACCTGGTGTCTTGCAACCACAGAACACACCTTCCCCTGTAGGTCGTTCCACCTCTTCCTGATGTCATCCCTTGTTCTGGGGTGCTGTCCCACAGCGTTGACCCTATCCACGATTCTCCGCCATAGCGCCATCTTCCTTGCAATAGACGTCTGCTGCACCTGTGATCCAAATAGCTGTGGCTCTACCCGGATGATTTCCTCCACCATGACCCTTAGCTCCTCCTCTGAAAACCTGGGGTGTCTTTGGGGTGCCATGGATGTGGTGTGAGTGATATGTGTGAGGATGTGTGGGGCGATGTGTGGGGTGATGTGTTGGGGTGTTTGCTGTGAGGTGTGTGGATGGTGTATGGGTGATGGTGTTCTGTGGCTCAGATTGAGTGGGTGCTCCTGGCTTGTGTCTCTCTCTGTTGACAATCTTTTTTTTTCGTTGAAAGGGTTGTGGGTAATGTGGGTCTGTGTTTTATAGTGTTGTGGGTGTGGTGTGTGTATGTGTGTCAGGTGTGTGTATTTTAAATTATCCAATGTGGTGGTGTTTTGTAAGTGTGTGTGTATTTTGAGCGCAGCGGTGTGTACCGCCAATGGTTTACTGCGGTTGAAAGACCACTGCAGTGATTCGTGGGTCCTGATACTGTGGGTATTCCTGTTGGCTTAACGGTGTGGGTTTTGGTACTGCCAATTTATCACTGACCTTTGGGCTGGCAGACTTGTGTGTGTGTCTGTATAGTGGTGGATTTCTCTATGTGGGTCATAATACCCGTAGCGGTATACCGCTGCGGTCACGTTATGTTGGCGGCCGTCAGCACGGCAGTAGGCGGCATTTACCGCCAAGGTTGTAATGAGGGCCATTGCTTGGTCTGTTTATATATACCTGGCCACCAGTAGCATGCTTGTAGCAGTGAAATAGTAGCAGCCACACTAGCATGGGCAAAAGCAACTCTATCATGCGCTGCTTTGATCAACTCAGGTCCTTGATCTTGGTTGTGGATCACACGATCATCCACCCCTGGTATTGTTACTACTGCAGTATTGAGGTTAGCTATGCGGTAGGAATATTTAACAGGGTATGCCTTTGGCATGCGTTTGCCTTCAGCCGAAGTTTTCACAGCAGCCAGTGTTTCATCATCCAACCTCATCTGTAAACAAGTTATTTCAGCAACAGAAGCTGACTTGGCTGCTTCATCAGGCAAGGTGTTGCCAGTAATATGTATTCCAACACGTTGATGTCCCAACGTATGTACTACATGGACTTTAGGTAGTGTTGCTTTCAGATCTGCTACTTTCCCCCATAGCAGTCTGTGTTTAATGGTGTTGCCTTTTGAATCTCTAAACCCATTCTGGTGCCAGTAATGCAGACATTCATTGAAAGACTGGACACAATAGTACGAATCACAGACAGTTAATGTTAACTGTTCTGAATCTGTGTGTTCCAGTGCCATCAACAGAGCCTTGAGCACTGCTAATTGTGCAGTGCAGTCCTCTGAGGTCTGCGTGTAAGTGTGTTGTGGATGGAATTCACCATCTTTCATGTACCCACTCACTATCACACAGGTGGCGGAGTACTGATGCTTAGTGCCTACTGCAGGCTGGGCTGAGCCATCCGTGTACATAATTGTTTGATATTATTCAATAGGCAATGTGTTTGCTGGAACATGGTATTCAAGTTCATGTTCTAGGAATTCTTGAGTTTGCAATTTTGGGTCAAAAACATAGTCAATATCAGTGGCCATCAGAGACCTTGCCCATTGAATCCAACGTGGATGTAGTGCCTTAGAGTTAGGAATGATGGCTTTGGTGATAGCCTCAAGTGCTGGAATAGGAGATACGACAATGATGTGTTTCCCCTGGGCCAGAGGTCTCTCTTTAATGACAGCCATCTGAACAGCAGTCAGTATTTTTTGTGTGGGATCAAAGCATTGTTCAGCTGTGGAATACAGATGTGATTTGTATGCAATCGGGACGGTTTCACCCTCATAAAACGCTACACAGTTGAAGCCAATGGCACCAGCAATTACTCTTATGACCAAATTTGTTTTGTTGTCCCTTGTGTGTAAGTGTTTAGCTGCAAGCATGTCTTGCTGTAATGCTCTGTGCGTTCGACTGTCCAATATTTGCTTGAAAAGTCAGGACATATTGAGTCATATAATGGTTTAATGCGTTGTGCATAATTCGGAATGTACGTTCTGCCAAAGTTTAAAAGCCCAACAGTGACTAGAGCTTTTTTCTACAAATTGGGGCGCTAGTCTCTTGCCTTCATCCAATAATTCGTATCCCAAAAATAGGACACTAAGGAATGCTATTTTTGTTTTTCTGAAATTAAACTTTTAGGCCTAATTCGGCAAATCCCACAACAATGCAGCTTACTCTTCTTACATATTGAACGAGATCATCATCCGTAAGGTAGATATCATCTACTTAGGACAGTGCCTCAGGGTCTATGTCGTATAGAATTGAAGTAACACAAGCTTAAAACAATCTTGGCCTGTTTTTATACCCTTGTGGGAGTCGGCAAAACGTTTCTGAGAGCCTAAGTCACTAAAACTTGTAAAATCCCTACTTTCCGGTGCTATATTTTGGCAGAAAAAAACATTGGAAATATCAGGGTTGTTTGTTATTTTTTGCACACTATGGGGGTCATTACAACATTGGCCGCCCGTCAAGTTGTAACCGCCGTGCGGCCGCCAATGCGGCTGCACTCCGCGGTGCCCATTATGACATCCCCGGCCCAGCGGGGATGTGGGCCGCAACATGGGAGCTGGCTCCAAATGGAGCCGGCGGTGTAGCGGCCGTGCGACGGGTGCAGTTGCACCCGTTGCGCTTTTCACTGTCTGCTATCCGCCAGGGCAGCGCTGCTTGCAGTGATGCCCTGGGGCCCCGCGACTCCCCATACTGCCAGCCTTTTCCTGGCGGTTCAAACCGCCAGGAAAAGGCTGGCGGTACGGGGACTCGTAAGCCCCTGGGCATCACTGCAAGCAGCGCTGCCCTGGCGGATTATCACCGGCGGGGAAAATGTGGCGGGAAACCGCTGGCCCCGGCGGTGCGACCGCGGCAGTAATCCCCTCTGAAGCACTGCCAGCCTGTTGGCGGTGCTTCAGCCAAAAAAGCCCTGGCGGTCTTGGACCACCAGGGTTGTAATGAGGGCCCATATTGTTTATAAGTGCTGTACTGTGTGCATTTTGAATGGCAAATGTGTGTGTGTGACTAGTTAAATGTCTGCAGTCTAGGACTATTCTATATGAATGGTCCGGTTTGGTTACGGGGAACAACGGATTGTTCATTGGTGAGACACAGGGTTTATTTATGCCCTGGTACTCTAGCTATGTGAGGATTTTCCTCAGGGGTGCTCTAGCTTCATGCTTTATTAGGTATTGGAGTTGAGAGTGGGATTGAGGTCTAATTGGTATTATATGGTAGGGAGAGTCTTTATCCCACCCTACTTGGTTGTGACATAACGTGGGTGCCTGCACCTTCATCCAATCAATGGCGTAAGCCTCCCTGAGCCCCCTGGGAACAAGAGGCGACAAAGAGAGCTTCATTACCTCTTCCCCATGTGGGAGATTATGGACAAAATCTGGTGGCCAATATTTTTTGGCCCATAAGATATCATGAATGGTAACAACACAATCCCCAAAGATGGCACCTATTGTGCACTCAATGTCTCTTTCTAATTGTATTTTTATTTTATACTCCCTATCGGGTGTGGAGACATGCATGTCCGCAGTCTCGACTTGTAAAAAGTCATCAGTTGTTTTCACCTCCAGATGCTCTTGAACATTCCGGCAAACTATTGTGACCTCTGCCGCGCTGTCTAGCAGCACCAGTGCCCACTTCCTATTCTTCAGTAAAGCTCTCGCCCTGAGTGACATTTCGTATAGCAATCACTGCCACTATTTTCTTTTTGAATTGGGGTTTTTGTTGGGGAATTTTCTCTTCTTTCTTAACGGAAACTTCTGACGTGCGTTGAGTCCTTTCTCGGTTTCACATACTCAGTTCGCTGCTCTGACCACCCACCTCTCTCACTGCGTTTATCCAGTGAGTCCTGAAAGGAATGAGATTGACGTGTGTCAGTATATTGATATCTATCAGGCATTTTTATATTACCCCTTTTTCTAAGATTACAGATTATATTTTGAGGGGTCTCTGAATGTGGAAATTCTACCCTATGCTTTTGAGGAGTTTGTTTTTGTTTATCCCAATGTTTCTTAGAACCCTCAGGTGCTTGCTTGGTAGAATCCTTATTGGATTTATCCTGTAATTGTGGTTTAATAGGTCTGGCTCGCAGACCATCTTGACCAATGCTAGTGTAGGTCTCGGCGTTAATCTTTGGCAGCTTGCGTTCTTGATCCTGTACAGGAACGAACGTCCTGCAGCTGCCTGCACACTGCTAATGCAACTACTTTCCCTTTAAGGTTACAATATTATTGAAGACACAGTGGCAAAATTGCCCATTAATTGCATCCCAAAATCCAGGGCTGGGGTACCCCCATATTCATCTTGAATCTATTTTAACACTTCCAGAAGATTGGCAAGTGTTGGTGTGCCATGTGCAGTAGTATAGAGCGTGGCAAATACTGTGCCCCAAGTATTGCAGTTATCTACTGTGGGACCCATCCCAAATGGCAAGCACATAGTGAGTATTCTATGTTTATCCTGAGGTCCCATGTGAGGAAAAACTGCTTCCAGTGCATTTATTTTTTGAGCTAACGAAAACGGAACCTCCTCCCATTTGGCGGGTACTTTACCCATAATCAAATGTACAGTCGCAGGGTTACTGCCTGGCGTGACTGCATGTGGATGAGCTGGGGCAGGACGTTGTCTGCATTATGAACTGTACTAACAATCTGTATATTGCTGTAAGCTTAACGTATAAGTGGCAAACCTCAGCTACCGCCAAGGTGGCTGCATCAGGATGCAGTGTATATGTGGCCAATAAAGGCCAGGTAGGACCATCATTGCTCAGAGGACCTAACCTAACATGTAATATTGTGTGTGATAGGGTGCCATCAAGCCAGTTATTATGGCCTTGAAAAGATAGATATATCTCTAAGCTTGCATATGCTCGATATAGTGGAGGTATGTTAGCAGGTGTGTAGTGATGAAGTATATTAGTGTTCACCATCAACTGCTAGAAAAGTGACACAAGACTAGAATATTTCTGTTCTGTAGGCTGGATGAGCCTCAACTACAAATGTTAGAGGACCCTTTTGGGGCTAGAAAATAAGCAGTAAGGGGAGGTCGCATGTTTGCTGCAATTGCCACATGTTGTGGGTTTGCCATGGTAGTTCAGAGATAAGCACAAAAACATGGGGATTAATCCTTTTAAGGATCAAGCTGGAACAACCTACAGCATTGGATAGGTACTACCTAGCTGAGGAGGAAATCCTCAATACCACGGACATCTCCATACATTGGGCCTCATTACAACATTGGCGGTTGGCCGAGGTCCGCCAATATTTTACCGCCAGTCGGCCGCCTATGCTGCCAGGAACCCAGGGCTACATTTGGACATCCCTGATGGGCCGTAACGTTGCAGCCGGCTCCTAATTCGGGCATTGGATTGCGCAATGGGGCTGTGCCTGGGGGCCAAGTGCATGGGCAGTGCAGGGGCCCCCAGGGGCACTCCAAGCCCCCTTACCGTCAGAGAGAGTGATCAGAAGGACCTGGAGTCTGAAACAGTGGCCCAGGTTTCTGCCAGGAGGAGGGGCAAGGGGCATGGGAAACCCACTCCTGAGATTCCCACGGTCCAGAAGGAGGCTGAACCTGAGGGGGACACCTCAGAACCTACAGGGGAAGAAGTGGGAGAACTGGGGGGCCTACCTGAGCTGACCTATTGGCTGTGGGAAGGAGTACCACAAGGGTGGAGTTCTGCACAGTGCAGAAAGTGTGCCCCACTCTTGAGGGTATTCAGAAACAGGCCGAGCCCAGGAAGCTGATGATGCCTCTGGATCTCATCTGATCTACTGTGAGAATGACTTGCTGTATAATGAAGGTTGCTGAACCTGGGGCAGCCTATGTGCTGGTGATACTCCAGTGTTTCAGAGCCTTCCTACTGGGTCTGGCTCATGATGTGCCACTGGCAGGTAATTTGGGACAGAACAAGACCTTTGACAGGGTTGTCACCCACTTCTATTGGCCACAAATGAGGAAAAACTCAGATGCATACTGCAGGACATGTCAAACCTGCAGAGCAAGTGGCAAATCCTGGAAGAGGTACAAGACCCTTTTCAACCATTTCCTGTCGTGAGCACCCGTTTTGAGCGGGTGGGCATTGACATTGTGGTTCCTCTGGATCTCAAGACAGCCATGGGCAACAGGTTAATCCTGCTCTTGGGGACCATGCCACCAGGTACCAAGAAGCTATCCCTCTGAGGACAGTGACTACACCCACCAGGGCCAGGGCACTTATGGGGATCTTTACCCGTGTAGGTTTTCTCATGGCGGTGGTATCTGACCGGAATACCAGTTTCATGTCATTGTACATGAAATCCACAAGGAAAATGTGTACTGTTACCTACAAGTTCACCATGCCTTACCATCCCCAAGGCAATGGGTTGGTTGACAGGTTCAACCGTACCCTGAAGGGCATGATTATGGGTCTCTCAGAACCCATGAGGCATATGTGGGATGTCCTGCTACCATGCCTGTTGTTTGCCTACAGGGAGGTACCGCAGAAGGGGGTTGGCTTCAGCCCTTTTGAGCTGCTGTTTGGGCATCCTGTGAGAGGGCCTCTCAGCCTCTCAGTTTGGTAAAGAAGGCCTGGGAGCAAGTTCCTAAGAAGCCCCCCAGGATGTATTCAGTTACATGATGGCCTTCAGGAACCAGACAGCCTGCTTCTGGAAACTCGCCCAAGAGAATGTGGAGGCTAGCCAGGAGGACATGAAACGCTGGTATGACCAGAATAACACTCTGGTTGAGTTTCAGCCTTGCCAGAAAGTATGGATGATGGCCCCAGTAGAGCCCTGTGCTCTCCAAGACTGTTGGCCTGGGGCATTTGAGGTGAAAGAGCACAAGAGTAATGTCACTTATCTGGTGGACATGCAGACTCCTAGGAACCCTTTGAGGATCCTGCACGTGAACTGCCTCAAGCCGCACTTTGAGAGGTCTGAGTTGACCATTCTCTTGGTCATGGATGATGGGGTAGAAGAGGAGAGTGAAACTCGCCCCGACCTACTGTCTTCCAAAGAGCAGGATGGGTCAGTGGAAGGTGTGAACCTCTCCCCTATTCTGACCCTAGAACAGCAGAGGAACTGTTGACAGTTACTAGGGCAGTTCACCTCCATGTTCTCACTCATCCCAGGAGTCACCCAGTGGTGTACCCACAACATTGACACTGGGGACAGCCTGCCTGTTAAGAACACGTCTTACAGGTTGACTGAGAATGAGGAATGTCGTCAAAGAGGAAGTCTAAGATGCTGGAATTAGGGTGATTGAGCACTCCAACAGTCCTTCGTCTAGCCCAATGGTTCTATCTGAACTGAGGTTCTGTGCTTACTATTGTGGGCTCAGTGCCATCACCAAGACTGGCATGCACCCCATCGGCCACCTGATGAGCTCATTGACCGGTTGGGAGCTGCCAAGTTCGTCAGCACATGTGATCTAATGTCTGGGTAATGGCAGATTGCCATGACCGAGGGGGCAAAAGAGAGGTTGGCATTCTCAACGGCAGAAGGGCATTATCAGTTCTGTGTTATACCCTTTGGTTTGAAGAACGCCCCTGCCACATTCCAGAGGCTGGTCAACCAGGTCCTGGCAGGGTTGCAGAACGTCAGTGCCGCCTACCTAGACGGCATTGCTGTCTTCAGCTGTAGCTGGGAGGACCACTTGCACCACCTCCAGGAAGTGTTGAGGACTCTGAGGAGTGCAGGCCTCAGTATCAAGGCCAGTAAGTGCCAGATAGGGCAGGGGTCTGTGGTGTACTTGGGACACCATGTAGGGAGCGGCCAGGTGGCACACCCACCAACCAACATTGACACCATTCTGGCTTGTGCACCCCTCAAGACCCAGACAAAGGTTTTAGGTCTCACCGGGTACTACAGGAGATTCTTCAAGGGGTATGGCATAATTGTGCCCCTTTGAAAGAGCTGACTTCCCGGAAACAGCCCCATCAGGTGATCTGGACAGAGGCATGTCAAATTGTTTTTGACACCCTGAAAGAGGCCATGTGCACCACACCTGTGCTCAAGGCTCCTGACTTTTCCAAGGAATTTGTGGTGCAGACAGGTGCCTCAGAGCATGGTGATGGAGTCATGCTTTCACAGCTAAACGAAGATGGCCTAGTTCAACCTGTACTCTTCATTAGTGGGAGGTTACTCCCCAGGGAACAGAGGTGGAGCACAATAGAAAGGGAAGCTTTTGGTGTGGCATGGGCACTGAAGAAGCTAAGACCCTATTTGTTTGGGACTCACGTCTGGGTTCAGGCAGACCACAGGCTCCTCAGATAGTTAATACAGATGAGGGGTGAGAATTCTAAACTTTAGAGGTGGTCCATCTCCCTACAGGGAATGGACCTTATGGTAGCACATCACCTTGTTACAGAACACGCCAATGGTGATGGCCTGTCCAGGTTCTTCCGCCTTAGTGATGAGAACTCCTAAGAAGTTGGGTAGTTCTCTCCACTTTTAGCTGGGGGGGTCTGTAGACCTGTCAGCTCTTGGTGTGGTCACCCCTGTCTTTTTGCTTTGACCTCCTGGTTTTTGATCCTGTGCTGAATTTAGTTTTTGCTGGCCTTAGGACTCTGAGCACTTTATAACTACTGACCAGTGCTAACGCGCAACTGCTCCCATTCTAAATTCTATTGGTGATTGGTTTATCCATGATTGGCATATTTGATTTACTGATAAGTCCAAAGTAGAGTGCACTATGTGTACCCAGAACCTGTAAATCAAATGCTACTAGTGGGCATGCAGCACTGATTGTGCCATTCACATGAGTAACCCTCTAACCATGTCTCAGACCTGCCACTGCAGTGTCTGTGTGTGCAGTTTTAAACTGCCATTTCAACCTGGCAAATACACCCACATGCCGCCAGGCCCAAACCTTCCATTTACTACATGTAAGTCACCCCTACAGTAGGCCCAAGGCAGCCCCATGAGAAGGGTGTGGTGTATTTAAAAGGTAGGACATGTAATAGTGAGCTTTACATGTCCCGGTTTTCACTTTTGCAAGACCTAATTCTCCCATAGGATAGGATGGGGATTGCCTAGAAGCATGTTTTAAGTGTAATTTCCCATTGGGAGCAGATATGGAGCTTGGGGTCTCTGAACTCACAATTTAAAAATACAACTTTTGGTAAAGTTGGTTTTTGAATTGTAAGTTTGAAAATGCCACTTTTATAAAGGGGGCATTTTCTTGCTTAACCATTCTGTGCCTCTGCCTGTCTGTGGAATATACGTCTGGGTCAGGATGATAGTTGTGCCGTCACTCTAGACAGTCACACAAAGGGAACTGAAGTGTGCCCTGCATATCCTGATGGCCTATTACCAGGCTGATGGTTCTTCCTGAACTAGAGTGGTGGGAGAAGCTGACTCTTGCATCGGAATAAGGCTATGCCTGTCCTCACACAAAGCAGTCTCCCACACCCTGGAGTGAGCCTGGGGCTAGGGCAGAGAAAAGTCAGGGTCTTGTGCACTACAAAGACGTCTCTTTGAAGTTTGTCTACTTCAAAGACAGAAACGGGTATAAGTACTAGACCTCTGACACCACAGAGGTAGAACATTTCTGTACTGAGGACATCCTGCCAGGAAGAAGAGCTGGACACTGTAGGAGGGACTACCACTCTGCCTGTTGCTTTATTGTGCTGGGCTGCTGCTTGCTGCTTCTGTCCTGGGAGTGAAAGGACTGGACTTTGCTTTCTACATGTTGCTTTCCAAGGTTCTCCAAGGGCTTGAACTGAGCTTGCCTCCTGTTAAAAAGTCTCTGGGCCATCAAAGACTTCACCTGCCAGTGCCTGAGCTGTCTTGCTGAGAGCCCTAACTTGCCAAGTGGTACCAATTCCAGTTCATGGGCCCTTGGAGTTGAGCTCTGGTGCATCCAAGAAGAAACTAAGCACATCAACTCCAGAGCTACTTCGGAACTTGTGCCCCTCTCCGACTCCACTCTGCTGCCTGCACCGGAGTCATGGTCTCTGCTGAGTGCAACAACGGTGACCTCTCAAACTGTCCCAATGCCGCTGCAGCTCCTCCAAAGTCTTGCCACAGTGTGAGTCCCGACTGCTGTGTCCCCGACGTCCAGGACACCCGAATCTGCTGCAGCACCTGTGGTCCCATGGTGTGATTGCAACACTGCAAAGCTGACGCCTCGTATCTTCACCTGCTGGATTCATCGTCCCCGCCGGGTTATAAGGAACTGGCACCTCACCACTGACTCCGCATCACCTCCCTTGCAACCGTAAGGAACCAATGCTCCACCTCCCCTGCCTGGCAGTAAGGAACCAACGCCTCACCTCCCCAATAGCAGTAAAGAACTGACGCTGCACCAGCTCCTGCAACACCTCATCTCCCCAGCTCAGTGCAACGTCTTTGTTTTCTCATTGTTTTCCAAGGTACTGTACCTGGGGTCCCTGTGACTCCATGACCGGCCCGCACTCCCTCAGGAGTGGCGTTGGACTGTGGGGAACAACTGTGTCAGGATGCTGTGATAACCCTAGTTGGAGCTATTGTGTTTCTAAGCGCTATACTAAGATTTAGGGCCTCATTATGACCCTGGCGGGCGGCGGAGGCCGCCCGCCAGGATGCCGCCCTCCAAAATACTGCGCCGCGGTCAAAAGACCGCGGCGGGTATTACAAGTTTTCCCCTGGGCTGGCGGGCGGTTGCTGAAAAACCGCCCGCCAGCCCAGGAGAAAACGACCTTCCCACGAGGATGCCGGCTCGTAATCGAGCCGGCGGAGTGGAAAGGTGCGACGGGTGCAGTGGCACCCGTCGCGTATTTCAGTGTCTGCAAGGCAGACACTGAAATACTTTGCGGGGCCCTCTTACGGGCCCCCTGCCGTGCCCATGCCATTGGCATGGGCACGGCAGGGGCCCCCAGGGGCCCCGGGACCCCCCCTACCGCCATCCTGTTCATGGCGGCTTTCCCGCCATGAACAGGATGGCGGTAGGGGGGGTCAGAATCCTCATGGCTGCGGAGCGCGCTCCGCAGCCATGGAGGATTCACACGAGCAGCGGAAAGTCAGCGGGAGACCACTGACTTTCCGCTTCTGACCGCGGCTGAACCGCCGCGGTCAGAATGCTCGTTGGAGCACCGCCAGCCTGTTGGCGGTGCTCCCGTGGTCGGTGGCCCTGGCGGCCACCGGCCGCCAGGGTCAGAATGACCCTCTTAATCTTTGAAAATTCAGATCTTTACTTGTATATGTTAGATTTGTTCTCATTCTAGTCTTGTTTTACTCAGATAAATGTGGGCTATTTTTCTAAACTGTTGTGGAGTACATTTATGAGGTCTTCACTCTGTTACTGTGTGTGTGTGTGTTTATACAAATTCTTTACACATTACCTCTGAGATAAGCCTGATTGCGTGAGATAAGCTACTAAGGGGGTGAGCAGGGGTTATTTTAGCTGTGTGACTCCCTTACCATTACTAGAGTGAGGGTCCCTACAGGGACAGGGTGCAATCCACTTTCTTCTAACATTTTGTAATTATCATTTATTTTTTGATGATAGTAATGGAGTTGAAATTGTCTTAGGTCATGTTTTCGACTTTTTATATGTTTATTTAACAGCGACACTATTTTCTCTTCCGATATGTTTGTTATCGATATTAGTGAAAATCAATAGTTATATCAGTGATATTTAGGTGCTTGACATTTGTATTTCTATTAGAAAAGTATAAGAAGGCAATTTTTTTGTGAACGATATTTATTTTCTGATATTTTTGTGACTCGATGTGGTATGTATCAATATTATGACATTGATCCTGCTAAACACTGGAAGAGGTAAAGTCTTTGCACTGGGATTACAAATTATCCAGAAATTATACCATCATCTATAAGGGATATGGTGTATTTAACAAGCCTTTTTGAGATTTGTGTGAAACATGTTTAAATCTAGAGATTATCTAGAAGAAATCAACAATGCGGCTGTTCGCACCTTTCAGAATAGTGAGTGGGTTCATTATTATATGAGATCATTTTCGTTTTAATATTATTACACAATTTGAATTATGTTGTAAAGGCCTATAGATAATAAAATCAATAACTGATTATTGTTAATTGAAGTGCTCTTCAAAATTCATCTTCTTTTGTCATCATTCTCCAAAAATCGCAATTCAACACAAAGCAGTTTGCGACAAAATCTCTAAACCGCTTTCCATTCCTCAAAAGGAAAAACAAACAGTATAAAACAATTGTTTTTGGAGTTTTATAAGTGCATTCTCATAGCAATGAGTTTCTTGAAAGGGAGCAATAGATGGACTGAATCCAGATATATGTCGTAGTAGTAGTGCATTTTTGCAAGATTACCAAACCTCTTAAATTTCAAGAGACAATGTTCAACAATCCTTTATATGAAATAAAATATAAAAACATGTGCTCACAAAATGTGAAAAAGAAAACTAAAATACAGAAAAATATTTTGTGTTTGATAACATGTAGCTATCAAAAATTTAGTTTTTTCACCAATTAATACTATTAAAAAAGTTAAAAAGGAGATTACTATAAATAAAAAAACAATAGACCATGAAGAAGAAAAGAGAAAAAAAAAAATTATCAGGTAAACGCATCAGGTACCAAGCACAAAACAGACCCAGGGTAGGCTTTAGAAGTGGAAGAACCTATAAATGCTGGGCAGTGAAACCATTAAGACAGCTAGGAAGTTGTGCACACACGACTAAGCAATAGCACAATTAAATATGAAGTGCAATAATACACTTTCCCCCCAAAACAATAGAGGAAAATATCACTAGCTTGTCATGTATTCAAATCTTCCATGCCAAATCCTCGAGGTTACCAATATTCACAAGAGTTGTAGTTTTGCCATTATGAGTAATAATTTTAAATAAAGAGGATTGAACCAAACATTGTCAAATATTTAGCAGTATTCATCAGTGTTATTTATCAGTGGCAGCTCAGTATATACACAGCAATATAACTTATTTTGTTTTGAAAAACCGAGTTATTTCACTTAGACCATGGGATCTCTGCAGTATCGTTCTTTAATGCCAATAAAGCACAAAGGAGACAACGTTTTCAGAACATTTGAATGTCCTCCCTCCTCTATCAGGAAAACCATCACATTGGAGGTTATGATACTGATGTTTCTCCACCAAACACTGACTATATATGAAGCAATGTATGCAGAGTAACGACCATTACTGCAGTCAAACTGTGGGCCAAGTTATTCACTCCCTACAAAAACTCCATTGCTCATGGACTCCTGGGAATCATTTCTTATTAGGTCACCACCTCCGAAAGAAATGTTGTACCAACCTGGTGAGAACTGTATGTAAAGGGTAACAATGGCCGCCTTGACCATACCAAGGAAGCCGTTGTTGAGTCAGTTCAGCTGAAACTCTAGACCTCAATAGCACCTACAGTAGTTCTCCAGTGCTGAGCCAGTTGATGACCATCCCAGAGGTAGCAGCCCACTCCAGCAAATCTAAACTATTTTGTCTCTCAAATGAAAGAAGGAGACTGGTCACCAATCTGTTGACACCAAGGTTGTAGGAGGCTGAACTGGCTTGTAGTGAGTACCAAGGGGTACTTGCACCTTGCACCAGGCCCAGTTATCCCTTATTAGTGTATAGGGTGTCTAGCAGCATAGGCTGATAGATAATGGTAGCTTAGCAGAGCAGCTTAGGCTGAACTAGGAGACAAGTGAAGCTCCTACAGTACCACTAGTGTCATATGCACAATATCATAAGAAAACACTATACACAGATATACTAAAAATAAAGGTACTTTATTTTTATGACAATATGCCAAAAGTTTCTCAGTGAGTACCCTCAGTATGAGGATAGCAAATATACACAAGATATATGTACACAATACCAAAATATGCAGTAATAGTATTAGAAAACAGTGCAAACAATGTATAGTTACAATAGGATGCAATGGAGACACATAGGGATAGGGGCAACACAAACCATATACTCCAAAAGTGGAATGCGAACCACGAATGGACCCCAAACCTATGTGACCTTGTAGAGGGTCGCTGGGACTATTAGAAAATAGTGAGGGTTAGAAAAATAGCCCACCCCAAGACCCTGAAAAGTGAGTGCAAAGTGCACTAAAGTTCCCCAAAGGACATAGAAGTCGTGATAGGGGAATTCTGCAGGAAAGACACAAACCAGCAATGCAACAATGATGGATTTCCAGCCGAGGGTACCTGTGGAACAAGGGGACCAAGTCCAAAAGTCACAAGCAAGTCGGAGATGGGCAGATGTCCAGGAAATGCCAGCTGTGGGTGCAAAGAAGCTGCTACTGGACAGTAGAAGCTGAAGGTTCTGCAGGAACGACAAGGGCTAGAAACTTCCCCTTTGGAGGATGGATCCCCCACGCCGTGGAGAGTTGTGCAGAAGTGTTTTCCTGAAGAAAAGACCGCCAACAAGCCTTGCTAGCTGCAAATCATGCGGTTAGGGTTTTTGGGTGCTGCTGTGGCCCAGGAGGGACCAGGATGTCGCCAATTGCGTCAGGGGACAGAGGGGGCGTCGAGCAAGACAAGGAGCCCTCTCAGCAGCAGGCAGCACCCGCAGAAGTGCCAGAAACAGGCACTACAAGGATGCGTGAAACGGTGCTCACCCGAAGTCGCACAAAGGAGTCCCACGTCGCCGGAGGACAACTTAGGAGGTCGTGCAATGCAGGTTAGAGTGCCGTGGACCCAGGCTGGACTGTGCACAAAGGATTTCCGCCGGAAGTGCACGGAGGCCGGAGTAGCTACAAAAGTCACGGTTCCCAGCAATGCAGTCTGGCGTGGGGAGGCAAGGACTTACCTCCACCAAACTCGGACTGAAGAGTCACTGGACTGTGGGAGTCACTTGGACAGAGTTGCTGGATTCAAGGGACCTCGCTCGTCGTGCTGAGAGGAGACCCAGGGTACCGGTGATGCAGTTCTTTGGTGCCTGCGGTTGCAGGGGGACGATTCCGTCGACCCACGGGAGATTTCTTCGGAGCTTCTAGTGCAGAGAGGAGGCAGACTACCCCCACAGCATGCACCACCAGGAAAACAGTGGAGAAGGCGGCAGGATCAGCGTTACAGAGTTGCAGTAGTCGTCTTTGCTACTTTGTTGCAGTTTTGCAGGCTTCCAGCGCGGTCAGCAGTCGATTCCTTGGCAGAAGGTGAAGAGAGAGATGCAGAGGAACTCGGATGAGCTCTTGCATTCGTTATCTAAGGAATCCCAAGAGACAGAGACCCTAAATAGCCAGAAAAGAGGGTTTGGCTACCTAGGAGAGAAGATAGGCTAGCAACACCTGAAGGAGCCTATCAGAAGGAGTCTCTGACGTCACCTGATGGCACTGGCCACTCAGAGCAGTCCGGTGTGCCAGCAGCACCTCTGTTTCCAAGATGGCAGAGGTCTGGAGCACACTGGAGGAGCTCTGGGCACCTCCCAGGGGAGGTACAGGTCAGGGGAGTGGTCACTCCCCTTTCCTTTGTCCAGTTTCGCGCCAGAGCAGGGCTAAGGGGTCCCTGAACCGGTGTAGACTGGCTTATGCAGAAATGGGCACCATGTGTGCCCATGAAAGCATTTCCAGAGGCTGGGGGAGGCTACTCCTCCCCTGCCTTCACACCATTTTCCAAAGGGAGAGGGTGTAACACCCTCTCTCAGAGGAAGTCCTTTGTTCTGCCATGCTGGGCCAGGCCTGGCTGGACCCCAGGAGGGCAGAAGCCTGTCTGAGGGGTTGGTAGCAGCAGCAGCTGCAGTGAAACCCCGGGAAAGGCAGTTTGGCAGTACCAGGGTCTGTGCTATAGACCACTGGGATCATGGGATTGTGCCAACTATGCCAGGATGGCATAGAGGGGGCAATTCCATGATCATAGACATGTTACATGGCCATATTCGGAGTTACCATTGTGAAGCTACATATAGGTAGTGACCTATATGTAGTGCACGAATGTAATGGTGTCCCCGCACTCACAAAGTCCGGGGAATTGGCCCTGAACAATGTGGGGGCCCCTTGGCTAGTGCCAGGGTGCCCACACACTAAGTAACTTAGCACCCAACCTTTACTAGGTAAAGGTTAGACATATAGGTGACTTATAAGTTACTTAAGTGCAGTGTAAAATGGCTGTGAAATAACGTGGACGTTATTTCACTCAGGCTGCAGTGGCAGGCCTGTGTAAGAATTGTCAGAGCTCCCTATGGGTGGCAAAAGAAATGCTGCAGCCCATAGGGATCTCCTGGAACCCCAATACCCTAGGTACCTCAGTACCATATACTAGGGAATTATAACAGTGTTCCAGTAAGCCAATGTAAATTGGTAAAATTGGTCACTAGCCTGTTATTGACAATTTGAAAGAAATGAGAGAGCATAACCACTGAGGTTCTGGTTAGCAGAGCCTCAGTGAGACAGTTAGTCATAACACAGGTAACACATTCAGGCACACTTATGAGCACTGGGGCCCTGGCTGGCAGGGTCCCAGTGACACATACAACTAAAACAACATATATACAGTGAAAAATGGGGGTAACATGCAAGGCAAGATGGCACTTTCCTACACAACCCCCACCCCCCAAATGAAGGACAATAAGACTAGCCATGACCTGATGAGTCTTCATTGTCTAAGTGGAAATATCTGGAGAGTCCATCTGCATTGGAGTGGCTACTCCCAGGTCTATGTTCCACTGTATAGTCCATTCCCTGTAGGGATATGGACCACCTCAATAATTTAGGATTTTCACCTTTCATTTGTTTTAGCCAAAGTAGAGGTTTGTGGTCTGTCTGAACAATGAAGTGAGTGCCAAACAGGTATGGCCTCAACTTCTTCAGTGTCCAGACCACAGCAAAGGCCTTCCTCTCTATGGCAGACCAATGCTTTTCTCTAGGGGTCAACCTCCTACTAATAAAAGCAACAGGTTGATCCTGGCCCTCAGAATTAAGTTGTGATAGGACTGCCCCTACTCCTAATTCAGATGCATCAGTTTGGATATAGAATTTTTTAGAGTAACAAGGGCTTTTCAGGACAGGTGCACAGCACATGGCCTGCTTCAGCTCCTCAAAAGCTTTCTGACAGTTTGCTGTCCATAATACCTTTTTAGGCATCTTTTTGGATGTGAGGTCATTAAGAGGGGCTGCAATGGAGCCATAGTTCTTAATGAACCTCCTGTAATACCCAGTGAGGCCTAGGAAGGCTCTCACCTGAGTCTGAGTAGTAGGGGGAACCCAATCTATAATAGTTTGGATTTTACCCCGAAGTGGTGCAATCTGTTCCCCACCAACAAGGTGTCCCAGATAAACCACCTTACCCTGCCCTATCTGGCACTTTGAAGCCTTGATAGTGAGGCCTGCCTTTTGCAGGGCCTCTAAAACTTTCCATAGGTGGACCAGGTGATCATCCCAGCTGGAGCTAAAGACAGCTATATCGTCCAAATATGCTGCACTAAAAGCTTCCAGCCCTTGCAGGACTGTGTTCACCAACCTCTGAAAAGTGGCAGGTGCATTTTTCAATCCAAAAGGCATTACTGTGAATTGGTAATGGCCTCCAATGGTTGAAAATGTAGTTTTAGGTTTAGCATCTTCTGATAATTTGATCTGCCAATACCCTGCAGTCAAATCAAAAGTGCTTAGATACTTGGCAGATGCCAGTGTATCTATGAGCTCATCTGCCCTGGGTATAGGGTGAGCATCAGTTTTGGTTACCTGGTTGAGACCTCTGTAGTCTACACAAAACCGCATTTCCTTCTTTCCATCCTTGGAATGGGGTTTTGGTACAAGTACCACAGGAGAAGCCCATGGACTTTCAGAGTGCTCAACCACTCCCAGTTCTAACATTTTCTGCACCTCTTGCTTTATGCAGTCCCTGACATGGTCAGGCTGCCTATAGATCTTACTTTTGACAGGCAAGCTGTCTCCAGTATCTATAGTGTGCTCACACCAAGAACTGGTACCTGGCACAGTAGAGAAGAGTTCAGAAAACTGACCCAGGAGATTTATGCAATGGTCTTTCTGCTCAGCAGTAAGACAATCAGCCAAAACTACACCTTCCACTAGAGCATCTTGTTCTGTGGAAGAGAAGAGATCAGGTAGAGGATCACTGTCTTCTTCCTGTCCCTCATCAGTTGCCATGAGCAGGGTGAGATCAGCCCTGTCATAGTAGTGTTTCAGGCGATTGACATGGAGCACCCTAAGGGGACTCCTGGCAGTGCCTAAGTCAACTAAGTAGGTGACTTCACCCTTTTTCTCAACAATTGTGTGGGGTCCACTCCATTTATCTTGGAGTGCTCTTGGGGCCACAGGCTTCAAGACCCGCACTTTCTGCCCTGGTTTGTACTGAACTAAGACAGCCTTCTGGTCATGCCATTGCTTTTGAAGCTCTTGGCTGGCCTGAAGGTTTTTACTGGCCTTTTTCATATACTCAGCCATCCTTGATCTGAGGCCAAGCACATAATCCACAATATCTTGCTTTGGAGCTTTTAAAGGTTGTTCCCAACCCTCCTTGACAAGTGTTAGTGGACCCCTATCAGGGTGTCCAAAAAGGAGTTCAAAGGGGCTGAAGCCCACTCCTTTCTGGGGTACCTCCCTGTAGGCAAAAAGGAGGCATGGTAAAAGGATATCCCATCTCCTGCGGAGTTTTTCAGGGAGTCCCATAATCATGCCTTTGAGAGTTTTGTTAAATCTCTCCACCAGTCCATTTGTTTGTGGATGATAGGGTGTAGTGAACTTGTAAGTCACACCACACTCCTTCCACGTGGCCTTTAAGTAAGCAGACATGAAATTGCTTCCTCTGTCTGAAACTACTTCCTTTGGGAAGCCCACCCTAGAAAATATTCCCAGGAGGGCCTTTGCCACTGCAGGTGCTGTAGTGGTCCTAAGAGGAATTGCTTCAGGATATCTTGTGGCATGGTACACTACCACCAAGATAAACCTATTGCCTGAAGCAGTAGGACGGTCAAGGGGGCCAACTATGTCAACCCCTACCCTTTCAAAGGGAACCCCAACCACAGGCAGTGGGATAAGGGGTGCCTTTGGAGTGCCACCTGTCTTGCCACTGGCTTGACAGGTTTCACAGGACTTACAAAATTCCTTTGTGTCCTCAGACATTCTAGGCCAATGAAACAAGGGAACAAGTCTGTCCCAAGTTTTCATTTGTCCCAAATGTCCAGCTAGGGGAATGTCGTGGGCTAGAGTTAGGAGGAACTTTCTGTATTCCTGAGGAATCACTAACCTCCTGGCAGTTCCAGGTTTAGGATCCCTTGCTTCAGTGTACAAGAGGTTGTCCTCCCAGTAAACTCTGTGAGAGTCACTGACATCCCCATTAGCCTGTTTGACAGCTTGCTGTCTTAGACCCTCTAGTGTGGGACAGGTTTGCTGTGCCACACTCACCTCCTCCCTGGCAGGCCCCCCTTCACCCAAAAGCTCAGCAGTGTCTGCTTCCAGCTCCTCTGGTGTAGGTTCTGCACAGGGTGGAAATTCTTCTTCCTCAGAATTAGAATCCACTGTAGAGGGAGGGATAGTAGGAAGTGCTTTACTTCTACTAGCCCTAGCTTCAGGGAGCACTTGGTCCATTGTTCCAGGATCCAAGTTTCCCTGTCCTTTTTGCTTTTTGGCCTGAGCCCTGGTTAAAGCAAAAATATGCCCTGGGATGCCCAGCATTGCTGCATGGGCCTCCAACTCCACATCTGACCAAGCTGATGTCTCCAAATCATTTCCTAGTAGACAGTCTACAGGTAAATCTGAGGCTACCACAACTTTCTTTGGACCAGTAACCCCCCCCAGTTGAGATTTACAACAGCCATGGGGAGCCTAAGTGTGTTGTTGTGAGCATCGGTTACTTGGTACTGATGACCAAGTAGGTGTTGTTCAGGGTGGACCAGTTTCTCTATGACCATAGTCACACTGGCACCAGTGTCCCTGTAGGCCTGAACCTCAACACCATTTATTAGGGGTAGCTGCTTGTACTTATCCATATTAAGGGGACAAGCAACTAAGGTGGATAAATCAATAGCCCCCTCAGAGACTAACACAGCCTCTGTGGTCTCCCTAACCAGACCAACCCCAACTAAGTTACCAAAAGTGAGCCCAGCTACTCCCTTGGATTGGCTATTAGTAGGTTTGCTCCCACCACCACTGCTATTAGTAGGGACACTAGGTGTAGCAGTAGGGGTTGTAGTGGTAGGAGGCTTGGTGCTTTTCTTTGGACAACTGGGATCTGTTGTCCAATGGCCTTTTATTTTACATAAATAGCACCATGGTTTCTTTTCTTTTTTTGATTAGAAGAGGATTTGGGCCCACCACCCCCACCAGAGTGTTTTTGTGGGCCTGATGAAGACTCATTTTTAGATTTGTCCCCACCCTTGTCAGAAGACTTACCATCCTTCTTCTTGTTGCCATCTTTGTCACCCCCTGTATGAACTTTTCTGTTCACCCTTGTTCTGACCCATTTGTCTGCCTTCTTTCCCAATTCTTGGGGAGAGGTCAGATCAGAGTACACCAAGTACTGGTGCAACAAATCAGACACACAATTATTAAGAATATGCTCTCTCAGGATCAAGTTATACAGGCTGTCATAATCAGTAACTTTACTGCCATGTAACCACCCCTCCAAGGCCTTCACTGAATGGTCAATGAAATCAACCCAGTCTTGTGAAGACTCTTTTTTGGTCTCTCTGAACTTTATCCTGTATTGTTCAGTGGTTAAGCCATAACCATCCAGGAGTGCATTCTTAAGAACTTTGTAATCATTGGCTTCACTTTCCTTCACAGTAAGGAGCCTATCCCTACCTTTTCCACTAAATGATAGCCATAGGATAGCAGCCCACTGCCTTTGAGGGACATCCTGTACAGCACAGGCCCTCTCAAGTGCAGCAAACCACTTGTTAATGTCATCCCCCTCCTTATAAGGGGGAACTATCTTGTGCAGATTTCTGGAATCATGCTCTTTTGCAGGATGACTATGGGGAATACTGCTGCTGCCACCGTGGGTTTCTAAGCCCAATTTCTGTCTCTCCTTCTCTACTTCTAAGGTCTGTCTATCCAAATCCAGCTGTTGCTTCTTGAGCTTCAGTCTGGTTTGTTCCACTCTCAATCTATTGAGCTCCCTTTCTAACAATCTGTCATCAGGGTGGGTGGGAGGGACATGCCTTGAAACAGAAGTATGGTGAGAATGGACAGAAGGAGACCTGTCCCTTACAGAAGGCACCCTAACATCTTGGTTAACAGAAACATCACTTCTACTGTGGTGAGAATGAATGCTCTTGCTATGATGTGAGACAACACTATCTGTATGGTGTGACTCTACATCAGTACCAACTATGCTAGACTGTCTAGTAATGGGCAGGCTTTGAAGTTTCTTTCCTGAATCTTTTCCTAGGGGAGTCCCTGGATCAGATTGGGAACCATTAGCTACTTTTTCAACAGATGGGGCCCTTTTGGCCTTATCTTGTTCTCTAAGCATGTTAAGCAATAATTCCAAGGAAGGATTCTTCCCTACACTCAAACCTCTTTCTATACAGAGACTCCTTGCTCCTTTCCAGCTAAGGGGGTCATATGCAAGTTTGGACAGATCAACAGTTTGGCCTGTGCCAGACATTTTTAGAAAGAGTTTAAGTGATAGAAAAAGAGAAAAAAAGTTTTCAGTACTTTTAGAAAGACAGAAAAAAAACTTTTAAAACTTTTTAAGAACTTTTTGAAAGTTTAGAAGTACTTTTCAGCACTTTAGAAAAGAAGTGAGAAAAGAAATGCAAAACTTTTTGGTTAGGTGTACATACACTGAACTTGTTTTGTATATTTTTCTCTTATGAAAAGTACAATGACAAGAGTGGTAAGTAGTCTCAAAGCACTTATCCCACCACTGCACAACCAATGTAGGAGGCTGGACTGGCTTGTAGTGAGTACCAAGGGGTACTTGCACCTTGCACCAGGCCCAGTTATCCCTTATTAGTGTATAGGGTGTGTAGCAGCATAGGCTGATAGATTATGGTAGCTTAGCAGAGCAGCTTAGGCTGAACTAGGAGACGAGTGAAGCTCCTACAGTACCACTAGTGTCATATGCACAATATCATAAGAAAACACAATACACAGATATACTAAAAATAAAGGTACTTTATTTTTATGAAAATATGCCAAAAGTATCTCAGTGAGTACCCTCAGTATGAGGATAGCAAATATACACAAGATATATGTACACAATACCAAAATATGCAGTAATAGTATTAGAAAACAGTGCAAACAATGTATAGTTACAATAGGATGCAATGGAGACACATAGGGATAGGGGCAACACAAACCATATACTCCAAAAGTGGAATGCGAACCACGAATGGACCCCAAGCCTATGTGACCTTGTAGAGGGTCGCTGGGACTATTAGAAAATAGTGAGGGTTAGAAAAATAGCCCACCCCAAGACCCTAAAAAGTGAGTGCAAAGTGCACTAAAGTTCCCCAAAGGACATAGAAGTCGTGATAGGGGAATTCTGCAGGAAAGACACAAACCAGCAATGCAACAATGATGGATTTCCAGCCGAGGGTACCTGTGGAACAAGGGGACCAAGTCCAAAAGTCACAAGCAAGTCGGAGATGGGCAGATGTCCAGGAAATGCCAGCTGTGGGTGCAAAGAAGCTGCTACTGGACAGTAGAAGCTGAAGGTTCTGCAGGAACGACAAGGGCTAGAAACTTCCCCTTTGGAGGATGGATCCCCCACGCCGTGGAGAGTCGTGCAGAAGTGTTTTCCTGAAGAAAAGACCGCCAACAAGCCTTGCTAGCTGCAAATTGTGCAGTTATGGTTTTTGGGTGCTGCTGTGGCCCAGGAGGGACCAGGATGTCGCCAATTGCGTCAGGGGACAGAGGGGGCGTCGAGCAAGACAAAGAGCCCTCTCAGCAGCAGGCAGCACCCGCAGAAGTGCCAGAAACAGGCACTACAAGGATGCATGTAACGGTGCTCACCCGAAGTTGCACAAAGGAGTCCCACGTCGCCGGAGGACAACTTAGGAGGTCGTGCAATGCAGGTTAGAGTGCCGTGGACCCAGGCTGGACTGTGCACAAAGGATTTCCGCCAGAAGTGCACGGAGGCCGGAGTAGCTGCAAAAGTCGCGGTTCCCAGCAATGCAGTCTGGCGTGGGGAGGCAAGGACTTATCTCCACCAAACTCGGACTGAAGAGTCACTGGATTGTGGGAGTCACTTGGACAGAGTTGCTGGATTCAAGGGACCTCGCTTGTCGTGCTGAGAGGAGACCCAGGGTACCGGTGAAGCAGTTCTTTGGTGCCTGCGGTTGCAGGGGGACGATTCCGTCGACCCACGGGAGATTTCTTCGGAGCTTCTAGTGCAGAGAGGAGGCAGACTACCCCCACAGCAAGCACCACCAGGAAAACAGTCGAGAAGGCGGCAGTATCAGCGTTACAGAGTTGCAGTAGTCGTCTTTGCTACTTTGTTGCAGTTTTGCAGGCTTCCAGCGCGGTCAGCAGTCGATTCCTTGGCAGAAGGTGAAGAGAGAGATGCAGAGGAACTCGGATGAGCTCTTGCATTCGTTATCTAAGGAATCCCAAGAGACAGAGACCCTAAATAGCCAGAAAAGAGGGTTTGGCTACCTAGGAGAGAGGATAGGCTAGCAACACCTGAAGGAGCTTATCAGAAGGAGTCTCTGACATCACATGATGGCACTGGCCACTCAGAGCAGTCCAGTGTGCCAGCAGCACCTCTGTTTCCAAGATGGCAGAGGTCTGGAGCACACTGGAGGAGCTCTGGGCACCTCCCAGGGGAGGTACAGGTCAGGGGAGTGGTCACTCCCCTTTCATATGTCCAGTTTCGCGCCAGAGCAGGGCTAAGGGGTCCCTGAACCGGTGTAGACTGGCTTATGCAGAAATGGGCACCATGTGTGCACATGAAAGCATTTCCAGAGGCTGGGGGAGGCTACTCCTCCCCTGCCTTCACACCATTTTCCAAAGGGAGAGGGTGTAACACCCTCTCTCAGAGGAAGTCCTTTGTTCTGCCATCCTGGGCCAGGCCTGGCTGGACCCCAGGAGGGCAGAAGCCTGTCTGAGGGGTTGGCAGCAGCAGCAGCTGCAGTGAAACCCCGGGAAAGGCAGTTTGGCAGTACCAGGGTCTGTGCTACAGACCACTGGGATCATGGGATTGTGCCAACTATGCCAGGATGGCATAGAGGGGGCAATTCCATGATCAAAGACATGTTACATGGCCATATTCGGAGTTACCATTGTGAAGCTACATATAGGTAGTGACCTATATGTAGTGCACGCGTGTAATGGTGTCCCCGCACTCACAAAGTCCGGGGAATTGGCCCTGAACAATGTAGGGGCCCCTTGGCTAGTGGTGCCCACACACTAAGTAACTTAGCACCCAACCTTTACTAGGTAAAGGTTAGACATATAGGTGACTTATAAGTTACTTAAGTGCAGTGTAAAATGGCTGTGAAATAACGTGGACGTTATTTCACTCAGGCTGCAGTGGCAGGCCTGTGTAAGAATTGTCAGAGCTCCCTATAGGTGGCAAAAGAAATGCTGCAGCCCATAGGGATCTCCTGGAACCCCAATACCCTGGGTACCTCAGTACCATATACTAGGGAATTATAACGGTGTTCCAGTAAGCCAATGTAAATTGGTAAAATTGGTCACTAGCCTGTTAGTGACAATTTGAAAGAAATAGAGAGCATAACCACTGAGGTTCTGGTTAGCAGAGCCTCAGTGAGACAGTTGGTCATAACACAGGTAACACATTCAGGCACACTTATGAGCACTGGGGCCCTGGCTGGCAGGGTCCCAGTGACACATACAACTAAAACAACATATATACAGGGAAAAATGGGGGTAACATGCCAGGCAAGATGGTACTTTCCTACAAAGGTCAAAAGACCCAACAGCAAAACATGAAATAAGGATGAGAAACAGTCACTATGACCATAACTAACCACAGTTTAGTGCGCGCATAGGGCCTCATTACGAGTTTGGGGGTCTGCTGAGGTTTTGGACTTCCAAAAGACCACCATGTTAGTGGTAATCCGACCGCCGTGGTGGTGGTAATCCGACCGCCGTATTAAGAGTCACAGAGCCAAATTTCCAAAACCGCCAGGACACTGGAGGGTGGGAAAGAGGCAGTCCCACCAGCAGCACCGCCAGCCTGCCATAAAACCTTCAATCATATTACGATCCACAAATGACGATAACAGTTCTTCCATGGAGGAAATTCAATGGTAGTGCAAACCGCAGCGGTTGGTGGTCACATCAGTAATACATTACATTTGACAGTTTGAAAACCCCACACCTGACACACATCCACACACCTGACACACTTACACACTGCACTATAAAACACACCCCTTCAAACCCCACAATCCTTTGCAGCAAAAATGCCAAACACAGTCAGATCGAAGCCACTTTAAAAAATATCACAAAGCATACAATATGCACTAATACACATTTTATCTAGCACTCATCCCACATCTGCACAACAGACACAACACACAAATTAGTACCCCAAAAATAGACACCAACTGTCACCCACCCACATCACAGCACCCACACCTCATCACCAATTTATTTTCCTTTCCATTTCTTCTACCTCACGTCTCGTCTACCACTACCATGTCCCCACAAAAACATCCACGTTTCACTGATGATGAGTTGATGAAATTATCAGAGTAGAGCCACACCTATTCGGAGCTCAAGTCCAGCAAGCATCTATTGCAGGGGAAATTGAGTTGTGGCAAAGGATAGTCGACAGGGTAAATTCTGTAGGCAGCCATCCAATCACAAAGGGAGGACATCAGGAAGAGGTGGAACGACCTCAGGGGGAAGGTCCGTTTCATGACTGCCAGGCCCCAGCTGGTGGTCCTCAAGATAGCGGTGGTCCCCACCTCCTCCCCCAACTTTCACATCATGGAAAGAGAAGGTCTTAGACATCCTGCATCCTGAGGGTCTGACAGGAATATCGGGGGAGTGGAGTCACATAAGTCACTACACCATTAATGTCACTGGAAAGTTTTGTCTTGCATGCTCACTAATCACCTTTGGCCACCTTAACAACCAACCCACCCACCACCCCTGTGTCAAAATGTCCCAATACCCCTCTGTGATATGCCTCATGTCAACTAAACTCACCTGGGGGCACATTGTCTGTGTATGGCATGGGGAGTATAGGAACTGTCTGCACTACAACTCCCAGCAGGCACTGTGCCACCTTTAGGAAAACCAGAACAGTGTACTACAAGTAAAGTAGCCCTGCATGTGAAACTAACAATCAATTCAACCCACCTGAGTGTTCCACTAATGTACAATCTATTGTAATGACATCAATCCTGTGGCCATCTACCAGTACTATTAGAAGCAACACACAGATACAGCTGTGTTCCCTACTGAACTGGCCCTTGAAATGTCCATCCAAACAATCTCATGTACTCACCAGGTGGGGAAAAGTATATAGGAGCCTGTATGTACTTACAGTACACTCATGCAGAGGTCCAGGTTAAATGTTAACTCCCATACTGTTGGCCAGCTCTGTCACCATACTACATTTTGCAGCTGTTAGTTGACTCAATGATGCTACTCACCTTACAAGGAGATAACTTGACATTGTCATGTCTTTACTCAGACAAGATATTTGTCAATGAACAGTCATCTAACCACCAAGATACTATAAAATCTTGGAACATGGTGTATGTAATTGGAAATTTCTGTGTCCCACATAGCTCTAACCCAGATTTGGAAGCAGGTGTCATTGTCATATCAGGGGATGATGTAAAGGCTTTGTGTGCATGTCACATAGTATGCCTGGCGGTCAAACTTTGATATCACCTGTTACATTACTTTAACCGGCTGTGTGTTCCACTTCTCCTATAGGTAATCTTGCTATTTTTACCATGGAGAGGTCACCAGAGACAGCCACTGCCCCTCTGGATGAAGGCCCCAATGAGGAAAACACCCCTGGATGTGTGGACATTGAGGACAAATCTGACCCATCTCAGACACCTCGTCAGTCAACAACTGTGAGCCTCACCTTTCCCACATAGACTCCTCCCAGCCCTATTGCATTAACATCACAGGCAACCATTCACTCCCAAACCTGTGTCCCAAGGGCAGTGTTTTTCATCTTGTGCCCCCCAGTACAGGTACCTGATTTTTCTGTTGTAAACCCAGACAATGATGGACACTGCCCAGGAGGCAAACATATTGTTTAGATGTATCAGCAGCTAAAGCCTAATCACATGTCCATTCGATAACCCCCAAATGACCATACCCCATGTTACAGAAAGAGGTCAGTACAAATGGCCCAAGTCATGTAACCTTCCACTTACAATGGTCAGGTATGTGTAGGCTTACCACTCACCTATGTCAGTCTTCAGACACATGCACATTGGTCTGCAATGAGGGAACACACTGACAGCTACATACAAGTTTTCTTTTACCAACACAAACCATTATGATGTTAGAATGTATGGATAGCACCTGATGACATTTCAGAAACAACTGAACACACGCATGTCCCCATTGGCCCCCTCATCCAATGCCAAACAGGTCCTTAGTGTGGAATAGGACACTACCATCCCACTGTCCTGATAGTCTGGGCATATAACTCACATACAACAAACATCTAGCCTGACAGTACCTGGTTCAATACATGACCATCTCAATTATCAGTCTGCAAATCACATCTGCCTGTGGCACTGTCTGATATTGACAAATGAGGATGAGCCTGTTCACTTAATCTGCAATCTGTAAATGACAAAGATAAGGTACAGGCCACATTGATACATAAACTTTACACAGCCAGATCATACATACAAATGTGGCTCTGATTCTTCATTGTGAAAAACGAAGACCATGTTGATCAAATGGCTGGACACTACACCATGTCACAATCTGCCTGCACAACTGAGTCATGGGCTTTGGAGCTGCTTATGACTTCTCCGATGGTCATACTAAGACCCTTATCAAGCATTCTTAAACTCACCTAATTCCCCACTTAATAACTCTAATTACATCACATCACATACCTAAAGTCAGGTGAAGTAACAATTGATTAGATCAGCCCTGATGTCTCCAGCTTCATCCTCATCATACTCATCCTCACTTGGCAAATCTGCATTCTCACCTACTGGAACTGCTGGCTCTACCTGATCTGGTATAAATGGTATTTGACGTTTCAGGGTGAGGTTGTGGAGCATGCATCAGGCAACAATAATTTGACATACTTTGGTGGGTGAGTAGAGGAGGGCTCCACCAGACTTATTGATGCAGCAGAATCTTGCCTTCATGAGCCTATAAGTCAGTTCCCCAACATGCCTTGTTCTTCGGTGGGCCTCATTGAAGCGGACTTCCCCTGGCGTGGTTGGGTACCTCACTGGTGTCAATGACCAAGGATGGTTTGGATAGCCAGAGTCCCCTGAAAGGAATACAACAAACCAAACATAAATCTTGGACATCCACATATCTGATAGCAGGTATAAGTTACAGACACACATGACATATGTGACTTACCAACCAACCAGGCCCTCTTGGTGTATTGTTGTGTCATCAGCAGTGGGATGTTGCTGTTTGCATGATGATAGAATCATGGACAGAACCAGGGTACCTTGCAGAAACTTGTGAAAGTAGAGGTCAGCCAAACAGACCACTTGGACATTAATTAAATGAATGTTTTCCTGTTCCTATACACCTATTTATCTGCATTAGAGGGAACCAAGGCTATATGGGTGCCATCTATAGCTCCAAGCACATGTGGAATGTGTCCCAAAGCATAGAAATCAGCCTTTACATGGGCCAAATCTTCACATTGTGGAAATCGGAAGTAGTTGTCCAGGTGTTTCAACAATGCAGACAGTACATTCTTCAAGACCAGACTGAACATAGGCTGAGAAATCCCTGCAGTTAGGGCCACAGTATGTTAAAGGAGGCAGTGGCCATGTATTGCAGCACTGACATTGTTTGTACAATGGGAGGTATGCTATAAGGATTACGAATGGCAGACATCAGATCTGGCTTCAACTGACGACAGAGATCCATGATTGCATGCCTATCCAGGCAGTAGATCTAAATCACCTTGTTCCTCCATGCTCTGCAGGCCTGCTAGTGGACGTTGTCTCGTTCTTCTCATGCCATGGTAACTATGTGGGTGAAAACCAATATGTATGTGTATCAGTCAATCTGTGCAGTATATAAGTATGATCACACCTACGCCACATATGATGCTAAATATTTGAACATGAAACTATACATATGCTGTACACAGCACATACCTAGGAAAATAATGGCTTATAACTGCATTCACATCCCCTAACCCCTATCATGTTTCTGAATCAGAGAAACATGTCACTGACACTCTCTGTGACATTAACTTTCTTTACATTTTGTACACCTACACCCTTTTGAGATTGTCATTACTCTGCTGACAATACTATTATATGTAAATAACTCAGGATATACCAAATTTACATCCTGTTCATGATACATGCACATTTGGACATGTTTGGTTAAAGCCAGCAGTGAAAACAATATCATAGATATGTATCACAGCTTGTGATGCATCTTTAAAAACTTTTTCATTCAGATATGAGCCTTAATAGGGCAGCTGCCTGACCTACTGTACTGGGCATTAGGAAGTGATCTAACTCCGCCAGCGGATGTCGTCATTGCGGTAGGCGGATACAACCGCGGTGGACATTGCTATTGGAATACATTGCTGCCTTTGGCAGTCTTGAGCCAATGGTGATGTCTGCCATTGGAGAAGGTCTTGTACATGGGGGACGTGACCGCCATCTCATACTTCATCTCTCACTTGACTCCTCACACTGCTGCCCGCAAGACCTCCACAACCAAAGCTGCTGTGTACTGCCTCTGGGAGTAATGAAGCCACATCCTGCAGGTGATAGGGCCCCTGCTTTCTTGGTTGAAGAGCTGGACAAACTTGTGGAGGAGGTCCTACCCCTGTATGAACAGCTCTATAATACACCAGAGGAGCGGGTAAGTGCAATGCAATACCAATGTTGGAATTATTGAGTGTATGATGATGTTCAGGAAATGTGGTTGAATGAAGGATTGAGGTAATATGTGTGGTTAGATGGACATGTGCACATGTGCATAGATAGATTTTGAGTCTCGAAACATAGTAGAGAGTGTGTGATGTATGTACCCTGACCCAGCTACATGCAGTATTACATGATAATTGACGGTGGTGTTAAAAATATTTGAACAGATGTACCATGTTTAGAGATATGCTTGTGGTCTGGTCATATGTTTCAAGCTGACACTTGATGCTGGATATGCATGTTGTATGCCTGTCTCAACGTCACACGTTGACTGACTGCAGATGGTCATTCCACATTGAAGGGGATGTTGTAGGCAGTCTGTGTATGGCTAGTTGCACTAACTTGTATTTTCACCCTGCTTTTTTTGGTATAGTGCATGTGGACATGACATTCTCTTCTTGTCTGTGCCATCCATGCAGGTCAACGTCCATCAGAAAAAAGGAATTTGGCATGCCATCACCAAGAAAGTGCGGACCCTGGGGGTCCACAGCCAGCAGAGCACCCACTGTAGGAAGCGGTGTGAGAACCTGAGACACTGGGCCCGGAAGACCGCAGAGGTCCAGCTGGGGGTGTCCTCCCAAGGAGGAAGCGATGCCTGTCAGACCTTGGCCTTCCTAATGGCCTGCATATTGGCGGTGGCCTACCCGGAGTTGGATGGACGTTTGAGGGCAGCACAGCAGCCACAAGGGAAAAAGTACAGACTTAACACATTTTCATCCGTTTACCAGGTTAGTGTATGATGTGAACGATTCTAAGCTCTGACAATGTGGTAAGTGCAAAGGGTCAAAGATCTTCTAGGAACACATAGATGTATAATTTCCAACATTGGTACACATGAGTACACATTCTAGTGTGTATAGGGACATATTACTTACCTATGTTGTCCCCTCTGTACAGAAGCATACGATGATGCACATGTGACTGTACCATATGAGTACCACTATACAGCTTTTCATACCCTGCTGGTTGTTCCTTCCCATCAAAAGAAAAATGCTCCCAATATCATTAAGGTAAGTTGCCCTGGTCTTTGCCCTCTGTCCATTTCATTGTCCCTTGATCCATGTCAATGTGCAACATATAGTCTGACAATTTAAATGAATGCCTACCTTTCATTAGGTTTCTTATACGTGACAGCATCATGTGAGGCTGTGATGTCCATCTGACATTCCACATGCCATGGTTGGAAATCTTATTCAGACCTGTTACAAGCTGCACCTCCTTGGTGAGTGAGGGATGTACAAAGGTCTCTGAAATGTGTCATCTGAGTGCACATCCTACATGTGGGTAACCATGGAAACATTGCTAGACTCTTATTGGATCACATAAAGTGATGTCAGAGCTATGAATGTTAGTACCATGTCCATGTTCTGTAGGTGTGAAATGGCTACACAACTATTTCCTTAGCCTTTGTGTCATAGGCATGGTAAATAGGCCAAGACATCCTGTACAGAGTTATTATCTTAACTGGTATTTGCCAACATCATGTATACATTATAAGGTTCAGTCATCAATCCACATGTAATGAGTATAAAACATAATTTCTACTGCTATTTTGGATATGTTTTGAGTTATTGTTGTATGGAAACCTGTTCTTTGCATTGACTACATTGTGGTGCAGCTGTGGAAGTTCACATTCACATGTGAGTGGAATGGTATGTGTAGTCAGGCATTTGGCTTGCATCAAGGTGTATGTCCCTGTCATGGTATTCTCAGATGTGGTTTGTGTCTCTGAGGTTTTTCCCCAAACAGTTGTATTGCCAATCATGTCCGATGTGTGGATAGTGATGTTGCCACTCAGTCATTGGGCTCTTGATGGAATAATAGAATGATACGTTGAACTATATGTCACCTTCATGCACATGACAGGTGTCCATTGTATTGAAAGAGTAGCTATAGTACCTGTGAATGTGTGTGGGTGAATGCTCTGAGATAATTAGGCCCTTATAATTGTGCTATACTGTTTTCAGGAGGACAATGACTTAGATGACTTGGTCCACAAAGTATGTCACATCCTCTCTTACATCACTATTGGTACACATGTAGGTTACATGTGTTCTGACTCTATCATATTCAAAATTTGGATCTGAAAATCAGAGTAGTTGCATGTTTGCAAATTTCCTTTGTGAAGGTTGTGTACTCAGTGACATGAAGTAGGTATGGCTTGTATGCAACATGCTGTCTTGTGTTTATTATACAGCGAGGTCCCTTGCCTGGTACATGACATCAGGTCAAAATTTTAGTATGTGTATAGTTTGTGTATGTGATATGTGGAAATGTATATTTATCTATATTTTAATTAACTTGGTTGTTGGTTGACCATGTTGCTGTAGATAGGGACCCAATATCACGTGGCCAACTAATCTTGTCATGGACTGGTTGGTGTGATAGCTCTAAGGATATCATGGGATTGTAGCTGTGATATAGGTAGCTTAGCTGGTGTGTGACAAGGTCTTATTGAGGGATGTACATTGCATCTTGTTGTGACATGATGTTGGCATTAAACTGGTACTACCAGGGGTGTTGCACAACTACATGTGATGTTGCTGAGGTGTACAATGTGATCTAAGTGGTATGTAAAGAATGTGATGACCCTACCTCACTTTCTGTTTTCCAGCATCAGCATCAGCATCGGCAGGTGAAGGAGACGGGGCACAGCCGAGTGGGAAAACTGCTGGCCCCGGGACCTCCAGTCATGAGAACACTGACAGCGAGGGACCCAGTAGCCGGTTATATCTTGAAACCACAAGTGCTTCAAGCACCCATGGCTCAACAACGAGTTCGGAACAACGAACTCGTTGGTATCACTAATGCCTTTACCACGAATGCCTTTACAAAGATTTTTCGTTGTAAAGGCATTCGTGGTAAAGGCATTAGTGATCAGCATGCACGGTTCCAGCATGCTTCCCCCCTAGCCTCCCACCCCTAAAAATTAACGTGACTCCCCCACCCCCACAACCACCCCAACCCCCCACCACCAAAATTACCACAACCCCAACCCCCCTCCCCTAAAACCTGAAGCACCCCAACCCCCTCCCTCCCCCTAAACCCTAATCACCCCAAGCCCCCTACCCCACCCCCAAAAACTAAAATACTCGAGTCCCCATCCCGCCCCTAAAACCTAAAGCACCCCTACCCCCAACCCACCCATAAAACCTAAACCCTGCCCCCCCAAACCCTAATCACCCAGAGCACCCACCCCACCCCCAAAAACTAAAATACCCCGAGTCCCCACCCGCCCCTAAAACCTAAAGCACCCCAACCCCCAACCTACCCCTAAAACCTAAACCCTGACCCCTCCTCCCCAAACGCTAATCAGCCCGAGCCCCCCACCCCACCCCCCAAAAAAACAGCCCCAGTCCCAGCCCAACTTACCTCCTCCTTCACCGTGTCGACTCCCTTCTTCTGTGCCTTAACCACGCATGTACGTGGTTCACACATGCATGGTTAAAGCACAAAAACCAGGAAGTCGTGGAAAACGAAACCGTTGTTTCGTTTTCATTTTCCACGACTTTGTGGTTAAGGAGTCGTTGTTCCGGGTGTTTACCCCAGTAGCCTGGAGGGCGAGAGGAGTGCCACAGGGGAGACAGGATCCAGTTCTTCATCTTCAGAATCCTCCTCCAGTGGACACTCCTGACGGTGATGGACCCATCTGGGACCACCCCAGCACCATCTCTGTCCGCCATGCCCCGTTCTATCACCGCCCTCCCTGTAGCTCCCCACCCAGTTGGTTGTGCCTGCTCACCCAAGAGGGTGGGAGTCTTCTTTCCCACAGGCACCTCTGCCCTAGCTCCTGTCAGCCCTGCTGCCCTCAGTGAGGAAGTTATTGACCTCCTGAGGTCTATCTCTGAGAGTAAGTCAACCATTGTGAATGCCATCCAAGGACTGGCAACTCTGATACAACAGAGTAACGCATTCCTGGAGGTCACTCACGGTGCACTGGGTAGCCTACAGAGACCATTTCAGGCTCTGACCTCCATACTGACGGCAGCCAGTCACCCTTTGCCTACTGTCACCCCTCCACCTTCCTCTTTGCAATCCCAGTCCCCACTTCCCCGACCCAGCCAAAGCACACAAACAGACAGGCATGAATCCACCTCAACAGCCAAGGGTACGCAGACAAACCAAAGCACCACAAGACACACCAATGGCATACACACAAGGAACATACTGATGCACACACAGCAACAGTCACAACCTGCCTTGACACCCCACCACCCCCAGCATAACAGACACCACACCTGCAAATACCACACCCACATTCACAGATCTAGCCACCACACCCATCCTACCCACAGACAGCACCCCAGCAGACCCGCAGAAATCCACCGTAGTCACCACACCTGCATACACCACTGACATGCCTACATGCAGCACATCCACCATATCTGATGTCACCACCCCAACCGACAGCCACCCATCCACCACGGCAGCCCCCTCCACGTCCACCCCCCATCAGCCCAAGACACATAAACCCTGTCACTCACCCACTCAATAGACACCCACCACCCACAAGCATACCTCCCACAAATATGCACCCAGGGCATCCACACAGCACCTCATACAAGCACTCCCTCTCCCTCCACACCCAAACCCTTTTTTTTTTATGACTGTCCCCGTGTGTGCAAACAAACTTTCCTCTCCCAGAGTTTGACCTTTTCCCTACTCCTCTCCCTGTGACATCCCTAATTATTCAGTTTCCCTCCCAAGGCATTCTCTTCCACCTCCAAGGCCTCCCCGTCTGCCAGTAACAACACCCCTCCCTCGCCAAGAAGCTGACCACTCGCAAGAGCCAACCCTACCCAACCCTAACCCTAAACCCCACCCTCCCAACCCAAAGCCAAAACTCCCCCTCCCAAGCCTAAGCCCAAACCCCACTCCTCGCCACTACCCCTCCAGATCTTCTCTGAGGTGCGTGCCTGCCCCCTTGATGCCCCTACCTGTGGAGGTTAAATGGCAGTAACCACCACAGGTAGGGGCATCAAGGACCTGTGGTGCACAATCTGAGGACTATGGACTGGCCTATAGCCTTTGACTTTCATCCTATTTATTTACAATATATATTCTGACCAACCGGTTGTTAGGTATCTGGTCACATCTTTGTCCTGCATTTCCTTTCCTAGGTTTGAGTTGTTCCTGGCTGACATTGGTTGAGTGCGAGTATTTGTGTGTGTGTAGTGCTTGTGCTTCATGTATTGTGTGGGCATTATGTGAGGGAGTGTGCAGTGCTATTGTCCCCAAGGGATAGGGTGTGTGTTGTGTGATGGGCATGTGTATGTTGCAGACATGTTGTTGTGATGGTATTGTGTGGTGTTTGTGTTGACATGTGTTTGTTGTTGTGGTGTGTGGCTTTGTGTGCTTTGACTGTGTGAGTGTGCGTGTATTGTGCATTGTTTGAGATGTGTGTGTTGATTGGTAAGTTGTATTATTGTGTAAATGTGAGTGTTTCTTCCCTGTTGGTTGTCTATTGTGTTGTATGTGTGATGTGTCCCTGGCTAGAGTCGATTGTGAGTGCTTGCCCATGTGTTTGTGATGTTGTGGTATTGTTGTGATGTGTTGTTATGTTGTGTGGTCTTGTGTGAGACTGGGACTATGCAGTGTTGCCATGCACAAGTGTGTGTTCTTGATGCGTGGTGTGGGTGTGTGGTGGCTGCAGTGTGTGTGCTGTGTATGTGTGGGTGTCTTTGTAGTTGTATGTGAGTGTGCATGTCAGTGTACTGTTACGTGTGAGTGTTGCCCTCACACCCCCTTCCCTCTGTTATGTTATGTAACTGTACAAAATTTAACAATATACAATTGCTGCAGCTGAGTGTGTGTACTTATGGTTGTTGTCGGCAGCGAAGATTCTGTTGTCTTTCGGCAATCAGGAGCAGCGGGATAACGTCTAGTTCTGGTTTCATGGCGGCTCTGGACGAGTGTGGCTTCCTGAAGGTGAGAGTCTCCTTTTATACAGTTCGTTCTGCCTAGTTTTCTGTGGTTGTTAATTTTAAAAGCGGTTGCGGACCCCCTGAGCAGGCTTCACGGAACCCTAGGGGTCCTCAGACCACAGGTTGGGAACCACGGCCTAATATAAATCCTCTTAATTACCTGTCTCTAAGTTACAATTATCGGGGGTCCCAAAAATTGCAGGAGTTAAGAAATAGAAAAGGTTATCTTTTTGGAAATAACATATAGGAACTGGTGACTCCTTGCCTATTAGGCATCGTTTCCCCAGCAGTGGCAAATAAATATGTTAACTACTTTCAGCAGCTGAAATCTCAATATGAAACCCACAGAAGGTATAATTCAATGGGCCTGATAAGTTCTGCTAGCAGGCCCATTGGAGCTTTTATGACATTGTAAGGAGGCCTTTGTCTACGTTACCAGCTGCCCTACCGAAAGAAACATAAAATACCAAGCACAATGCTGCCCTGAGAGCGTAGCAAAATAGTGTTATAAAACTGTACTATCTCTTGATGATGGCCTGATTGCTTTTTGAATTTCTTAGACTGATGAGTAATGAAACTAAACTTCCGCTGGTTTCTAACCGCAACTCTCAGCATCTTTAGTTGCTTTCTTTATTCCAAAGAAATGACATAATCATGTACAAAATGACTTTTAATATTACTCTCTATGGAACCAAACATAATCATTACTTTCTTTTCTGTCCTAACCACTAGTAGTACTTCCAGAAATATGAGTTGAGGACTTACCCGAAGAATTCCAAATACAGTGATTTCGTCGTTCAGAACGTTCAGATTAGTCCGTATGCAAATATGCAACCTCATCCTTTTCTGGCGGTATTCTTGGGCATATTCCAAAAATATGAGATTTATTTCAACAGTGGAGAGAAAAACCCCACCCTCACTGTCTTTTTCCCGCCATGCTGAGCGTTGAGCAAGCTGTACGCTTTCCTTCCCCTCAGCTTCTTCTTTGTGTGCATAAATGCTGAATGTCTTTTGTTCTCTACTTTTACAGATTATGTACATTCTAACAATCTTTGCCCCAGCGGTAACGCCATTTATGTTCTTCACTCGATCCGCAGTCACTCAAGCCTCTTCCTAACAATATAGGTGGTCATTACAACCCTGGCGGACGGTGTTAAAGCTGCGGAAATACCGCAAACAGGCCGGCGGACAAAAAAAGGGAATTATGACCCTGGCGGAAACCGCCAACAAAGACAGACACTTTAACACTCCCACCGCCACGGCGGTACAGACAAACAACGCGGTGGTTACCGCCAACAGACAGGCGGGAGACAATGTACCGCCCACACTATTACAACCCGCCAATCCGCCACTTTTTCCGGGGCGGATTCACCGTGGATAAAAACACGGCGGAAACAGCTTTTGCTATGGGAAAACGCTCACCTGAACACATCCCACGAGGAACGACGACTCCATGGAACCAGAGCTGCAAATACTCCCTGACCTTGTCTTTCTGCTCCTCTACGAACAACAGCTACGTAGGCGCAGAAGACACCGGTGACTACTGCACCTACGACACAGGGGAGGGGGGAGGCAAAAGTTAGGGGGACACCCACCAAACACCCCCACCCCCACCCTCGCATATCACAACATACACACCAATGCATTCACAAAAATCACAAGAACAACCCACAATCCCCCCGGAAGAATGAAAACACAATGCGAAATTCGGTCAAACATTATAATGTGCCAATATACATGTCATACAAAAATATACTGATATATATTAGGCAATCACTCATAATTATATACAATACGAGAAGTTCGTGCAGATATGTACACAACAATGTCCGTGCACCAACAGTCCAAAAATGCATGGCCGAGGTCCACAAGCGACACCTGACCACAATCGGAGAGAACACTGCCGGGGCATCAGATAGAAATACTACAGGCACCTCAGGGGGAAAGGAAGGGGGGGCACCTCAGCCAGATGAATGCGAAGCCAGATCCACGACGGGGCACCATGCCCATTGACGTATCCTGGGGAGTGCAAAGCCACAGTCTCTCAAGTCTCTCCAGTGGGTGGTTTGCCCACTGTGCCATCCTGGGGAGTGCAAAGCCACAGTCTCTCAAGTCTCTAAAGTGGGTGGTTTGCCCACTGTGCCATCCTGGGGAGTGCAAAGCCACAGTCTCTCAAGTCTCTACAGTGGGTGGATTGCCCACTGTGCCATCCTGGGGAGTGCAAAGCCACAGTCTTCCAAGTCTCTACAGTGGGTGGGTTGCCCACGGTGCCATCCTGGGGAGTGCAAAGCCACAGTCTTCCAAGTCTCTACAGTGGGTGGGTTGCCCACGGTGCCATCCTGGTGAGTGCAAAGCCACAGTCTCTCAAGTCTCTACAGTGGGTGGGTTGCCCACTGTGCCATCCTGGGGAGTGCAAAGCTACAGTCTCTCAAGTAGATGCAGTTCTCTACTGGTACTGGGTGGGACTGGTGCCCAGACTGGATGAGTCTCCATATGAAAGTTCCTGTCCTGTCACTGTCCCAGCTGCACATGGGATAAGGACGCCTGATGTGGCGGTGCATTCATTCCTACATGGTGCCTGCCCTGTTCAGCGGTGCTTTGCGATAGCGGTCTTTGCCCTGTTCAGTGGTCTTCACCATGGCGGTCTTTGCCCTGTTCAGCGGTGCTTTGCCATAGCGGTCTTTGCCCTGTTCAGCGGTCTTCACCATGGCGGTCTTTGCCCTGTTCAGCGATGCTTTGCCATAGCGGTCTTTGCCCTGTTCAGCGGTGCTTTGCCATAGCGGTCTTTGCCCTGTTCAGCGGTCTTCACCATGGCAGTCTTTGCCCTGTTCAGCGGTGCTTTGCCATAGCGGTCTTTGCCCTGTTCAGCGGTGCTTTGCCATAGCGGTCTTTGCCCTGTTCAGCAGTCTTCACCATGGCGGTCTTTGCCCTGTTCAGCGGTACTTTGCCATAGCGGTCTTTGCGCTGTTCAGCGGTCTTCACCATGGCAGTCTTTGCCCTGTTCAGCAGTGCTTTGCCATAGCGGTCTTTGCCCTGTTCAGCGGTGCTTTGCCATTGCGGTCTTTGCCCTGTTCAGCGGTCTTCACCATGGCGGTCTTTGCCCTGTTCAGCGGTCTTCACCATAGCGGTCTTTGCCCTGTTCAGCGGTCTTCACCATGGCGGTCTTTGCCCTGTTCAGCGGTGCTTTGCCATAGCGGTCTTTGCCCTGTTCAGCGGTCTTCACCATGGCGGTCTTTGCCCTGTTCAGCGGTGCTTTGCCATAGCGGTTCTGGTACGGACATTGGTGTGTGGCATGACTTTCCCTACACTGGGCATTGGTGTGTGGCATGACATTCCATCATTGCCCAGCGGGGCTGTGGCACCCGGGGCCCTCCTGGGCTGTGACTCTGGCGGTGGTCTCTGGACCAGTGACGATACTTGGGCCCTCCTGGGCTGTGACTCTGGCGGTGGTCTCTGGACCAGTGACGATACTTGGGCCCTCCTGGGCTGTGACTCTGGCGGTGGTCTCTGGACCAGTGACGACGGTGCTGGCGGTTGTGTCTGGACCGCCGGAAATGATGGCGCACTTCTCCGCCGTGACACTCACAACAGGCTGGCAAGACTTCCTCTGGACCTTCCCCACCTTTGGTGGAGTCAAAGCTGACTCTCCAATCCCCTCCAAACCCAGGTCAGTTGTTGTCCCACCAGGAGTCTTAACTGTTGGATGGACGTTTGAGGGCAGCACAGCAGCCACAAGGGAAAAAGTACAGACTTAACACATTTTCATCCGTTTACCAGGTTAGTGTATGATGTGAACGATTCTAAGCTCTGACAATGTGGTAAGTGCAAAGGGTCAAAGATCTTCTAGGAACACATAGATGTATAATTTCCAACATTGGTACACATGAGTACACATTCTAGTGTGTATAGGGACATATTACTTACCTATGTTGTCCCCTCTGTACAGAAGCATACGATGATGCACATGTGACTGTACCATATGAGTACCACTATACAGCTTTTCATACCCTGCTGGTTGTTCCTTCCCATCAAAAGAAAAATGCTCCCAATATCATTAAGGTAAGTTGCCCTGGTCTTTGCCCTCTGTCCATTTCATTGTCCCTTGATCCATGTCAATGTGCAACATATAGTCTGACAATTTAAATGAATGCCTACCTTTCATTAGGTTTCTTATAAGTGACAGCAGCATGTGAGGCTGTGATGTCCATCTGACATTCCACATGCCATGGTTGGAAATCTTATTCAGACCTGTTACATGCTGCACCTCCTTGGTGAGTGAGGGATGTACAAAGGTCTCTGAAATGTGTCATCTGAGTGCACATCCTACATGTGGGTAACCATGGAAACATTGCTAGACTCTTATTGGATCACATAAAGTGATGTCAGAGCTATGAATGTTAGTACCATGTCCATGTTCTGTAGGTGTGAAATGGCTACACAACTATTTCCTTAGCCTTTGTGTCATAGGCATGGTAAATAGGCCAAGACATCCTGTACAGAGTTATTATCTTAACTGGTATTTGCCAACATCATGTATACATTATAAGGTTCAGTCATCAATCCACATGTAATGAGTATAAAACATAATTTCTACTGCTATTTTGGATATGTTTTGAGTTATTGTTGTATGGAAACCTGTTCTTTGCATTGACTACATTGTGGTGCAGCTGTGGAAGTTCACATTCACATGTGAGTGGAATGGTATGTGTAGTCAGGCATTTGGCTTGCATCAAGGTGTATGTCCCTGTCATGGTATCCTCAGATGTGGTTTGTGTCTCTGAGGTTTTTCCCCAAACAGTTGTATTGCCAATCATGTCCGATGTGTGGATAGTGATGTTGCCACTCAGTCATTGGGCTCTTGATGGAATAATAGAATGATACGTTGAACTATATGTCACCTTCATGCACATGACAGGTGTCCATTGTATTGAAAGAGTAGCTATAGTACCTGTGAATGTGTGTGGGTGAATGCTCTGAGATAATTAGGCCCTTATAATTGTGCTATACTGTTTTCAGGAGGACAATGACTTAGATGACTTGGTCCACAAAGTATGTCACATCCTCTCTTACATCACTATTGGTACACATGTAGGTTACATGTGTTCTGACTCTATCATATTCAAAATTTGGATCTGAAAATCAGAGTAGTTGCATGTTTGCAAATTTCCTTTGTGAAGGTTGTGTACTCAGTGACATGAAGTAGGTATGGCTTGTATGCAACATGCTGTCTTGTGTTTATTATACAGCGAGGTCCCTTGCCTGGTACATGACATCAGGTCAAAATTTTAGTATGTGTATAGTTTGTGTATGTGATATGTGGAAATGTATATTTACCTATATTTTAATTAACTTGGTTGTTGGTTGACCATGTTGCTGTAGATAGGGACCCAATATCACGTGGCCAACTAATCTTGTCATGGACTGGTTGGTGTGATAGCTCTAAGGATATCATGGGATTGTAGCTGTGATATAGGTAGCTTAGCTGGTGTGTGACAAGGTCTTATTGAGGGATGTACATTGCATCTTGTTGTGACATGATGTTGGCATTAAACTGGTACTACCAGGGGTGTTGCACAACTACATGTGATGTTGCTGAGGTGTACAATGTGATCTAAGTGGTATGTAAAGAATGTGATGACCCTACCTCACTTTCTGTTTTCCAGCATCAGCATCAGCATCGGCAGGTGAAGGAGACGGGGCACAGCCGAGTGGGAAAACTGCTGGCCCCGGGACCTCCAGTCATGAGAACACTGACAGCGAGGGACCCAGTAGCCGGTTATATCTTGAAACCACAAGTGCTTCAAGCACCCATGGCTCAACAACGAGTTCGGAACAACGAACTCGTTGGTATCACTAATGCCTTTACCACGAATGCCTTTACAAAGATTTTTCGTTGTAAAGGCATTCGTGGTAAAGGCATTAGTGATCAGCATGCACGGTTCCAGCATGCTTCCCCCCTAGCCTCCCACCCCTAAAAATTAACGTGACTCGCCCACCCCCACAACCACCCCAACCCCCCACCACCAAAATTACCACAACCCCAACCCCCCTCCCCTAAAACCTGAAGCACCCCAACCCCCTCCCTCCCCCTAAACCCTAATCACCCCAAGCCCCCTACCCCACCCCCAAAAACTAAAATACTCGAGTCCCCATCCCGCCCCTAAAACCTAAAGCACCCCTACCCCCAACCCACCCATAAAACCTAAACCCTGCCCCCCCAAACCCTAATCACCCCGAGCACCCACCCCACCCCCAAAAACTAAAATACCCCGAGTCCCCACCCGCCCCTAAAACCTAAAGCACCCCAACCCCCAACCTACCCCTAAAACCTAATCCCTGACCCCTCCTCCCCAAACGCTAATCAGCCCGAGCCCCCCACCCCACCACCCAAAAAAACAGCCCCAGTCCCAGCCCAACTTACCTCCTCCTTCACCGTGTCGACTCCCTTCTTCTGTGCCTTAACCACGCATGTACGTGGTTCACACATGCATGGTTAAGGCACAAAAACCAGGAAGTCGTGGAAAACGAAACCGTTGTTTCGCTTTCATTTTCCACGACTTTGTGGTTAAGGAGTCGTTGTTCTGGGTGTTTACCCCAGTAGCCTGGAGGGCGAGAGGAGTGCCACAGGGGAGACAGGATCCAGTTCTTCATCTTCAGAATCCTCCTCCAGTGGACACTCCTGACGGTGATGGACCCATCTGGGACCACCCCAGCACCATCTCTGTCCGCCATGCCCCGTTCTATCACCGCCCTCCCTGTAGCTCCCCACCCAGTTGGTTGTGCCTGCTCACCCAAGAGGGTGGGAGTCTTCTTTCCCACAGGCACCTCTGCCCTAGCTCCTGTCAGCCCTGCTGCCCTCAGTGTGGAAGTTATTGACCTCCTGAGGTCTATCTCTGAGAGTAAGTCAACCATTGTGAATGCCATCCAAGGACTGGCAACTCTGATACAACAGAGTAACGCATTCCTGGAGGGCACTCACGGTGCACTGGGTAGCCTACAGAGACCATTTCAGGCTCTGACCTCCATACTGACGGCAGCCAGTCACCCTTTGCCTACTGTCACCCCTCCACCTTCCTCTTTGCAATCCCAGTCCCCACTTCCCCGACCCAGCCAAAGCACACAAACAGACAGGCATGAATCCACCTCAACAGCCAAGGGTACGCAGACAAACCAAAGCACCACAAGACACACCAATGGCATACACACAAGGAACATACTGATGCACACACAGCAACAGTCACAACCTGCCTTGACACCCCACCACCCCCAGCATAACAGACACCACACCTGCAAATACCACACCCACATTCACAGATCTAGCCACCACACCCATCCTACCCACAGACAGCACCCCAGCAGACCCGCAGACATCCACCGTAGTCACCACACCTGCATACACCACTGACATGCCTACATGCAGCACATCCACCATATCTGATGTCACCACCCCAACCGACAGCCACCCATCCACCACGGCAGCCCCCTCCACGTCCACCCCCCCTCAGCCCAAGACACATAAACCCTGTCACTCACCCACTCAATAGACACCCACCACCCACAAGCATACCTCCCACAAATATGCACCCAGGGCATCCACACAGCACCTCATACAAGCACTCCCTCTCCCTCCACACCCAAACCCTTTTTTTTTTATGACTGTCCCCGTGTGTGCAAACAAACTTTCCTCTCCCAGAGTTTGACCTTTTCCCTACTCCTCTCCCTGTGACATCCCTAATTATTCAGTTTCCCTCCCAAGGCATTCTCTTCCACCTCCAAGGCCTCCCCGTCTCCCAGTAACAACACCCCTCCCTCGCCAAGAAGCTGACCCCTCGCAAGAGCCAACCCTACCCAACCCTAACCCTAAACCCCACCCTCCCAACCCAAAGCCAAAACTCCCCCTCCCACGCCTAAGCCCAAACCCCACTCCTCGCCACTACCCCTCCAGATCTTCTCTGAGGTGCGTGCCTGCCCCCTTGATGCCCCTACCTGTGGAGGTTAAATGGCAGTAACCACCACAGGTAGGGGCATCAAGGACCTGTGGTGCACAATCTGAGGACTATGGACTGGCCTATAGCCTTTGACTTTCATCCTATTTATTTACAATAAATATTCTGACCAACCGGTTGTTAGGTATCTGGTCACATCTTTGTCCTGCATTTCCTTTCCTAGGTTTGAGTTGTTCCTGGCTGACATTGGTTGAGTGCGAGTATTTGTGTGTGTGTAGTGCTTGTGCTTCATGTATTGTGTGGGCATTATGTGAGGGAGTGTGCAGTGCTATTGTCCCCGAGGGATAGGGTGTGTGTTGTGTGATGGGCATGTGTATGTTGCAGACATGTTGTTGTGATGGTATTGTGTGGTGTTTGTGTTGACATGTGTTTGTTGTTGTGGTGTGTGGCTTTGTGTGCTTTGACTGTGTGAGTGTGCGTGTATTGTGCATTGTTTGAGATGTGTGTGTTGATTGGTAAGTTGTATTATTGTGTAAATGTGAGTGTTTCTTCCCTGTTGGTTGTCTATTGTGTTGTATGTGTGATGTGTCCCTGGCTAGAGTCGATTGTGAGTGCTTGCCCATGTGTTTGTGATGTTGTGGTATTGTTGTGATGTGTTGTTATGTTGTGTGGTCTTGTGTGAGACTGGGACTATGCAGTGTTGCCATGCACAAGTGTGTGTTCTTGATGCGTGGTGTGGGTGTGTGGTGGCTGCAGTGTGTGTGCTGTGTATGTGTGGGTGTCTTTGTAGTTGTATGTGAGTGTGCATGTCAGTGTACTGTTACGTGTGAGTGTTGCCCTCACACCCCCTTCCCTCTGTTATGTTATGTAACTGTACAAAATTTAACAATATACAATTGCTGCAGCTGAGTGTGTGTACTTATGGTTGTTGTCGGCAGCGAAGATTCTGTTGTCTTTCGGCAATCAGGAGCAGCGGGATAACGTCTAGTTCTGGTTTCATGGCGGCTCTGGACGAGTGTGGCTTCCTGAAGGTGAGAGTCTCCTTTTATACAGTTTGTTCTGCCTAGTTTTCTGTGGTTGTTAATTTTAAAAGCGGTTGCGGACCCCCTGAGCAGGCTTCACGGAACCCTAGGGGTCCTCAGACCACAGGTTGGGAACCACGGCCTAATATAAATCCTCTTAATTACCTGTCTCTAAGTTACAATTATCGGGGGTCCCAAAAATTGCAGGAGTTAAGAAATAGAAAAGGTTATATTTTTGGAAATAACATATAGGAACTGGTGACTCCTTGCCTATTAGGCATCGTTTCCCCAGCAGTGGCAAATAAATATGTTAACTACTTTCAGCAGCTGAAATCTCAATATGAAACCCACAGAAGGTATAATTCAATGGGCCTGATAAGTTCTGCTAGCAGGCCCATTGGAGCTTTTATGACATTGTAAGGAGGCCTTTGTCTACATTACCAGCTGCCCTACCGAAAGAAACATAAAATACCAAGCAAAATGCTGCCCTGAGAGCGTAGCAAAATAGTGTTATAAAACTGTACTATCTCTTGATGATGGCCTGATTGCTTTTTGAATTTCTTAGACTGATGAGTAATGAAACTAAACTTCCGCTGGTTTCTAACCGCAACTCTCAGCATCTTTAGTTGCTTTCTTTATTCCAAAGAAATGACATAATCATGTACAAAATGACTTTTAATATTACTCTCTATGGAACCAAACATAATCATTACTTTCTTTTCTGTCCTAACCACTAGTAGTACTTCCAGAAATATGAGTTGAGGACTTACCCGAAGAATTCCAAATACAGTGATTTCGTCGTTCAGAACGTTCAGATTAGTCCGTATGCAAATATGCAACCTCATCCTTTTCTGGCGGTATTCTTGGGCATATTCCAAAAATATGAGATTTATTTCAACAGTGGAGAGAAAAACCCCACCCTCACTGTCTTTTTCCCGCCATGCTGAGCGTTGAGCAAGCTGTACGCTTTCCTTCCCCTCAGCTTCTTCTTTGTGTGCATAAATGCTGAATGTCTTTTGTTCTCTACTTTTACAGATTATGTACATTCTAACAATCTTTGCCCCAGCGGTAACGCCATTTATGTTCTTCACTCGATCCGCAGTCACTCAAGCCTCTTCCTAACAATATAGGTGGTCATTACAACCCTGGCGGACGGTGTTAAAGCTGCGGAAATACCGCAAACAGGCCGGCGGACAAAAAAAGGGAATTATGACCCTGGCGGAAACCGCCAACAAAGACAGACACTTTAACACTCCCACCGCCACGGCGGTACAGACAAACAGCGCGGTGGTTACCGCCAACAGACAGGCGGGAGACAATGTACCGCCCACACTATTACAACCCGCCACTTTTTCCGGGGCGGATTCACCGTGGATAAAAACACAGCGGAAACAGCTTTTGCTATGGGAAAACGCTCACCTGAACACATCCCACGAGGAACAACGACTCCATGGAACCAGAGCTGCAAATACTCCCTGCCCTTGTCTTTCTGCTCCTCTACGAACAACAGCTACGTAGGCGCAGAAGACACCGGTGACTACTGCACCTACGACACAGGGGAGGGGGGAGGCAAAAGTTAGGGGGACACCCACCAAACACCCCCACCCTCGCATATCACAACATACACACCAATGCATTCACAAAAATCACAAGAACAACCCACAATCCCCCCGGAAGAATGAAAACACAATGCGAAATTCGGTCAAACATTATAATGTGCCAATATACATGTCATACAAAAATATACTGATATATATTAGGCAATCACTCATAATTATATACAATACGAGAAGTTCGTGCAGATATGTACACAACAATGTCCGTGCACCAACAGTCCAAAAATGCATGGCCGAGGTCCACAAGCGACACCTGACCACAATCGGAGAGAACACTGCCGGGGCATCAGATAGAAATACTACAGGCACCTCAGGGGGAAAGGAAGGGGGGGCACCTCAGCCAGATGAATGCGAAGCCAGATCCACGACGGGGCACCATGCCCATTGACGTATCCTGGGGAGTGCAAAGCCACAGTCTCTCAAGTCTCTCCAGTGGGTGGTTTGCCCACTGTGCCATCCTGGGGAGTGCAAAGCCACAGTCTCTCAAGTCTCTAAAGTGGGTGGTTTGCCCACTGTGCCATCCTGGGGAGTGCAAAGCCACAGTCTCTCAAGTCTCTACAGTGGGTGGTTTGCCCACTGTGCCATCCTGGGGAGTGCAAAGCCACAGTCTTCCAAGTCTCTACAGTGGGTGGGTTGCCCACGGTGCCATCCTGGGGAGTGCAAAGCCACAGTCTTCCAAGTCTCTACAGTGGGTGGGTTGCCCACGGTGCCATCCTGGGGAGTGCAAAGCCACAGTCTCTCAAGTCTCTACAGTGGGTGGGTTCGCCCACTGTGCCATCCTGGGGAGTGCAAAGCTACAGTCTCTCAAGTAGATGCAGTTCTCTACTGGTACTGGGTGGGACTGGTGCCCAGACTGGATGAGTCTCCATATGAAAGTTCCTGTCCTGTCACTGTCCCAGCTGCACATGGGATAAGGACGCCTGATGTGGCGGTGCATTCATTCCTACATGGTGCCTGCCCTGTTCAGCGGTGCTTTGCCATAGCGGTCTTTGCCCTGTTCAGTGGTCTTCACCATGGCGGTCTTTGCCCTGTTCAGCGGTGCTTTGCCATAGCGGTCTTTGCCCTGTTCAGCGGTCTTCACCATGGCGGTCTTTGCCCTGTTCAGCAGTGCTTTGCCATAGCGGTCTTTGCCCTGTTCAGCGGTGCTTTGCCATTGCGGTCTTTGCCCTGTTCAGTGGTCTTCACCATGGCGGTCTTTGCCCTGTTCAGCGGTCTTCACCATGGCGGTCTTTGCCCTGTTCAGCGATGCTTTGCCATAGCGGTCTTTGCCCTGTTCAGCGGTGCTTTGCCATAGCGGTCTTTGCCCTGTTCAGCGGTCTTCACCATGGCGGTCTTTGCCCTGTTCAGCGGTGCTTTGCCATAGCGGTCTTTGCCCTGTTCAGCGGTGCTTTGCCATAGCGGTCTTTGCCCTGTTCAGCAGTCTTCACCATGGCGGTCTTTGCCCTGTTCAGCGGTACTTTGCCATAGCGGTCTTTGCGCTGTTCAGCGGTCTTCACCATGGCGGTCTTTGCCCTGTTCAGCAGTGCTTTGCCATAGCGGTCTTTGCCCTGTTCAGCGGTGCTTTGCCATTGCGGTCTTTGCCCTGTTCAGTGGTCTTCACCATGGCGGTCTTTGCCCTGTTCAGCGGTCTTTACCATAGCGGTCTTTGCCCTGTTCAGCGGTCTTCACCATGGCGGTCTTTGCCCTGTTCAGCGGTGCTTTGCCATAGCGGTCTTTGCCCTGTTCAGCGGTCTTCACCATGGCGGTCTTTGCCCTGTTCAGCGGTGCTTTGCCATAGCGGTTCTGGTACGGACATTGGTGTGTGGCATGACTTTCCCTACACTGGGCATTGGTGTGCGGCATGACATTCCATCATTGCCCAGCGGGGCTGTGGCACCCGGGGCCCTCCTGGGCTGTGACTCTGGCGGTGGTCTCTGGACCAGTGACGATACTTGGGCCCTCCTGGGCTGTGACTCTGGCGGTGGTCTCTGGACCAGTGACGATACTTGGGCCCTCCTGGGCTGTGACTCTGGCGGTGGTCTCTGGACCAGTGACGACGGTGCTGGCGGTTGTGTCTGGACCGCCGGAAATGATGGCGCACTTCTCCGCCGTGACACTCACAACAGGCTGGCAAGACTTCCTCTGGACCTTCCCCACCTTTGGTGGAGTCAAAGCTGACTCTCCAATCCCCTCCAAACCCAGGTCAGTTGTTGTCCCACCAGGAGTCTTAACACGGTCCCGTCGTCCACTCTCCAATTTTAGAGCCTTTACAGGGGGTGGGCTGCCAGTGCCTTGGCTCCGGGTCCTACTGCCTGCATTAGTGGCCAGTGCACTCCACAATCCCTGAACTTGCACCACTGGTAATGGAGGCTTTTTGGCTGAGGCGCTACGACGGGACTGATGAATTGGAGGGGGGGGGCAAAAAGGTCAATTTTACACAGGGACAGTTTCTGACGAACACTGGGATGGGTAGCTGGAGGGGGTCTGGGAGTGGAGGAAGAGGAGGTGGTCGTAGGAGGTGTTACTTTAGCTGTTTTGGGTGCTGGTGCAGGTACAGGAGGCTGTCGTGAGGTGGATGTATGTTGGGTGAGTGATTGCCGGCGTTTGGGTACTTTGGGAGGGGGCGTCACAGACACACTGGGAGAGGACACAGGGGACGTGTAAATGGCAGTGGAGGTGGGGAGTGCAGGTGAGTGGCTTGTGGTGCTGGGTGTCCTGGTGCGATTCCTGGTGCCTGTAGATGTGGTGCATGCAGGTGTGTGTGTAGATGAGACTGGGAGGGAGGAGGGAGAAGAGGAGGAGGGGGACACAGTGGAGACAGTGGATGTTGCTGTGTCTGTATGGGTGTGATGCTTGTGTGAGTGCCTGTGGTATGTGTGGTGCCTGTGTTTGCTTGAGCTACTTTTGGGTGTTGACTTGTGTGCATGCTGGTCTGTAGGTGTGCTTGGGATGGGCTGGGGTACAGGGGGTTGGCTCTGGGTGGAGGAAGTTGGAGGGGGGAGGCTCGACACAGGGACAATGGCTGCCATCAGTGCTGAGGCAGGAGATTGCAGGGTTCGCTGAAGGACAGCCTGACCAGAATGAATGCCCTCCAGGAATGCATTACCGTGTTGTAACTCTCGTTCTACACCCTGGATGGCATTCACAATGGTAGACTGTCCAACAGTGAGTGACCTGAGGGCAGCAGGGGTGACTGGGGCAGGGCCTGAGGTGCCTGGGTCGAAGGTGATGCCCACCCTCCTGGGTGAGCGGGCACGGGGCGAACGCTGAGGGGCTGCTGGGAGGGCGGTGCTGGTAGGGGAGGTGGCGGCTGTACCTGTAGAAGTGGTGCACACAGATGGTGCCGCCACCACAGGGGAGCTCCCATCGGCGGACGAGTCCGTGTCGCTGGTTGGTGATCCGGTGGCCGACGTGAAGCGTCCCACTGGTGCATTCAGAGTCCGTGGTGTGGCCCTCCATGGCCATGTGGGATGCAGCTCCCTCGTGCTCCGGTGCCACTGTACCTCCGCCTGTTGATGCTGATGTACAAAAGGACAGGGAGAGCAGGAAAAGGGGGGGAGACAGAAGAACGAGAGTTTTATTGCATGGTATTCCGCTACCGTTGGCGGACAAGACAGACGCAGCAGCCCCCTGCATTACGCCGTGCTCCTGCACTCTGCACACGCAATTTTTGGGTTATGGCCTACATAGCAATGGTGGACATCTGCGCACATGGATGCCACAGGGGCAAATATACCTCGACTTGGCACTCTGCTGAGGTGGGGTTGAGTGCCACATGGCCTACATAACGGAGGGGCCTTGCCTACCGAACTCGCCCTGGCCTAGGGACACCCACAGCCCACCTCCCCCACCCAGACACCTCCACTGCACGCAAAGTCCACAGAATGAGGTTGTACTCACCCCCTTGTGTCTGCTGTAATGTCCTCAAGCGCCCATCCAACTCCCGGTAGGCCACCGCCAGTATCCGGAACATCAGGGGGGTCATGGTGCGACGGGCACCCCTCCCACGTTGGGAGGCCATCCCCAGCTGAGCCTCCGCCGTCTTCTTGCTGCAGCGGCGAATGTCCTCCCATCTCTTCTGGCAGTGGGTGCCCCGTCTGTGGTGGGCCCCCAGGGTCTGGACCTCCTTGGCGATGGCACGCCAGATGTCCCTCTTCTAGTGGGCGCTGACCTACATGACATGCACAAGGGAAGAGGAACAGTCATTACCAACTGCACCATCGTTGTGAGTGGCCCCCCTCCCTACTCTGGCCATGTGGCCCATTCATTCGCATGCATTAATGTTCAATCAACTCTGCCCACTTCCCTCTTCCACCCAGCCCTCTCCACCCAGGCCTAGCCCATACAACGTGCTCCCTGTGTTCTAACCTGTTGGTCTGGAGGACCGTAGAGTAGCGTGTACTGGGGGAGGACCCCATCCTCAAGTTTCTCCAACTCCTGTGCAGTGAAGGCAGGGGCCCTTTCCCCAGACGCAGCAGCCATCGTCGCTTCCAGACCGAGGTCACAGCAGCACTAGCAGTGTAGGTCCTCTCCTGTCGAAGGTCAGGTATCTAGTGTTTGAACAGTTAGAAAATGGCGGTGACGTGCGCGGTGGTGACGTCCGTGGCGGTGCGCATCGTCACCGCCGACGCACCTGTTCATTGGCTCCTGGGACCCATAGGGTCCACTGTTAACCAATACAGCATTGCGCCGCGGTCTACGACCGCCTACCGCGACGGTGTGCAACGCCAGCGCAGTTACCCCACAATCCCATTGTCCCAGTTTAGAGGTCAGGCAGCCGCCATTTCAGGGGCCCACATGGCTTCATTTACTACTGCGTCACACATAGCTAGGCCTACACTCAACACACATACAGGAAGGGGTTCGTGAGTGGTGTAGTCTTGTGTGTAACTGTGGGTACATACCTGGAGGAATAGTGACTGGTTCTTCGCTGTTGTCCTTCGTACGGTGTACCGACCGCTGGTGGACCTGTTGACAATGGAAGAAAGACATATCATCGTCACCTACCGGTTTGACCGTGCCACTATCCAGGAACTATGTACCCAGTTGGAGCCAGACCTGATGTCACCGATCCGCCATCCGACTGGAATCCCCGCTGAAGTGCAGGTGCTGTCAGTGCTCCATTTCCTTGCAAGTGGGTCTTTTCAGACAACAGTGGCCATGTCATCAGGGATGTCCCAGCCTATGTTTTCCAATGTGCTGTCCAGAGTGTTGTCTGCCCTGCTGAAACACGTAAGGAGCTTCATCATTTTCCCTCAGGTGGAGGATTTGCCTACAGTGAAGGGTGACTTCTATGCCCTTGGACATATCCCCAACATCATAGGTGCCATTGATGGGACCCATGTAGCTCTGGTCCCCCTGCAGGAGTGAACAGATGTACAGGAACCGGAAGAGTTATCATTCCATGAATGTCCAGATGGTCTGTTTGGCAGACCAGTACATCTCGCAGGTAAATGCTATGTTCCCTGGCTCAGTGCATGACGCCTACATCCTGCGGAATAGTAGCATTCCTGATATGATGGGTCAACTCCAGAGGCACTGGGTATGGCCATTGGGGGACTCTGGTTACCCCAACCTGTCCTGGCTATTGACCCCAGTGAGGAATCCCAGGACCAGGGCAGAGGAACGGTACAATGATGCCCATGGGTGGACTAGGAGGGTGATCGAACGCACCTTCAGACTCCTGAAGGCCAGGTTCAGGTGCTTCCATATGACAGGTGGATCCCTATTCTACTCACCGAAGAAGGTGTGTGACATCATCATCGCCTGCTCCATGCTCCATAATTTGGCTTTGCGACGCCAGGTGCCTTTTCTGCAGGAGGATGATCCAGATGACGGTGTTGTAGCAGCTGTGGAGTCTGTGGAGCCTGTGGACAGTGATGAGGATGAAGCTGAGGAAGAAGAAAACGACAACAGGGAGTCAGTCATACAGTAATATTTCCAGTGACACACAGGTGAGAACATTTTCAGATTTTACATTACATTCACTGTCACACGTCTACCTCTATTCTGTTTGTCTATTTCAATCACAATTGGTTAACTGAGTTGTACCCTTCCATTACGGTTTCACAGGTGTGGTAACCTACGTGTCAACTGCTTGCATCCTTCAAGGGCTTGTGATTTGTGACATAGGTATGTTAGCCTTACAATGGTACAGCCATTATGACACTGTCATTGATAATACAAAGTACGAAATCATAGACTGACTCCAGACTGTTTTGTGCTTCAAGGGTGTTTATTTAAGTGCTAATTATTGGAGGGGGTGGTAAAATGGAGAGTGGGGATGGTGGAGGAATGTCCATGGCAGAGTCCAGTCTATTAGTCTCACAGGTGCACTGCCCATCTGGGCATAGGAAGTGGAGCTGGGGCAGTTCGAATATGGACAGGGTAACAAAGTGGGACAGTGGGAGGACAATCAGGGTGGTCTCATTTCCTGGCGGGGGTCTTGCCATCTTGCTCTGTCCTGTTCCTGGATCTCAGGGACCGCTTGTGTGGTGGTTGTCCGTCTGCAGGGGGTGGGGTGCTGGTGTGGTGGTCCTGTGGCGGGGCGTCCTGTCCACTAGCGCCGGCGGAGGTGGTGGGCAGTTCATCGTCCTGGCTAGTGTCAGGGGCCCCTTGGAGTGCCACGGTGTCCCTCAAGGTCTGCTGTATGTCCTTCAGCACCCCTACGATGGTGCCCAGGGCGGAGCTGATGGTTCTGAGCTCCTCCCTGAACCCCAAATACTGCTCCTCCTGCAGCCGCAGGGTCTCCTGCAACTTGTCCAGGACCGTCGCCATCGTCTCCTGTGAGTGGTGGTACGCTCCCATGATGGAGGAGAGGGCCTCGTGGAGAGTTGGTTCCCTTGGCCTGTCCTCCCCCTGTCGCACAGCAGCCCTCCCAGTTCCCCTGTGTTCCTGGGCCTCCGTCCCCTGGACCGTGTGCCCACTACCACTGCCCCCAGGTCCCTGTTGTTGTTGGGAGGGTGGGTTACCCTGGGTGCCCTGTAGTGGTGGACACACTGCTGATTGACCTGTCCTGGGTAGGGAGGTTTGCGCCCGCTGGGTGGGTGCTGTGCTGGTGTTACCAGAGGGTGGAAGGTCGGTGTTGGGCTGTGCCTGTGTAAGGGGAACCGACTGTCCTGAGGCCCACGATGGTCCGGGCTGGTCATCAAGATCCAGTAGGGCAGAGCTGCTCTCGTCACTGTGGGCCTCTTCTGGGGGTGGAGTGGTGTTGTCTGGACCCTCTGGTGTGGTGACGGTCCTTCGTGTTCCTGCAGGGGCATAAGATCATGATTATTGCATGTGTGTGTGTAATGGTGTGCAATGGGTGGCTGTGCGTGAACCCCAGTGCAAGCATTCCTGTGTGGGGGCTTGTGTGATGATGGTTGGGGGGGTGTTCCGGGTATGTGCAGTCAGCATGCTTTGGTGAGGGGTGACCATGCTTAGTTGTGTCATGCAGGGCTTGGTGTTGGGATGTGTGGTTTGTGTTATGGGTACATTAGTGATGAGTTGTAGTGATAGGGGAGGGTGTGAGGGTGGGGGTGTGTGATAGCATGCAGGTAGGGTGGGGGATCTGATAGTTGAGATTTGACCTACCAGTGTCCCATCCTCCACCGACTCCTCCGAGGCCCTCAGGATGCATGATGGTCAAGACTTGCTCCTCCCATCTTGTTAGTTGTGGGGGAGGAGGTAGGGGTCCGCCGCCAGTCCGCTGTACCGCGATGTTGTGCCTGGAGACCGTGGAACGCACCTTCCCCAGTAGGTCGTTCCACCTCTTCCTGATGTCCTCCCGATTTCTTGGGTGCTGTCCCACAGCATTGACCCTGTCAACTATTCTGCGCCATAACTCCATCTTCCTGGCTATTGATGTGTGCTGTACCTGTGAGCCAAATAGCTGTGGCTCTACCCGTAGGATTTCCTCCACCATGACCCTGAGCTCCTCCTCGGAGAAGCGGGGGTGTCTTTGGCGTGCAATGGAGTGCTGTGTGTGATGTGTGGGGTGGTGTATGTGTTGATGAGTGTGGTGAGTGTAGTGGTTTGTGGTGTTTTGTGCGTGGAAGTTGTGTGGGTGATGGTGTTGTGTGCCTCTGTGTGATGGGGTTGTCAATTGCTGTGCTGTTTCTCTGGCCTTCTTTCTCAATTTTTTGTCGTAGGGGTTTGTGGGTGATGTGGGTGTGTGTTTTATATACTGTTGGGTGTGTGGGAGTGTTGTTTGTATGTGTATCAGGTGTGTGTATTTTGAATTGTCCAATGTGGCGGTGTTTTGGAGATGTGTGTGTATTTTGAGCACGGCGGTGTGTAACGCCAAAGGAATACCGCGGTTGAAAGACCGACGCGTGGATTCGTGGGTCGTAATAGCATGGGCGTGTTTCTGTTGGCGTGGAGGTGGAGGATTTGTTTCTGCCAGTTTATCACTGACCTTTGGTGTGGCGGAGTTGTGTGGGTGTCTGAATTTCGGCGGATTCCGAGATGTGTGTCATAATAGCTGTGGCGGTCTACCACGGCCGCCGCGGTGTATTGGCGGTCTTCTGCACGGCGGTAAGCGCCTTTACTGCCAATGTTGTAATGACCACCATAGTGTTATTTGAAACCAGGGGCAGTCCCTCCATTACAGTGGAGAAGCGTCACCCCGCTGGGAAAAATGCCCCAAGGCACTGCCCAGAGATGAAAAATAAAATGGTGATAAAGTTAATTTATCACCATTACTGAACTGAGTGTCAGGACAGGGTGGGGCTACTTAACTGTCAGCAGCAGGGAGGAGGGTGGACTGCCTGTGCACTTGTTTAAAGTGTGTATGTCCCTTGTTAGCGCGTAGGACCTTAATAAGTAAACTTACAAGTGGGTCACAACTAGGTCGATGAACCTTTTGACTCGCAATTAAGCAGTTCCTACCATAGCTCCAGTACCTAATCAATAATCAATACACAATAATCAACCATCACTAGTAATCAATAAAATCAATAATCAATGGAGTCAGTAAATGTCACACACCATGACCTTTCAGCCATGAATAACCACACATTTAATAAAAGTTTAGTAAGTTTATTTCCCTATATTAACAATGCTAAGGAAGAAACACAATCTAATCAAAGCTTGAACCACAACACATTCTAGAGCTACAGTGCAAATCAATAGCAGAATCAGTTGCAACAAAGATATAACATACATGGAAATTCAGCAACGTAATTCATCAAAGTCCCTGTATTTGTCAGTCAATTATGAGGGCACTTAACTAACATCAGATTAGCATCAGCATGTTGGGCTTCATGCAAAACAATTTAGAAACACAAATTTGGAAAACATCTAACTATGGATCTAACAAAAATAGTGCAGTTGGTACCTAGAAAGAAAAAGCATAAAAAGCATAACAGTCACGTTTCATTATATCTACCTACCCTCTGTATGGGTCAGCAAAGCAGAATCAGTCTTAGTCCCGAGGTCATCAATCGATCAGCAAAGCATCAGACTCTCAGTCAGAGAATATGAGCCCAATGTCAGTATGAATCTCGAATCTCTCCTAAAGTATCTCTAATCTCTCACTATCAGGTTTCAAGTCTGAGTAATTCTCCCCTGTCACGTTGTTATATCAAAGTCACTTAAACTATCCCCTAATTCCCTATTGGTCAGTCAATCGGACGTTCATACTTTACCCAATAATATTTCTATACCAAATCTATGAATTCTAATATTTCACTCTTCACATGAAGTTGATTGGTCCACTTTATGATGTTCTCATCATCCGGCTCATCAGGTAACAATATTGTTGCATCTTCAGCTCCAGTCAGTATCTTCATTGTTCTCGTCCTGGGAAAGTACGTCTCACACACATTACACATAAATTGTTACACTAGTGGGAATATCATCTCCATGCAGTCGGTTTTCACAAAAAGCTTCTGTTGAGCACTTTTAACAAGACAATGGACATTTCACAGTTGAATTCACGCTGTCAGCATTTTTATTAACCGCTAAGAAATACAGCTTCTGCATGAGGCCTGGCAAGACAGGCCAAGACACTCGCTAAGTTAAGGCCTGCAATTAATAAAGATAAAGCATACTTCATAACACTGAATATGACATACTACTGCATTAATCTAATACATTTTCAATATTTCATAAGTATTAAATCATTCTTTAGTACATTTTGTGAACATTGGTTGCCATTCTTGTTTTTTTACATTTTCAAATGCATGCACTATTTTTTGCTATGTTATTCATTTTCTACATAAACTCATTATTCACAATACATAAACATTCATTAATAATTTTTCATTAAAACACCTGTGTTAGCACTCTTTGGCGGGCCGTCTTGCAATGACCAGCCAGACATGCTGTTGCAAGTAGACTCTACATCAAAGAGTGTAGAAAGTAGTTTATTGTAGAGCCACCATCCGAAGCAGGCAGTCTTCCTGAAAGCTTACATCAACTGAATATTAGAGAACTCTGGGCTCCTTGAGTTCTCTATTACACACCCAGGTTCTGTTACCATAACATTTTTTGAAAGTAAATTATAACACATCCCCTTCCCCACACTCATCAATTATTACAAAATATATAAAGATAATGCGAAACAATAACAAAAACTAGCATACAATAAAACAAAAGAAACATAAGAAAAGAAAAATGCAGATAAAACTATAACCTCACTGTTATAAGCTCAAGGTACATAATCCCTCAACCACTCAGGTCTGCAATGGATTCTAGTTTCATTTTATACCTTAGAAGGAACTTTAACTTTAGATTTATTTGTTGGGGTGCTTCAACAATTACATTGTCTGGACTGTCTGGACACCTCTATTTCACAATACAGGGCATACAACATACTTCACTGTTTTCAAAAACCACTACATTCTTTCTCACTTCCTTTATCCGGAAAGGTCCCATGAATTAAGATCTTCCTTTCTTCCCAAATCACCCAATCACCCACTTAACATCAGAAACACCATTTTTAAAATCATACCTTGATTTAACTTCTCCTGATATGCCCTTCTGAGCTCAGGTCCCTTGTTCAATCTTTCTTCCCATTGTCTTGCCTGCAATATTCCCTCCATCCATGCTGGGTTCATTTTTGTACAGCCAACTCTACCTCTCAAACACATGAAAGGAGATACCATGGAGATAGTATTTGGGGTGTTACAGTGTGCCCACCACATTTCTCTGAGTATTTAAGTTAGAGGAATTCTAGTTTCAACAGCCCTCTGAACACAAAACTCAACCATCCTATTCATGTGCTCAGCCAGACCACTGGCTTGAGGCAAATACAAGGCTGTTCTCAAATGAACAATAGCCAATGATTTTAAGAAATTCTGCATCTCTTGATAGATGAATTGTACACCCTTATCTGTTACTAATTGGTTGGGTACACCTTCACAGGAGAATTCCTCTTTAAGGAACTCTATCGCCACTCTTGTGTCCAATGTTCCCACACACTTTGTCACAACCTATTTGGATGTGTAATCAACCTAATAACGTCACATAAAATTCATTTGAAGGTAACAACTGAAAAGGATCCATAAAGTCCAAACCTAACTTCCACCACGGTTTATCAGGTACTTCAACTGGTGAAAGGGGAATTTTGGTTACAGATTTGCACACATTACACAGTCCTTCACCACTGTTTCAACTCCACAGTCTAACCCAGGCCACCAATACATCTCTCTAAGCCTAGATTTAGCCAAATGTCTGCCTCGATGACCCTCATGGGCTAAGTTGATCGTCTTCTCCCTTACTCCCATAGGTGGTATGGCTTTCAATCCTCTGAATAACTCATCGTCACAGAAAAACAACTCTTCCTTCACAGTCTAATATCTTCTAAGGGAATCAGGGATGCTCCTAAACTCAAGCCACCCTCTTATTACAAATTCTTCAAGCATCTTCCTGTCAGTGTCCTGTTCTTTCGCCAATCTCCACTTTTCCTCAGAAATGGCTTCTTCTCTAATCCAGCAGATCACACTTCCTAAATCTACCTCATCCTCTCTTTCAATTGAAGCTTGTGACAAAAAATCAGCCACACTATTCTGTTAAACCTTCCATCCACCTTTTTATTCTGGGGATCAATTCCTCACACTTCTTTGGGGAAAATATGAACAAGAGGCCTGTGGTCTGTCTTTACTGCCAAAGATAAACCCCCCAAGTAAAACTTGAAGAGTTTGATTGTCCAAGTAGATGCTAGAGCCTCCCTTTCTATGACAGAATAGTTCTCTTCTGCACCCTTGAGAGAAGGGAAGCAAAAGTGATCACTCTTTCTTCTCCACCCCCCTTTTGGGACAAAACTGCTCCTAAACCATTAATCCTTGCATCAGTCGACAGTATGGTTTTAGCAAACATATCAAAATGACCCAAGGTGGGCATTTTGCTGATGCTGTTTTTGACAGAAGCAGGTGCACAGTGACTTGTCCAAACAAATTAATTCCCTTTCTTCAAGAGGGACCTCAAAGGCTGTACCACACTTGAAATGTTTGCAGTGAATTTGGCATAATACTCAGCCAGCCCTAAAAAGGACCTGACTCATCCTTATCTTTAGGTTCAGGTGCCTTGATTATGGAATCTACTACCTCCAACTTGGGTCTGATGCCTTCTCCTGAAATGGCATGTCTCAAGTAGGTAACAGCAGTGACTCTGAACTTGCACTTTTAGTCCAGATGAGGCTAACGTGTTCAATACCTTCCAAAAGGTTTTCATCATGGTCAGACAACGTCTTCCCAGGAACCAGAATGTCATCTTGAAAGAACAATACAGCCAGTATTACACCTAAGACTTTTTTCATAAAACGTTTGAAACAAGCAGCTGCTGAGGCTATTCCAAATGGCATTCTTAAAAACTGGTACGCTCCTAGTGGTGTTACAAATGATGTTCAGTGTCTAGGGCTCGGCATGTAATATAATCTGGTGATAAACTGAGGATAGATCAAGAACACTGAAATACTTTCACCCACCTAAGCTAGCTAACGCCTCTGAAATGTTAGGTAAGGGTGGACAATACACCCATATGTATTTATTTAGATCTCTGAGGTCTACATACATGCAAATTTGTTTCCCACCCTCCTAGGATGCCAATACAACAGGAGCCAACCACTCTGAGGATTACATTTTTTCAATGACACCCCAATCTATCAATTTGTGTAATTCTTTCTTTAGAGGTTCCAGCATAAGTTTGGGAACTCTCCTCACTTTGTGTACACAAGGGATAGCCCTGTTTTTAAGAATAATTCTCTGTTCGAAATTCCTTAAACAACCTAAAGTGTCATTAAAGACTGTAGGAAGTTCCTTAAAATATCATGGTTGGCATCCCATGCTCACTACCATCACTGGACAAGGAGAATTGTGGTCCAGTCTGATGCCCATGTCACGTTGATGGCGCCAGCCTAACAAATTATCCCCCGCTTAGCTACATATATCTTCCCTACAGTTTCTGTACTTTGAAATTGAATTTTCATGACTCTGTATCCCAACACTTCAATCTTAGTTCCTCCATAACTTAATGGGTTAATATCAGGTGCTAACAAGGGATCATTATCCTTACCAAATACTACCTCCCAATCTTTGTCACCTATCATGGTGTAAGGAGACCCTGAATCTGCTAAAACTTTGATATCTTTATAGTCTAGTTTGATGGAACAGTCAGGCATAATAATTGGTCCTTCATCTATGGCTACGACACTCTCTCCAAGCTGATTAATGTTAGGTTTTATACTAAATACCACTTTGGATACAACATTATAATCTTGCATATCCTTAATAACATCAGTATGCGACCAATTCTATGGATCATTGTTATTCATCTCTTTTAACCAACTATTTGTACTCTCCATTCTTTCAACTATTGCAATTGCTTCTCTTAAATCAGGATTTTTTGTCAGTAGTTTTTCTTGTACACGTTTGCTGTTGTACATCGTACGAGCTGATCTCTAACTAGGGAATCAGTGATATCTCCAAAATCACATGGACGTGCTAATGAACGTACAGCTACAAAATTCTCTACATTCTCAGTTTTTCCTTGGGTCCTGGCAAAAAATGAGTGTTTTTCCAAAACTACATTTAACCTGGACTCAAAATGTTTGGGCAATATTGCTACAGACATATCATATATATCTGTTGGTTCTCCATCCGCTTCTCCAATAGGGAGTGTTTCAAAACTATCATAAATGTTTCTGTCTTCAACTCTTAAGTTATATAGAAGAACTCCTTGTTTTCTAGCAGATTAAAATTCATCTCCTCCAATGGCGAAAAGGTACGAGTCAAAAAGATTTTTCTAATGCTTCCACTGTAAAACTTGTTCGCCTTTTTCTGACAAAAAGGCAGGTGGCTGAGACGTGCTGCTTGCTACCATTATGCTAATAAATTCTTGAGTTAGTGATCTTCAAAACTTGTATATTTGGCAAATGTGTATATATATATATATATATATATATATATATATATATATTCCAATTTTTAAGTGTATAGTTACTGTATTACTGTAGAAAAAATATCAGTAGCAAAATAAGTCTAAAGTAGTTGTTCCCATAATGTTTAATTAATCTGTAAGTCCCGATCAGTGTTGATACGGTATAAACCATAAATTGTTTCCTGAGCAAGCATGGTGGTTTCAATAACCATGACCTCTGCTACATGGGTCATGTAGAAATGGACATGCACATAGTGCCCGTGGCAGACGTAGCACGATGTAAAGCAAAATCATTGCTGTTTCACATAGGTGAGTGCACACACCGAGAGCGCGAGAAGTACTGTACTTTACTGTTCCCTCCGGTAGAGACTGAAAAAGGAATGTAGATAAAGATGGAGGTGCGCGCTCACCAATAACGTGAGGAGAGGTACGTGGCAGAAGCTGCACTGCTGCACGTGAGTAGAAATAGTTTGCTGGTAAGCCGCGCAATTTAACAATGGCACGCGCGGCAATACAATTTGAACAAAATGAAGTAAAGTTGACACTGCATCGCGCAGGGTTGAAAAGTTAAAATGGCACATTCAGTACCCGGCTGACAAATGTAGTAGACACGTGCCACATGCAGCGGAAATGTTGCTAGACGTGTAATTAATATTTTATGAAAAGCAAATAGTTTCAACAGTATACACTCTGCAACATTAAAATGCAGCCTAAGCTTGCAGACTCACATTCAAAGGAAAGTCAAGAATCTTTTTCCGCCAGAATATCATTCAGGTTTCTCACAAGGAAAATGAAAAAGGCCCTAATTTCAACCCTGGTGGTAAATGGCGCCCACCACCGTGCTGACGGCCGCCAACATACCGTGACCGCAGCGGTATTCCGCTACGGGTATTATGACCTATACTGAGAAATCCGCCACTATACAGACACCCACACAAGTCCGCCAGCCCAAAGGTCAGTGACAAATTGTCAGTACCAAAACCCACACCATTACGCCAACAGAAATACGCCCACAGAATCAGGACTCACGAATCACTGCGGCGGTCTTTCAACCACGGTAAACCAATGGCGGTACACACCGCCGCGCTCAAAATACACACACACTAACAAAACTACACCACATTGGACAATTCAAACTGCACACACCTGACAGACATACACACACCACACCCACACACCCAATCCAACTTAAAACACACACCCACCTTACCCACAACCCTTTCTATGAAAAAAAAAGATTGCCAACACAGAGAGACACAAGCCAGGAGCACCCACTCAATCTGAGCCACAGAACACCATCACCCATACACCATCCACGCACCTCACAGCACACACCACAACATATCACCCCACACATCACCCCATACATATTCACACATATCAGTCACACCACATCCATGGCACCCCAAAGACACCGCAGGTTTTCAGAGGAGGAGCTAAGGGTCATGGTGGAGGAAATCATCCGGGTAGAGCCACAGCTATTCGGATCACAGGTGCAGCAGATGCCCATTGCTAGGAAGATGGAGCTATGGCAGAGAATCAAGGGTCAACGCCGTGGGACAGAACCCAAGAACAAGGGATGACATCAGGAAGAGGTGGAACGACCTACAGGGGAAGGTGCGTTCCATGGTTGCAAGACACCAGGTAGCCGTACAGAGGACTGGGGGTGGACCCACACCTCCTCCCCCACAACTAACAACATGGGAGGAGCAAGTCTTGGTGATAATGCATCCTGAGGGCCTCGCAGGGGTAGCTGGAGGACTGGACTCTGGTAAGTCAAATCTTTACTACTATATCCCCCACCCTACCTGCATGCAATCACAAACTCCTACCCTCACCCCCATCACTCCCCCACCTCACATATACCCCACTATCACAACCCACCCATCCCAAAACCAAGCCCTGCATGTAACACCAATCCATGGAACCCCCATCACAGACCTGCATGAACACCCATCACCACAATGTGCCCATTAGAGAGATTCACCTAGCCCACAAAATCACCACGCACACAAGGCAAAGCTGACAGGGCAATCCCAACCATACACCCATGCACAAGATGGCACATGCAGATACAATAACACTGTATTTTCATCCCCACAGGACTCCTACTCAACGTCACCGGAGAGGAGTTGCCAGCAACATCCTGTCTCCCCCCAGAGGAGGCCCACAGTGATGACAGCAGCTCTGCACGCCTGGATCATGATGACCAACCTGGCCCATCAGGGACCTCTGGAGAGTCGGGTACCAAGGCACAGTCCTAACCCACCACAGACCCTCCCCCCTCAGGAAACACCAGCACAGCACCCACCCAGAGGGCCCATGCCACTGTCCCCAGGACACGTCAATCAGCAGTGTGTACACCACTACAGGGACCCCACAAACACAGGACGATCAGGGACCTGGGGTCAGTGGCAGTGGGCACATGGTTCAAGGGACAGAGGCACAGGACAACAGGAAAATTGGGAGGACTGCTGTGTGACAGGGGGAGGAAAGGCACAGGGAACCCACTCTCCAGGAGGCACTCACCAACATCTTTGGAGCATACCAACATTCCCAGGAGACCATGGGCCAGATACTGTACAAGTTGCAGGAGACCCAGCGGCTGCAGGAGGGAGAGTACCTGGGGATCAGGGAGGACCTCAAAAAAATCTACACCATCCTGGTCACCATTGCAGGGGTGCTGGCTGACATGGCAAGACCATGAGGGAGGCAGTGGCACAACAACGGGCCACTGACACTAGCCACATTGAAGAACAGCCCTCCACCTCTGCCGGCGCTAGTGGACAGGAGGCCCCGCCACAGGAACAACAGGCCACCAGCACCCCACCCCCTGCAGAAGGAGAACCACCCGCAAACGTTCCCTCCGATCCAGGCTGAAGCCAGAGAACATTGCCAAGACCCCTGTCAGGAAATAGGACTCTCCTGATTGTCACCCTTCTGTCCCACTCTGTCACCCTGTCCATCATGAACTGCCATTACTCCCCTTCCTATGCCCCATTGGACAATGAACCTGTGATATAAAGAGACTGAACTCTAACTGGACATTCCTCCACCATCACCCTATCCCATTGCATATCCCCCTCTACGTATGAGCACTTAAATAAACACCCTTGGAACAAACACAAATCTTGAGTCTGTCAAATGATTTAAATATGTTTTAGTACAACAGTCTGAAAACATTGCAAATCATATGCACAGTAACATATGCATTGGTGTGACCTTTAGTGGGCAGCAGTAAACATACCAGGAGCCATAGTGGGGCACAGATATCTGAAAATAGAGATGCCAAAGGGTACAGTAAGTGGCCATAGACATAGGGAAATGAGGCTGCCATGTACAATGACCAACAGAAAACCGAAATGTAAAGAGGAGTTACAGTGTCTTACCTGTGTCTCACTGGAAGTACTGCTGTATGATAATACTTCTGTTGTCCACATCTTCTTCCTCTGCCTCCTCTTCCTCACTGTCTACAGGCTCCACCGCTGCCACAAGACCATCTCCAGCCTCATCCTCATGCAGAAAAGGCACCTGGCGTCTCAATGCCAGGTTGTGCAACATGCAACATGCAACAATGATCTGGCACACCTTCTTGGGAGAGTAGTACAGGGATCCACCTGTCAGATGGAGGCACCGGAACCTGGCCTTCAGGAGGCCGAAGGTTCTTTCAATTATCCTCCTTGTTCACCCATGTGCCTCATTGTAACGTTCCTCTGCCCTTGTCCTGGCATTCCTCAATGGGGTCAGTAGCCATGAGAGGTTGGGGTAACCAGAGTCACCTGCAAATATCTAGGGATACCTGTTAGACACACACTAACCCTTAGGGGCAACCCCATACCCAGACACCAACTTATACAAGGTGGGGACGTTGGGCTCACCTATTAGCCACACCCGGTGCCTCTGGAGTTGCCCCATCACATATGGGATGCTGCTATTCCTCAAAATGAAGGTGTCATGCACAGAGCCAGGATACTTGGCATTCACATGGGAGATGTACTGGTCTGCCAAACACACCATCCGCACATTCATAGAGTGATAGCCTTTTCTATTCCTGAACACTTGTTCATTTCTCCGGGGGCACGACAAATGCCACATGTGTACCATCAATGGCACTAATGATGTTGGGGATATGTCCCACGGCATAAAAGTCAGCTTTCACTGTGGCCAAATCCTCCACCCGGGGGAATACGATGTAGCTGCGCATGTGTTTAAGCAGGCCAGACAACACTCTGGGCAACACGTTAGAGAACATTGGCTGAGACATCCCTGATGCCATGGCCACTGTTGTTTGGAAGGAATCACTTGCCAGGAACTGGAGCACTGACAGGACCTGCACTAGAGGGGGGATACCTGTGTGCTGGCGGATAGCTGAAATCAGATCTGGCTCCAATTGGGCACTCAGTTCTTGGATTGTGGCCCGATCAAGTCTGTATGTTAGTATAATGTGTCTGTCCTCCATTGTCGCAAGGTCCACCAGGGGTCTGTACATCGGAGGATGTCGCCATTTCATATTCATCCACCGCGGTTGAAGCCTATGGAGGAAAATGGTGAGGAGAGGGTCATATTCACACATCAATTGAAATAATGATGCATCTTTTCCTTTACAGAACCTGTATGTGAATCTGAGAGTCAGTTGCTGTGCCAATGTCTGCTGTGACGCAGTTAGGTGCCATGGCCTGTGCCCCCCTGAAATGGTGGCTGCCTGACCTGTGAGGAGGGACAAGTGGAAATGAGGTAATTCCGCTGGCGTTGTGCGCCGTTGCGGTAGGTGGTCGACGACCGCCGCAGAACTTCTAAATTGCTATCATTGGGCCCTATGGGTTCCAGGAGCCAATGGCAATGTACGCCGGCGCCGTCGTGACCGCCATTTTCTATCTCTTCACTCACTTGCTACCTGACCTTCAACAGGAGAGGACCTACACTGCAAGTGCTGCTGTGACCTGTGTCTGGAAGCGACAATGGCTCATGTGTCTGGGGAAAGGGCCCCTGCCTTCAATGCGGAGGAGTTGGAGAGACTGGTGGATGGGATCCTACCCCAGTACACATTACTCTACGGTCCTCCAAACAAACAGGTGAGTACACTGTGAGCATGATGCATGGGCATGATTGCTGTGTGTGTAAGCCATTTATAGGGGGGGCTGAGGAGTCCTAGCCAGAGTGCTGCATGTATGGTGGTTAATGTATGTGCGTCAGGGGATGGGAGGGAGCTGGTGGGCCATGAGTGTGATGGTCTGGACGGTTAACTAATTCCCTTTTCTGCTGTCTTTTCCATGCAAGTCAGCACCCATCAGAAAAAGGGCTGGGCATGCAATTACCAAGGAGGTGCGGACCCTGGGGGTCTTTGACAGGCGGAGCACCCACTGCCGCAATGGTGGGAGGACCTGTGCCGCTAGGCAAGGAAGACAGCGGAGGCCCAGCTGGGGCTGGCCTCCCAACGAGGAAGGGGTGCCCGTCGTACCCTGACCCCCCTGATGTTCCGCATCCTGGCGGTGGCCTATCCGGAGTTGGATGGGCGCTTGAGGGCATCACAGCAGCCACAAGGGGGTGAGTACAGATTCAGAATCATGACTTTGCGCTCGTTAAGGTTTACCTGGGTGGGGGATGTGGGCTGTGGGTGCCCCTAGGCCAGGGCGAATATGGCAGGGTAGGTCCCTTGGGCAGGCTCTGAAGCAGTCCAACCCCTATGGTGTTAGTGGGCATCTACTACTGGGCAGAGTCCTGTGGGTTTCAGGTATGCAGCTAATGGCGTTAAACATTGTACCCCATGGGCTGGTGACTATCCTAGTAACTGGTAGTGCATGGCCTAGTGCATAGGGCTGCTCCCTGTGTGTTGTGTACGCCAACGGTAGTGGTGTTGCTGGCATTGACCAAGTGTATCCTCTGTCTCTCCCCCCTTTTTGTTTTGTCACCTTGTCCTTGTGTGCATTAGCATCATCTGTCGGAGGAGCAGAGGCACCGGCGACGGAGGGAGCTGCATCACACATGGCCCAGGAGGCCAAATCCACTGACGGTGAGGGCACCAGTGGGACGGAGGGCGAGGGGAGCACCACGACGGGGACCGGAGGGGACAGCACAGACAGCGACTCTTCCTCCGATTGAAGCTCCCTGGTCGGTGGCGGACACCTCTGTGCCCACCCCAACAACAGGTACAGCCGCCACCTCCCCCTATCAGCACCACCCTCCCAGCAGCCCCTCAGCGTGTTTCCCTGTGCCCACTCACCCAGGAGGGTGGGCATCTCCTTCGCCCCAGGCACCTCTGGCCCTGTCCCAGTCAGCCCTGCTGCCCTCAGTGAGGAGGCTATTGACCTCCTAAGATCCCTCACTGTTGGGCAGTCAACCATTCTGAATGCCATCCAAGGTGTCGAGAGGCATTTTCAGCAAACAAATGCATACATGGAAGGCATTCACTCTGTCGTGGCGGCCCAACAGAGAGCATTTCAGGCTCTGGCCTCAGCACTGATGGCAGCCATTGTCCCTGTCTCCAGCCTCCCCCCTCCAACTTTCTCTACCCAGTCCCAATCCCCTCAACCCCAGCCTATCCCAGGCACACCTTCAGACCAGAATTCACAAAAATCAACATACAAAAGTGGCTCAGGCAAACACAAGCACCATACTTCATCTCAGAGGCACTCACACAAGCACCATCCCCATGCAGACACACCAAAATCCACTGCCTCTACTGTGTCCCCCTCCTCCTCGTCATCCACCTTCCTCCCAGTATCATCTCCACTCACACCTACATGCACTACATCCACTACCTCCATCACCAGCACGCCCATCACAACACACCCCTCACTGGCAGTCACCACCCCCACATGCATGCACACGTCCCGTGTCATCTCCCAGTGTGTCTGTGACTCCTCCTTCCAAAGTACACAAACGCAAGCACCCACCCACCCAACAGCCATCCACCTCCCAACAGCATCCAGCCCATGCACCTGCACCCAAACTCAGCAGACAGACACCTCCTACCTCCTACAACCACTCCCTCTTCATCCACTCCCAAACACTCTCCCTCTTACTGCCCCAGTGTCCGTAAGAAGCTTTTCCTGGCAAACATTGACCTCTTCCCTAACCCCCCGGTCTTTCCCCTCGGGCCAGGGTGGCCAGAACCCAGCCCAGCACCTCAGCCACCAAGTCGACATCACCGTGGTTCCTGCAGCTATCAGAGGCTCAAAGGGGGTACCAGTCAGCCCAGCCAGTGTGCCACCAACCCCTGTCAAGGCCAAAGCCATTTTGCCACCTGGCAAGGTGAAGAGGGAGACAGCATCCAGCAAGGGGAAGGAGCCACAACCACCCAGGAAGACCACCTCAAAGACTCCAGCTGCCAGACCCAAGGTCACACCACCAGCTGCAAAGGTGAGGAAGGGGCAGAAAACACCAGGCAAGGCACTTCAGCCGTCCGAGGCTGCAGGTGAAGGCCTGGTGGCTACCAGCACAACCACCAACACCGCCACCTGCACCGCGGCCAGCACTGCCACCTGCTCCATCGCAAGCACCACTACTGTCAGCAGCAGCCCCAGTGGGCAGCCATCCAAGGCTGCAGGTGAAGGGCTGGAGCCTCCCTCCACCACTGGCAGCACCGGCACCTGCACCACAGCCAGCACCACCACCAGCACCTCCACTAGCACCGCTGCAAGCACCGCCACCTGCACCGCCACCTGCACCGCTGACAGTAGAACCACTACCAGCAGCAGCAGCCCCAGTGGGCAGCCGTCCGAGGCTGCAGGAGAAGGGCTGGAGCCTCCCTCCACCACTGGCAGCACCCCCACCAGCACCAGCACTACCACCAGTTTGCAGCCGTAGCCGCCGCCGGATGGAGTCTAGCCCTGCCTCCATGAACTATCATGCAACCTGGTCCCTGCAAATCTCATGCCTCAGACCCTTAGATGAGGTACTGTGAACAGCCACGCCCCAAGTGTTGCATCACTGGGCACACAGCCCCCTCCAGAACCATTGGAGAAAGGCATCCACTCACCCTATCCTTGGCAGGATGAAGCAGACTGGGCACAAAGCCCCCTCCAGAACCAGTAGAGAAAGGCATCCACTCACCCTATCCTTGGCAGGATGAAGCAGACTGGGCACAAAGCCCCCTCCAGAACTAGTTGGCAAACCACCCACTAGAGAGACCGTGGCCCTGCACTCCCCGGGACCAAGCAGTGGGCAAACCACCCACTTGAGAGACTGTGTCTTTGCACTCCCCAGGACCTCCCCAGGACCTCCCCAGCACCAAGCAGTGGGCAAACCACCCACTTGAGAGACTGTGGCTTTGCACTTCCCACGACATCGCTGTGGGCATGGAGCCCCCTCTAGGAGCAGTGGTGTTATTCCATCTTCCGGCTGAGGTGACCCCCCCTTCCCTGTCCCCCTGAGGTGCCTGTGTGTTTTCGACCTGATGCCCCTGCAGTGTTCTCTCTGTATTGAGGCAGGAGTCAAGTGTGGGGTTGGCCTATGAGTTTTGGCCCAGTGGGCCACAGACATTTTGAGTGGACAATGTGCCGCCTTATGTACATATTGCATATTTTTGTAAATACTGTTTTTAAAATTATTACGTATATCTGATTATTTCTAATATATCTCTGATTTGACTCTGTTCCTTTTGTCCTTGCCTTCTTCCAGGGGGTTACGGGGTGTAAATGTAATGTTGTTGCATGTGTTTGTGTGTATGGTGTTGGGGGTGAGAATGTTGCGTGTTGTATGTGTGTATCACTCTCTTTTCCCTCCCCCCCTCCCCTGTGTACTAGGTGCAGTACTCACCGTGGTCGTCGTGCTGCCGTTCGTACTCCTGGTAGATGAGGAGGTAGACCAGCATGGGGAGGACCTGCAGCTCGGGCTCCATGGCGTCCTGGTTCTTCGTTGAGTGTCGAAAGGTGAGTGGTTCCCCTTCTGGGTACTGTTTCCGCCATGCTTTTGATGGCGTTGGTACCGCCCCGGAAAAGCTGGCAGATGGGCGGGTTGTGATGGGGTGGGCGGTACATTGACTTCCGTCTGTCTGTTGGCGGTTAACGCTGCAGTGTTTGTTGCTACCGCCGTGGCGGTCAGAGTGTTAAAGTGGCTGTATGTGTTGCTGGTTTCCGCCGTGGTCATAATCGCATTTTTTTTACCGAAGGCCTTTTGGCGGTATTACTGCCACTTTAACACCGACCGCCAGGGTTGTAATGAGGGCCAAAGTCTCTTCTTAAACAAAACATGGGTTCATAGAAGGAGAGGTTGGTGGCACCGTCTGTCTCCTTCTAGGCAATACGTCGTCGCCAGTGTTGCAAGTAGGCTCTACATCATAAGTGTAGAAAATAGTTTATTGTACAGCAACTGAAAATTACAGAACTCTGTCCTCCTAGAGTTCTCTATTATGCACCCAGGTTCTGTTACCATCACATTTAGAAAGTAAATCATAACACATGTGCACTAGGCAGCTGAGTTATAGAAAGCCCAGGCATCCAGTGCCCTTGGGAGCACCGAGAGAGGCCACTCCCTCCAATCCTGACGCTGCTTTCATGCTGGTTACCAGTATGAGAACTGTGTCAGGATTGGTTAAGGTTGTTGGATGGGGCCTGAGATGGAGGCAGGAGCAAAGAAGGAAACTGGAGTGAGGAGGGCATGTCCGTCACCAACTTCAAACAAGGTAAGTTTTTTTTTTATTTTTATTTATTTTATATCCCAGGCCTCCTTTAGTGTGGTGTGTGCGTGCATGCACCCACCCCCACCTATTCGTGTGCCCCACCACTCTTGGTGGTTCCATGCTACCCCTGTTTAGTTCTTAGAATAAGGGCTATTGAATTATGCAATTTTAAAGCCACAGCGTTTTGTGCATAATTATGATTATGCTGCATTTGCCACATAATCCATCATCTGCTCCATAATCTGGAGATTTGACCCAAAAAAAAAAACTCGGTCTCAGACGGGTCAAAAGATATTAAAAACTCGGCTACCTGTGTTGAAGCAATGTGGATCACCTTTTGCAACTTTTACTGGTCACCTTTTTATTGCTTATTGCTGCATTGGGGTGTTAAACTGGTACTAGTGAGGTAAAACCTTTCCCCAGACAGTGTTAGCATGTGTAAAAATAACAAAATATTAAAGTAATACTGTGATAAAATATGCTTCAATATGATACATAATTTAATCAACCCTGCCGCATAATTTGGTCCTTCCCTGCTTCATAATTCAAGTGGCCCTGTTTATCAGCTTGGCAAGCACACACTTGGCAGCCTTCTTTCTGTAGCGAGTTCTGACTCTTTAATTATAGTGAATACCACTGATTGAACAGTTCTTGAGAGCCCTTGAAACTGGTTAATCTGTAACACTGGGCGATCTGGTTGTAGAATGGTCACAGCCCACACCCATGCACCATTCCCAAAGTTACCTCATAAGAATATCATCTTGGATTGCTCATCAAGGATCATATTAGGTGATGTAATAAGAACAATCGGCTTTAAACCTGAAAAGCGACTCACTCTAGTGGGTCCACACAACATCGTTCAGCTAAGAGGTGGGATATCCCAGCTGTCTTTCCACATCATATCCTAGACCACAAACTATTGACTTAAGTCTTCATTAACATAACCTATTACATTAGCGTTTGTTGTTGGTTAACCTGCTTTCAATAGGTGCTTCTCGCTACCTGTGCCGCTGACCCTGCAGATTAGTAATCAATATTGCTCTTGAGCAGAGTGTAAACCTCTGCTGAAGAGTTTCATGGCTGCCTTTGTTTGGAACTCACCTGAGGCGCCGTCAAACTGAATGCGTAAAAAGGCTTTGGCTTGGGAGTTCTTCTAGGCCTTGCTGGGCAGAAGCTGATGGTGATCCAAAAACACTAGCAGAGTCTCTTGCCAGGTTTCTATAATAGCTGAGGAAGTTGTTTTGAGATTGTGGCACTCTAATACATTTGGCGATTCGCCACATTGAAAAACAATAAACACACAGTTGCTAAATTGAATTATGGCAACAAATATATAACACTCATGAAGTGTAATTACTCAGATAGCAAAACATGTTTGTACCGTCAACGCACTGCCTTGAATCAGCCATGGTATGACACTGCATCTGCTTGACTGGAAGCTACAAGTCACTAGTCCCATTAGCTGAAGAGATAGTTCTTTTTAGGTTGAAGCCTACAAGACAGCGGCACTGTTTGGTTTGCAAAAGATGTCTTGGGAACATTTAGAAAGCTAACCTAGGAATGCATTTCACACATTGCGTACCCATATAAGAGGAGAGGGTGTAGGAAGTATTTTTTCTAGCACACAACAAAAAATGAACTGTGCTGATGTTTCATAATGTATCAGAATGAATACAAATGAAGCACTTTTTTTGTAATTCTGAAGTGTGCTGGAAAATACTCTGTGAAAACCATCAAAACACATCAATACTCTAGATGATAGCATTTTCACATATTACAAATTGTGTGCAGTAAAACCAAAGTTCAGTGAAAATGTAATGGCCATCTCAATCGAAAATGTGTTGTCTGTAATGGCAGTGTGCTATCAAACCATGCACACTCCACATTTTCCCACTCCATTCAACTCTATGCACTTCCACTCTATGCCATGCCATTCCATTCTACAATGCAAAATTCACCTCTATGACATGCCACTCCATTCTACACCCCTCCACCCTAAGACACTCTGCGACAGTCCATGTCACTCCAATCTATGCCACTCACTCCACTCTATGCCCCTACTTACTCCTCTCCGCTCTGCCCCACTACAATCTATCCCACTCCTCTCCACCCCAATGTAACCCAGTCTGTCCCTCTCCACTCCACTTCTATATAATCTACCCCAATCTACTTCACTCCAATCAAGCCTACTTCACTTCACCCAATCTACCCCACTGCAATTTTCACCACTCCAATGTGCCCTACCCCAATTTACTCACCCCATCCTACTCTACCCCACACCACTCCAATGTACACCACTCTAACCCAATCTACACCACTCCACTCCAATCTACTCCGATCCACTCCAACACTACCCAATCTAACCCACTCCACCACAATCTACCTCACTTAGGGCCTCATTATGACTTCGGCGGTCCTTTCACAGGACCCCCGAAGCCGCTGCAGGCAAAAGACCACTAATACTGGACGTGTTTTGACTGCAATATTAGGAGTGTTTCACTGGCCCAGAGGAACACTCACCACAACATTGACGTCAGCTCGTAATTGAGCAATGTTGTGGCACGTCGGGTACAACAGCACCCACCAGTCACGCATCTCACTTCCCATAATTCGGGCAGTAAAATGCGTAATGGGTCTGTGTATAGGGGCCCCTGCACTGCCCATGATAAGTGCATGGGCAGTGCAAGGGCTCCCATGGGCCCCCTAAAGCCCCCATTCCGCAAGCCTTTTCATGGCGGTGTTAACCGCCATGGAAAGGCTGGCAGATGGGGACTCGTGATCCCCAGGGCGCTACCCTGGCGGATTACAACTGCCGGGACCGCCAGGCTGCAGGCTGGCAGTGTCGGCAGTTGGACTGTGACGGCTCCGCCACGGTCATAATGGGGCGGTCCGACCGCCATCGAGAGGCCGGCGGTGTTAAGACCTCCAGCCTCGTAATGAGGCCCTAGTCTTCCCCACTCCACTCTATTCCAGTCTACCCCACTCCACTCCAGTCTACCCCACTCCACTCCAATCTACTGCATTCCATTCCAGTCTACCCCACTCCACTGACTCTAACCCAATCAACCCACTCCAATGTGCCACACTCCACCCCAATCTACCACACTCTACTCAAATCTGCCCCACTCTGGTCCAATTTACCCCAGTCTACCCCACTCAAATCCAATCCACTCCAGCCTACCCCAATCCACCCGAATCCTACGTACCCCTATCCAACCCACTTTATTCCAATTTACCCCACTCCAATCTACTCCACTCTACTCTACTCCACCCCATTCCAATCTACCCAGTCCAATTCACCCTCTTCTATCCAAGCTCCACTGCAGTTTATTCATCTCCTCTCTACTAGCTTCTACCCCACTAAACTCCAATCTACCCCACGCCACCACAATCTTTCCCACTCCATTAAACCACAATCTACCCCGCTCCAGTCTACCACAATCCACCCACTCCACTCCAATCTAACCAACTTCACTCTACCACACCTCCTCTATATCAAAATCTACCCCACTTTACTTCAATCAACCACACTCCAGTCAAATCTACCCCACTCCACTCCAATCTAACACAATCCAGCCCACTACAATCTACCCCTCCACACTCTACCCAACCTCAACCTTCCCCATTCCAATTTACCCAAACTACTCCAGTCCAATCTACTCCACTCCAAATTACACTTATCTACATCATTTCAATCTATTCCACTCTACCCAACTCTACCCAGCCTGCCCCACTTCACCCCACCCAATCTCACCCCACTGCAATCTACCCCACCCCCTACTCCACTCCAATCCACCCCACTTCACTTCATGCTATCCCACTCCACTCCAATCTACTCCACTCCGTACTACCCCACTTGAATCATCCCTTTTCAAATCTACCCCACTCCATTCTACCCTACTCCATTCTTCCTATCTACTCTACTCTAATCCACCCAATCTAACCCACTCCACTCCACCCAATCCAACTCACTCCACCCCACTCTAATCTACCTTGCCCGAATACACACCAAACTACCCTACTCCAATTTACCCTATACAATGCACCCCACTCCAATCTACCCCACTCCAACCTAATCTCCCACACTCCACTCCAATCTACTCCTATCCACTCCAGTCTACCCCACTCCACTCCAATCTACTCCACTCCACTCCAATATAACCCAATCTACCCCATTACATTTTATATCAATCTACCCCACTCTAATCTACCTCACTCCACACCATTATACTCAACTCCACACCAATCTACCCTAGTTCAATCTACCTCATTATCCCACTCCAATGTGCCCCAATCTACCCTACTCTACTCTACTCCAATCTACCCCAACCCTTACCAATCTGCCCCACACTACTCCAATCTACCCCACTCCCCCAATCTACCCCACTCCACTCAATTGACCCCACCTCAATCCACTCCAATCTAACCCACTTCACTCTACCACACCCCCCCTATATCCAAATCGACCCCACTTGATTCCAATCAATCACACTTCACTTATATCTGCCCCACTCCAATGTAACCCAATCCAGCCCATCCAGCCCACTCCAATCGACCCCTCCAAAATGTACCCCACCCCAGTCTTCCATATTCCAATCTAACCTATCTACTCAAGTCCAATCTACTCCATTCCAATCTACACTTATCTAAATCACCTCAATCTACTCCACTCTACTCCATTCTACCCCAATCTATCCAACTTCACCACACTGTGTCGCACGCCACTGCAATCTTCCGCACCCACAATACCCCACTCCATTCCACCCCACTTCACTCCATTCTATCCCACTCCACTCCAATCCACCCCACTCCAATCTACCTCTCTCCGTTCTACCCTACTCCATTCTACCTGACTCCATTCCTATCTACTCTACTCTAATCCACCCAATCGACCCCACTCCACCCCAATCCACCTCACTCCACCCCACTTCAATCTACCCTACCTGACTACACATCAAACTATCCCACTCCACCCCAATCCATCTCACTCCACCCCACTCCAATCTACCCTACCTGACTACACATCAAACTACCCTACTCCAGGAGCTGCGTCAGAGCTCCCATCATGCTCCGCGGCTAGCCACAGACGCAGAAGAAAGGATGTGCGTTGGGAGCAGGATGCGTTATGTTCACATTGTGGCGTTTCCGATTACTGTGAGGCAGCCAAATACTCAGAGGGGGTTTTTGCACCCCCTGGATTGCTGCAAATTGTGCAAAGCTGCCTCTCCGCTTCGTTGTCATACTTGGACCTGACTCAGCAGAAAAGTTTACAGATGCCCAACTCTGTCCTGCCTCCGGAGAGGAGATCAGCACAAAAAGGGAGGTGAGGCAGGTGTTACGAGACATAAATACACTTAAATAGAGGGGGCAGCTTCGCTTTGCACCTGTCTAAAAAACCCTCATTGCACCCAGACTAAATTATTTTAGCTTTTTCCAGTGCTCTCTATGTTCAGTTCACTATGAACTTTAAATTTACTCACTAAAAGACACTTACCCTGGCAATATAGGCCCTCATTCTGACCTTGGCGGGCGGCGGAGGCCGACCGCCAAAGTCCCGCCGTCAGGTTACCGTTCCGCGGTTGAAAGACCGCGGCGGTAATTCTGACTTTCCCGCTGGGCTGGCGGGCGGTCGCCTTCAGACCGCCAGCCAGCCCAGCGGGAAAGAGGCTTCCACGATGAAGCCGGCTCGGAATCGAGCCGGCGGAGTGGAAGCTGTGCGACGGGTGCAGTTGCACCCGTCGCGTATTTCACTGTCTGCGCAGCAGACAGTGAAATACATTTAGGGGCCCTCTTACGGGGGCCCCTGCAATGCCCATGCCAGTGGCATGGGCACTGCAGGGGCCCCCAGGGGCCCCGCGACCCCCCCTACCGCCATCCGGATCTCGGCGGTCCGACCGCCGGGATCTGGATGGCGGTAGGGGGGGTCGGAATCCCCGCGGCGGTGCAGCAAGCTGCGCCGCCGCGGAGGATTCAATGGGGCCGCGGTACACTGGCGGGACCCCGCCAGTGGTGCCGGTCCGACCGCGGCTTTACCGCCGCGGTCGGAATCCCCATTGGAGCACCGCCGGCCTGTCGGCGGTGCTCCCGCGGTCCTCCGCCCTGGCGGTCAAAGACCGCCAGGGTCAGAATGACCACCATAGTGTTCACTACCTCTGGTGTAATCTGGTGTAATCTGCTACGCGACAAGCATTCCTCTGTCAGAGTCAGAGTCAACTGCCCAGGGGGGTAAAAAAGGACAGGGAGCAACATCTACAATGTGGCGATCTCCACATTAATTTCAGGGCAAAGGACGCCCTGCTTCTAGGGCTGCCAAAATAACACGGAGTATCAAAGCAAAGCATCCAGCTCCCTCTGATAACCATGTAAACATGGACTCACCTTCAAACACTGCCCCTCTGCAACCACTGACTCATCGCTCAGCTCTGTCCTGCCTCACAACTCACCACCTCTATGATCAACATGATGGGTCTGTGTCTTGGCTCTAACTCTTTGCTCAAGGAGGTCATAGTCCCGGACCCAGACTCAAATCTGGAGTCAGCTAACAAAGTTTGCTCCCCTCTGAAGTAATCAACTTTCGGTTCTAATTCTGAGGCTAATTACAGTAAAGCCCAGGATACGAGCTCTGCATCCAAGTTGCTATATCCCCTTTTTAGTGGTGGAGCGGGGAGGGGCCAACAAGATGTTACTCCTCCGCTGATTAGTGGCTCCATCTCCGCTCCCAGGTAGACAACTCCTTGTTTGATACATTTTGCGAGCCAATCCGTATTTCCGGGATTAGCACTGCAATGGGGCCCCCTCCGAATTCCATTGTAAATGGACCCCTCGATCCGACTCAAGGTCAGTTGAACTTACAAGCTGAGTGTCCATCTCAGGAGCTTAAAGACAAGGCAAGCATTGGCATCCCCTCAGAAAATCTGCTCCTTCAGATTTTAAGTGAGCTAAAAACCTTGAAAATCTCGCAAGAAGAAGCAAACCAGAGAGCGGAATCGCAATTAAATTTAATTTGCAGTAATATACAGCAACTCAACTCATGTATCAAAGAGGTAGAGCAGTGATTATCAGATCTGGAAGAAGTACACTTTACTTTGGAGCCGTCAGTGGCAAAATGTCAAGCAGATCTGATAGACTTACAGATTCGGCTAGATGATGCTGAGAATTGCTCACGCAGATCTAATCTGAGATTTATGGGAGTCCCTCAAGGGCGCGTAAATGGGCAGACTGTTACAGACCTAATCACCGATCTTATCTTACACCATGTTCTCTCAGAACCAACGGATAAACATTTAGATCTCACCATCATGCGGGCCCACTGGGTTTCTGCAGTACAGCCACCCAATGCAAAATACCCTTGAACTATTATCGTAAACTTTGGCGACTTTTGCGTCAAGGAACGCATTCTTCAACAAGCAATCAAGAGTAAAATACACCAGATCCCTGCCGATTACCCCTTTAAAATTTTCTCAGATATGTCAGTGGCTGCTGCGCATCGGAGGAGGAACTGAAGGGGATGATCCCGGCATTTCAGAAAACTGGAGCTCCAGCAGGACTTGTGCAGCAATCTAAACGTAAAGTTTTTTTTCAGGGACATTTAAATTTAGTTCACACAGTTGATGCTGCTAAGACTCTTTTGTATTCCATTCAAAACCCTGATCGATTAGGACAAAGGGGAGGGCGAGGGGAAAAAATATAAATAAGAGAATGCAAGGACCGGGCACATTATGCACTAAGAGGGGTGAATTTGTTTGAGAATAGTGGATTTTGCAGAGTGTAACATAACGCATTATCTTGGCACTTACTTTCCAGTTCCTTTGCAGTCTATGGTTTCGAGGGGGCCATGTCAAGGCACCTGATTAGGGAAGGAAGGAGTTAGGGGGTGGACGGTGGTCCCGGATTGTCCAGATGGGAGGGCCCAGGTGTTGGCCACTTAAGGGGTGGAGTGAGGGCACAGGGGGATGGATGGGTGAGGCGGTGGAGGTGGCAAGGGGTACAATATCCTTTTTTTACCATACTAAAATGTAGCTATCTGCAATGTATAATGACTAAGTTTACAGTGTGGATGACACCATCCAACGCAGGCCAAGGTCCAAGCTTTCTGGTGGTTTCAGACTACTCAATATTTAGGCGATCTTTTATAAAAATCCAATGGCAAGGTTGAACTCCCTACTAAGAATAGTCTCCTAGAATGTCAATGGGCTAAATAATCGAAGGAAAAGGACTGCAATTGGAGAGAGGGTAAATGCTCTAAACCCCTCTGTCATTTTATTCCGGCTAAAAAAATAGGGGGCTTCAATATGTTCAAGAGATTCGTTGATCTCAAGGTGGTTGCTGCAGCTCCAGCCGCTCACAGAGGTGTGGCGATCTTTTTAGCTAGGGGTCTTGGTGCTGGGCACTCGATTCTCTTTGCGACCCTGAAGGGCGATGGTGCTGGGTGCACTGCCTAATCGCCAAAGAAAGGTTTATTTTCATTAGTTTTTATGTGCGTCTGACAGATGATCCGGCTTCCTATGTGGAACTGCTCCAATCCCTTTTGCAATTTCCAGGTAAAATTATTATTGGTGGGGATTTTAACTTCCTTCAGGATCCATTCATGGACACCACTGTTAAGGGTAAAAAAACAACACAAACCTAGAGTCGCTAAAATCTCTAAAGACTACGTCAAAGTGTTGATGCTCTGTGACCCTTGGAGAATAAATGCCCCAAATGAGAGAGAGTATACGTGTATCTCAAGCCGGTTTAAAAGCACCTCCTGAATCAATTTCTTTCTGATATTCAAAACAATGCTGTAAGGGTCAATCGGTGAGGCATTCTGGTTTATCCGACCATGCCACTCTGGTGCTGGAAGTGGCCCTTTTTCCAGAACACTCGACATCCCAACCTAGAAGGTGGGTGTACAGCCAGCAACTTCTCCAAGACGAGGGCTGGGTACAGGCCTCTAGAGTCAAAATAAGTGAACTCTTTAAATGTAATCAGAGATCTTCAACTCCAGCTATGGTTTGGGATGTGTTTAAGGCCTTTTTTAGGGGCTTGGTAATCGCTAAGGGGGTGGCAGATAAATCTTATCAGAGACAACAAGCGAGGGTACTGGAAGAAGCAGTACAGAGGAGTTTAGCTATCAATCTTCATGCCCCCACCGAAAACAATAGAAAATCTTTTGAACTAGCTGAACAGGCACTATTTAATAGTTTTCGTAAGAAGGTTGACATAGGATATCAGACTCACAGACAGAAGGTATATGAAGAGAGTAATTTTACAGGCAAATTTTTGGCCTGGCAAGCTCAAGACCAAATTGCTAGTAATTTGATACATGCACTGAGGTGCCCTGTCTCCAGGGTAAGACATACTGACTCCAGAGTTGTGGATAAAATCATGCTAGAACATTATAGACGAATCTATAGCCAAACCTAGGATATTGATCTTAAGACTATTAGGGATTTCTTGAGAAAATTGGATATTCCTACTCTTACGGAAGAAGACAGTTATGCTCTAATGCAGCCATTCACGAAGTCAGAACTCCTTGAGGTTGTCAAGAACCTCCCCATGGGAAAGGATGTGGACCTGATGGCTTCCCGGCTGAATTGTGTAAATTTTTTATAAATATATTCATAGACGATTTTTTGTCTTTAATTAATGGCTTGCTCAAGGGCGAGCAGATCCCCAATTCTTGGTGTTCAGGGAATGTGGTTAGGTTTCCCAAAAAGTACAAGGACAGGGAAGACCCTAATGCATATCGTGCAATTTCTTTGCTAAATATGGACTGTACAATAATGACAAAACGTTTGGCCAATAGGCTTACCGTGTCAGGGTTTGTCTTTGGCTTACCGTCCAGGCCAGAGGGAGATGCCGTGCGGCCTCGGTTCTTGCAAGTTCGGCTCTGGCCGAGGTAGGGGCGACCCCTTCCGGTAGCCACGGTGCTGCTGACAGTAATATGCCACCACAGTCTGTGCCCTCCAGAAGGAGTCCCAGAGGAAAAACCCTGTAGGGGAAAAAACCTCCAGACAGGAACTATCTGGAAGAAAAGGAGGACACAAGAAAAATCAGAACCTTGATGGCAGGAAAAACTAAGGAAGAACAGAGGAAAAAACAGGAGCAAAAACTGGATTCCAACTAGAAGACCAGCCGGAGCGTGACCACCACAGAAGAAGTGTTGCAACGCAAAGAGAAGAGAATTCAATCCCCTTATATGCCCCTAGACAGGAAGTGACAAACAGGAAGATGAAAAACGGCCATCTTGGATTGAGAAGGGTTATAGAAGTAGACAGGAAAAGCACCATATTAAGAAGGGAAGCAGATGCATGCAGGGAACAAGAAAAGAGAAAGGTATGCTGAGAGAGACAGGAAAAAAGGGCTACCAGAAGAAAAAGGAAAACGAGAAGGCCATGTAATGGACACCAGGTGAGTGGAAGGTCAAGGGGGGGGGCCCGTGGGTGCCCAAAATTAACATCCACGCCGCGCACAATGCGCGGTGAGAACCAAAGCCCACTCCTGAGCCCCCGCTCCCGCAGCAGCAGAGAGGACGGCGCAAGGTTGGAAAAAAGCGCCGTGGCGGGTCCCGCGGCCCCCACCACAGCTGAGCGGGCGGCGCCGCAGGTCTCTGCGACGTGACATAACGGGGTTGTCACTAAACTGGTGCACCCCGATCAGAACGGGTTTATTGCCAGTCGACAACTTGCAACTAACACGCACTATTTAGCCCAGGCTCTCGATTATTTTGCATCTAGTAAAATTCCTGCCATTATTCTTTTATTAGATGTGGAAAAAGCCTTCGATCTGGTGGTATGGGACACACTGTTTGAAATATTGTCTAGATACAAGGTGCCCTCCCAGGTTTCCGCATTAATTCAAAGGCTGTATCAAAGCTCCGAAGCCAATGTCATAATTCATTCTGCTTGTATTGGTCAACTTCAAGTTCGACACGGGACCCGTCAAGGGTGCCCTCTATCCCCTATTCTCTGTGCTCTCTTCATTGAACCCTTAGCGATTAAAATCAGACAGAATAATCTGATTCATTCCCCGCTGAAGTCAATGGGTAAGATTAAACTCTACGCTGATGATATTATTATGTTTTTAGTTGAAGAGTGATCCTCCCAAGAGGAGGCTCCTAAGGTGTTCGCCGAATTCGAGCAAATTGGTGGCTACAAGATTAACATGAGTAAGACTGATATTATTCTTTGTGGCACTACTCCTATTAGACTGCTCCCCGAATTAAAGCCCTGTGTGAATACTAGGCCAAGGAGATACCTTGGGATTCATTTTTCATCTGAAATAGGAGATCTGTATGATCTTAATTACGTTCCTTTGCTCCTGAAAACCCAGGCCATGCTTGCATGCTGGGGGTCTCTCCCCCTCTCTATACTTGGCCGAATTGCGTTGATCAAAATGTCTATACTACCATTATTTAACTTTCAGTTCTCTGCTATCCCTTGCGTATTAATGTCTCTATTTTTTAAGAAATTAGAGTCTATGTTTGGCCCATTTATCTGGCAAAATCAGAAGGCACGGGCTGCATTAAGTACATTATATGCTGATCGAGAAAAGGGGGGCTTAGCACTACCAAACTTCAAAGATTATTATTTTGCTTTTTTTGCACATTACTTGACCAATTTCAAAATTAACCAACCTATGGGATGCATATTTACTAAAGATTTTCGTGAATTAATCTGTAGGGAGCATAATATTCGGAATCCTGCACTGTTGGCGAAATCTCCAGGAAAAGTTCAATACAAGATTCTTAAATGGCTTTTTAGAAGAAAATCAGATTTTTTTTTAGAAGATATTCAATCCCATATCTGCACTTTCTTGCTCCTCTCACACTGTTTACGTTGCGTTCTGGTTCTCAGCTCGATTTAGAGATAGCGAGGAGATGGGATAATGCAGGATTTAGTAAAACTGGGGATTTTCACATCAATGACAATTGGGAAAAACTGTCAAATATTCAGATGGCCGTTCAAAATGACTTTTTTCTGGTGGGATCCTATAGTATTATGCTCCATAGTTTAAGGGACCTGGATATCGATTTAATCATTAATACACAGGCATTAGTTGCCAAACTAGTAGACCCTCCTGAGGTAAGGTGAGCTGGCACATGGAGAAGGTTACTCCTAGAGCAGGCAAAGACCGATCTCTGGGCAAAAGCGATGAGAAAATGGGATCGCCAAGAGGGCTTCGACCTGTCAAGGGAGTGTTGGGAGAAGATCAATTGTTTAAATTTTACAGTACTCAGAGGCGCGAGTTGGCACGGCATTATATTTTTTAGTAAATGGTTATTATATCGCACCCCACAAGCCGTATCCTGGATGCCCTGATCTCTGTTTTCGTTGTAAGGCAGCAGGGGTGGCTAGTTGGATACACGGGATTGGCACGTCGACTTATTCAGGAATACTGGGATGGAGTATTTAAGATACTATCCACTATTGCTCAGTTACCTATAATTCCCAGTTTCTGGCTAGTGGGCTTGGGCTACGACCCCGGGGCAAAGCTTCCACCCAGGTCGGAAAAACTAGTTTTGATTGCCACTGTGATTGCTAGATCTCTCCTGTTAAGAAACTGTTGTACCAATCTAACTCATTCCCCTCAAGAATGGCTGAGTAAAATGGTACAGGTCAGAAAGCAGGAAATGAGATATGCCAGGAGAGTGGGTGGCGGTAAAAAGTTTTCTCGGATATGAGGCGAACTCTTTCAAGACAATTATGCGTAATTATATTCAGGTTTAATTACAAAATGAATCGGGGTTGCTATCTAGCCTGACTGTATTTATCTGGAGTTATCCTACTGGAAATTATTGGGAAGGATGTTTAAGCCAAAGTATGGCACTGTAATGTTTTTTGTTATTATGCTGGATCTTGATAAAAAATTTATGAAAAGAAATTTTAAAAAAAACAAAAAAACGACCCTACTCCAATTTACCCTATACAATTCACCCCACTCCAATCTGCCCCACTCCCCCCAATCTCCCACACTCCACTCCAATCTACTCCTCTCCACGCCAGTCTTCCCCACTCCACTCCAATCTACCCCCCTCCACTCCAATATAACCCAATCTACCCCATTCAATTCTATACGAATCTACCTCACTCTAATCTACCTCACTCCACACCAGTCTACTCCCCTCCACACCAATCTACCTTAATTCAATCTACCCCACTCCATACCAATCTGCTCCACACTACTCCAATCTACCTCACTCCCCCAATCTACCCCACTCCACTCAATGCCCCAAACTCAACCCAAATCTACCTGCTCCACTTCACTCTAGTCTACTCCACTCCAAACTACACCACTCCAATCAAATCTACCCCACTCCACCCCACTGCACCCCAATCTACCATATTCCAATTACCCCTCCCCAATTTACCCCACCCAATCTACCCCACTTCAAACTACCTCACTCCAATCATCCGTTTAGTCAACCCTACTCCAAACTACCCCACTCAATTTCAATTTACCCTACTCTAATCCACCCAATCTACCCCACTGCACTCCACCCTAATCTACTCCACTCCAATCTACCCCATTCTACTTCACTGTTTCCCAATCTTTCTCACTGTACTCCATCCTCAACTCCATTCACCTCTATCCCAGCCTACCCTACTCCAATCTACCACTCCAATTAACCCAGTCTACCGCACTCCACTCTACTCAATCTATCACACTCCATTCTAATCTACCAAATCTACCCCAATCCACTTCACTCCATACTACCACATCCTACTCAATTCTACCTCCCTGGAGTCTAATCTAACCCACTTCACCCCACTCAATTCTACTCCAATCTACCTGACTCCACCCAGTCTACCTCACCCAACTCCAATCTACCCCAATCCACACTACTCCAGTCTTCCCCAGTCTACCCCACTCTACTCCAATCTACCCCAGCATGTTCCACTCCACTCTCCCCCAGTCTAACCCAATCTGCTGTACTCCTATCTACCCCACTTGGATCTACCCAGTGTAATACATGCAAATCTACTCCTCTCCAATTTACCCCACTCCACCCCAATCTACCTCAAACTACCCCACTTTATACTATCACACCACACTAATCTTTACAACTCTGACACTCCAATCTACCCCACTCCAGTCTACCCTGCTCCACCCCACCCCAGTGTGCCCTAATCCACTCCGTTCTACCCCACTGTACTCCCACTCCACTCTATGCCAATCTACCCCACTCCACTCTATGACACTAACTTTTAGCCATGCTGGACAGCAGCCACACTGGTGTACAAGATGGCTGAAACACATTGCCAAAGCCAATAGCTCTCGCATAGGCAAGACCTATGAGCTTTGCCAATGCTTGTTGAAAGGTGGCTACTAGTCACTTTACACAAGTCATATCCCATAATCTCCTTACAGACAAAGAACTGTTATACAGTGAAGCAGGCACTCCCCGTCCTCCAAATTGCTCTAGCAATGAAAGAACAATGGGCTATATTTATGAACACATTTTCCCATAGACATAGAATGAGTAAAAACCTTTGATACATCTGGCCCAATGTCTCTTTGTTACAAGGTAAAGAAGTGTGAGACAACTCAACTTTTCTGTTGTTCAGAGAGGAAGTAAAACTTAGAAACAGTGTCTCCTCTCTGCTGGGTACTGGCCATGCTCATTAAGACTGCACTTCTGAATAGAGTCAGTTTCACCGTAAGCACATATCACAATTGTGTCTTTTTAGTGGTAACCTACCATTATGCTCTGCAACTCCCCAGTTTTGGCTTGCATCCCCTTCCCTCTGTGTGAGCCTGTGCTGCTATGCATAGTCGTGCACAGTGCCCGGCCTCCGTGCAATCACAGCAACTAATCCGCAACTCCACAAACAATCTGTAAATCCCTCTACACACACCAGTGACTCATAACTCAAGACAAAGTTGCCTGATATAGATACTGAAGGATGATTTACTATGTCACAATGGTGATGGATAACCCGTCTCCTGAAATCTGAATCCCATTATATCCTATGGGATATAAATTTCAGCGGACGAGACATCCATCACCGTTGTGGTGGAGTTAATCGTCTGCCAATATAAATCAGCCCCTTAATCGATTTGGTTAATTTTGCAGGTGAGGACACTTTACTGAGGTCCAAGTCTGAAAAATCTCCCCAATCATAAGCAGGGGATAATAAGCACAAACTATTTCCTGATTAAAACACCTGAGCCCATTTATCATATAGTCTTTTGGCAAGAGACTATGTTACCTGAATACTCTGCTTAACTGTCAGCACCTTCATAGAAAGCCTGATAACATTAACAAAAATAAAGAAGAGAAAGTTATACAGGAGCTACACTTTTCTGAGAGGTGCCCCGCTGATTGAAAGACTGCTCATAAATTGTTAGCAATATAGGACACCTGAATTACCAATGGTAAGCTTAAACTCTAACTCATAGCGCTGTCTTTGGGAATGTGGATATATGCTTAGATGAACCTCATTACAGACCTCCTGCAAAATCTGGCTAATTCTGTTGAAGACAAAAATGGAACAATAGTTCCTCGAAATCAGACCTACTCTCTCTTTGGTAGCAAAGCAAGATCAAAGCTTTCATAATGATGGAAGGCACCATTGAATAAGTAATACAAATTAACAGAGTTTAGAATGTAATAGCCCAATATCCAGACAGCCATATTTAAGTAAGAATAGAATTGAATAAAGAAACCATCAAAAATAGACACACCCAGTGCCATAAATGTGCCAAATAACTGTATTAACCCTATTTTCCTGAGAAAAAGAAACACAAGATAACTAGTTGATGCTGTGTGAAATGGAGTGCGGCCATTGGTGGACTCTGAGGTGAAGCTACCATCAGTGCAGCGGAGACAGTGGCACCGGGTCCCAGAGTCAAGTTGACTCCATTGAACCCTGATCATTTATGTATTTTACTCCCTCAAGATCAGCCAAAGGAGCCTTTTTCCTTGCTTGCACCCTGGCTCGCGACATACTTCCTTTGTTCCTGGATGGACTATTGAGAAACGTAACCGAATAACTACAACATCAAAGTCAAAGGAGAACAGAACTAACAGCAATTATGCCAGCTCTAGCGGTATATGAGGCAAGTAAATCATATGGGTTTCAAGTAAGGTTTCTACACTTAGACTTAGCCACATGGGTGCTCCACAGTTAGGAGCACAGCGGCTTGTGGTCGGAGAGAGCATTATCAGTGCTTCAGAGTTCTGGCATTGGCCAGTTTTCGCTGGCCGCTTCTGCAGAAAAGTCTTTACACTGTTTAGGGCATGTTGGAACTGTGCAAAAAGAACACAGACGTAACTTGTACAAAAATATACCCCAGCTTGAACCAAGAAGATACATTAAATGTCCAGGAATACCACTGCAGGAATAACACTAGTGTAAAAACTGCCATAAAGGTGAAGTTCAAAAATATGTCTATGGGAAAGTGTAAGGAAACAGTAGAAATACCTTTTGCAGTGTTTACCCCATACCAAGAGCTGACCGACATGACATGTATCACTGACATGGTCATGGAAAGTTACCAAAATCACACAAGAAAGTGCGGGGTTCAAAGAGAGCTCTAAGCTGTGGAAAGTTTCCTAGTATCTCTTAGACCATATTAGGTAAGTTTAATGGTGGAGACTGTTGGTGTGGTTAAAAACTAAAATGGGGACACTTCTGTGAGAGCAAGGACTCACGGGGTCGCCTATCTAAGAGTGTACTTTCACATAGGTGACTGCTTAGGTGTTTTTAAGTATACCCCTAACTTAGCTGGATCCCACACTTTTCCAGAACAGTGATAATTTACGCACTTCCTTCTGTTCCTTTAACAGTGAGGTTGAGTCCGCCCAGGTGGCATTGTCCTACCTGGGTGGGGCTAGGTGGTCATATGATGAAGCATCGCACTATATAGTGTGTGAGACCACCTACTCCGCAAAGGAAACTTTCCCTCCCCTTCCTCCACCTCCTAACCTCGACTCTCCACAGTATCTACCAGCATCAACTTACCTAATATGGTCTAAGAGCTACTAGGAAACTTTCCACAGCTTAGAGCTCTCTTTGAACACCGTACTTTCTTGTGTGATTTTGGTTTTGTATTTAGGGAGATCAGTACGGTGTTGTTCCCTTTGGATATATATATTTTTTATATCCTCAACTCTCCCTTACTCTCCAGTTGTGTTACGACATGGAAAGTTACCACCATCTGAGAAGAGCTGGTAAAAGTTTAGAGATCACAGGGTATGAATTGCGCGCAAGCACTGCAAATGTGACTGAAACTGAGTATATGTGACCTCAGCTTGTTCGCTGCTGTATTACCTGTAGTTGATATGCAGGATGTAGCCCTTCTGTTAACACGTGCAATGCAGCCCATATTCGAGGAGCAACAAGTGCCTATTGTCAGAAGGGACCGAAGGAGGTGGAGAAACTCCGTGAAAATCAATCCACAGGACATGAGATCAGCTGGCATTTTCCTGGCAGTCAGATGGAGAGGTCATGTCCCTACTGGCACTCACAAAGGAGGAGGATTTAATATAGACATCAAGACAGCCATGTCACCACTTGCTGTGCTATTAAAAGTCCTACATTACGAAGTATCTGACGTCTACCAACATACTGTCATCTTGACATTTCACAACGAACCTTACCCAAATATTGCCAAAGTCCATGATGGATTTCATTTTGAGGCAAATTAGTTGTTAGAACTCTTTTCCAAAAGATGTCATTTTATAGACATTGCTGGTGCCACAAATGCACTCACATCCAACTGGTGGCACTCAGGGACAGAGAGGAGGTTTGCTAAATAGTAAAATTACTTATTTAGTTTATGTGCAGCTAGCTTGTGAAGCTGACCTACCATTCACCCATGAGGACCGTGGACAAAGGATATGCCTTCAAGGTCAAATGTTACCCAAGGTGTTGTGTCCTTTAACCTTACACACAATTACCCTACAGGTGACAAATAGATAGATTATGGTCAGGTACATATTTCAACAAAGGCACATGACATTTCACACCAATTGACTAAGAATTAATAATAGAAAACCAAAACTCAGTGGGGCGGTATTTTTTAAAAGATTATTTAGTGCACACTATTTCTGCCAGACAGGGAACATTTATGTCAGTTATTTCAGCATGAAATATTCTGACCTCACTCGATCTTTGCAAAGGTGGCGCTAACCCCATATTTTGTTCCTTGTATAGCACATGCTCCGAGTGTTGGAGTTGCCTGGCTCCTATTAGCAGCACCATTCTTCCACTACCATTGCTGGCACTTTTAGACTGCTATATTGTTTTTATGAGTTATTTCCTCACGATTATTTTAGCGAAATGTCATTCGCCAGTTTACCCACAGTTAAGGGGAGCCTCATCTAGGGGCTAGGAGATGCTGGACTCCGGTTCGTTTATTTGTTTTCCCACTGAGAGAGCGTAGTTTAAATATTATATATCTAGATGTGAAATGCTTACAATTAACAAGGCTGCATTAATAGTTATAAAATATTATTCATTTGAAATGTATTCTAACATACCTATAAATGTGAAGAATTATTGCATGCATAAACTAATGTCGACTGTAAGAAAGAATTGCTTGTACTATGATCAATTGAATACGTTAACATCTACAAAGATTGCATTTATTAGCATCCATAAGTCTTAAGTTAGCGTGAGTCGAAAACTAGCTGTGTAACTCTCATATTAAAGCATATTTTTCTGTTTCTTCAGTGTGCTGACTCGCAAAAGGCCATGACCCAGCAATTGTTCTTTTCTCCGTTTTATGTAACATTGCTAGTTTTTCTCATACGCATGCTAGCTGCTTTAGTATAAAGTTATACGCTTTGCAACAAAATATGGACACTTTCAAGGACATTGAACCACGGAAAAGAGAACTTTTGACCTGAAGAACGTGCCAGAAAATGAAGTAACCCCGGATGTGCCACCTACGAAAAGCGTCAATTATGAAGACCAATCAAAATGTTATAAGTTATCGTAAAATGACAAATGCATTACTTAATGTATAATTTGATAGGTTACAGATAGTGGGGTGAAGTGACTATCCAATAGAATTTTGGGGGAATGTATTATGGAAAAGGGATAAAAACCCATGACACAGGAGACTCGGGGGCGCTAGGTAGGGAATGATATCGATTGCATCCAGAAACTCTGTCACTCTATTTGGTGACTTGAGACTTAGACAAAACCATCCTCACCCATAGACTGCCCCATTGCACTTTCTTCCTTATGAGGGAAGTGTCTTCTGCCCTTAGACTAGATAGACTGACGGCGATCTAACTGATGTCCTGAAGACAAAGACTGATCCTGTATGCTGACCTATTTCGAGGAGGGTAATTATGCTGCTGCTATTAAAAATTTGTTTATTTGCCTTTCCTTTCTAGGTACCAACTGCTGTGTATTTTTGATTAGAGACCTTAGTTAGATGTTTTCCAAATTGATGTTCTAAATTGTTTTGCATGAAGCCCAACATGCTGATGCTAATTAGTGGCTAGATGAGGCATTCACCTTGACTGACGTAACTGACGTGACTGACGTGGTGCTATGCTGAACTAAGACATATATGAGGTTCTATGCATTTTGATTTGTTTACCTTCATATTACTATCTTATCTTTGTGATCTTTGTATTGTTGAAACCTTATCATAGCTGCTGCATTGTGACTATGCTCTTTTGCTTCTTTGTTTTGAGATTAATACATCTGCTATTAGATTGTAATCAATAGGGAATAAAATTCACAAAACTTCAATAAGGTGTGGTTATTCATGACTGAAAGATCATGGTTGCGTTAACGATCCTAACTAATGTCTAAATTGAGATATATTGTGGTGATATATGTTGACAATATTATTGATATATTGCTTGATATATTGATCAGTTACCTCGTCTTACGGTGTCTCACCACTGGGTCCAAAGATTCATCGGCCTAAAACGAGTCCTAAAATGTATAAATTAACATAGAAGGACGCGTTAACACCCCCATTTTTACGGGTGCATCCTTCGGCTTAAGCTGTGCCCCTTTGAGGCTGGGCTTTAAATCTGGCGTGCCGGTGCGTCTACACCTCGGACGCACACAGCGGGTGCACCGCTGGTGCGCTGAAGGCACCGAAAAGGTAGGCCCGTCTGCGCCAGACTAGGCTAGGGGCCTGGGATGCTACCAGTTTGGAGTCAGAACCGATGGCCTTTAGGGTGAGAGGATACCCACGGGCAACGTTATTGGACCTTTGCCCTAAAGGTATGAAAGGGGTATGTATGAAGTTGAACTTGGACAATGAAATGGGACATCATTGCTCTAATGGCAATTTCCATTTTAATGCGTTGGAAGCCCCTAGGACGAAAGGGGAGAGTCAAAGGTTACAGGCCAGGACCTTGACGAATTTAGAAAGATCTCCTGTGCCTTAATAAATGGACTCTCACTTAAAAGACATAGGGGGTCATTCTGACCTCGGCGGTAAAAGGCTCTTACCGCCGGTCAGAAGACCACCATTCTACCGCCGCGGTAAACCACCACGGTCATTCTGACCCACAACTGCCAAGCCACCAAAAACCCGACATCCACGGAAGGCCGCCCCATCAGCGGGCCGCGATAAACTGGAGATGACCAAACCTCCACCGCCACGCCAACACAAACACGCCCATGCCATTACGACCCACGAATCCACGCGGCGGTCATTCAACGCGGTATTCCATTGGCGGTACACACCGCCGCGGTCAAAATACACACCCAGCTCCAAAACACAGCCACATTGGACAATTTGAAATACACACACCTGATACACATACAAACACCACTCCCACACATCCAAGCAACTATAAAACACACACCCACATCACTCACAAACCCCCACTAGTAGGAAATCGGAGAGAAGGCGATAGAGAGAGAGAGAGAGAGAGCACAGCAATCGAAAACCCCAACACACACAGGAACCCAACATCATCAACCACACCACATCTACGCACACATCACCACACATCACCACTCACATCACCACAAACACCACCCCACACCTCATCCACACCACCCCATGGCACCCCAAAGACACCCCAGGTTTTTGGACCAAGAACTCAGGGTCATGGTGGAGGAAATAATAAGGGTAGAGCCCCAGCTCTTCTGCACACAGGTGTAACACACCACAATAGCCAGGAAGGCGGAGCTATGGCAAAGGATCGTCGACAGGGTCAACGCTGTGGGACAGCATCCCAGAAACCGGGAAGACATCCGAAAGCGCTGGAACGACCTACGGGGGAAGGTACGGTCGATGGTTTCAAGCCACAACATCGCTGTGCAGAAGACTGGCGGCGGACCTCCACCCACTCCTCCCGAATTCACAGCATGGGAGCAAGAGGTCTTGAACATCCTGCATCCTGCGGGCCTCGCTGGAGTAGGCGGAGGAATGGACTCTGGTAAGTCTAGTCTCAACTACCCCCCCCCCAACCACCAGCATGCCAACCCACACCCCCACCCTCACCCCCAACCCCCCAGCACACATCCTCCCTGCCAATGTCTCACCAGCACAACCCACCCAACCCAAAACCAAACCCTGAATGCCAACACAAACCATGGACACCCATCACCTATGCATGACCACTGCACATACCCATCCCCCCCACAAACCACCCTCACAACTCCTGCCACAAGGGAATGCCAGCACTGGGGGACAAGGGCACCCACAAATCCCACGCCATGGAACACACAGAAGCAATAACCATACTCTTTCACCCCTGCAGGGCCCGAACGCCAACACACCATCCAGGAGGGTCCAGATATGTCCATCCCACCCCCAGAACAGGCCCCCAGTGAGGACAGCAGCTCTGTCGACCTAGAACCTGATGACCAGCCCGGACCATCGGGGACCTCTGGACAGTCGGTTCCCCACACACAGACACAGGCCACAGCAGACCTAACCCCCTCTGGGAATATCAGCACAGCTCCCACCCAGCGGGCCCATGCCTCTGTCTCCAGGACAGGTCAATCAGTGGTGTGTCCGCCACTACAGGGCACCCAGGCTGACCCAACACCCCAACAACAACAGGGACCTGGGGGCAGTGGTAGTGGGCACACCGTCCAGGGGACAGAGGCCCGGGGAAACAGGGCAACTGGGAGGGCTGCAGTGCGACAGGGGGGGGGAGGACAGGCCCAGGGAACCGACTCTCCAAGAGGCCCTCACCACCATCATGGGAGCATACCACCGCTCCCAGGAGACGATGGCGACGGTACTGGCCAGGTTCCAGGAGATCCAGGCACAGCAGGAGGAACGGTACATGGGGTACAGAGAGGAACTCAGGAACATCGTCCTGGCCCTGAACCTAATAGTCACCACATTGCGGGACCATGTGGCACCCCAAAGGGCCCCTGTCACCAGCCCAGACCAGGAACAGCCTACCACCTCCGCCGGCGCTAGTGGACAGGAGGCCCCCACACAACGACAGGCCACCAGAACCCCACCTCCTGCTGAAGATCAACCACCCCGCAAGAGGAACCTGAGATCACAAAGGAAGACAGAGTAGGATGCCAAGACCCCCGCCAGCATAAGATACCCCCGGATGTCATTCCACTGTCCCACATCGTCACCCTGTCCAACCTTGAACTGCCCCTGCTCCATCCTTCCACAGGCATATGGACAATGCACCTGTGCGACCGAGAACTGGATTCTGCCATGGACATCACTCCACCCCCACCCATCACCGTTTTACTATCATGGACCTACATGTAGCACTTTAAATAAATCACTAATTGCACTTAAAACACTCATGAGTCTGCTTGTATTCTTAACAAATGTATTACACATAACGGTTCAACAATGTTCAGTTACATTGTGATGACAACATACCAATGTCAATGTGCTTTACTCCATGGGCGAACAAACCAGAAGTCACGCAGTGGGTCATACAATCATACAGCTCTGAAAAGGGAAGGGAAAGTCACAATTCAGTTGAAAGGAACTGGGGGGAAACACAGAAAGTAGAGGTGCAGGAGGCCAGAAGTAAATGTAAAATGGCGTGGGGGATTCTTACCTGGGTGCTACTGAAAATACTGTTGTATGACTGTGTCCCTGTTGTCCGTGTCGTCCCCGTCGTCTTCCTCCTCTTCACTCTCCACAGGCTCCACAGCTGCTACAACACCACCATCTGGACCATCCTCCTGCAGGAAAGGCACCTGGCGTCGCAATGCAAGATTGTGAATCATACAGCAGGCCACGATGATCTGGCACACCTTCTTTGGTGAGTACATTAGGGATCCCCCTGTCATATGCAGGCACCTAAACCTGGCCTTCAGGAGGCCGAAGGTCCTTTCTATGATCCTCCTAGATCGCCCATGGGCCTCATTGTACCGTTCCTCTGCCCTGGTACGGGGATTCCTCACTGGGGTCAGTAGCCACGGCAGGTTGGGGTAACCAGAGTCACCTATTAGCCACACACGTTGTCTCTGTAGCTGTTCCATCACATAGGGGATGCTGCTATTTCGCATAACATACGCGTCATGCACTGACCCAGGGAACTTGGCATTTACATGGGAGATGTACTGGTCAGCCAAACAGACCACCTGCACATTCATTGAATGGTAACTTTTCCTGTTTCTGTACACCTGCTCATCGTCTTTTGGGGGTACTAAGGCCACATGGGTCCCATCAATGGCACCAATGATGTTGGGGATATGTCCAAGGGCATAGAAGACACCCTTCACAGTGGCCAAATCACCCTCCTCAGGGAAAATAATGTAGCTCCGCATGTATTTCGTCAGGGCAGACAACACTCTGGACAAAACCTTAGAAAACATAGGCTGAGACATCCCTGAGGACATGGCCACTGTTGTCTGAAAAGACCCACTTGCCAAAAAATGGAGGACTGACAGAACCTGCACCAGAGGGGGAATTCCTGTGGGTTGGCGGATGGGGGACATGAGTGCTGGCTCCAGCTGGGCACACAGTTCATGTATAGTGGCTCGGTCAAGTCGGTATCGAAGTATTATATGACGTTCCTCCATTGTCGACAGGTCCACCAGCGGTCGGTACACGGGAGGATTCATCCTTCTCCTCGCAAGTCCCAGCAGACGGTGCCTAGGAAGGACAACATGGACCACAGAGTCAAGCAACCCACAGGTACGTAACTACAGCTTGCACAGTACACGATTCTCAATGCATTGAATGGCTTGTATGAGTGGCAATGCAAGGCCTAGGCCTGTGTGACGCAGTAGAAATTAAGCCATGTGGGCCCTTGAAATGGCGGCTGCCTGACCTGAGAAGTGTGACAGTGGGATGTGAGGTCAATGCGCTGGCGTGACACACCGTGGCGGTAGGCGGTCGAAGACCGCGGCGCCAAGCCGCATTGGTTAACATCGAACCCTATGGGTTTCACGAGCCAATGACTAGGTGCGCCGGCGGTCGCGGAACGCACCGCGGCGGTACGCACCGCCGCAGGCGTGACCGCCATTTTCTATCTGGTTAATCACTCGAGACCTGATCATCCACAGGAGAGGACCTATACTGCAAGTGCTGCTGTGAATTCGGTCTGGAAGAGACAATGGCTGCTGCGACTGGGGAAAGGGCCCCTGCCTTCACTACAGAAGAGTTGGAGAAACTTGTGGATGGGGTCCTGCCCCAGTATGCGCGACTCTACGGTCCTCCAGACCAACAGGTAAGTACACTGTGTGCACGTTGAATGGGCTATGCCTGTGTTGAGTGGGGTGGATATTAGATGGTGGGGTGGGGAGACAATGACGAGTGCAAGGCACGACAGATGAGAGCATGTGCCACATGGCAAGGTTGGGGAGGGGGGGCCAATCGCATCTATCATGCGGAAAATTGATGACATTTCAAATTCCACCCTGTACATGTCAAATAGGTCAGCGCCCATCAGAAAGTCCACATTTGGCGTGCCATCGCCAAGGAAGTCCGGAACCTGGGGGTCCACAACAGACGGGGCACCCACTGCCGCAAGAGGTGGGAGGACATCCGCCGCGGGACCAGGAAGACCGCCGAGTCACTGCTGGGGATGGCCTCCCAACCTAGGAGGGGTGCCAGTCGTACCCTGACCCCCCTGATGTCCCGGATCCTGGCGGTGGCCTACCCCGATTTGGATGGGCGCGTGAGGACATCACAGCAGACACAAGGGGGTGAGTACCAGCACATTCAGCTATCTTTACGCGCAGTGGAGGTGCCTGGGTGGGGGAAGAGGGCTGTGGGTGACATTAGGCCAGGGCGCTTTCTGTAGTGTAGTCCTCTCCTTTAGCCATGTCCCTGTGCCCCCGCCCCCCACCTCTGTAGGGTGTCAAGTACAGCTATCCATGGTCCTGCATCACCCATGTGCGCGTTTGTTGTCCCTAGACCTGTTGGCCTAGTCACAAGTACTGAGTAGTGTACCCCGATTGCGCGGCTTAGTGCATGAGGCTCCTGTGTCTGTCCTCTCCGCCAACGGTGTTGACAATGCATGCACTCAACCTGTTTTTATTTCTCCCCCCACCCTTTTTCTTTATCTTCTTGTGCATGTGTGCATTAGCATCATCAGGCGGAGGAGAATTGGCACCGGAGCACGAGGGAGCTGCAACTCACAAGGCCCCGGTGGGCCATGGCACAGACACCGAGGCCACCAGTGATACGGAGGGCGAGGGGAGCTTCACAATGGGGAGCCGTGGTGACACCAGCGACACCGACACGTCCTCGGATGGGAGCTCCCTAGCGGTGGCGGCAACATCCGTGCCCCCCACCTCTACAGGTACAGCCGCCACCCAGCGCACCAGCTCCGCCCTCCCAGCAGCCCCTCAGCCTTCGCTCCGTGCCCGCTCGCCCAAGAAGGCGGGCGTCTCCTTCGCCCCAGGCACCTCTGGCCCTGCCCCTGTTACCCCTGCTGCCCTCAGTGAGGAGGTCATTGACCTCCTACAGACCATCATTGTTGGGCAGTCTACCCTTTTGAATGCCATCCAGGGGGTAGAGAGGGAGGTGCATCGTAGCAATGCATACCTGGAGGGCATTCATTCGGGTCAGGCTGCCCATCAACGATCGTTCAATGCTCTGGCCTCAGCACTGACGGCAGCCATTGTCCCTGTTTCCAGCCTCCCTCTTCTAACTGCCTCCAGCCTGTCTCTGTCTCCTGTTCCTCTGCCTATCCCACCCACACCATCAGACCAGCCTGCACACACCTCAACACCCAAGGGCAGCTCATCCAGACATAAGCACCACAGATCACACAAACATTCACCCAAGCAACACCCAGATGCAGACACGCCAACAGCCACTACCACCTCTGTGTCCCCCACCTCCTCGTCTCCCTCCTCCCTCCCTGTGACGTCTCTACTCACACCTGCATGCACACCACCAACAGCCAGTACTTCCATCACCAGCACACCCTCCAGTCCAGTCCGCACACGTGCAGTCACCACCCCCACTGCCATTTACACGTCCCCTGTGTCCTCTCCCACTGTGTCTGTCACCCCCTCTTCCAAGACACAAAAACGCAGGCAGCCACCCACCCAACAGCCAACCACCTCACGACAGCCTCCAGCCCATGCACCTTCACCCAAGGACAGCACACCTGACTCTCCTACAACCGCCTCCTCTTCCTCCACTCCCATAACCACTAAACCTACCATTTACCTTGGTCCTAAAAAAGTTTACCTCTCCACTCTTGACCTCTTTCCCTCACCTGACCCCCCCCCCCCATCTGCTAAGAGTCCCAAGAGCGCCTCAGCCACCACCAACCCGGCTTCAAGGGTCACCGTAGTGCATGGATTTTGGAGTCCTCCCTTTGCCAGCAGTGATACATCGGTCAGCAGCAAGGGGACAGCCAGCCCCCCCCCCCCTGGAAAGAGGACCCATAAAGTAAGGGGCAGCCGTGAGAAGACTGACACGGCTGCCCCCAAGGACCAAAGTTCTGCCACTTCACCTGCCACAACATCCAGGGGAGGCAAGGCCCAGAGAGCCACATCGAAGGAGGGCAAGGGCAGCAGGGCCGAGAAGTCAGCCAGCAGGAGCGCGGACCAGGAGGGCCCCACAAGCCCCATCCCGGGTGTGAGGGAGGACACCCAAGGGCCCAGGACACCGTCACCGAAGGGTCCAGCAACTGCACGGTCGGAGGGCGACTGAGCAGGGAGTCGTGGCCAGGTCTGACTCCCTTGACTTACAGAACAAGCACCGCTGAAGAGGGCCCCGCCGTCCAGAAAGGCACCGCTGAACAGGGCCCCGCCGTCCAGAAAGGCACCGCTGAACAGGGCCCCGCCGTGCAGAAAGGCACCGCTGAACAGGGCCCCGCCATCCAGAAAGGCACCGCTGAACAGGGCCGCGCCGTGCAGAAAGGCACCGCTGAAGCGGACCCCGCCGTGCAGAAAGGCACCGCTGAACAGCGCCCCGCCGGGAGGAGCACCACTGAACAGGGGCCCTTCATCTCAAGCACCGCTCCGCTGGGCCCCGCCGTCTCAAGCACTGCTCCGCTGGGCCCCTCCTGTCAAGCACGGCTCCGCTGGGCCCCCCCGTCTCAAGCACCGCTCCGCTGGGCCCCGCCGTCTCAAGCACCGCTCCGCTGGGCCCTTCATCTCAAGCACCGCTCCGCTGGGCCCCGCCGTCTCAAGCACCGCTCCGCTGGGCCCTTCCTGTCAAGCACCGCTCCGCTGGGCCCCGCCGCCTCAAGTACCGCTCCGCTGGGCCCTTCATCTCAAGCACCGCTCCGCTGGGCCCTTCCTGTCAAGCACCGCTCCGCTGGGCCCCGCCGTCTCAAGCACCGCTCCGCTGGGCCCTTCATCTCAAGCACCGCTCCGCTGGGCCCTTCCTGTCAAGCACTGCTCCGCTGGGCCCCGCCGTCTCAGGCACCGCTCCGCTGGGCCCTTCATCTCAAGCACCGCTCCGCTGGGCCCCGCCGTCTCAAGCACCGCTCCACTGGGCCCCGCCGTCTCAAGCACCGCTCCGCTGGGCCCTTCCTGTCAAGCACCGCTCCGCTGGGCCCCGCCGTCTCAAGCACCGCTCCGCTGGGCCCTTCATCTCAAGCACCGCTCCGCTGGGCCCCACCGTCTCAAGCACCGCTCCGCTGGGCCCTTCCTGTCAAGCACCGCTCCGCTGGGCCCCGCCGTCTCAAGCACCGCTCCGCTGGGCCCTTCATCTCAAGCACCGCTCCGCTGGGCCCTTCATCTCAAGCACCGCTCCGCTGGGCCCCGCCGTCTCAAGCACCGCTCCGCTGGGCCCTTCATCTCAAGCACCGCTCTGCTGGGCCCCGCCGTCTCAAGCACCGCTCCGCTGGGCCCTTCCTGTCAAGCACCGCTCCGCTGGGCCCCGCCGTCTCAAGCACCGCTCCGCTGGGCCCTTCATCTCAAGCACCGCTCCGCTGGGCCCCGCCGTCTCAAGCACCGCTCCTCTGGGCCCTTCATCTCAAGCACCACTCCGCTGGGCCCCGCCGTCTCAAGCACCGCTCCGCTGGGCCCTTCCTGTCAAGCCCCGCTCCACTGGGCCCCGCCGTTTCAAGCACCGCTCCGCTGGGCCCTTCCTGTCAAGCACCGCTCCGCTGGGCCCCGCCGGGCCCCGCCGTCTCAAGCACCAATCCGCTGGGCCCTTCATCTCAAGCACCGCTCCGCTGGGCCCCGCCGTCTCAAGCACCGCTCCGCTGGGCCCTTCATCTCAAGCACCGCTCCGCTGGGCCCCGCCGTCTCAAGCACCGCTCCGCTGGGCCCTTCCTGTCAAGCACCGCTCCGCTGGGCCCGCCGTCTCAAGCACCGCTCCGCTGGGCCCTTCATCTCAAGCACCGCTCCGCTGGGCCCTTCATCTGAAGCACCGCTCCGCAGGGCCCCGCCGTCTCAAGCACCGCTGGCCCAATGACAGTGCCGGTTCTGTGTCGTGCTACTGTTCACGCTGCACTCGGGCCACCCTGCCTCCTCCATTGCCTGTGGAGACTGTTATCCACTTGATAGACTGTGGCTTTGCACTCCCCAGGATATGCCAGTGGGCAAGCCACCCACTGTAGAGACTTGAGAGACTGTGGCTTTGCACTCCCCAGGATATGACAGTGGGCAAGCCACCCACTGTAGAGACTTGAGAGACTGTGGCTTTGCACTCCCCAGGATATGACAGTGGGCAAGCCACCCACTGTAGAGACTTGAGAGACTGAGGCTTTGCACTCCCCAGGATTGAACAGTGGGCATGGTGGCCCCTTCTTGGATCTGGCGTCGTGGACTCATGTGGCTGTGGTGCCCCCCCTCCCCTTCCCCCTGAGGTGCCTGTAGTTTTATCATCTGATGCCCCTGCAGTGTTCTCTCCAACGGACTCAGGTGTCCTGTGTGGGCTTTGCCCATGTGTTGATACACTTTGGCACACGGACAGTTGAAATTTCAGTGACTGTGCTGGACTTATTGCCTCTATTTATCGGTTACGCAATGTTTAAACTTGAATTTTTTTGATTAATTTTCCTATTTTACCATGACTTCAATGAACCTATTTTATACATAAATTTAGTTTCTCACTTTAATTATATCTTTTCATTATTCCGGGGGGTTTGGGTGGGGTCACTTTGACTTGGTGCTCTGCATTGGTGTGTAGATAGTTGGGGGGTGTGTGTATTGCGTATGTGTGTGCCCGTAACCCTTCCTCCTCCCCCCTTCCCCTGTGTCGTAGGTGCGGTACTCACCGTTGTCGTCTGCGCCGGAGTTCGTACTCGTGGTAGATGAGCAGGTAGACGAGAGCAGGTAGGATGTTCAATTCGGGCTCCATGCTGTCCTCCGTCCTCGTGGAGTGTATAGAGGTGAGCGTTTTCCCGTTCGTAGTCTGTTTCCGCCGTGTTTTTATCGGCGGTGCTCCCGCCCCGGAAGAGGTGGCGGATTGGTGAGTTGTGATAGGGTGGGCGGTACATTGTCTGCCGCCTGCCTGTTGGCGGTGACCGCCGCGCTGTTTGTGTGTCCCGCCGTGGCGGTCGGAGTGTTAATGTGGCGGGCTCTGTTGGCGGTTCCCGCCAGGGTCAGAATTCCATTTTTTGGACCGCCAGCCTGTTGGCGGGTTGGCCGCCGCTTTATCACCGACCGCCAGGGTTGGAATGACCCCCATAATATTGAAGCTCCAGATTAAATCCAATCTTTGCCATTTGACTGTTTGTAATGAAAACATAGGTCAGAAAGGACTTTGGTCCTGATTTGGCCGCAGCAGTCCTGCCGGGGTATGTCATGATGATGGCCTGGCTATCGATAATGTACTTCCACTTAGTTAGATGGAACATCAGGCGGTTTACCTTTAAGGTTTACTCCCCGCAATCAGCTGTATGTGTGGGACCTGCCCAATCTAAATCCGTCCCCTGCAGGATTTTGGGCAGGATCACTTTGGCAGCCCTAGAAAAAAGCACTTAGAACCTCGTTGTCCAGTAAGGAGTTCCCTGTTCGTCATACAGCAGAAGGCGTTCAAGGATGGATTATGGCTGCTTTAGACATTGTGGCTCCATTGAAACTTAAACTCTTTACTAGAAGTAAACCAACAGCGTCCTGTTCTCAGAAGAACTTAAGAGCCGTAGACAGTAATGCCACAGATAGGAGTGTGAGTGGCGGGCAAGCTTAACTCAGGTAGAAAAAGAGACGCATAAAGGTCTCCTACTTTGTTATAAAGGTGCATTAGGGAAAGCTAAAGCATCTTTTTATACCGAGAAAACCAGGTCAGCAAGCAATTCTTGTAAATAACTTTTTAAAGTCCTGAAGGAACTTCCCAATCCTCCTATTCAGAGGTCCTTTAACACATCTCAAATGTTTTGTGACACATTAGCTGCTTTAGAGAGAAAATTCTCAATATTTACTCACAATTTAACTCACCATCGGTCAGAGATTTTCTTGTTGAGCCTCCTACCTCTTTCTTTGGTTCCTTTCGCTCTCTGCTTTTCCCCCAATTACTGTTCAGCAAATTAAAGAATTATTGATGAGCATTAAATGGGGATCTCCCTCCGATCCTTGTCTGCCTAGAATTCTATAACCGCCCCCGACGGTATTGCAGAATTTCTGCAGAGAGTCCTTTATCTTATGTTTTATCCTGTGCTGATGAAACACAATTATGTCAGTTTCTGATAATCTGCCTTTAGTGGCGGATAAATTCAATCAATGTATGTCCAACATCAGCATTTGGATGAAGGATACTTTTTAAAAAAAATAATGAAGACTAAAGGGAGATGCTGGTGTTTGGAACTGAGGACTCTATCTGTTCTGATATCTGGTGGCCCTGAGGCTTGTGACCTGCTACCCGTGAAGCCTGCAAAAAACATGGGAGTTATCTTTGATAATGCTCTCAATTTTGACTCATAGGTCAGTCGTACCACTAGTATGTGTTTTTACACTCTACACAAAATCTTTCCTTTCATTCCTTGGAAGTGCACCATTTGGTAGTCATCACTCTAATAACATCGTGATTAGACTACTGCAGTCAACAGTTCTTCCCTCAATAAACTCCAAGTGGTTCCGAATACAGCTGCTCACCTCATTCTGACACTCCCAAGCATCTCTGTCAGAGAGGGGATTTGTGCCCTCCACTGGCTTAAAGTTAGAAAGTGGATAACTTTCAAAGCTCTCTGCGTGGGTTTTCTTGCTCTGCACCATAAAGAACTCTGGCATTTTAACTCTCTTTTCCAACTGTAAATACCTTGCAAACTTAAATGTAAAACTCTATGCTGGCACCACTTTCATTTGCATTTATACGTTTGATATTTATGAAAAGTGAATCCATAAATTAGCCATCATAAATTAGACCATATGAAGAGATTCTCATCCCATTAGTTTCTTTATGTAAAAAGATATTCTTCATTCAAATTCTTCTTCTCTTTCCTTGCAATCTTTACATTGCATTTATTCACATCGTAGCCAATGCGTTTTGTCCTTTCTTAGGACTTCTTCAGGGCTGCTGCATGCCGTGCGTTGGTCAGCTATCTCCAATTCATGTAAGGTATTATAAAAAATAGTTCTGTCCTCTCGCATTTATGGGGACATGATCGGCTCATCTATTTAAGTGGGCCAATCATGGCCATTGTATGACCCTGCCGTGTATTGTGTATCATTCCTCAGTCTCCATGCACAAAATAAAATCAGTTCCTTCCTGTAGGCGCTATAAGTGACAGTCCAGCCATGTATCAGCATAGACCCGTTTAATCATTATGTGGTACCTGTGGACAAAAATCGCTCTAAATTAACCCAGCTGTGGTCAGTGCTTAATTTGTCAATAAAAAGGTGCCGGTGCCCAAAGCCCTTCTCTTAAACACAGGGCTGTTACAATTAAATGTGTGAACACGGAATACTGAGGCGGCGTAATCCTGAAGCCATCTCGGGCTTCTTCAGTCCATACAAAACCACTCCCTGCCCCTTCAGCTCACTATGGTAGCTTTCTACTTTCTCCCTTTGTGATGCTTTTTCGTTTTTCCCTTCCTCCGACTGTCCCATATGTGTATTTTGCTCGCAGCAAATGCTTGAGCCTGAAGAATAAGCCCCGGCCCTCAAAAATAAGTGCTGGTGCTCAGCACCGGAAACAACAAGCACAAATTAAGCACTGGCTGTGGTTTTCGTCCAGTCTGGCAAAGATTGGATTTCATTACGGATTTCATTACCTGCATGGAAACTGAGGAAGTGCTGGCCAGGTCTTGTCTTGGAATAATTTCTTCATCTTGTCAGCTGAAGATGTGAAGGTGTCACTGGTTGTCCCACATATATCTATAAAAGGTTGATCCACCCATAAGTGAAGTTTACTATGGCCCCTGAAATATTGAAGAAGTGGTTGTTTTTTTGTCATCAGACTGCTGCCCCTCCCAAGAGGCAATCAGTCTGTGCAGTGGTTTATTCTTGTTCTTCAAGCAATATTATTCGGCTATTAAACATTTTCTAAATGCCAACATTTCTGGTAACCAACTGGTGGCTCATGTTGAATCCAGAAAGATATAGTATTGCGTGCCTGAAGGTTTGCCTAGGCAGAAATCAGCCATATGTAAATCGGTCTTGGTTCTCCACCAATAGGAACCAATGAGCCTTCAGTGCCAGACCTGTTTGCATTGGTCTGCCATGCAGGGGAAGACACTGGTACACACAAAAATGATACAAAAAGAGTGGCCAAGGCACACCAGTGTTGTAGATCCAGAAAATGACACACTGATTATTCCTGACGCGACCGGCACGATTGTTCTATCCACGGACCTCAAGGCTTATCATGGCCATTATTCATCTTGTCAGTACTATTTGACTTCTCCTTGAGATTCATAACAAACATCAGCTCGTTTATGTTCCAACAGTATTCACATATGTTTTATACATCTTAAGCCTTGACAAAGTCTTGAAGACGAGACACGTGTTGGTTGTTTTTGCTGCATGGACTTATTGTTACATTTGATTACCCTACTGTAACTCCGACCATTTGTTACCAACTGGCTGTTCTGGATACATTGACACTTTGTACAACACAATCTTTGTGATTGAGACTTCAACTACCCACTTGCATCTATAATACATTTCTATACATCATCTTCCCGGACCGGACATCTAATCAATTCTTGAACATTTTCTGGATCTACAACACTGGTGTGCCCTGGCCACTCTTTTTGTATTATATAGGCAACCACCCTCTTCTTAGTGAGTGGCCCTCCAACACCTGTGGTGGCAGGTGTTTTGGCTAGCCTGGCACCCACTACTACATGGTTCACTTATATGACTATTCTCTGATCCTACAGCTGTTATACCTTTGCGGATGTGCCAGCACCTGTTGGCATTCTCCACTTTCTCTGCTTGACTCACACACAAAAATGAAACAATGTCCCACACAGGGAGAAGACTGCTACATCAGGGTAATTCATTTGTATTTTTTCACCCAAAAACTCCCGAATTGGAAGTTTGTTTGCAGAAAGCAAACATGAATGCCAAGAGGACAGATAAACATGGTTCCCACTTAGCTTCCAGCTCTGCCTGCAGTGCACTTATCTTTTTGCAGTTTAGCTGTAGGGACACAGGCACCCACTTGGAAGTCAGGGATCTTTGGATAAAGTGGATGCTCTTACACCAGTAGCACACACAAGGTGGACTATTGAGGTACCTCTCAGGGTCTAAACACTGAGCTGGTGATGGTGAGCCAGTTACAAAAGATATCTTGCACCCTAGCACTAGACATCGCATCGTGGAGTGCGCAAAATGATCACACATTGAAAAAAGCTGGAAGATGCCCAGGTCATAGGCGGCGCTCACTAGAATAGAGTAAGGAAAGACATTAGCGGCCTATTTGTGCCTAAATACGTGACCTAAGTAGTAGGACGGGCCATGGACACACTGACCAGGTTCAAATCTTCATAACAGATCTTATGCAAGATATCTACTGCAGAGATGGGGTCAAAGCAGTAACTGAAGTCACCTACTCTGAGAGGGCGGAATAGAAGCTCAAATAAGGAGAAAACGCAGTCACTGTTTCCAATAAAGGCAAGAAGGATGTCTTCCCAGTGCTTAGTAAATGATAACTATTGTGGAGATGAAGTAAGTGGTGAGAGCAACCTGCAAGAGAAAATATTCTGTAAACTGTAAGGCAGAAGCAGTAGTGTTGGAACTAGGTGTGCAACAGGTGCTGCAACATCCCCAGACCAGGAGGCAGCCCATTAAAGATAATGGAAAACAACAAGCTCTTTCAGTTTTCTTTTCATTGTAGTATTAGCTCCTGGGTTAACTACAAAGGTAATTAAGGAGACCCACAGGAACAACTTTTAACAAACCCTGAACATTTCCTTCTCCTGTAAATGTACATTTTAATTATGTGGCTTCAAGGTGATGGCATTTGCCATCAAACTTTTGTCATTCGTTATCTGGTTCTATAGAGGATGAAAGGATGAGACAAACGAAAGGTACTAATGTAAAAAATAAATTATTTTTAAAGTTTAGGAATATTGAAATTAGTATGAGACTTATAGCAACTTTTAATTGTGAAATGTGATGGCAGGCAAGTTTCAAAGTAGGTTGAGAAAACAAATCAAATCACTTTTATTTTACCCTTTTGTGCACGAATGGCTAAAACTACTTTGGGTTATTAATGGTCTCTTTTACATAACTCCATTTTTGAATAAATATTGACAACTGATCCTCTCCCTCACCCAGGACTCCGCCACGGCCTACCTCCACGAAGGAATGAAGGCCATCGCTGAATGGATGAAGAGCAGCTGCCTCAAACTCAATTCCGACAAGACGGAAGTCCTCATCTTCAGCTCCGCCCCCTCCTCATGGGAGACTCCTGGTGGCCTGTCACTCTCGGAACCGCTATCGACTCCCACCGACCACGCACGCAACCTACGATTCATCTTGGACCCCTCATTATCCATGACCCAGCAAGTTAACGCCATCTCCTCCCCCTGCTTCGATACCCTCCGCAAGCTCCGAAAGATCTACTAATGGATACCCAGCCAAACCAGAACAGTCACCTGAGCCCTCGTAAGCAGCAAACTGGACTACAGCAATGCCCTCTATGCAGGAACCACGGCCAAACTCCAGAAGAGGCTGCAACGCATCCAGAACGCCTCTGTACACCTCATCCTGGACATCCCCCGCCACTGACACATCACAGACCACCTGAAAAACCTGCACTGGCTCCCTTTCAACAAGAGAATCACCTTCAAACTCCTCACCCACGCTCACAAAGCACTGCACAACACTGGACCACAATACCTCAACAGGTGACACTCCATCTACGCCCCGACCGGCATCTTTGCTTCGCCGACCTGGCCCTCGCAACCGTTCCAAGCGTCTGCAGAATTACAACCAGCGGTAGATCATTCTCGCACCTCGCTGCCAAAACGTGGAACAATCTTCAGGCTCCCAGCCTGCCCAGTGGCCTATTCGGAACCTCTACCCTAATCCCATCATCTACATTCAGCCAAGATTTCAGCCCTGGGAACCATTTCCTGATGTAACAAAATGGCAGCCACAACATTCCTGTGAGGTTGCGGTCAGTCAATCAAATCCTCCCTGTGGCACGTGATTCTGCGGATCCATCTGTGAAAATCTGCACTAGATATGTATATTTTTTGCCCTAAATTACTCCTAAACGACTGAATGGATTTACACCAAACCCCAAAAAGCGTGATCTGCGGAACAGAGTTTAGCTTCGTGCCAAATTTGGTGTAATTCCGTTCAGCAGTTCGGGCTGTAGGCATGTCTAAAGATTTGAAAATCCCAATGGAGACAGAAAAAGTGTTTTGGGATCCCCCCTTTTATTTCAGGCCCCGCTTCACAGATCACCCTGGAACTTTCAAGACAGCAACTGAACTGACCAAAGCATAAGTTATGAAAATTTCGTGAAGATCCGTCAAGCAGTGCCAAAGTTGTTGGCAAAACAAAAAACGCTGTGTCTATGGAAATAATGATCCTGACTATAACTACCTAGTGGGGACCTACACTAGGTAAATAAATATATTACCTAGTAGTGGTCACCACTAGGTAGAGTGGCGGTTTCTAACCTCACATCACCTATTTGAGTATGCCTTGCACTGCTCAGCTTAGGTATCCTGAGGGTCAAGTTCTAAAAATGTGCACTTGATGCTGAACTCTGGAGTTGATATTGACATTAAGCTGCAAGCCACTAATAGTAAATGGCACTTATGTCCATAATATGACTGCTAACCCCTGTCTGCCCTGGGATTCCTGGAAAATGTCACATGCTGTTTCTTTATAGTTTGCATTTATTATCCTGCATCGGCCGCTAAGGTTGCCCCCCCAATCCAGAAAGAATGGGAGGAGTACCCCTGAGGGTCAACCCCTGCAGCCCCAAGCGTCACTTTCAATACTGCCAAAAATTGGTACCGCGATAAGCATTCCCCGTTTGTGTGTTGTAGAAAAAGGACAGATGACCCAGAGGGTGGGCGGGCCAGCAAGTATGATCCTAAGCGACCCACCGGGCATAACGGAGACCCTTGCGCCACTATAAGTTCAATGTGTGAGCCCTTTCTTAATTGGTCTGTCTTGGACTTTTGCAAATGAATTGTCATCAACCCCAGGACGATTCGCACGTCGGCCCACTGAAGGCCTCCTGAGTGGTCATCCTTGGAAGATCCCACTAATTCGCTAACGCGAAAAGCGCCATGAAAAGCTGTAGTAAATACTGCGGCAAATAAAGCTGCCTCAAAAGGCGTGGAACAAACATTGGGAATGCTGTACAAAATCCACCCAATAAGGTAGCAGTTATGGGGCACCTAGAGTCCTTTTTTGCGCCATCTAGTCAAGCCCACCCAGCCACTGACCTCTTAATGACAAAGGTGTTCAGATGGAACTCCTGATTCTGTAGTTTCGCAAAGAAACGAATAGCGGACAGGTGGGCCTTTGCACATGAAACTGGTTTATCCCTTTCTTTCAAATGACTCAAAAAGCCACAAATGGCCTGTGTAGAGAACAATTTTGTAATGTTTGTCGAATTCAGAAAATTTCTTTATTGTTGGAATGATTTTTCATATGCCCCCCTTGTGCGGGTTGCTAGGGACGCTGCTACTAAAGAGGGGCTCCAATCTTCCACAGATATGCTGGGAACTCTGTCATCTTCTCTGCCGCCTGGGGGTGGAACCTCAGAAAATCCTGCATCAATGAGCGAGATAGAGCGTCAGCTGCATTGTTATGGACCCCAGGTACATGTCTTGCATGAAAGGTAATATTCAGTTTCAAACAGATTAAAACCAAGTGTTTCCGCAGACGGAGCACCATCCTGCAGGTTGCCTTCTCGCCTCTACCACCGCCATGTTATCCGACCAGAATATTACTGATCTATCTTTGAATGTAAGGGCCCAGATGGTGACTGCATCAATAATGGGGAACAGTTCCAAAAATGTTACATTCATTATAATCCCATTCTCCAACCACTCAACTGGCCAGTCACCTCTGCTCCAGTAGTTGCCTAGAATTGCTTCAAAACCTACACTGCCGGCTGCATCAGTGAATAATCCCAGAGTAGGACTAGGAATTATACGATGAGGCCAAATGACGGCCCCATAAAAAAAAGGAAAAAAAGGCATCCCAGATTTTTAAATCCTCTCTAACTTCCGGCGACAGTCTGGTGTGATGATGCTTCTCAGTCAAACCCACCATTGGCCTAGCGATGGACCTGGAAAAGGGGCGAGCAATGGGGATAATCCATAAGGCAAAATTCAGTTGACTTATCAGAAATTGCAGCTGAAGTAGAGTGACCTTCTTTTGTGACAGTACTGAGCTACTGGAATTCATAAAAACCAGCAATTTATTAGAGGGTAAGCGACACTCACCCGCTATTGAATCGATCTCAGTCCCCAGAAATGTGATGCAGGTTGTGTGGCCCTCAGTTTTGTCAGGGGCTAGTGGAACCCCAAATTCTTCAAACATTGAAGTCAAAGCCTGCAGGTCCCACAAGCACCTAGATGACTTTGGAGGACCCAGCACCAAGAAATCATCCAAGTAGTGTATGACCTCTTTGTGTCCTGTGCGCTTGGTGAAGATCCATTGCAACAAGGAACTAAACTGTTCAAAGTAACCACAGGACACACTACAGCCCATTCCATTGGCATGCATTTGTCATGGAAATAAGACCCTCCAAATTGAAATCCTAATAAATGGTAATCATCTGGGTGAACAGGAAGGAGCCGTTTCGATGTCCGTCTTTGCCAGAAGTGCCCCATGACCTAAGTCACGCCACTTCACCAGGGCCTGGTCTACAGTTGCATATCAGGCTGAGCATAGTTGAGGGTCAATTGCTTCATTCACGGAAGATCCCTGCGGAGCTGAAAGGTTATGTATCAACCTGAACTGGCCTGGCTCTTTTTTAGGAACCACCCCCAAAGGAGAACAGACACAATTTTGTGCTGGAGGGGAGGAAAAGGGGCCCACTAACCTGCCTAACAACCTTTCCTTCTCTATCTTCCTTTCAACCACCCTAGGATTCATCAGGGCTGGTAGTAAATTTTTGCAATATGGGATAGGGGGGACTTGTAAAGAAGAGATCCTGAAACCAAAAGAGAAGGCATTAAATAGGACGTCAGCAGAGTCTTTGTTAGGATAGGACTGTAACCATGGGAGAAATTCATTAACCTGTATAAGTGATGGCAATGTAGAGTTAGGTAGAGGGCTTACTCCCCTCCTTAACCTTTTCCTTGGATTTCTTAATTCACTTGTACTCTGGGTGGGAAGGGTGCCCACAGAAGGAGCAGGTATGTCTGAATTTGCAAGACCCCGAAGGGTGAGAACATACTTTTCTATTGAATGCCCAGCAGGAACCTTTTTTATCACAGGAATATTGCGTTTGAAAGGAACACTTCCCAGGCAATTTGCTATTCACACATTCTAGCCATACATTCACTTCGGTTTGGTCCCAACCTATTTTCGGGTCCTCTACCTTAGCCAACCTGAAGTCCCTATCATATTCCAAACAAGAATTACCCCCATACATATGGTGCGCTCTCAAAATCTTATTGGCGTAAAAAATCATTGATATTGCTAAGTCAGGCTTCTTCGCCAGCATGACGGACATATAAACATTGAACCCAAACAACCAATTTGTTATGTTCTCTTCCACTCTGGGTTTTTCATCACTAGAGGATGATGCCTTCCCATTCTTGTCTTTGATTTCTATCTCCCTTCTTTTAGCTCTAATGAGGGAAAAAATGTCAACAAAGTCCCCTTTCCAAATTTTTTCTTTTACCTCTGGCACAACATGAGCCGCGGGCTTACCTGGTTGGGATATTAACGTGTCTTGCCCAGCTACTGCTACCGCAGTACCACCCCCAGATGTGTTATTGTTGTTCTCAGTGTTCTTACCTTTGTCAATGCTGGTAGGGATAAGAGACTGCACGGCCGGTGACGGAGTGAAACTCAGACCTGCAGCCCCAGAGGGTGCTGTTGTAGCACTGCGTGCCACAGCAATTGCCTCAACCTGGCGTTTGAGATCTGCTACTGAATTCTTTAAAGTGTCATTTGTTGCCCATGGAGTAGTAGGTGAAGCGGGGGTAGATGGAGTATTAATGTTAGACAACAGCTGCGCCACCGCCAGCAGTGCTTGCGTGTTCGCATCCTGTGTAGGTACCTGGGCAGTGGAACTGTCCTGCCTTTGTAATGCTGTGGAAGGGACAATTGGTGACACGGCCTGGACTGGTGCTGCAGTCTAGACTACTGGCATTGCAGGTGGTACCGTTAAGGTTGACAGTGTCTGCCGAATGACTGTTAGGATTGCCAAGTCCCCTAACTCGGGCGTAGGAACTGCTCTTTGCTCCACTGGGGGGACATCTGTAGTGGCGCTTAAAGATACTGCTAATGTATCCACCATAAGGGACTGTGCAGGAAGGGGGGTTGATGTTGGAGCAGCCGCTGGCAGCTGAGTGCTTGGAACCTGCCTCTTACTTCTGCGTTTAACAGGGGGGACTGCTGCACGAGGGGACACATGTGAGTGCCTAGGGCGGTCACTCTCTGTACAATTGTTTTCCCCATCGGATGCGGAGTTCCCGCTGCCCGAATCTCCATTTCACAATTTGGCCAACACTAATTTCAACAGCTGTGACAGTTCAGGGTTCCTGCCCTTCCTCTTACCAACCTTATTACGGTTACAAGCCATGATCTATTAAATTGCAATCAAATTGGCACAATACAGTACAATGTATGATTTGTAAATGTGCAAAGATAAATTACACCACAGTATTACTATAATCCCAGCCAAATTACTTTTCCAACCCTATGCGCACAATAATACTAATGAACAATTAAACAGCATCCTTACCTCCAACCCCTCCCTTCAATGACTCCCACTTACCCAGAAATGATAAGCGTTCCTGGCCCAGACCAGGCCGACGTTGCGTGATAGAAAATGGTGCGTCACTCAGCGAGGTCAGGTAAGTAAGCTCTGGGGGTGAGTAGACATGAAAGAAGGGGGAGGTATGAGGGAACAAGGGGGCCTGGATACCAGGAGGGAACGAGCCTGACCAAACTACTAGCAAAATTACCCCTAACAACAACAATCAAGGTTTCCAAAGTAGATAATCTACTGTTAGATTAGCATTTACAGATATCAAAGGCCAGTATGCTCTAATTGTAAATTTAAACAAGTAGAGACTCAAATCCTTATTTACTGAGCACTCTATCTGTGAACAAAGGAGCGCTCGCTCGCTAACGGCGGCCGGGCTCCATGAAAGAATATGCTGCTGCTCTATATGAGGCCTGAGATCAGAACCTCAGCATGGCTCTGCTACCGATATATAATCACCACGTGATAATCAATTTACGATCTCACACCACCGAGGGGTGCTGAGCGGGGCAACGAGTGTCAGCGGGCCCCGTGAGGCAGGCCAATCACTAATAGGCAGTTGGGGTAAAGTTTTCAATAAGCAATAATCGTGCTTCAGTTACACCTCATTGGCTACGATACTGCCACTGCGCAAGGTAAAGGGGGGCTTGGCTCCAGAAGGCAGAGAGGGCACCAGGAGGTGCAACACATGTCCGTGGGCCCCGTATGGTTCACTTTTTCCCAATCCGAATAACCGCAGAAGGAGAAGAAGGAATCCGACCTCTCCACTTTAAACCGACCGTCTGACGTTCCACAGCAGCTCCAAATGCTGGCTCCGGGCGCACGCTGCTATCAGGCGCTCTGACTGCCATAACGCTGCCTCCAGGTGCTTCGGTCGCCGCACACAAAAAGGCAGAGCCTTTCTGGGAGGGCGCTTAAATAGCCCCCCCTCACCAGAGTACGAAGGCCGGAACCGGAAGCAACACGGCCCCGTGAACCCTAAGTATTACTTCCGCCCCAACACCTCGCAAGACGTGATGGCGGAAGTGCATATGGCCAGCCCAACTCACAACGAGTGTGGGAGGTTTGGGCCACGGCGGCCCTGGGTCCTAAGGGGCCGCGCTCCCCCATTTTGGGGGGGGCGCTTTACCGTAGTCACTACTAAAAAAGTTGAACATAGTTAAAACGATACCATTTCTATTAACGGTCTATATGTATACTCTTCTGAAATGAGAGGGGACTTTGGTCTTAACTCTAGCACATGTTTACTTCCCTCATCAATGATGTTCTTTTAACATTGTAAAACACGAGCAGCTAATTAATATTACTGCAACTACTCTCTGTGACACCTTCCAATTTCTCATACGGGAGGTGATAGAACGGTTCGTAGTAATAATTTACCTACGTTTGGACGCTCTTTAGGCCGATGAATCTTTTGACTTAGTGGGAACTCTCTGTACTCTTAATCCGGTCAATCTCGTCAAAATCAATAATCAATAACGAACATAAGCAACACCTTGAACGACATAACACTTTACAATTAATCCAGAATACATTTCGGCGAACCCTGACCTTTCAGTCAGGAATAACCACACCAGTTTATTGCAAAGTTAGTGAATTTATTTCCCTATATTAACAAAGCTAGCACAATATAAATGTGTCTCAACACCAAATGATAAACATATATGAACATTAATAGCTGTCCATAACGTCGAAACAAGTGCAATCTATGAAGCATTTGAATCACAAGGCATTCGATAATGGCAATGCAAAGCACTAATACGATAATCTGTAATGAACTAATTGCATACATTTAGTCAGCATAACAAGATCTCAAATTGCATCGTGCGACATATGGAATCCTCGTCTAACCTCAAATTAGCATCGGCATGTGGGACTTCATGCAAAAAACAATTTAGCAACATTAATTTGGAAAAAACTCTTAACTAGGGCTCTTACCAAAATCAGCAGTTGGTTACCTAAAAGAAACACAATGCAATTTTACAATTTCCTTTCATATTTACCAATTACGATCAGCATACAAGGAAGTCTTCGTCTCACAGGTACCGCTCTTCGGTCATCATGGGTACCGTTTCTCGATCAGCATGGGACGGGACTAAGGGGCAGGGTGAACGGGGCAATTGCCTCACAGCGGCAAGGTAAAACTATTACTTCATGCAAAGGGATCAAATCAAAGTTACAGTCTCTAGGACAAGAATCATTTAAAGTCTCTTTCTCTCGATTAGAGAAAGCATCAAAGTCTCTCAAAATGGCGTCGCAGCAGAGTGGGCCATAATAGCTACGAAGTCTGCAAAATGGCGGGTATCGAGCTGGTAATGGCTACCTTCTTCTCGTGCACCTGGTTTTTATAGACAACAGTTCGAATCCAGTAGGGTCTCCATTGGAGGGTTCATAGGTTAGCTTCAAATTGTCCAATCAAAAACGACAGTTCTCAAGCTTTTACTTAAGCATACATTATCCTTGGAGATGGGTACGCAAGTTGCAACATTGTCTCCCAATTAGCTTACTCTCAGAGCCTCCATTGTCCGCACCTGCAAGTCGACCTTGAATTAAAGAGAAAATATGCCAGGCTGGCACTAATTTTAAGATAAGCATGTGAACAGTCTCTGTGGAAAAGTACAGCTTCAATCAAAAATACACGTTTATTAGCACAGTGGAAAAATACGAGCATCTAAACCGTGAGACCGGGCAACTAGGCCAAAGCCTCCGCTAAAGTAATGCTAAGCTAGACATTTCAAACAGGCAAATCGTAGCACACGTTTATGATTATGTCGGATTAGTGCAATTCTAATTCACCACGTTATATAAAGCACGCGTATAAATGATGGCAAACTACTCTGAAGGCACATTTTGTCCCTGTACAATCTTTATTAATTCGGTTAGTGTCACACATGATTATTTCAGCACTATGTTTAAGCGTTAATAAATCAGAACCTTCATTTTCTGCTTCATCAATCCCTCCTCTGATGACTACTTGTCATCACACAAATCATGCCCACACATTTTATTCCATTAAAATTCTGTCAGTTCCCTTTTCCTTTTAGTACCCCTAGTTTGCGCTTTGTATTCTTCTGCCATTCTTTTCATAATTTTCTCTTCTTTTCTTCTTTTAATTCTTTCCATAATCATTATTATTCCCCTTTTTATTCCCCAAATTCCAAATACACAAATTATTACTATCAATATTCCTTCTATTATTTTCAATAATATTCCATTCCAAATTCCCCCAATCCAATGTCCCACTGAAGCAAGTCCCTTTCCAACCTTCTCCCACACTCCTGGTTCTTTCAATTCCTTAAAATCTGCACTTTCTTTTGTTAGATTAGCAAGCATAGTTTTAATCTTCACACTATTATCAGGTATATAGGTACAACAGTGACGTGCACCAATCATTTTGCAAACGCCTCCATCCTTTGCTAAAAGAATGTCTAAAGCAAGCCTATTTTGAAGAGTCATAGCTCTTTCCGCTGCAAGTTCAGCATCTATCAGGATTATAGCACCTGAAAACTTTGTCAACATGTTATCCACTATAGTAGACAACTTTCGTATCTTGATGGAATTCAACACAACTCCTAATGAAGGAATCATGGCTCCAAATATATCACCTACCACAGCAGCTGCGGTCTCTCTTTTCTGGATACGATGGGATCCAGATGTCTTTTGAATCATCGATACGTCATCCAGTTGATAAACCTTTGGGAACACTATACCCAAATAACATCTCCCCCACCATCCCTTTGGAAGACGATAATAGGCATTATGCCCACAAATGTAATATACCCCTGGAATAACAGGGTCAAGTCCGTTCATCATGAATGTCCATTTGGCCTTAAAAATAAACGTATGTTTGCATTCACTCGCTCCTACAAAAATGTTGTCATAATAAGATTCTCCTCGATATATACAAAATTTCCGTACATGCCAAGCATCTAAAGCTATTTTCCCTTGTGTCTTTATAGCAGCAAAATCATAATTATCTACTGAAGTCCTCTTACTTAGCTCCTTTTCTAATTTCGCATTCATTTGTGCCCTCCTATCATCTGTGCGATCTAAAAAGCTTATTTCTACAGCAGAGACTGAGCAAGTAAGGTTCTCCCTATGAGCATGAGCCGTTTCAAAAGGTTGCATTGGCTCGAAAAATTCCCTCATTATTTTAGCATCCCAATCTTTAGCCGTCTGGCTAAGCTGCGCTATTATAGGAACATAAGCAAAGGTAACATCATAATTCGAGTAAAAATACTGTATGTTAGTTTGACCATAAAATCTAGACATAACTATACTACATGTAATCCCGTATGTAAGAGGCATGTGGTGATATGTCACCCCTTCCTTTACTGATGTCGGTATCTGTGTACACACATAACAATCCTTCACATCCATAGTCTCAACATACTCTGTTAGTAAGCGATAGAAAACGTTATACGAAAGCTCTTTCTTATCGTGCAAGAGCCTCTCATCTAATGCTAGTCTTTTCAATGGGGTTAGTTCAGTGACAGTAACAGGAGCAATAGTAGAAGCCTCGATATTCTCACTTTCACCCTTTCCATGCATTCCAATCACAATTGCCATTATTATTATTACACATGTAATTACCAAGCCTATACACACATATTTACAATATTTCTTTCCATTATTTTGCGTAGCGTACCTAGTCATGATCTGTACAGAATCAGAGAGCTAGAAGCACTTATAAATGAAACTATTTAGCAATTCAGTTACAAAGCTGAACAAGCGCAATGTTCACACCGTCTTCTTCAAAAGGCCAGTCACTTATCGGTTAGCAGCATTTGTCTCAATTCGGCAATAACTCAGTCTTTATCCGTTTAGCAAGGGTCTCATCCGGTTTAACAATGTCTCAGCCGGTTGTTTCTTTCACGTTATATTGTAGCAAGCAATATCATTTACTCTTTCAATCGACAGAGTCTATGAAACTTTTCTTTTCTATTGGTATCTCTTCTTCTTCTTCGTTCTCGATGCTTAGAGATACAAACTCGTCAGTCCAATCATCATTGACTGCATATGCCCATTCAGGACCGGAATACCTCCTGTTTGGTATCCTTTTTCTTTTCAATTTTGCTTCTCTTTTCGACTCTGCATCGCTGGTACTTTCCTCTTTTGTCAAGTCTTTTTCCTCACTTGACGATTGTTCCACAACAGTCACTTCCTTTCTTTTCTCTTTCACTTTTGGTCTTCCTCCTTCGTTCAAACTTTCTTTACCCTTCTCTTTTATTGGTGAGATACTTAGTCTTCTCTTTGCACCTTGTCCATTTGATGGACCTGCGATCTTTTCTGTGGAAGCTTGAACCTTTTCGTTCTTTTCTCCCTTGTCCCCTTCTTCCGGGGAATCGATCACGTTCTCCTTTTCTTTTTCTGTGTCGTCTGCTTCTGGGAAAGCCCTCCTCTGATCAGGCTCTCCTGCCTCTTCACCTTTTCCGAGCCCTTCGTCACCGTTACTTTCTTCAGGCTCTTTATCACTTTCAGCTGCTTCAGGCTCCTTGTCACCTTCAGCTGCCTCAGGCTTTTTGCTACCCTCAGCTGCTTCAGGCTCTTTGTCACCTGCAGCTTCTTCGTCGCTGTCTGAACTTTCTCCTTGGTCTCCCCCAAGTGAGTTGGTGTCTTCGTCGTCGGAGAATATCTCTTTCTCTCCTGCTTCTGCCTGTTCGCTTTCAGTTCGCTTTTGTTCTGTCTCAGCACTCAGCACTGTTTTATCAGGCACTGGTAGTTTCAGCGCTTCAACTTCCTCATCTGTGGGACACAACACCTTCTTTGTGTGACTGGCGTGAATCCAGTTGGGAACCCCCGCACACTTCACAGCGGTAGTTGTCGTCAGGATCACTTGAAAAGGGCCTTTCCAACGGGGTTCCAGACACGATTTTCTCACGTGCTTCTTTACCACGACCCAGTCACCTGCTTTCAGTGCGTGTCCTGGACCTTGGATCGGTGGCAAGGTGGTCGCTTCCACCTGGTGAGAGAAAGAGCGAACCACGTCAGCCAGTCCTTTGCAGTAGTCTAACACCATATCACCTGTAATATTCAAAAGCATGTTTGCGGGAACTGCAGGAAGTCTCATAGCCCTGCCCATGAGAATTTCGTGCGGAGACAATCCAGTCTTTCTATCAGGAGTGTTTCTCATTGACATTAGCACTAAAGGCAATGCGTCAGGCCATTTCAGATTTGTCGATGCACATATTTTTGCCATTCTCGATTTCAGCGTACCATTCATCTGCTCCACCAGTCCTGATGCTTCAGGGCGATAGCTACAGTGCAGCTTTTGCTCAATGTTCAGCGCTTCGCAAAGTAACTTTATCACCTCATTATTGAAGTGACTTCCCCTATCTGATTCTAAAGAGATCGGGAATCCGAAACGTGGTATCAACTCCCTCAACAATAGCTTGGCAACTGTAAGGCTGTCGTTTCTACGTGTGGGGTATGCCTCAATCCAGTGACTAAAAATGCACACAATCACCAACACATATTTCAGACCCCCATGCAAAGGCATCTCAATGAAGTCCATCTGCATTCGGCTAAAAGGACCGCTTGCCCTACCAATGTGACTCGCGTTCACAACTGTTCCCTTTCCTGGGTTCATCTGCTGGCAAGTGACACATCGATGGCAAACTGCTTCTGCAGCTTGCCGAAATCTGGGGTTAAACCAATCAGTTTTGAACAATCTTATCATGGCATCTCTCCCTAGGTGAGCTTGCCCATGATAGAACCGCGCAAGCTGTGATAAGAGACTATTTGGCAAAACATATTTTCCCTCATGTGAAACCCATAACTCGTCTTGTCTCTTTATACATTGTGATTTAATCCAGGAATCTCTTTCATCGTCCCTGACATTATTTTGTAATGCTTTTAGTTCATCTATCGTATCTACAACCTTCAAGGCAAATGCTTCAGCCGGTTCGAGTTCTGGCTCATTTATCGTATTCCAATCATCCCTTAGTAATACACAGTTCAAGGCACAAAATCTTGCGACTTGATCCGCATATGCATTTCCCAGAGACACATAGGCCCTCATTCTGACCTTGGCGGTCTTTTCGCAAGACCGCCGAGTTACCGCCGCGGTGAAGACCGCCGACTGCGGCGGTATGCCGCTGTGCGCATTCCGACCGCTGGGAGCGTTCCGCCGGGAAACCGCCAGCAGCCACACTGGCGGTCGGCGGAAAAGTGGAGACTGGTCAACCTCCACCGCCACGCCAGCAGAACACCGCCCACAGAATTACGACCCACATATCTGTGTGGCGGTCTTCTGTTGGCGGTGTTCTGTTGGCGGTCACCTCCCCATGGCTCCCGTCGCCTCCCGGAGGACCAACACACAAGGTAAGTTGACCGTCCGTGAGGGGAGGGGGAGGAGGGGTGTTGTGTGATGTGGGCGTGCTTGGGGGTGTGCGTGTGAGTGTGTAGAGGGGGTGTGTGAGTGCGTGTATGCGGGCGGGGGGTGCTGCTGTGTCTATGGGTAATGTGTGCTGTTCGGCAGGTGCGCATGTCTGCATGTATGTGTGCGGGTATGTGTCCCCGTTGTGTATGTGTGTGTAGGGGGTGTGTATATGTGCATGTTGGGGGTGTGTGCATGTCGGGGTGCATGTATGTGCATGTCGGGGTGGGGGTGGGGAGTGGGTTCGTACCACCTCTGGGGGGTGGCAGGGGGGTGGAGGGTGTGGGGGGAGGACTCGGGTGGGTAGTGGGGGGTGGGGGAGACCCCTATCAGTGCCAGGGAAGGAATTCCCTGGCCCCGATAGTGCTTACCGCCATGGTTCGCATGGCGGTTCCCGACCGCAAGAAACCGCGGCGGTAGGCAGGGTCATGATACCGTTGGCGGTCTTGGGACGACCGCCGGGCCGGAGTGCGCAAACTCCAGCCTGGCGGTCATGACCGCCGTGGCGGTCGGAGTGGGGAAGTGGCGGTCGATCGCGGCGGTGACCGCCGCGGTCAGAATGCCATTTTTCTGACCGCCGGTCTTTTCGCGGTCCGACCGCCGCCTCTCCGCCGACCGCCAGGGTCAGAATGAGGGCCATAGTCCTGTCCTTTCGTGTGAGCACTACACTTTACCACTGCAACTTCAGCTGGCACTTGAATGGCATGTAACAATTCCCTTATCCTCTCCCCGTTCTTCACTGGGGATCCTGAAGAAGTCAGGAAACCTCTCTGTGACCATAGTTGTCCAAAGTCATGCACAATCCCAAACCCGTATTGACTATCCGTGTAAATGGTGACTTTCATCAATGCAGATAGTTGACATGCTCTGGTAAGGGCTACAAGTTCTGCTACTTGTGCAGAATAGACTCCTTGAAGCCATCCCGCTTCCAAGACCCCTGTTACAGTACATACAGCATATCCTGCTTTCAAAATCCCCATCCCATCTCTTAGACATGAACCATCAACAAAAAGAATTTGGTCATTTTCATCAAGTTTAGTATCCTTGATGTCCGGTCGAGGTTTTGTGCAAAATTCAGTCACCTGAAGGCAGTCATGTTCGACGTCTTCAGCGTTCTCAATTTCGGCATTTTCTCCAGGAAGCAAGGTTGCTGGATTCAACGTAGTGCACCTTTTCAGCTGCACATTCGGTGAGCCCAGAATAATCGTTTCATACCTTGTGAGTCTTGCTCCAGTCATGTGTTGCGTTCGGGAGCGGGTCAAAAGTATTTCAACTGAGTGAGGGACCATGACTGTTACTGGGTGTCCCATCACTATTCCTTCACTCTGAGTGAGGCTGATACCAACTGCTGCTACGGCGCGCAAACACCCTGGGAGTGCTGCTGCAACCGGATCCAAAGTAGCTGAAAAATACGCTACTGGTCTGTTCACGCCACCATGGGCTTGGGTCAAGACAGACAAAGAACATGCATCACGTTCGTGACAAAACAATGTGAAAGGCTTCGTGTAATCAGGCATACCTAAAGCTGGAGCCCTGCACATGCACTCTTTCAATTCCATCTCATCTCCCTTCAGCTCAATTTCATCCAAAGCATCCTTCTGGGTCAATTTCAGTAAAGGCTTTGCTAGAGACGAGAAGTTGGGAATCCACTGGCGACAATATCCCACCATTCCCAAAAACTTCCTCACCTCCTTCCTTGTCTTTGGTGGACTCATTTGGAGTATACTTGTAATTCTTTCCTTCATTATTCTCCGTGACCCTTTCTCTATTTGGTGACCCAAGTATTTCACTTTCTTCTGACAGAACTGTAATTTGGAAGGAGACACCTTATGTCCATTCCTTCCCAAATGATTCAACAGAGCAATGGTATCGGCTGTGCAGCCACTTTCTGTCTTTGATGCAACCAGTAGGTCATCAATGTACTGTACTAGGGTTGACTCGAATGGCAATTCTAATTCTTCCAAATCTTTCTTTAGGATTTGATTGAATATTGACGGTGACTCAGAAAACCCTTGAGGAATTCGACACCAACTGTACACTCTGTCTAGGAATTTGAAACAAAAGAGGAATTGGCTGTCCTCATGAAGAGGCACAGAAAAGAATGCCTGTGACAAATCGATGACTGAAAACCATTCAGCATCGCAAGGAACTTGAAACATTATCACAGCTGGATTCGGTACGACAGGGCAGCACTTGACTATGATGTCATTTATTTTCCTCAAATCCTGCACGAGTCGGACCTTTCCACTCGGCTTTATTAGTCCCATTATTGGTGAATTACATGGACTGCTTAACACTTCTTTCAGTACCCCCTGCTTTACAAATTCGTCAATGAGTTGAGCAACTTTCATGAGGGTATCTTGTGGCATGTGGTATTGTGGGGTCTGGGGAAAGATTGCATTGGGCTTTACAGTCACTTTCACTGGTTCCACTCCTTTCATCAATCCCACCTCTTTCCCTGTCATGTCCCACACTTCCTTTCCGACTGTTTCTCGTAATTCAGCTGGGATATCTTCTTCAGTTATCATCGGGAAGAGACAAATCAGAGGATACTCTTCATCTACAGTTTCCATCTCATCTCCCTCTACACTATCCTCTTCTTCCCCATCACTGCTCGTCTGGATTGTTATTCCTTCGTTCGAACACATGATCGAACAACCCAATTTGCACAATAGGTCTCTTCCTAATAGTGCTATCGGGCTTGAGTCACATACCACAAACTGATGCACCCCTTGATAGTTACCGATGCTGACTGGAACCGGATCTGTAATTGGGTTCGTCAGATGTCTGTTTGCTACTCCCACCACTTGAACTGTCCTCCCTGAGAGTGGCAAATTTGGTACTTCACTGCTCTTAACTGTTGAACGTGTGGCTCCCGTGTCAACCAAGAATGAGACTCGATGACCCATTACTCTTCCCTCTACGTACGGACCCCTTTGATCAACTTCCAAGGATGCCGCAAGCACACAATCTCCTTCTTCTCCTGAACTTTCACTCTCCCATACATTGTTTATTCCACTCTCACTGTGTAATGGGAACTGTTGTACGGTGCCATTTGTACTCATTACCTGACCCGTTACCTGCGGAGGAACCATCACTTGCTGCTGACTCATTGGTGCCAAGGGTATTTGCATTTGCTGATTAGGTACCATAGGTAACTGCTGTTGCATTGGCTGCATTTGCGTCATCTGCATACGAGGCATCTGCATCTGCTGCGGCTGCATAGGTTGCAATCCCTGCAATTGATTTATGGTCTGAAAATTTGGGTTTGGACCTCTCATTTTCGGTCCCCTCATTGTCTGAAATGCATTGACATCATTGTTTTGCTGACCAACACCTATACCTGCACCTGCACCTACACCTGCACCTACACCTGCACCTTCCTGCACCACCATCGGGCACTCGCGTTTCCAATGACCGACGATTCCGCACGCGTGACACGGCATCACCTTCTTCATTGCCTGCACACCCGTCACAACAGTGTTCAAATCCGGACCATTATTCACAAAACCTCCTCTGCCTCTGCCTCTGGCCTGTGGCTGAAATGCCATGTTTCCCTGCAACTGCAACTGCTGTTGCGGTACCTGCTGTTGGAACCCTTGTATCCCTTGCAAGCCTTGCAGACCTTGCAGACCTTGCAAACCTGTTTGAGCTGCCTTAAGCTGCATCATCATCACCTTCTCTTTCAGCTTTTTCTGTTTCACTTCAATTTCGTTGCTACAGTATTTCGCATAAGTCAAGACTTCGTCAATCGGTTTAGACTGCCAACAAATCAAATGCGACTTTATCATCTGACTTATCTCTGGCCTCAGCCCTTCCACAAATCTGAAGACAAAATGGAGCATGTCCTTCGCCTCAATTGTTTCCGTGCCACTGTAATTCTTGAACGCCTTCAACAACCTCTCATAGTAACTATGAATCGATTCTTTAGTCTCTTGGGCAGTTCGATCAATCTTCTGCCAATCTACGTTCTTCGCGGGTACCTTCGTTTTCAAATGTTCAATCACCTTATAGTACAAGCTCATCACCAAAGGTGATGGTGCACCTGTCTCCCTGTCCCTCTCTGGTTCACTTGTCGGCCAACCTACAGCTCTTTTGCAATCCTCCCACAAATCTGCCGGAACCACAATCTCAAACAGAGTGTTCAGGTCTTCCCAGAGACATTTTGCAAGCTTCACAAACCTATCAGTCTGCTGATACCATTCAATCGGTTTCTCTCTTAGTTTGGGAAAATCGTCCGTGAAGGACTGAATGTCGCTTCTGTGCCATGGTACATGTACTAATTTTCCCCCTGCTGTCTCCCTCATGGGTAACATTGTTACTGTATCATTACTCTGCGGTCTTTTCTCATTGTTTTCTGTAGCACTGTCCCTCCTCTTTTCCTTCCTCTTTACCCATCTGCTTTCCCACTTGTCTAAGCACCTCCACACTTGTGCACTCTGCAGCAATTCTCTAAGGTGTGTCTTCATGCCTGCTGACCTCATGTGTTCAAAATCTGTGGTCCCAAAATCTAACCTGTAGCTCCTGCTCAAGTGTTTCGTCTTGTCTATGTCAACCCCGTTTCTGTCAGCTGCTTCCTGCAAGCTCTTATGTATCTTGTTCACTTCCTTCGTAATCCTGGGACATAGATACCTCAGCTCTTCTTCCGTGTATGACTCTAACCTGTTCACACCCATAGTCCCTTCCACCAATTCTTGTGCTTCCATGTTCAACCTGACCCTATTCATATAGTCTTCTCCTTTCCCACTAGCTGAACTTTGTGTAGAATTCAGACTGTTGAACCACTGTGTCAGCTGTTGCGCATTCACCCCCATCAGGGTAGCGTTCACATCGACTGCCATCGATGGCTGCGGCAGCTTTTCAGTGTTCGATGTGAGAGGTATTATCAGTGGGGGGCTCGACCTCACCAGTGTTGACTGAGCACATATGGGACTAAACTCCATCAAGGACCCAGACCCAGTTGGCTGAGCCGCTATCGGAGTTATCCCTGGAGTGTTTTCAATGCACCTTCTTTCTGTCCCATTCTGCAGCATTGATCCCTGACTGTTCAGACCCGAATTAGGCTGACTATACAGAGGTACCGCTGGACCTACAGTAATGGGTAGTGATATCGCGTCTGGGTTCTGTCCATTCCCCATGTTCTGTGGCATGTTCATTCCCACACCATGGGTCATCATTGCCGGCATGCCCATCTGGCTCCCCGTCATTTGAGCATGTGCGTTTCCTCCCTGCATCTGCTTTTGAGGCATCAAAAACTGAGTTGATTCAGCTTGTGCCATTGTTGGGTTGTAACCATTCTGTACTCCCCTTACTGTTGGATCTAGAATCATTCCTGCACCGTTATCACTACTGTAGTACCCTGGCATCTGCGGCTGATAATTTTCTGCTGGTTTCAACACGGGCACATCTGGATATATTCTCCTAACCTGCGGTATCTGCGGGGTGAACAGCAGACTCGGGTCCTTTGATCCCGATGACGCTCCTGAACTCTGTGTTTCATTGTTCTGTACCGGTGCCGGAGGGGCAGAACTGGTACTTGGACCTTGTCCATTCTCTGCATAAGGCGGTGGACGGTCGTTCAGCAATTGCATTATCAACTCCTCATCCTCTAACTCCTCTTCTCTTCTCAACTTTTCCTCGTCCTCTCTATCCTTGGAACACTTTCTGTCTGTCTTACAGGTGGCTTTCTTACCTGTCTCTTCTCCTTCCTTAGTAATTGCGGGGAACAATTTTATCCCCTGCAATACATCTGACCTCCACACCTTCTATGCATTATCCCACCTAGCATCCGCTAGTGTCTTTTCTACCTTCCTCATTCTGGTCTCGAACTTCTTTTGCTGTTGCTGTCTGGCCATTAGTTCCCAAATTGCTAGAGCCTCAAACTGTGCTGGCCTTGGAGGCACCTTCATGTCATACATCGTGAATCTCAAATTCTCTAGAACCCTTATATTGAATGTCCCATGTATCGGGAACGCTACGCTCCCATGTTTCTCTGTCCACTTGTGCCATTGCTTTAGCCAAAGACACGGAGCTACCCCCTTTTCTTCCATTACAATGTAAGCTGGTGTACCCTCGGGCGGCGTCTCTTCTCCTACGCTCGCTTTAATGTAAGACTCCCCCTTCATCGCGCTCCTGAATGCCTTAAAGAATTTCATTTTCCCCGTCTTTTATTTAACCAAGTTTATAATCAATAGGTGACTTTAATTCCACAAAACTGTAAACAATAGGTGACTTTAATTCCACAAAACTGTAATCAATAGGTGACTTTAATTCCCGGAATACTCTTCGCCTGCCTTTCCCCTTCCAATCGAGTCCCACGGACTGCGTCCAATGCGTGCGCGACCCTTCTCTGCAACCAACCTATCCCAGCGCGGCTCTTAGTGACGTCACACTCACACACACTGTGGCTGACAAAGCCTTGCGGCTAGTCTTCCTTCACTCACCTCCTCTCGTAACAACTTCTGCATGTATCGCGAGCTACCAAAAAAATAAAACAGATCTGTTAGTTTACTACAGGAAGGGTAACACAATCGCTTCAGGACCTTAGGGACCTTTCACTAGCCTCGGGACTTTTCACTAGCCTCTGGCCGCTATTCCGTCTTTCTCAGTCCCCACATTCGCAAGCAAATCTGACCCGCAGACCTACTCTCAACTTGTCAATGATCTGTTCTAGTGCACTTAGAATCTTGTCAAAGCCCGAAGTCGAAGTTTCTTTCACTCCCTAACACACGTACTAACTCGTTGACCACGCCCGATCAACCTACTAAACCGCCCAGACCACAACATGGATCAACATACTCCGGAGTCTCTTGACCTCGCAGGGCCCGTCTCAACAACAACAACCACGTGGACCTTTTTATGCACAAAGCGCCAGACGCACATGAAGTTCTCACACTCAGAGCCGCACCTCCGTTATTTCTATGAAGTTCGACGACTTCACTACTTCTACACTCGGAGTCGCACCTCCGCTATCCTCTAAAAGAAAATCCTTGCAACCTTTTCACACAACCTGCAGCAATAAGCTGTGCAAGCGCAAAACCCTAACTTCAATCATTCCATCACTAGTACCGCCAGCACTGATTCCACACCTCCGTTCTCTCCATCCGCAAGCTCCGAGATCCCGGGAAAGTCGCGGTGGACCTAGCCCATCATCATCTTGTCAATCCGTTTTATCCAAGAAAATCTAATTCAACCTCTCGAATGGGGTCTCAAAATGCATAACCGTTAATTCAACACCATGTACTTTAAGAGTACAAGGTCCCAAAAGACGGAACCGTCCTCTGCTACCATCTACTGATAGAGCGGTCCGTAGTAATAATTTACCTACGTTTGGACGCTCTTTAGGCCGATGAATCTTTTGACTTAGTGGGAACTCTCTGTACTCTTAATCCAGTCAATCTCGTCAAAATCAATAATCAATAACGAACATAAGCAACACCTTGAACGACATAACACTTTACAATTAATCCAGAATACATTTCGGCGAACCCTGACCTTTCAGTCAGGAATAACCACACCAGTTTATTGCAAAGTTAGTGAATTTATTTCCCTATATTAACAAAGCTAGCACAATATAAATGTGTCTCAACACCAAATGATAAACATATATGAACATTAATAGCTGTCCATAACGTCGAAACAAGTGCAATCTATGAAGCATTTGAATCACAAGGCATTCGATAATGGCAATGCAAAGCACTAATACGATAATCTGTAATGAACTAATTGCATACATTTAGTCAGCATAACAAGATCTCAAATTGCATCGTGCGACATATGGAATCCTCGTCTAACCTCAAATTAGCATCGGCATGTGGGACTTCATGCAAAAAACAATTTAGCAACATTAATTTGGAAAAAACTCTTAACTAGGGCTCTTACCAAAATCAGCAGTTGGTTACCTAAAAGAAACACAATGCAATTTTACAATTTCCTTTCATATTTACCAATTACGATCAGCATACAAGGAAGTCTTCGTCTCACAGGTACCGCTCTTCGGTCATCATGGGTACCGTTTCTCGATCAGCATGGGACGGGACTAAGGGGCAGGGTGAACGGGGCAATTGCCTCACAGCGGCAAGGTAAAACTATTACTTCATGCAAAGGGATCAAATCAAAGTTACAGTCTCTAGGACAAGAATCATTTAAAGTCTCTTTCTCTCGATTAGAGAAAGCATCAAAGTCTCTCAAAATGGCGTCGCAGCAGAGTGGGCCATAATAGCTACGAAGTCTGCAAAATGGCGGGTATCGAGCTGGTAATGGCTACCTTCTTCTCGTGCACCTGGTTTTTATAGACAACAGTTCGAATCCAGTAGGGTCTCCATTGGAGGGTTCATAGGTTAGCTTCAAATTGTCCAATCAAAAACGACAGTTCTCAAGCTTTTACTTAAGCATACATTATCCTTGGAGATGGGTACGCAAGTTGCAACATTGTCTCCCAATTAGCTTACTCTCAGAGCCTCCATTGTCCGCACCTGCAAGTCGACCTTGAATTAAAGAGAAAATATGCCAGGCTGGCACTAATTTTAAGATAAGCATGTGAACAGTCTCTGTGGAAAAGTACAGCTTCAAGCAAAAATACACGTTTATTAGCACAGTGGAAAAATACGAGCATCTAAACCGTGAGACCGGGCAACTAGGCCAAAGCCTCCGCTAAAGTAATGCTAAGCTAGACATTTCAAACAGGCAAATCGTAGCACACGTTTATGATTATGTCGGATTAGTGCAATTCTAATTCACCACGTTATATAAAGCACGCGTATAAATGATGGCAAACTACTCTGAGGGCACATTTTGTCCCCGTACAATCTTTATTAATTCGGTTAGTGTCACACATGATTATTTCAGCACTATGTTTAAGCGTTAATAAATCAGAACCTTCATTTTCTGCTTCATCAGAGGTCCCGTATTTTCAACAAAACAAATATTTTTATGGCTGTTGCCTTGAAACATAAACACAACATTTCTCTGCACAATGTTTGTGAAATACTCTTACACATCACCCACATTAAAAATAAATTCAAGGATAGCAGTATTTTTAGCACAACTGTTTATGAATTATTCAAGTTCATCAGGGCAAGAGTCTCTGCAGAACAGTGCGGGACCAACAGGGGGGCTCCTGAAAGGCTGGGGCCCTGGGCCAGGACCCACTTTGCCCATGTCTTAAAAAGTCTCTGTTGAAGATGGCAACAGTTCTCATCTTCAAGACATCAGCAGCACAACAAGGGTACAACACTGAACAAATTAGATTGAAATATTCCCTAGATTAATTTTATAACGCTGTCAGGAATAGGGCAGAATGTGCATAAGATACCTTTTTAGGGCAGAATATGCCAGAATCCCTTTAAAGGACAAGCCTTCAGATGGTTGCCATTCGTGTTTCAATAAGCCAAACCTGTTGTGTCCCTGTCCACATATAGAAAAAAAATTATGCAACGTATGGCGTTTAGTCCTCATGTTCATTTTGTAATGGCACTACTCTTAATGGTTGCTTTTTTATGCTACAGGCTTTCGCGCTATAGATATCCCTGGTGCTTTTCGTGTTTCGCTATAGGCCAGGTCATGTAGGCAGCTTTAAAGACCTGGCCCTCATTATGAGTTTGGTGGGCAGAAAAGGCCGCCCGCCAAACTCCTGCGGTCAGGTTGCCGCCAGTGCGGCTGCCTTCCCGTGGGCTCCATTAGGAGTTCTCGCTGGGTCAGTGGCGGACACGGTGTTTCTGCCCACTGGCCTAGCGGGGAACAGCCCACAACATTGACGCTGGCTCATATTTGAGCCGGTGGCAATGTTGCGATGCAGAGGGTGAAACAGCACCCATTGCGCTTTTCAATGCAGACAGTGAACAGTGCGACAGGGCTGTCCATGGTGGCCCCTCTACAGCCCATACCAGGTGCATGGGCAGTGCATGGGCCCCCAGGGGGCCACCTGCACCCTGCCTCCATCAGTTTTCGCATGGCAGGGCAACCGCCATGTTAAAGCTGATGGAGAGGAGGGTCATAATCCCCAGGGCGGTGCTGCATGCAGCGCTGCCCCGGCGAATTAGGACCACCAGCACCACCAGTTCCTCCAGTGGCAGGAAACTGGCGGTGCTGGCAGTCTGACCGTGGCCCAACCGCCACGGTTATATTGTGGCGGACTGACCGCCGCCAAAGCGGTCGGACCACCGCCAGGGTCATAATGACCACTTTGGTCTTGCTGCACAAGTGCACCAGTGTACTTTGATGTGACTTGCTAAGGTAGTGTGTTAAACATCAATGGTGTAACAAAGGCCCTTGCAGTCCCTGTGGTGTTGGGGGAAAGGGGGCAAGCTCCAGAGGGCCCCGTCACCACAGTACTCTGACCTGAGAGCTCCTGAGTGCATCCACAGGGGGGCACTCCACATATTTTGCAGGGGCCCCCCTCAAGATTCATTACGCCACTGTTACAACTACTCCCAAATGCCCCCTGAATGTTCAATGTAAAATAAGTTTGTCCTGATTTCTGTGAACTGTTTTAAAGGTTCACAATCCCGACAGGCACACGCCTCCTGTGTATAGAGTCCATAGTCCGTGGTCTTGGTACTAAGAAGACTGCGCAGTACCAACCTGGGACATTTAGGTGTCAAGCCACAGTCCCAAAAAATAACCCCCAACTCATTTGGGAAGTGTTTAAAATGTGGCCTCACAAAATGGTTCACTTAAATATAGCCCAGCATGAAGTTCAATTTTGGGGTGCCATTCTTTGTGATCTAAACTTTTCGAAAATGTTCTCATTTCGAGACAGCAGACCCTCTATAGTCCACAGAATCTCAACTCCATTACTTTCCACACTAAAGCATCCAGAGCCTTTCATTGGCTGAGAGTGTAGGTAGCCTTCCACCACATCAAAAAGTGGCCAACCCACAGCAGCAGCAAGCGGTACATCCACCAGAAGCAGGAGGCCTGAGCAGTTAGGATTTGGAATGGCTGCTGTTTTCCGAATATGCAATGGCAGACAACGCAGATCAAGAAATTGCAGGACCATTTCTGCATCTGCTAATGGGAGAGACTGGAGACCTGAGAAGGACTCCAAGAATTCCGCAGCTTGGGAGTTCTTTAGCCATACTAGAAGTGAGAAATAGCTGGATGCCGAGAGTTTTGCCTCTAATCGTATTGACAGGGAGCTGAGAAGGGGGCGGAGAGGGCGTTACTCCTTCAGCGCGTTGACTCTGAGAAGACGCCTCAAGTCGAAGCACGAGAAGAAATATTTGAGGTGCCAGCAGGGGAGGCACAAAAGGGGGAAACTCTGCCAAGCGTTCATAAAGAGAGAAACTCACAAGAGCTGAAGAAATTGTTTTAATAGCAGTCCAGACAACACACTCTGCTGGTGGTAGCAACACGTGCAAGTGTTGCTAACACCATGCCCCGAAATGGTTCTAACCTTATTTGACCCTGGCTTCTGCTCATTTAAGCAATCCAACGTGCTTCATGTGCCCTGGTCTCTAAGCGCTCAGCACTGGTTATATAAGCGTATACTCGAGATGTAACCCGGTAAGGCAGCTCATTAGGCCACTGCACCTGCTACGTTGGTCTGGGCATTGTCTGTACGTCACCAGTTGAAATTCGGTGTCATCTATATAATTGGTTTAATGAAACGGTCGATTTGTTACCAATATGTTTTATTTAACCGACACGGGGTACGTAAGTGGATGAAGTTAATGCCAAACAGTTAAGGACACACACAATTTACTCCTCTATGCTGGCCGACTGGGGTTTTGTCAAAATAAAATAAAGTTTAATTCTGTATATTATAAAGAAAAGAAGGCATTCCTAAACTAAGTATCACGTCCAAGGATCTCCCTTAAAACCGCTGAACTGCAGTGTCAGCACCCTCAGGGGAACAACTTCTGCAAATAAAAAAGAGGAAAATAGTGGCACCCTATGGACATAAATGAGTATGAACCCATAACGCAACGACTTTTTGTCCAACAGCACCTTGCCTTCCGGGACTTGTAATTCCGTAGTTTCCAGTAGGACTGAGGTACAATTTCCGGCTTGCAAGGTGCCTGTTGGATGAAATCCAGAGGTTTGTAGACACGTTAATTGATGGTGCACAAATTATGCAAGTAAATATACGTTATACAACTAAAATAGATATCTATGTATACCCAAACCTAGAATAAAACATCTACATAGTTTAAACATGAAACGGCGAGCACATTATGCACTCACATATGCATGTAAATGTATGTGCAGCCTTTCATCCTTTGAGGCCGATTAAATGAGTATCATTGACATGGGTAGTAATACGTTTTAAGAAAGGAGAAGACGAGAACGAAGAATAAGTAGTAGAAGAAGATGTGGTAGAAAAATTACGTACTATGTTAATTGCAATCCTTTAGGTGTGTTACCCATATTGGCCGCAATGCTAAATTGCAAACCAAGAAAGCGAGAAAGGGAAAATGAAATGTAAAAAGCTCGAAATAGAGAAGGAGAGACAACCAGAGAATGGGTAAAGGGAGAAAGACAGAGCAATATACATAACAAAAGAAGGAGACAAAAAAGAAGAACAAATCCAAACAGCTAAAATAGAGGAAACAGATAAATAATGCAAAAGGAGGAAAGAAATTAAATAAAAGGAAAAAATGGAAAAATGAAACAGAAATAAGAACAATAGAAATAAAAGCAAGAAAGCTAGAAACAATGAGAAAGAAAAATAGAATCAAACGTTTCAATGGTAAAATACAGAAAAGAACAAAGTATAGATCCTACTACAAGATAAAGGGAAAGCGAAAAATTGAAAAAGCGAGAGAAAAAGAAGGAATTCAGAGAGCATGCAATGATGTACACTGAATGAATACAGCATCTGATCGAGAGCACACATCGAGGCGGTGGATGCGGCGTGCTGCAGAGACGTGCGTCCCGGAGGGCTCAGAGGGTGCAGAGCCTGTCCCGCTTGGGCCGCCGTATTTATAGCGCCCGGTGGCACTGCACTGCTGGACCTGACGTCAGGCGCCACCACCCGATCCGGCGGCCTCTGAAACCTAGCCCTGAAACAGGAGAAGCGGCTACACACAATTCCCAGGGCCTCGACATAAGGTAGAGCGATAAATATACACCGCTAATGAGCAATTACCATATAATCACCTCCCAATTAGCTGGCATAATGATGAATTAAACATTCGAGCCGCCTGGATTAGGTTTCCTACTTGGTGTATTATTGACGAGGGCTCGGCTTCTGCGGAGCACCAAAATATCGAATGAGATAGGGAGTTTTCAGCTGGGGTAATTATAAATTCAATGCTCGGTCCATTGTGTGTGTCACTTGTCTAATGAAACGTGTCAGAAAGAGGGACGCAAACCCCTCACTTCAAGTTTCTTATTTGGTATTGACCAGTGGTGTTTTCTAATCCTTTCCGCGGGTATAAAGTGTCTGTGCTTTCAGAGGGACTTTATACCAGATGCAGGTCCGTCTATTCTTTTATTTAGTCATGGAAGGCATACGCAGCCGAACATTATACACATTTTGCATAAGGATTCCACAAAGTCAACTTAAATTATAGGTGCTGCTAGTTCCCAAGGCTGAGCTTCCCCTGCGGAACTCGAATCTGTACCTTAAAATTATACGCAGGAGCAAGCAGCAGCGTCAAACCCACTGAGGTGTATTGCACGGGAGGCAGTGGCGTAAGAAAACGTGAGGGGAGGGCCTGCAAGATATACGGAAGGGCCCCCCTACACTCACACCAGTAGGGGCCGAGGGGGCCCCTCCAGTATGGGCAAGCCGCCTCTGTTACGCCCCTGATGGGAGGGTTTGTCAGCTAATAGTCCGTGGGCTTGGAGTCCACCTGAGGGCAACAGAACTGGGAAGCTGGTCACTATTTTACAGAATTATACATTGCCATCATTGGTGGTGACAGGGATGGGTGATTGGTTTGGCTACGTACGGCACAGTAACATGAGGAGATGTTGGCCAGGTGTGTGCCAGGAAGACGCAAGATGGCTGCCCTGTCTTTGACACATACGTTTTGTGTCATCGACTGACCGGTGAGAGGCAGAGTGGAAACCTTGGATTGTAAATGGGAAGATGATTCGGGGCAGAAGGTTTGTGTTCTTTGATCAGTCTTGGACAGGGGTGTACAGATTTCACAGCCTTGGACAGGGATCTGTGGTGTTCAGCATACATGACGAGCAAAGTTTAGTTTGGGTGGTTTGTCATGGTGGGTTGTGAGGACAACCACCACAGGATTGGATGCTCTGTGGTTTACCGGTTTTAAGCAGGGGATGTTGAGTGATAACCTGTTCATAGTCAGGGAGTGTTGTCTGGTACATCGACCATGGGTAGGTGGGTGTATAATGATTTCCTGATTAAAGAGAGGAAGTGTACTGTGGCTCACTGTACAGGCAGACTCTGCGACTCACTGTTCATAGGAATGGGTGTGGTGTGATTCAGCAGCCATCGATAGGGCGATGGGGGCCCAATATATATGGGTGGGGATGCACAATGCTTTGTCATTGATAAGCAAAGGTTATAGGGATGTTCGTGACAGGGATAAATAGAATGACAGGCCAAGTTTGTGAATAAAAATAGAGTGAATCAGCAAATGTAGGAAGGGATGTGCTATACCTTCCACCTGGTATGATCACCGGTGTTGTGTGGTTGACCACCACCAGGCAGTATGGTTGCCTAGCCATTAACTGGATGATTTACAAGCGCATCTAATGAAGTTGACGTGCAATGCTCTTGTGCCTCCTTTGAGCAGTTCAGTACCTTTTTGGAATGGCTTTTTACACAGATATCTGGTTCTGCTTCAGTTATTCACTACTTGGATGATTTCCTTGGTCTGGGTTGGTCTGAGTACTGTGCAACATCCCTAGCTACCTTCTATTGCTTAATATTAGATTTCAAAATTCCTTTGGCCCAGGGAAAAAAAACTGCAGGACCAGCAACAACCTTGGTATTCCTGAGCATAGAAATAGATTCAGTTAAAAGGGAATGCAGAATCCCGGCAGAGAAGGTGGACCCCTTCAGAGCCTCCCTGGAGTTGTGCCAGAGGGTGCGAAAGGTCACCTCACACCAGTTACAGACTTTGGTAGGTCAGCTCAATTTTGTCTTCTGCATAATACCCAAGGGTCGCCCCTTTTCTCGCTCCATAGCTCAGGCCATGTCAGGTCTAAAAGACACTACAGAACCCACCTCTCAGCAGACCAGAAGCAGGATTTGAATATTTGGTTGACCTTTCTCAAAGACTGTAAGGGTTCAAGGGTGTGGCCAGCTTCCTTATAGTACAGCCAGGAGTTTGAGTTGTTTACAGATGCAGCAGGTGGTGTGGGTTTCAGTGCTATCTTGGACACAAAATGTGTACCCAGCTTGGCCTAGGGCTGGCTGGATACAGGCTTGCAGTGGAATATCACCTTTCCAGATTTATTCACCATTGTGGTGGTCCTGCACATTAGGACTGACCATTTCCCCAACCAGTCAGTCACCTTCTGATCTGACAACATGGCGGTGGTTGTATGCATTAACTGTTGAATTCATTAACTCTCAGCACGCAAGGTGCAAGAAAGTACTTGCTTTATTGAAAGAATTGGTCTTGATCTGTTTAAAATAATAACATTCTATTTAAAGCAAAACATGTACCTGGTATATTGAGTAATGCAGTTGATGCTTAGTCTCATCTCAAGTTACAGGATTTCAGATGCTTTCACCCGGGGGCAGAGGCAGCACCCACGAACCCCAGAACACCTGTGGAACCTTGGAACTCAACTCTTTCGGATTTGATATCAGCCAGCCTAGCACCCATAACTATGCAAGTTTATAAAAGGGCCTTCACCAACTACATGGCATACACAAGGAACAAACCTGAGGTGCAGCTCTTCTCTCTATCTAATTGGCTGGGTTTCCTAGACCAGATGCAAAGGCAGAGTAGATCAGCAGAGTTTGCTAATCACGTAACAGCAAATTCTGATTAAGAAATCCCTGAAAGGATGGGAAAGGTTGGAAGGGTCAAAACCAGATCAAAGGCATCCCATAAATGTAGACAAGTTAGAGCAGGTTATTGGTGCCTTGTACGGGGTATGTGAGTCTGCATATGAGGTGACTCTATTCTTAGCAGTATTTTCCCTCGCATTTTATGGAAATGTTTTTTTACTGAAAATGTTTTTACTGAATATGTTGTGTTTGTATAAATAAATACGGCCTGAAAACAGAATATATGCTCTAACACTAAGATGGCAGTGAGACGTGGGTCATTTTTGTGGGCTAGCATTACAAGGGGTGTTGTCTGATGCCTTTCAGGAGGAGGGGGACTGGTTGTACGGGCCTCAATGCTACCCCCTTATGGATCAGGGGCCTTGCCGCGGGCTCAGAGGGAGAGACAAGTGAGAGCCAGATTTGGCCGGTCTGGGGTGGCTGCAGTTTTCAAATTTTCGCGGGTCATCTGCAACAAGCGCATCCATTGGCTGCTTGGGACAATAACGGGGTCGCCTGGGCAGTCGGCAGGGGCAGCCAAGTAGGTCAAATAGGGGGCTCTTTCACCTGATTGCCACATTCCTGCGTGGCTACTTCTGACGACCAACCAAGTGCTTCACTCCCTCTCGACAAAAGTGCTTTTTCCTTACCCTTCCATCCCCAGTAATGTGCATAATTCAGGCAGAAATTTTCTTTTTCAGGGTGACATGAGGGGTGGAGAAAGAGTCATGCTTAGCCACAAAACAAATGGACAACCTTGGAATCAGGAATATAAGTGCAAACGAACTGAAGATGGAATTGGTTTTAACCAGTTGGCTCAAGCCAGGGCAGGGGTACCATGGTCTCTAGAAAAGGGCTGGTGACGTCCACTACGTCCATAGCCAAAGGCAAGGTACATCATTACATACCCCTGGGAATGTTGGCGTGGATGTTGACTGCGTTAAGGGACCAAGGAAAAACCTGGTTGCCCAGGCCCATCGCCTATTCGGGTGCCAGGGGGATTCCCACTATTGGTTGGCTCTGGCACAAATGGTTGTTTTGGGGGAACAGCTTTCATGCTGGCCCATGCTTCCTCTATCTTGAGAGAGCGCATGGGTTTGCCTTGTAAAGGACTGCTAATGGTGGACTCAGTGAGGCAACTTTCTCCCCAGCTCCAAGTCAATTAATCTAGGTGATGCCACGGGGGACTTGAGGGGTGGCCAAGCATGACTTTGACAGTTTTTAAGAAATGTGAGAATGTGGGTAGGAGAGCTCAATGTATTTAGTTATATTAAACCATCAACTTTTACTTTACTGTACACATTGTAAACTTGTATGGAAATGTTTTTTCACTGAAAATGTTTTTATTGAGTAGGTTGTGTTTATGATGTGTAATAAATATGGCCTGAGAATGGAATATATTCTCTAACGCAAAGATGGCAGTGAGACTTGAATCATTTTTGCGGGCTAGCATTAAGACAGGTTCTGTCTTATGCCTTACAGGAGGGGGGATGGTTGTACGTGCCTCAATGCAGCCAGCCACCTGTGGATGTAAAGTGTGTCTTGCTGGAGTTATATTTTGTTTGACCAGACATCATTATGAAGTGCAGTGTCTGTAGTGGATAAAACATGGGCTGAAGTTGTAGTGTGGTGGACTGGACAAGAGTATATAGTTTAGTCAGCCTTGCAGAGAGATTTAAAGTGGTTCCTTAGACATAGACAGAAGGGTGCCATCTGGTAAACCTTCGAGGAGCAGTGTAGTATAGAGTCATGGGAGAGCCATGGACAGGAAGGAGGCGCATTGTGAGTCCCCAGATAAGAGTAAGAGTTGAGTGTGGCTGGCCTCCTATGGAAATACGTGGATAGCGTGATTGGTGTGCCATGCCTAGACTGTGGATCATTAAATAGCAGTGAAGCACGTTGTGGTTTACTTTCGTGATCTGAAGGTATTACGTGGTTGACGAACCATTGGTCGGCATTGAGGAAGGGGTTACCTGCTATGTTCACAGGAATGCAAAGAGATTGGCTAGTCATGGTGTAGGGTTATATGGTGCCTTACAGTCATTGGGATGGCCATCCAGGGTAGTGGTTAGTGCACTGGTAAGACCATGTAGTCTTTTTTTGAACAAAATGATTGACAATGAATAGGTGGGTTAGTTTGATTTTGCAAGCAGGAGAGGAGGTGTTTTTGCTCTGTTGGTAAGTTCTGGGCAGGTCCTGAAGCAAGCATGGCTTACAGGAAATTGGCAGAGAATATATTTTGAATGATCAGCCACGAAAGAGGAGGAATTGGCTGACTACTAATGCATAGTAGTTGTAGTACGGTTACACTAGGATGATTTGTTATTGTGGTTTGATCACTAAGTACGGGGTGTAGTGTAAATGATGCCAGTGATATTGATATTCAGTGGATGACATCTGTGAGCACAAAGGTGAAATTAGGTTAATCTGCTGTCAGAATAAGATGTAGGCTTGCTGCCAAGGCTTGAGTGAGGAGGTGCATGGATGATCAAAGACTGTGGTGAAGGAGTTGTAGTGTCATGCTCCAGTTATGGCCATTGAGGTGTGATTTAATTTACGTCTCACTGAATCACAGGGTGTGAGGCAGAAAGGAAAAAGCATCTTCACCGTAAATTTGACACAAGACACAAAAACTGTTTCCTTTATTTATTATAAAAGACTTTCCTGCCACAAAGAAATATTCAAGGATAGATATTGTAACTTCCAAAATGTCTGCTGATGTATCTACTACACACCCAAACATTATTATGAATACCTTGTTTATAGTTCTAATGATTATTTTAATTTCATCCTAAATTCGTTCAAAAATATAATCAAATTACACAAAATACATGGAATAAATTACCAGGAAAAAAGTGATAAAATCCTACAACCACCAAAGTGATCATTCATAGAGCCGTATGAAAATAAAAAACATGGTCCCCATCGCCTTGCAGCCACCAGATATTTGGCAGAGGCATTACTCCTATTTTCAAACTTTTTTGATTGGATTACATACAACAGTGGACAAATTAATACCATCAATCTATGTTTCGGTTGAATAATTCTATATACATCCCACCTTTTTCAGGACTGTCCATAATCTAGCAATGTATCATAGTGCAAGAGCTTCAGTCTCATCAATTTGTTGTAGGGCAATCCAAGTCAGCTAAAAAAACAATTAGATCCCTCATGGTCTTAGGGTGAATGGCAGCATAACTCCTCTGTACTCTGCCACTGACTGTCACATTTCAGCTGACTGCGAGATAACAGGGACCGTTTTTTAAACTCTTCATTAGACTCTATGAGTTATCACTTTCGTGGTCAGTGTAAGTGTTGGAAAATGGGTTATTGGTAGGGCAGGTAGGTACCTACACCTAGCAACAAGCCACTTACCTCCACTTAGGTACAGTTAGGTCTCAGTAAATTAATCCCAGCTCAACCCTTGGTAGCTTGGCAACGAGCGTCAAGGCTTAACTTAGGAGACAAAGTGTAAAGCATTCAAATATCACAAAACAGTAATTAAATAAAACACAGGAAACAGTTTAAAAATCCAAAACCAATTTATAAAAATAGTTTATATTTTTATCTTTAAAATGACACAAAAACGATTAAAATCGGTTCAGGGGAACCGGAGATATGAATTTTTAAAGAATTATTACTTTTCTAGCGCTTAGAAACAAAAAGCGCCAATCGGGTCATCTGGTTGCACCTCGACCGGGGCAAAGTCAAACTTTCAGGCCGACCGCGATGGAGCCCTGCTCGGCTACAGGTCGCGGGAGGCCTCGGTTAAAAAGTTACCTTCTGACATAGTCTTTATTTTGAAGTTTTTCTTCACCGGGACGAACCTGCCAGTTGAATCCGACCTCCTGGAGCCCTTGTCCGGATACGCGATGTGGGTTTCCTCAGTGGAGACTTTTACCTTCGGACTTAGTCGTTTTTTCGAGATGAAAATCCTTCGACCGGGGTAAACCTGGATCTTGATCCGACGTCCATGGAGCCCTTCTCGGATACGATGGCTGGGAGGTCCCGGTCAACTTTTTACCTTTGGACTTAGTCTCTTTTTTGGATGTTTTTCTTTACCGGGACGAACCACGAAGTCAGGCCGGGTCGCGGTTGAGGCAAGCCGGCTAGAATTTCCGCGGCGGGTCGGTCCCTCTCTGGAGCTTTTTTCCAAAAATTCTCAAATCTTTTCCAAACTTCTGGGGCTTCACCCAGATGTTCTTTTAAGGTTCTTTTGGGGTCCACAGCTCACCCCAAGGGTCCAGAAGTTCTGTGATGGTCCTTGGGGGGTGCGGACTTCAACTCCCAGAATGCACCTGGCGCAAACTCCTTTTTGGCCACTGGACAGTGGTCAGCTGGTCGCTTTCTTCAGGAGTTGGTGCAGGGGATTCTGGTTAGCAATTTTTCACCTGTAGCAAACAGGGAGTCCCTCCTTGAACCAGTTGAAGCCAGGCAAAGTCCTTCTTGTGGTGAAGCCCAAGTGTGCAGCTGGTGCAGTCCTTCTGAGTGCAGGGTCCAGGTGCAGGCCAGGGGTCCAGCAGGGCAGTCCTTCTTCTTCCTTAGTTCCTTTCTTGTTGAATTCTGGAGGGGATCTGAGGTGTGGGTGCAGGTCTGCCAGTTTTATCCTTGCTCCTGGGTGAAAAGCAGGGGGGCCCTGGTTCTCCAATCAGGGACAGGGTCGTCCCCCTGTGATGACCACTTCCTGGGAAGTGTGGCAAAAATCCATCCCAGAAGGCAACAGTCTCTAAAAATCCAACATGGATGAATCTGATTTTTGGAGGTTACATCTGGCTGAGCCCACCCACTGGTGTGGCTAAAAATCATAAACACACCCCTCTCCTGCCCTCTCCTAATCTAATCAAGGGGGCACCTAATTGTCTGGGGTTGCAGGATGTGGGGGTGTTGCTGGGTGCTGCAAATGTCCTTCTCTGCCTTTGAAGACCAGTTTGGCAGCCCTCCCCCTTCCTGCCTCACCATCTGCTGAGGGGAGATTCTCTCCCCCAAGCACATTCCTTTGTGTGAAGTCAGGGCACTTCACACCTCATCAAGGTAGCCTGGCAGAAGCTGCTGCAGGCTGGCCAAACAGAGCACAGCAGCAAAAACAATGCAGAGCTGAAATTGGCAACTTTTTAGGTAAAGTCTAAACTTTTTACCTGAACTAGTTATATTAAATCCCACAACTGGAAGTTGTGGGATTTATTACAACAATCAATTTGATACCAAATTCTTGGTATGTAACATTTATGGAGACTTTAAAATTTAAAATAAAGTCTGCCCATTCTAGCCTATGAAGGCCATTTACTTCAATGAGGGAAAAACGAATTTGGCTGTTTTTACCTCACCAGGGCTTATAAATCTATTTTTATAAAGTCCCTGCTTATAGTTACATGGCACCCAGCCCTAGGGGCACATAGGGCACACCTTAGGGGTGACTTATATGTAAAAATAAGGTAGTTTAAGACTTTGGAAGTACCTTTAATTCCAAAGTCGAATTTGCATATAACTTTAATTTAAAAGCAGCCAGCAAGGCAGGCCTGCCTTTAAAATGACACTGGGCACCTCAGCAGTGCACCTAGGTGTGCACCACCTATGCTGTGGTCCCTAAACCTACATGCCCTACCATATACTAGGGACTTATAGGTAGGTTGACTTAGCCAATTACAATTAGCCTAATTTGCATATCCATTTTACACAGAGCACAGGCCCTGGGACTGGTTAGCAGTACCCAGGGCACCATCAAAGTCAGGAAAACACCAGCAAAAAGAGGAAAATGGGGGCAAAAAGTTATGGGGCCTCTGCAATCAGCCCTGTTTTCTCACACAACCCCCCCCCCCCCCCCAGCCCACACGCCCAGGAGACTCAGCCCAACCCTGGGAGAGTCTTCCTGGCTTGTTAGGCGAGGAAGACAGTGAAGAAAACTGGCTGTCCCTTTGCAGGGCCTACTCTGCCTTATCTCCTCCTGTCAGGGTCACTCCCTATGGGTTGTGAAGCCATCCCAACAGTAAAAGGACCCAACACAAACTGAAACTTTCCTCTAGGGGGGTCTTCCTCCTTTCTCTCTGCCAACTTGGGTAGTGAGGTGCCCACCTCCCCTACTCCAAACTTTGCTAGGGCAACACCTAGCTTACCCAAGGAGGTCACCCAACACTTGAGCAACCTCCCCATGACCAATAGGGTCAGGGGGCCTACTTTGCTATTGGCCCTGGGGTCTGCCTCCCAGGCCAAGTACAGTGCTGCCAGGAAGGCTAGCACCCAGCAGAGGCTACTGACAGCTGTCAGTACCCAGAACCACACCCTAAGCTCTCCACTGACAGGTGGCTGAGCTGCTTTAGGGGCAACTTTGGGGTCCTGGCACCCCTCTTGCTGTCTAGAGTGGGGGGCTACCACCTCCTGTGGCAGACACCCTCCTTCCACTCCCCCTTCTGTCAGTGCAGGGGCAACACCTTGCATCTGGACAGCTGCCTGACTACTCAGGACTTCCTTGGGGTCAGGTGAGGCCTCACCAGTGCCAACTCTGGGCTCCCCCCCTACTGGGGCAGAAGGCCCTTGGCTCCCTGGAACTCTCTTTAAGAGTGGCCTACCCTTCCTTTTCTTATTTCCTTTTCTTGGGGACCCCTGTCTCCTAACTGTAGGGACTGACTCCCCAGGACTTTGGGTTGGGGGGGGCGCCCTGGGCGACCACCCCATCTGGGACCAGACTCACCTCTGGGAGGTCATTGCCCAGGATACAATCTAGGGGGAGGTCAGCACTGACTACCACCCTAATCCAGTCAAGGATACCCTCCCTCTCTAGGGGCACTATGGCTACAGGTTTGGAGGTGACCTCCCCTGTGGCTATCCTGACTTTCTTTGTCTTTCCTGGGACATACATGTCTGGCGTCACTAACCGGTCACTCACTATAGTGTGACTGGCACAGGTGTCCCTCAGGCCAGTGGTAGGGATCCCATTCACTTGAATGTGGTGGAAGTGCCTACTCCCACCCTCAGGGATCACCAGCTTACCATCTGGTCCTGTCTCCCAGCACAATGCTAGGAGGACTTCATCATCTGAGGAATCCTCCTCTATGGCTACACTGGACAGCCCAGTGCTAACCACCTTCCTTGGACAGGCTGCATCTCCTCTGAAGTGACCTGTCTGCTGACAGTCAAAGCAAGCCCTACTGTCCAAGAGTTTTTTTAACCCTGGGTCTCCCTGTCTCTGCTTGTCAGAGTGGGAGTGGGATTTACTCTCCTCCTTCTTAGGGTTCTGGGGTACAGAGGGAGTCTCTGTGGTGGGCTTACCACCTCCCTCCTTAGGTTTTTGGGGACCTGTCCCCCCCTTCTTGGAGTCTCCCCCCTGGGACTTGACAACCACCCTGGTTCTCAACCACTCATCAGCTGCCTCCCCTAGCTCTCTAGGGTTGGTCTGCTTAGAGTCCACTAGATGCTGGCGTAACCTTTCTTGGATACAATTGGTCAAGATGTGCTCTCTCATGATCAGATTGTATAACCCCTCATAAGTATCTACTTTGTTACCAATAATCCAGCCCTCTAGTGCCTTTAGTGAAATGTCCACAAAGTCAACCCAAGACTGGGTACTGACCTTCTGGGTGTCCCTGAACTTCATTCTATATTGCTCTGGGGTCAGACCAAACTTCTTGGCTAAGCACCTCTTCATACTAGGGTATGAATCTGCCTCCTCCCCCCTTAAGGTCAGAAGCCTATCCCTCCCTGAGTTGGGGACCAACTCCCACAAAAGGGAACCCCAGTATTGAGGCCTAACCCTTCTCATTTGGAGTGCCCTCTCAAAGGCCCCCAGCCACTTATCTATGTCACCCCCCTCTACATAAGCAGGAACCACCCCCTTGGGTAATCTGGGGCAAACTCCCCCACCCATGGACACCTCAGCTTCTTTATCGCTGCTTCCATCTCTTTTCTCTTTGTATGCCCACTTTTTCTTTTCTAGGGCCAGCTTCTCTGCTTCCAAAGCTATGTATGCTAGCTGGGCTTCCAGCTCTCTTTCTCTGATGGATAGGTTCTCTCCTCCTGAAAGGACCCCCTTCCCACCACTATCTTTGGATCTGCCCCTAGTGACTGTATTTACTGAGGACCGTTCTTCCTCATCCTCACTTAGGCTCAGATGCCTTCCCTCCCCTGAGTGGTTAGAGCTAGCATCCTCCCTTCTTTCTCCCTCCTCTGGAGCTTCTTCTGACTCTACCTCTTGGGCCTCAGCCCATGCTGTCAGGGATGTGATCAGGATTTGCTTCCTGAGATCAGTGGTTGCAGGCAACCCTCTTTCAATACACAACCCCCTAAGCTGGACTACTGTCAGTGTGGGTAGGCTAGCCAGATCAAGCTCCATGGTTCCCTAGTTTTGTGTCAACAAAAACTTTTTGCAAAAATTGGAAACAAGAATTTAGAAAAATTACAAAAATTCAATAATTGAAATTAATCCAAATTAAAAATTAAAAACAATTTTTGCACTAGGACAATTTAAAGGATTTTTAATTTGTTTTACCTAAAACTGTAACGTGATATTGAACACAAGTACAGGATCCCGTCGCTGCTTCCAATTATGTTGGAAAATGGGTTATTGGTAGGGCAGGTAGGTACCTACACCTAGCAACAAGCCACTTACCTCCACTTAGGTACAGTTAGGTCTCAGTAAATTAATCCCAGCTCAACCCTTGGTAGCTTGGCAACGAGCGTCAAGGCTTAACTTAGGAGACAAAGTGTAAAGCATTCAAATATCACAAAACAGTAATTAAATAAAACACAGGAAACAGTTTAAAAATCCAAAACCAATTTATAAAAATAGTTTATACTTTTATCTTTAAAATGACACAAAAACGATTAAAATCGGTTCAGGGGAACCGGAGATATGAATTTTTAAAGAATTATTACTTTTCTAGCGCTTAGAAACAAAAAGCGCCAATCGGGTCATCTGGTTGCACCTCGACCGGGGCAAAGTCAAACTTTCAGGCCGACCGCGATGGAGCCCTGCTCGGCTACAGGTCGCGGGAGGCCTCGGTTAAAAAGTTACCTTCTGACTTAGTCTTTATTTTGAAGTTTTTCTTCACCGGGACGAACCTGCCAGTTGAATCCGACCTCCTGGAGCCCTTGTCCGGATACGCGATGTGGGTTTCCTCAGTGGAGACTTTTACCTTCGGACTTAGTCGTTTTTTCGAGATGAAAATCCTTCGACCGGGGTAAACCTGGATCTTGATCCGACGTCCATGGAGCCCTTCTCGGATACGATGGCTGGGAGGTCCCGGTCAACTTTTTACCTTTGGACTTAGGTGGTCATTCTGACCCTGGCGGTCTTTGACCGCCAGGGCGGAGGACCGCGGGAGCACCGCCGACAGGCCGGCGGTGCTCCAATGGGGATTCCGACCGCGGCGGTAAAGCCGCGGTCGGACCGGCACCACTGGCGGGGTCCCGCCAGTGTACCGCGGCCCCATTGAATCCTCCGCGGCGGCGCAGCTTGCTGCACCGCCGCGGGGATTCCGACCCCCCCTACCGCCATCCAGATCCCGGCGGTCGGACCGCCGAGATCCGGATGGCGGTAGGGGGGGTCGCGGGGCCCCTGGGGGCCCCTGCAGTGCCCATGCCACTGGCATGGGCATTGCAGGGGCCCCCGTAAGAGGGCCCCTACATGTATTTCACTGTCTGCTGCGCAGACAGTGAAATACGCGACGGGTGCAACTGCACCCGTCGCACAGCTTCCACTCCGCCGGCTCGATTCCGAGCCGGCTTCATCGTGGAAGCCTCTTCCCCGCTGGGCTGGCTGGCGGTCTGAAGGCGACCGCCCGCCAGCCCAGCGGGAAAGTCAGAATTACCGCCGCGGTCTTTCGACCGCGGAACGGTAACCTGACGGCGGGACTTTGGCGGGCGGCCTCCGCCGCCCGCCAAGGTCAGAATGAGGGCCTAAGTCTCTTTTTTGGATGTTTTTCTTTACCGGGACGAACCACGAAGTCAGGCCGGGTCGCGGTTGAGGCAAGCCGGCTAGAATTTCCGCGGCAGGTCGGTCCCTCTCTGGAGCTTTTTTCCAAAAATTCTCAAATCTTTTCCAAACTTCTGGGGCTTCACCCAGATGTTCTTTTAAGGTTCTTTTGGGGTCCACAGCTCACCCCAAGGGTCCAGAAGTTCTGTGATGGTCCTTGGGGGGTGCGGACTTCAACTCCCAGAATGCACCTGGCGCAAACTCCTTTTTGGCCACTGGACAGTGGTCAGCTGGTCGCTTTCTTCAGGAGTTGGTGCAGGGGATTCTGGTTAGCAATTTTTCACCTGTAGCAAACAGGGAGTCCCTCCTTGAACCAGTTGAAGCCAGGCAAAGTCCTTCTTGTGGTGAAGCCCAAGTGTGCAGCTGGTGCAGTCCTTCTGAGTGCAGGGTCCAGGTGCAGGCCAGGGGTCCAGCAGGGCAGTCCTTCTTCTTCCTTAGTTCCTTTCTTGTTGAATTCTGGAGGGGATCTGAGGTGTGGGTGCAGGTCTGCCAGTTTTATCCTTGCTCCTGGGTGAAAAGCAGGGAGGCCCTGGTTCTCCAATCAGGGACAGGGTCGTCACCCTGTGATGACCACTTCCTGGGAAGTGTGGCAAAAATCCATCCCAGAAGGCAACAGTCTCTATAAATCCAACATGGATGAATCTGATTTTTGGAGGTTACATCTGGCTGAGCCCACCCACTGGTGTGGCTAAAAATCATAAACACACCCCTCTCCTGCCCTCTCCTAATCTAATCAAGGGGGCACCTAGCTGTCTGGGGTTGCAGGATGTGGGGGTGTTTCTGGGTGCTGCAAATGTCCTTCTCTGCCTTTGAAGACCAGTTTGGCAGCCCTCCCCCTTCCTGCCTCACCATCTGCTGAGGGGAGATTCTCTCCCCCAAGCACATTCCTTTGTGTGAAGTCAGGCCACTTCACACCTCATCAAGGTAGACTGGCAGAAGCTGCGGCAGGCTGGCCAATCAGAGCACAGCAGCAAAAACAATGCAGAGCTGAAATTGGCAACTTTTTAGGTAAAGTCTAAACTTTTTACCTGAACTAGTTATATTAAATCCAACAACTGGAAGTTGTGGGATTTATTACAACAATCAATTTGATACCAAATTCTTGGTATGTAACATTTATGGAGACTTTAAAATTTAAAATAAAGTCTGCCCATTCTAGCCTATGAAGGCCATTTACTTCAATGAGGGAAAAACGAATTTGGCTGTTTTTACCTCACCAGGGCTTATAAATCTATTTTTATAAAGTCCCTGCTTATAGTTACATGGCACCCAGCCCTAGGGGCACATAGGGCACACCTTAGGGGTGACTTATATGTAAAAATAAGGTAGTTTAAGACTTTGGAAGTACCTTTAATTCCAAAGTCGAATTTGCATATAACAAAATTTAAAAGCAGCCAGCAAGGCAGGCCTGCCTTTAAAATGACACTGGGCACCTCAGCAGTGCACCTAGGTGTGCACCACCTATGCTGTGGTCCCTAAACCTACATGCCCTACCATATACTAGGGACTTATAGGTAGGTTGACTTAGCCAATTACAATTAGCCTAATTTGCATATCCATTTTACACAGAGCACAGGCCCTGGGACTGGTTAGCAGTACCCAGGGCACCATCAAAGTCAGGAAAACACCAGCAAAAAGAGGAAAATGGGGGCAAAAAGTTATGGGGCCTCTGCAATCAGCCCTGTTTTCTCACAGTAAGACTAAAACAATGTATTCGTAATAATGTTTGGGTGTGTAGTAGATACATCAGAAGAAATTTGGGAAATTACAGTATCTATTCATAAACATCCATTGCTTCAAAAAAGTATTTTATACTGAGTAGAGGAGACAGTTTTGTGGTGTAATTTAATATTATGAACAGGGTGGTGTAGTTTGACTGATTCACGAGACCTGATCAAGTCACATGGTGATTGGCCGCTGTTAGAAAGTGTGTAGCATGGTTGATAGTTGCAAATCACATTATCGAGTGACAGACTATCTACCTGCAACAATCCAGAGTGCCGAATATTAACTACCACTAAATTGTCATGGTACATACATACATATATATATACTTGTGTTTTACATCTATGTACCTCGAGGACATACCTGTACCTATATATAATTACTTTAGCTTGATATTTGGAGTCAATATCTGCAGTTGATATTATTGCAGATCGAAATTAGGAACATGATGTTGTGGTAGAACACAATGGTGGTCAAACAGTGGCAAGGAAGGAGATGGTTGCTCAGAAATCAGTAGTTGTGGAGTGCAGTACAGTTATTTTTTGGGATACAATGAAGCTGATGTATTACCTCACAGACAAAGGATTTTTCTCCATCAGTCTGCTCATGAGTCCAATTTCTTCCCAGACTCTTTCTACAAGATAAACTTAACGATTGTTCTCATAGCCTTAATCTTATAGTAAGATACTATGCTATACAGAGCTCAAGCTAGAGAGAGTACTTGTAATGTAACAGGAAATAGTATGTAATCTAAAGCCTGTTGATAGTAAGTGATCTTTAAGACTGACTGCTAGTGCTGCAACCAGAGGCGAGGTTTATAAGCCAAGTCACATATTGCTTCATAATATTTACATGGCAAAGATTTTTTTATCAAGCTATCAGAACATCCAGCCACATAAATGGTGGCAGGGTATTTTGATGCTATATTGAATGAAGTCCTTGATCGATCTATTTCCACACCATGCAGTAGAATATGTAGGTGCCAGGTACTTGTACACTCCCTAACACAACAGTTCAATTTGTGTGAGACATGGCAGGAGGACATTCTAGAGAGAAGAGGCAATATTTCCATTCAAAAATATATGGGCAGTTTTCAGATCACAATTTTATTTAACACAGAAAACTTTGGGGGCAGATATCAAGGAATGAACACTTCAGTATGCTTCTCACACTGGGATTAACTTTTCATTAAGAATATGGATACCATCAGTACAGAACGTGTGGACTCTGGATCAAAAATTATTTCTGAATTAATTTGCAAAGGAGCAGCTATGATTAGATACAAATACATTTTCTGAGAATAATACTGGCTCAGTTTATAGATATAAAATCTCGAATTGAAAACTCTGAAAGCAATGCAGAGGCTGATGACAGCAACCGAACAAAGCTATATTTCGTAGCTCTCTGTAATAGATGTGCAAAGGAAATCTTTGTCCAGACAAACTTCAAGTTAACAAATGAGAGGTAGTCTGAATCTCATGCAGACTACAAAAGGTCACTTAGAAACTCTAGAAAGAGTTATCACTAGTCTAGACGTCATGAAAACCATTAGGACATTGAAGGGATGCAAAACCACATAAGAAGCGTGTAAATCACAGGGGATTCATCCCCAACAGGCAACTTGGAAAATTAGCACACAGAATGATAAGCACCATACATAGCTCTAGCAGTAACAAAATCGCACCATTGGCAGTGTTCACATTAGATACTGCCAAGATCTTTGGTAGGGTGAATTCGGTTTGGAAAGGGGTTAGTCCCTGTTGTCCAAATCTTGCATAATTCCCAAAATACAAATATCTGTATTAATGGACACCTGACATCAGATTTCCACTTAGCTATAAGTATAAGGCAAGATTGCCTTCTATCACCAGCTCGCTTTGACGTATTTATAGAACCCTTAGCAAAAAAATCAAGGCTTGATGTAGGTGTACTACCTTTTCGATCCTTGGGATTTGAAAATAGCATTGCCCTCTTTCCAGATGACTTTGCAATATATTGGACCAAGCCCAGGGATCCAGGTATGAATGAAATAGATGAGTAATACTGTGAAATCCTTGGCTATGAAGTGAATATAACAAAATCTTAATGATGATCTGGAATTCAGAGTTTTCTTTCTTCCAAGTAGTCAGTGGAATTATATATTTGGGCATGCAGATCACATGGGATTTCAATGTGCTGTCTTCCACAAACATGAAAAGTATTCATCAGGCAAATAAAACCACTTATGGCTCAGTGTTTTTTTACATTTTACTATAACATTGACCAAATAATATGTTATGTGTATTTGTAGAGCATAGTATCACCTCTGAGGGTATCCTGAGCACATCTGCTCACCACAAGTAAATGTTCTTTTAGGATATATACAGCTTTATTTCAATAATGAAGTGCTCCACAGAACGCAGGGTGCCTTTAGAAGTTTTATCTGGGGGCTCAAGAGATGTTCGGCTACCATGGGCAAAAAATGACACAGACCACACAGTAATGGCGGACTAGCATGAAATAAAACTTACTATTACCAGCATTCTATACTATAGCAGTTATCAGCCAATATAAGACTACCACGTGCTCCAAACTGATGGGTGATGCTCTCAATATCCCTGTAAGAGATGCAGCTTGCACCACCAGGGGATATTTATTTCCAGAAGGTAAACTGTGCTCATTGGAGGGCTTGCTGCACAACATAATTAGATGTCAAGGTTCAAATAGGACCTCTGCTCAAAATCTAGGGAAAACTAAAGAAAATAGCCTTATAGAAGAAATGACCGTCACTCTGCCAACTCTGAAAGGCAAAGAGGTCACCTTGCTGTCTATAAATTATGCAGCATTACTCGGGAAGACTTGCGGGCAGTGGAGAGGATTTGGGAAGGGTACTTGTCGACAGAGGCAATATAGGATTACTGGCATGTATCTATTGAACTGATATATAAGACTATTACGGTCATAATACTCACAAGAAACCATCCCTCTTCTCTTTCTAGGATCTGCTGGTCAGCGAGGAAGCTGGAAATTTTACCTGCCCGAAGTGCGGTTCAGCAGGTGCTAACAATACCCATATTTTTCCGCAACGCTCTGGTCTGCAGACTTCTGAAGTTCATGTGAGAAGTTGAACCATCATCTAAAGGGTTCCTAAAGAGGAAATGGAGCTAAGCGAGCAAACATATCAAATGGAAAAACTGTGGTTTTATTTCATTCTTTTGGATAGACGTTTGTTATGTAGAAAATGAACTAAGTAGAATCACCCAACAGTTGCAGATTAGGAACTGGCAGTAAAATATATCACCCTCTTGATATTGGTTCAGGAAAGTTGTCCTCATTAACCCTATTGGTCCAGTACTTTGACTTGTCACAAGGTTAGCTGTCACATTTATGGCCTTATAGTCTCTGGACTAGACCTTAGCCCTAGACACGTCGTAGGAAGGTCCCTGGTCAGCTAGTACAAAAGGAGCACATAAGAGTCACTTGAGGAATTAAAAAATTATCAGTATAAGTACACAGAGTAGGTGCCTTGCACTCTCTGTGGTGCCCCAGACTGGGAAAGTGTTCTTCCAAACATGCTGACTTTCAAGGTAAACAAATAGACGTCTCATTAATGACCTAATCTCTCACCGTATTTCTTCATTTTCCAACTTGCATCCTCAGTACATACCCCTGTTCCTCAAGTGGCATCGGTAGTGCCCATTCTGCTCTTCTTGACATGCAGGGCCATGCTCTCATGCCCACAATCTTGCCCCCTGACTATCTATGCTGCATGGCACAATTTCTACACAGTCAAGCACGTTCACAGCAGCATACGAGGTTTCACAGGGACATAACCACCTTACTGAAAGCTTGATTTTAACAATATTCTGTCTTGGAAAATATATGCACGATGTTGACTTTCTCACGCTGTGCATAATCTCCAGTCCTTTCTCTTTGAAAGCTTAATGTAAAATGGCTTTTTAGTGACACCACATTCTGCCCATGAACATAAAAGTTCTCTAGACATGAGCAAGGAAGCATGCAGGTGATGGACATCCAGTTCTGAATACAAGGGGCACTGTAGGCCATTTGACTCCCAAAAGAAGATGTAGAATGATTGCCCTGCTATACTCAAGGAATGTAGAGTGAAACACCAGATGTTACGAGGAAGATGCAGTGTTGTCAGAATGCGCATATGTTGGTGCCAAGGTGGAACTGATCAGCTCAAGTAGAGATTGTGGGGTATTTGGCTAACTACCGACATCGATTTAGAAGAAGTTTAATCCTTGTGGGCAGGGAATTCTAGTGGGTTGACAGTACATGGGTAAAGAAGCAAAGTGTGGTCCACTAGAGTGTTCTACCACAATAATGAATTTTAAATATCTTCCTGATAAAATATTGTATATAGGACATTAACTCGATCAGTGACCAGAGTTGCTCACCCTAACCAGTTTACGGTGCTGTGGACCGGGCCCCAAGGGCTGGGTCCACTCCACTCCCTGTGCTCGTGATTCTTTGGTCGTGGTCATAGAGGGGAATGCTTTCAGGTTGGTTCTGGCCCACGGAGTCTTCCGGTCAAACACTGCGGAAATGTCAGGAGAATGGCACGTGGTGTGCGCATCACTTATGCACCCGCCATTGCAATCGTCTCAACCTATTTAGGGTAGGACTGCCCTGGCCACCTCTTATTTTTTTAAAACATCATGACGGCTAGAGCGGTGATGGGCTGCTCACCTACCCACCCATCCCCTTCTTTTTGTGATGGGGCACAGGAGTGAACCCCAAGATCATTATACAAAAGCAGGTGGAGTCCTCCAACTCATTTCCTAGAGTAGCACTGAGGGCAGGGGACAGCAATCTGAATCCCGAAGAGGAATGTTCACACATCTGGGGGCAAGGGCACACAGTTAGGCAGTGTAAGGCAAGATGCTCCACCCCTGGTGTCACTCTAGAAGCCACCAGACAGCCTGGTATTGGAGGGGTGTGCTCCTGGGGTTGTGGACAAGGTTACCATGAGTGGGGATCGCCCCTCAGGGATACAGGTTCTCTTGGGATGAAGGTTGACTGGACCTTAGTGTTGGAAGATTAAGTATTGGAGGCTCAACTATAATGAGAACTGTTTTCTTATATCCACTGATGTTGCTATTAGTGACATTTGTTGTAAATGTTTTTTTCTCTGACGACAATTTTCTTTGTACGGTTTGCTATGTTTAGATTTATGAAGATACCAATGTTATGTTGTCATGTTTTAAATGTTCTATCTGTAATAGACATGGCTCGCTTCCCAAAGACAGATTTGTGCCTGTCATTGATTTGTTAGGTTGTGAGGGGGGCGCAGCCCGGTTTTGGGAGCTCCGGGTTCTATATTGTGAAGATATAAAAACATAAGAAAGTATAGGTTTACTATATATACCTCCATGTCTACTTATCTTAATGATATACATATCTTCTTCAAGATTCGTGAATGTGTAGTTCAGAATAGGAAATAGACACTTATCTATATACACTGACGTTGACCATATAATATATCTGATAATATGTCAGAACAACATTTTTTCACTCAATATGAAGACGTCCATATGTTCACTAGGGATGAGCAGGAGATGACCAGAGGGTACCACCATGAGCAGAGAAGTGCAGACAGACTCACCAGATATGAGCAATGAAGTTATTTTTTTTAGGTTGTCTTGTCAGTAGAACATTTCCATATAATTACCCCCTAGTGTCGAGGGCTTACCTTGTTTCGCAGTGCCGTCTTCATGTCATTGTTTGTGTCTAAATGAATTTCCCCATGGCCATATTGTTGAGTGCAATTCCGATTTGTACCCACGTTCGTCTTCTGTCTGTGCCAATGTCTTGCGTGGGTTCTTGTGCACAAGTCCGTGGCCTTGAAATTATGTCTTTTGTGTGCTTTTCGTGGTGCCAGTGCCTTGGTTTTAGTGTTCTGCCACCTCTGCTCATGTTTGTGCCGTTGTCAATGTCTGTGTCAACCTTCATTTGTTCTGTACTTATAAGTCTTCAAGTGCATGTTTTGCTTGTTGTTCAAGTCTCTGTCAATGTCAGAATCTACTTGTCAGTGCCACTTTGTGTCCGTCCTTGACCATATTTGCTTGGGTTTATGTTTGGGTCTTTGATTATTGTAAGTACTAATGTTTGATGCTTTTGCTTGCAAATGTGCTTGTTAATTATTTTGTCATTTTTCATCAGTCTATGTCTTTTCATCGGAGGTTTCCTTCCTGGTCAGTGGCTGCATCTCTTTATTTGTGCGGTGGTGTTCCATGACTTTTTTCAGTGCATGCCTTTGGTGTCTCTATCCTGCGCCTGTCAGTTTCTGTGCACCTACATGTATCAGTGTTCATGTCAGTGTTAAATCTGTGTAGGCCTATGTGTTGGTGTTCAAATGAGCTTGTTCAGTTTTTACATTTTACAGGTTGACCCATAACGTTATCAGAGCCACGTTTTTCACTCGTCATTTTTTCTTGCAAATAAACATGTGTCCAACTTATTGTACATCTGTGATCACTTTGGTGACATTATTCTTGAGTTCTTTACAAGGACAAAGTGTGATTTTACTAGATGGGGTCAAGATCATTGCCACTGTGTGGGTCTTTTTTACTATTTAGTCCCTGACTATAAGTTGCGCCCTACTGGAGTAACATGCAGCAATTTTGCACCAGCACTCTGCAGTTACGAGTAAAAGCCCAAGGGATCGGAAATTACCAAGTAGGATTATTTTTCTGGTCATAAAAAAACAAAAGGAATGTGCTGTTCCATGGGGTTTTGCCGCATGCCAAGAGTAGGAGGTAAATGTACACGTGGCTAGCAGCGTGGAAGGGGATTAGGGGGTGTATGAAGGGAAGGCGAAAGTATTTTCAGGAATTGTATGGTTTCCGACAGAAAAAAAAAAAGGAATTAAACCTGGCTGCTGATAAAAGTATCATATGATTTTTCCTGACAGTTTTGTTTTACTGGATGGAACATTGAATGAGTACCTCCTACACCCGAAAAAATGAGTGAAGAAAATTCCACAAGTTGTTTCCGCTCTGTTTGACTCATAATGGGTCCGTCGTACCTTTGAGTCTCTGTGTTTCATAGTTATTTGTGTGCCTCTCGGTGTTATGAATAGCGCCAATCACTATGAGGGCCACTATTGGAACTCTTGGCAGTGTGGCTGTCCTCTTGCCCTTGATGATTTCCTGTCCGTCAAAGGGATTCTCCTATGTAGTGTGGTTGACCTGTGATTAGCGGGGAAATGTGGTGTGATTTTGCCAGCATTTGACTGACCGTGGCAAGGAGGCTTAGTATTGCTAACTATACATAGGTATGGGTATGCACAGCTCTTGTCTAACCCAGTGGCCCGACAGCAAAATGTGATAAGGGGCCCTGTCGTCGCCCAGATCGCACAGATATTCATTGGTCTTGGGCTCAATGGGGTCCCCCCGAACGGCTGTGGTTCCTTATACATCAGGTGGCCTGCTCTGGAAAGCGGGGTGACTTTCCCAAGTGTTTATCTTTTAGTCCATGTCATTGCACACTTTCTGCAAGGCATGCACTGGCAATGCTTTGAAAGGTGAGGGGGTCCACTCCAAAGGAAGGAACTCTGCCCCCTCCCCCGCATTGTGGGGCAGCGAGGCCTCCATTAAGCCTCTGGTCTAACCAAGAACAGGACTTTATTCAGTTAATCATCCGCAGGGGCATTAGGGTGACCACCTGGTAAGAAGGAAAATTCTGGATAGTGATAGTAAAAATTCAGGACAAAGAGTCAAAATTCAGGACAAAAGATCATTTTTACAGACACATCTGAGAAAGTCACATGATTACAAAATAGATAGACGGCAGAAGTACAAGCTAAAATAACTTTATGTTCTTTAGTTTATATTGTAGATTGGAGTATTGAACAAATATTTACACATAGCTGGACATATTTAAAGATGAAGGAGCCAGTACACTCCAAGCAGAATTTGGCAGCTGACATACAGGGCAGTTTTCACAATTCTACCCCGGTACCATGAATGACTGTGACAGAAGCAGCACTGAACTGAAGTTAGACTTTGAGTAGCACTGCTAGAGAGTGTGAAACAGAGAGAAAAGGAGAGAGGCAGAGATGAATGGCAAGGTAGGAGAGAGGAGGGAACAGAAGACGAGGTTGACTAGGGAGTGGACAGAGAGATTATGTGAGGGTTCACTTTGTAACTTGCATGTCAGAGCTTTCAATCCCAATTC